>NW_023416312.1:71996126-72695447 GCF_014176215.1 Rousettus aegyptiacus
TGGGGGAATACCACTCCCAACCATAATGACAATCCCAAAGTTAGAGTGAAGATCTTTGCCATTCTATTCATCCTTCTACTCACCCATCCAACAAATATTTATTCTACTATTCTCCAAGTCCTGTTCTAGTTTGTGATATACTAATGAGCCTAATAGATAAAGTGGTTGCCCTCATAGGGATTATACTCTAGAGGGAAAATTCGATGAACATAAAATCAAAGAAAATAATTTCATGTAGTTATAAATGCTACAAAGAAAATAAAACAGGGTAATAATACAAAGTGACTATGGGTTGGGGAAACTATATTGGGCAGTTGGGAAAGGCCTCTATTACCTGTGAATAGGTAATACTTGAACTGAAACCTGAATGACAAGGAGGAATCACCAGTTGGAAGATCTGGAGACATAGAAGAGTCAATAGCAAATGCAAAGACCCTGATGCAAGAAAGAGCTGGATCTGGCTAAGGAATAAGAAGGCAAGGGAGAGAGTGACTAGAGATGAGGTCAGTTAAGTAAGCAGGGGAAGATTGTGTAGGACTGTGTAGGCCATGGAGAGGACTCTAGAGTTTATTCTAAGTACAGTAGGAAGGCAATGAGACTGTCTGGACTGATGTAAATGTGATACCTGAAGATATATTTGCCTCCTTACTGGTAGCAATAACTACCACGTATCAAGCCACTACCATGTGCTGAGATGCTTTAGAAAACATCATATAGTATAAACCTCTTAACGGTCCTATGAAATGTAACTGTTCCCTGATGAATTAATGGAAACTTAGACTTCACCCAAGATCATACAGCTAATAGCCAGGATTCAAACATATGACTGTCTGACTCCAAAGTAAAAAGCTATTCATCACTACACAAACATTTTTTTTTTTATTAAAGGAAAGTGTAGGTAAGCAGGAGTAACCACATGTTACCATTTATGAAGAGCCTACTATATGCCAGAAACTGGGCTGAACTCAGTTCATCCTCACCATGGCCCTATTTCACAGATGGGTAAACTGTGGCTGAGTGAGGATAACGACCCATGGTCACAGAGTTGAGTAATTCAAATGCAGGTCCATTTGACTCCAAAGTACATGCCAATAGTATTTCCCCAAGATGCCAAATGTCAATTGTTTTTAGAATTATCTTAATTCAAATGTTAGCCTAGTTTAGAAATCCATCATTATCATGCTCCTTGATGCACAGTCAGTGATAGCTCTGATGAAACAGTAAATTTCCTATAATCAGAATTAAAATGGTATGGAAGGCAAGGCAACATTTGTAAGCCATGCCTTGTCTCTGGGGTCTTTGTAGGCAGAGGGCACTGCACATCTGTATGAGGACAGAAAGCTGCAAGGTTTTTGTTTGTTTGTTTGTTTGTCTGTGCCTGAGGGACAATGACTCTCCTGTCTTAGCTATGAATAGGAAAAAAACCTGTTGGATAGGTCTGGAATGTCTGTAACTATATACAGATGCCAGTATCCAAGTATCCAATGATAATATGCCCTGAACAACCTCTGCTGTCCACTCCTTCCCATGTGCCTTACAAAGCCTGGAACTCCTGAAAACCCTTTCTGTTAAGGAAAGAAGAGAGAAGGAAGAGCTATCGCGAGAATGTTTAATAAGTTGGAGGTTTAAAGTAAAAATTATTTAGACATTGCAAAGCACTAGACAATGAAATATCTAACCATAAAAAGGAATGAAGCTCTAATACATGCTACAGATTGAATGAACCATGAAAACACTATGTTAAGTGAAAGAAGTCAGACACAAAATGTTTCTGACATTTACATGATTATGACGTTTTCTGACATATTACATGATTCCATGTAAATGAAGCATCCAGAATAGGTAATTTCATAGAGACAGAAAGCAAATTAGTGGTTGTCTAGGGCTGGAAGGGGTTGGGGGAAGAGGAGAGGTTTCTTAGGAGGAGTAATAAAAATATTCTGAATTTAGATAGTGGTGACAGTTATACAACATTGTGAATATACTATAAAACATTGGATTTTATATTTAAAAAGGTGAATTTTATAGTAAGTGAATTTTATCTCAATAGAGCTATTACAAAAATTATACATTTGTGGAGATACTAACTATATTATATATTATTTATTACACACTGTTGACTTATTTACATCTGTAGAAGTCTCAGAAACTGTTATACAAAAGCAATTATGGCTATTAGGACCCAGGATACACAGAAACTTACTCTTGGTGATATTTTTCCCCCTTTGTGTTTCTCTTTTCCTTTAGTGTCCCAATAGAGTCTTCTTCCAACCCCCCCCCCCCCCACACACACACAATGTAAACAGTGGAGAGATTTGAAACTCAGACAGGAAGAGAACTACTATCTTGAATCTTTTAGTAGACTCTGGTACAGGCCATTCATTTTCTCAGATTAGAGTTCAACTAAGAGAAAGAATTTAGGGCTGACTGAAGTTTTTGGAATCCCTAAGTTTTAATGCTGGAGATAACATCAGAAGGTCCAATTCATATTATTAATTATGATGATGACTGCATTGGTGATGGTAATTAAAATAGTATCTAATGTTTGAGTGCCCACTTTAACTGCTTTATATGATCTTGCTTACTCCTCCCAACTATCCTATGAAACAGGTACTTTTATTCACTCCATTAGAAGAGAAAAATGAGACACAGAAAGGTTAACTAACTTACTCCATGTCAAAAAAACCTGGTAAGTAGTGGAAGCAGCATAGAGCCAAGCTACTTTAATTCCTGACCTATATTTTTAGATACTATACTACATACTACTTCCCAGTAACAGGTGTTAATAATAATCAGAGTAATATTAGCTAAAATGCATTGAGCACTGTTTCATACCAGGTATTCTACTTATGAGGTAGGTGATATTATTAATCTATCATTCTGTAAGTGAGAACGAAAGCACAGAGTAACTTGGTCACCTGCGCAGGGTGTAGGGTGACCAACCATCCTAGAAAGTAGCAGAGAATGGAATCAAATCCAGGCAGTCACTGAACTCTGTCACCTCCCTTTTTGACATTTTGGTCCTAACCACAATCATGGGGAGATTTAGCACCTGCCTGAGCCATGAAAGCCAATTGCATTCATACTCCAGCTGACTCTACCTTGTAAAAGCAACCACCACAGGTGCTTGATTGGTATTTTTCAGCCCCTCCTGCATGTCTGCAGCTGCTCTACTATACCACCTAGTCCTTCTGGCCCATCAGCAGAAGAGAGCTGATTTTTCTCCCAAACATAAATCATGCAGCAATAAGTACCCTGACCAGATCTGAGTTGTACAAAGGCATCTCTGATTTTTCTCTTTTCGTGTATTTTGCCCAACAGAGAACTATTGGGACAAGCAAATCCCCACTGCCTAGAAGCTGCAACAGGAGTTTTGGGGGCTTCTCATCTAATTAAGAGAAGGGTAGACTCTCTAGGGTCTGAAAAATCCCTTTGGTCTGAAATATATCCAATATATCCATTGAAAAATAAAACTTCTTAAAATGAGATATTAAATAAAAGTACTGACTGAATTTTATCACCCTAGTTAGAAAATAAATGTGAATTAGATAATGGATTTTTAAATGCTACCCTTCACACTCAATAAATTTCTTTGATTTTCTCCCCTCTTAAATACTTTCACATCTGTATAACCTACTTAAGAGCAAATACTTTTTTAATGTGAATGTTACAATATATCTTGTCAGATGTAAATCTAAAATATGCTCTAATATGAGGATATAGACAGTGCTAAAGTCAGCCTTCTAAAGACAACAAAGAAAAGGCCAGAGTGTGCTGTGAGGCTAGAACAAATGACTGAGGAAAAAATTCCCTAGGGCAGCCAAAATCAACAAAAGTATATCAAAGTTCAGGGATCTAGAAGGTCGAAGGGAAGAGCTATGTCTCTGTAGTCTGAGTTCCAGAAAGTTTGACAGGGAAAAATACCAGTAATCAGATTAGCTATATGAGTCTGATACTGGAATAGAGAGGTCTCTCTCTCTCTCTCTCTCACACACACACACACACACACACACACGCGCGCGCGCGCGCATTCACACAGACTAGGCATGAAATGATCTCTATATATGAGTGGAATGGGACTTCAAGGAATCTGGAAAGTAGCAGCAGCCGGCAATGGAAAGAGCAAGAAATCAATAGCTACAGCTGAGTCCTAATAAATGTCAAAAAGACCTCTACTAAGTCAGAGTTGTTCTAAATTATGAATATGCATGGACTGAGCCGGCAGACAGCAGATAATCTGAATGATTCTTTCAACAGGGAACCAATGTCATTCTGGAGTCACTGAGCCAGGGATGGCATACAGAAGTGCTGTCAACAGCACCTGCTCTAGAGACTTCTCTCTTATCACTACATGCTTCAGATGGTGGCCTTCAAAAGGCTAGACTGCATTAAGCACCTCTTATACAATGTGAAATGCTTTCTAAAGTTCCTGATTGAAGGAAAAATGTTACTTTTGTGCCCCTTCAAAGAAATCTTGTATTATTTAAAGAAAAGAACAGTAGAACACTTGACATCTTTAGAAAATCTTTTCATGAGATCTGATTACCCAGTGGGCATGAGCTAAAATCCGGATGGTCAATCTCTTATAACTATGACATTTTTGAAGTTCAACTCTATGTGTATTATGGTCTAGCTACATCACATTTTTGTAATGTCTCCTGTACAAAACACATCAGAGACTTTACTTACATGACAGCTGGAGGAGGGGGAATGAGGAATGACTACTTAATAAGTGTATGGTTATGCTATTTCCTTTTGGGGCAATGCAAATATTTTGGAACTGGCTAGAGGTACTGGATGTGCAACATTATGAATGTACTAAATACAACTGAATTGTACACTTCAAAAAGATTAGTTTTATGTTATGTGAATTTAACCTCAATTTTAAAAGATGACTTGCATCAAATAAGCCCATACTGCATCTCTACTTTGTGCCAGATATGCTAGAGTCTGGGTATACAGATAATAATCACAATTAATGTTTGTTAAATCCTTAAAAGGTTTTAAGGATTCTAAGAAGCATTCTAAGCACTGCACATGTACTATCTTTTGCACCAGATGAGGAAACTGAAGAATAGGGAGGTCAAGTAACTTGCCCTAGATATTATAACTAGTAAGCGGCGTGAAGCAAGGGTTTAGACCCAGCCAGTTTGGCTCTAGAGACTGTACATTTAAGAATTGTGCTGTATTGCCTCAGATACAGACAGTGGCCTCAAGAATTGCACAATCAGTTGATGATGAATACCAGGAGAGCCCACAGGAGAGGCACGTAAAGACAGGCAAATATCAGGGAATGCCAAGAAGAAATAGCACATGAGATGAATCATAAATACACAAGGAGAAAGAAGAGTGCTTTAGATAGGGAGAAGATCTTGAAAAGCACAGAGATGAGGACTACGTTATAAGTAGTTTGGTGTTACTGAAGTATGAGGAGTGACTTGAAGAATGGCAGGATATGGAGCGGGACAGTAAAAGGGGCCAGGAGGCTTTCGACTTGTGGGCAGAGGAGAGCTATTCACATGTTTTAAGAAGAGGTGACAGAGTTGTTGTTTTAGAAATATGATTCTGGTGGCTCCCTGGTAGTTGAAATTTAGAAGGACAAGATAGCAGGAAAGGAGGGAGGGAGACATAAGAGGAAGCTGCTTTACTAATCAAGAAAATAAACCGTGATGGGCTAAATTTAAAAAAAAATAAAATAAAAGGTAATTGGCATCAAAAGGAATGAATGGAGTAAATAAATATTTAGTAATTCATATCAGCAAGACTCATAATCTCAGTTATGGTCTCAGAAACTTAGTGCTGCCAGAAAGATTAAAAGCAAACCATTTCCTTTGATAAGTATCACCTTTCTATTGTTCTTTAAGAAGTGTTCACCTCACACCTGTCAGAATGGCTATCATCAATAAATTAAAAAGCAAGGGTTGGCAAGGATACAGAGAAAAGGAAACCCTCATACATTGTTGGTGAGATTGCAAATTGGTACAGCCTCTATGAAAACAGTCTGGAGGGTTCTCAAAAAATTAAAAGCATATATACTTTTTGAACCAGCAATTGCACTTCTAGGTATTTATCCAAAGAAAATAAAAAAAAAAAATCTGTAAAGATCTATGCACCCCAATATTCATGACAGAACAATTTACAATAGCCAAGATATGAAAGAAACCTAAATGCCCATCAATAGATGATTGGAAAAAGAAAATACGATCCATGTATACAATAGAATATTACTCAGCCATTAAAAAAAAAATGAAATCCTACCATTTGCAATGACATAGATGGACCTAGAGATTCTTATGCTGAGTGAAATATGTCAGAGAAAAATAAAAATCATATAATTTCACTTATATGTGGAATCTAAGGAACAAAAAGAACAAACTAATAAACAGACTCACAAATATAGTGGACAGATATAGTGGATGATTTGGTGATGGACAGAGGGGAGGGTGCTTCAGGGGTTGGGAGAATGGAGTGAAGAGTTAAAGAAGTACAAATTAGTAGTTGATAAATGGTCACAGGTTTGGGGAACACAGAATATGGAATGCGGTTAGCATTAATATGCTGGCTAGGTGGAGGGCCAGGGGAGGGAGGAAGCAATTGGGGGAATTGTTTTATGAACTATATAGATATCTAACCAATATATTGTATACTTGAAACTAATTAAAATATATTAATTTAAAAAAAAAAGAAATGTTAAACACCACTGTTTCCAAACAGAATTCTGGAATAGCTAGTCTAGTCTTTGTTTTCAGAGGCTATCCCACTGAAATTCTAAGCGCAAATAGTCTTTATAAAGCAGCATTCAGGAATACCAAGTTTCTTCAGGAAAGAAACATCTATTCAGTGCACAAACAGACTATATGTGGTCTCAGAGACTTGAAAATGGTTTGAAACAGATACAAAAAATATGATGCAGCATGTGGCTGTCCCAATTGCTTTGCCATCCTAACTGCATGTGATTTCAAGATAGCAGGAATTAAATACCATGACAAGAGAGTTAGACTTCATTGGGAAATGAGCTTGGCATCAGAAAGAAGATATTGAAAGTGGAAAAAGAAAGAGATTTTTTTCATTAAATTAACAAGTGGTGAATTTTTAATAAGTTGCCAAAAATAAACATTTCCCATCTCAGATCCCTTTTCTTTGACAAATATTTATCTCTTTCACACTCTCTAATTCAGTTAAACACCCTTTAGTCCTCACAATGTGCTCAACTATTTTGAGGCTACAAAAAAAAGTTTTAGTCTCTCAGCTTCTCTCAGGATCTATAGTATCACCATGGACATGAGATATGCTCAAATGAAACAACTAGAAATGATAGGAAATTAAATATAGGTAAGAGTCATCATGACTGTTATGGAGATGAATATTATCAAGTCAATGAGGAGGGTCCTTGTGGGAGCTGGAGGGATCATTGAGAGTTTCACAGCAGAGGTGCAATATGAACTACAAGTAGAGTGTCAGTAGATTGGGAAAATGAGAGAAGAGTGTATGAAGGAGAGGCAGCAGCAATAACTCCAAAGGCTGAAGTTTTGGCAACATACTAAACACTAGGTAACCGCATTTGATAGTAATTTTCTTACTGGTACAGGACTGTTTCTCTCACATACTTTCTACCTCTATGAAATACTTAATCTAAAAAAATATTTTTCTGAAAGTAGAATTACTTGTATGGCACGGCATTCAAAACCAGAGAAGCTGGAAAATGATTCTTAAGATCCCTCCACCCACAAAATAGAATTGGACTGTTCCGTAGTTTTTAATTTTATATTCATCAAGAGCCAGTTCATAGAAGCATTCCACAATTTTGTGTGAATTTTTAAATGCCAGGTCAATTTTGATCAACACCCCATTAGCCCATTTGTTTCCCTGGGCAGGGAGGAGAACAACAAATAATCTTAAGTCTAAGGAAAGTCAGACTTCATGGTGGAAATGAGCCAGGGAGAGGTGGGAAGCAGTATGTCTATACATTCAGGTGCATGATTCATTTGGCATGACATGATGCCCAGAGCAATTTCTAGCATTCGTCATTTGTCAGTGCTTCATTCTAGAATAGAATTGATGATCTAAGTTTCTAACCACATCCAGGCTACAGAACCTCTGTAGTCCCAAGGCAGGCTGCATCTGACAGGGATGATAGAAGGGCACAGGAGAGAACAGATAACCTCTGGTCTCTGCAAAGTGCTCACTAGCTCTGCTCCCTAGTACCACTCTTGTGCACGCACCTTCACACTCCTCAGATTCCACAGCATGGCTGCTTACCTAGATCTCCAGTACCTTCCATAAGAGACTTACTACTTTCCACCCCTCATCTGTCTATATTTGGGGTATATATCACACCCTACCTACTTGAATGGGTTCCAGGGCTAGTCAGACTTATCCTTATTACCAACCATGTCCCTGAAATCCAGAGATCGTCTACTGGAACCTCCTCAAACATAAGCCTACAGATAAATCCTATCCAAAGGAAGATTCCATGAGAAGAGAGCCAAGGCACGTTCTTCTTTTGCTATACCAGAGCAGGCACAATAAATTCTCACTTAAAGTCACATGTAAGTTCTGTGACTTTAAGCAACATGATGTATAATAAAACCAATCTTACCATAGGCTAGTTGATATAAACATGAGTTAAGTTCCTGTGACAGCTCATCAATGATATAATTAAACAACATTGAACTAAACAGTATTATCCTAGGACCTACTGTACTTTTTTCCCCAGCCCAAACTTAAAGGGTGACCTGAGGAGTTGAAGCCTAGATTATCTAGCTAATTATGTTGTATATTTGTGTCTACACAAAATCAAATTCTGTCTGCTGAAACAGTTCCATTCAGTAAGAGCTTAATAGTAGCCTATGTGATAAGAATATATAATCTTAAGAAGTGGCCAGTCCCAAATTGGAGTGAATATGATAAAAAATATAAAAATGTTTAAAAAGTAAATGTAAAGTCTGGTATTCTGATACAAAAAGACAGATGCTGATGAAGCTTCTCAGGGCAAAATGAGTTATTTACTGAGCAGAGTAGGAGGATTCATTGAAAAGGGATGTGATCATCATAGCTGAAATGGAACAGTCCTACAAGCTAAGCCTGGGAAACTAATGCCACCAGGGGAACAGTGTTTAAGAAAGGAGATGGCATCTTTGGAAGAGAAAACCTATTCACACCTCTTCTAACTCTTGGCTTCCAATTTTGAAATTAAAATATCATAGAAATCTCATTTAGGGAAGTATTGTGTTTGAGGGACTTTTCAGGAGGTAGGGCTGCCTTGGAGCTCCATTTTACTCTGACTTATAAATATTTTTAAAACCTTCCCCTGTATTTACCGTTCTTTAAAACGCAGTTTTCCCCTCTCCACTCTCCCAAGAGATTTGGTAATCATGGTTTGCAATATCCAAAGGATGCAGTTATAATAAGTAAAATTACTGGAGCTCTTTGCTTTGCTGATTCAGCAGATGTGTATAAGATCTATGAAAATATAATTATCCTCAATAAATAGTCAGGGCTGGAAGTTCTAAAAGAAATAAAAATAAAGGTATAATAAGTAATCATTTTCATATGCATTGATTAGAGGGATTAAGAAATGAACTAATAAATTACCTAGGCAAAATGCTTTGCTGAAAAACTAAATACCTGTTGTATTTGAAAGAAAGTTTTGTATTACCGGTGTCCCGGGGATCCTCTCTAATCGTAATAAAATACCACATGAGGTGACCTTCAAGTGATTCACTGCTGAGACAATTGACAGTTTATTATATTTTTGAGGAAAATAAGGATATATTTGCTAAGGTTAGGAATTTCCTTGGTGTCTAAAGCTAGGTCCACCAAACCGAAAGACTTTGTCTACTTGAGCAGCTTTAACCAACTCAATATAAAACATAAATCTTGACTTTTTAAAAATGTTGGTAACTGTTTACAGAATATTTTTCTCTGCCCTTGGAATATGTAGCCTCAAAGAGAGGATCAATTTAAATATGTCTTTGGTTAACCAAATGGTAACAAAATCGTCAACATTACCTCATCATGAAAATCATTTCTAATCATCTTTCTTACTAAAGGCACGCAAATGGAGAAAAATTAAATTGCCAATCCTGATGAAGTGAAATCCTGAACAAAGGACTCAATTCCACTTTCACATCAAGAGAAATCTCATCTTGTGTAGCTTTTCCACAAGACAGAGAGACCAATTTTATTTTCTGTCCTCACCCACCTAAGGAGATAGTGCACTGAAGCATCAAATGGCTGAGCAGGGCCAGGTGTGGGATTCAGGGGTTCTATCACACCCTTGAAGAAAATGGTTTCTCTCACTTTTAGAAAAAAAAAAGTCTCCAGGAAATCAGAAATTCTCAGGGAAAAAAATAATGTAAACGCTTTTTGAACTCTCTCTTACTCATTCTGATTGTTTTTTATTGTCAAATATGTTCATTGTCTTGGAAGGAATAAAAAAAATGGAGTCCTCCTGTTTTTAGCAGGGTAAGAGAGAGGTCCCCCCCCCCGTCTATTGAAATATAATAGACAATTATTTGTTTGTATTTACTTTGTACAAGTCAATGATTTTTTTCCATTATAGTTGGCATACAATAATATACCAGTTTCAGTTGTATAGTGTAGCGATCATAGCTCCACATAACTCAAAAAGCAATCACCCCACCAAATCTAGTACCCCTCTTCCCCCTTACATATTTATTACAATATTATTAACCATCTTCCCCATGCTGCACTCTACATCTCCATGTCTATTCTGCAACTAGCCATTTGCATCTTAATATCTTTGCCTTTTTTTGTTCCCCCAAACCCTTCCCATCTAGTAGCTCTGAAAATATTCTCTGTATCTATGAATTTATTTCTGCCCTTGCTGTTAATTTTGTTCTTTAGATTCCACATGCACGTGAAATCATACAATATTTATCTATCTTTAGCTGACCCATTTAATTCAGCACAGTACCCTCTAGGCCCTTCAAAGCAATATCATTTTGCATCCCCTTCCTTTTAACCTGTGTCTTCTTTTTTTTACGCCAACAGCACCTTGTCTTCCTATGTGGTCTCCCATTCAAGTACTAACCAGGCCCAATCCTGCTTAGCTTCCAAGATCAGACGAGACCGAGCTTGTTCAGGGTGGCATGGCAGTAGACTATATGTGTCTTTTAATCTAAAGTGAGCCTTTTGTAGGCAGCATATGTACGGGTCTTTTTGTTATTGTTGTTTTGTTTTTTGTTTTGCTTTTATCCATGCAGCCACTCTATCTTTTGGTTGGGGCAATTAATCGTTTTCCATTTGAGGTACTTGTTGATAGATATGTAGTTATTACCATTATTTATTCTTTATGTCTTTGAAATATGTTGGGGTTTTTTTCTCTAGAAGTTCCTCCAATGTTTCAAGTAACATGGGCTTGGTGTTGATGAATTCCTTTAGCTTATTTTTGTCTGGGAAGCTCTTTATCTGTCCTTCAATTCTAAATGATAGCTTTGCTGGATAAAGTATTCTTGGTGTAGATCCTGCATTTTCATCACATTTAATATTTTGTGCCAAGCCCTTCTGTCTTACATAGTTTCCTTTGAGAAATCAGCTGCCAGTCTTATGGGTGCTCCCTTGTAGGTAACTATCTGCATTTCTCTTGCTACTTTGAGATTCTTTGTATTTAAATTTTGGCATTGTAATTATGATGTGTCTTGGTGTGGTCCTATATGAGTTCCTGGTTTTTGAGTTTCTCTGAGTTTCCTGGGGTTGTATCTCTATTTCCTTCACCAGGTTAGAGAAGTTTTCCATCTTTATTTCTTCAAATAGCTCACCAACATCTTGTTTTTCTTCTTGTACCCCTATAACACAGATATTTTGACCTTTAATAGTGTCCCATTGCCTCCTTTTTTCTTGACATTCTGATTGAGTGTCCTTGGCTTTCCCACCCTCTATATAGGTCATTTGATCCTCTTCTTTATTCACTCTGTTTATTTCATTTAATATACTTCTCATCTCAGATAATGTGTTCTTCATTTCTGACTGGTTACCTTTTATAATTTTCATTTCCATTTTTATACTTTTTTATCTCTTTGTTAAAGTTCTCACTGAATTCATCTACACTTTCCCTAAGTTCATTGAGTATCTTTATTACCAGTGTTTTGAACTCTGTATCTGTGAGACTGCTTGACTCCATTATTTCTGGATCTCTGTTTTGTTCTCTCATATGGTTTCTACTTCTTTGTCTTTCTATTTTGGCTGCCTTTATGCATCTGTTTCTATGTACTAAGCAAAGCTCTTAAGTCTTCTGGTCTTATTAGTGCAGCTTTGTGTGGTAGGTGTCCAGTGGCTCATTCCTGAGAGGGCTTCAGCTGCAGGCCAAATTTATCTTCAGCCTGTGCCCCTCCAGGGCTACTTGCTAAGATTCAGAAAGCAATCCACAGACGTTGTGCTTATAGTTGCCTCAAAAAGCCATACCAGAAACAGAGGCCTGCTGCCACCAGTGTAAGTCTCGACACTGCTCAACAAGGGGTACCTGACCAAGTGAAGACATACCTGGATGTGGCTTGAGTTGGGGCACAACTTGGGGGAGGCAGAGTTTCATGGAATCCTCTGGGCAGAGTGACCTCTGTTATCCAGTTTGATAACATCTCCGCTATGGTAGCGCTGTGCCCGCACACTGGGAGAGGGGAGGACTCAACACAGGAATAGTGGATACCACAAGCACTTCAGTACAGAGCAAGTCTCCCCTCGGGCCTCACTCTGAGAACTCAGAGTTCCCCTGTAAGTCCCTGGTGCCCCCTCGCAGCCTAAACATTGCTGGTGCTCAGAGCAAGCAGGTCCATCACCACTAACGTCTGCTCATGGACATGGCCCATTTAAGAGACATCTGTAGATGCTTGCTGCCACTGCTATGGCCTCTGTCCCACTTAGCTGCTCAGGATGAGGCAGTCATGTGTCCTCGCCCCATCCTACCTCCTCCCATTGCAGAGAGATTTGTTGTTTCTCTCCCTAGTTATAGGGCTTATTCATCTAGATTCCAATGACGTTCCTTGCTGTTTGCTCCTTGTTTCTGTCACAACTTTAATTTGGTTGCCAGAGAGATGAACAGAGCCTCTATCCTCTATGCCATTTTTTTTCTCTATAGCATATAGGTTTTAAAGCCTTTTTCCTGCCTAGAGATGTTTTGAGTTCCTTTCACACAAAGAAACCAAGAGTCCTTTCTTTCCTTTACTATCTTATCATCATAACAATTGAGTTCAAATTTTCCACTTAAAACCAGGACCAGGGATTTGTACATCTTGCCCCAAACCAAACCTCATTGTATTTTTTTCAGACCTCTCTAAACAGACTATCTGTATATGGCTGCATCACAGGTAAAGTTCTAAAGTCAGAGCATCTATGGCTGAATAACTATTGCCTGGGTACAAGTACATTCCAGGTAACATTAACCCTTTCATACCATTAAATTAATCCTGTTGATCTCCCTGATTGCTTTAGCTTCTAAGAGACAGTAATTTGGACACTGAGTAGCACCCTTTACTGTCATGTTGGATTGCTGCATATCATGCCTCCTAAAATGAGTTCTTTTGTGAGAAACAGCCCTCCCCTCAACTGCCTGAATGTTCTACACAGATTATTTTTTATGAAGTCTACAAAATCAGATATATTTGTTATACTTGTACAAATGGATATCCACATGAAAAAATAAATTTAGACCCTTCCTCCACATCACAGACAAAATTTAATTCAAAATTGATCAAAGATCTATATGTAAGAGCCAAAACTATAATATTCTTAAAAGAAAACATGAGAATTAATATACATGACCTTATATTTAGTAACTTTTTCTTAGATATGACACAAGTAGCATAAGCAGTGAAAGAGAAAATAAAAAAAAATGACTTCTTCAAAATTAATAAGTTTTATGCATCACACGACACCATCAAGGAAGCGAAAATACAACCCATACAATAGGGGAAAATATTTGCAAATCATATACTTAATAAATGAATTGTATTAGAATAAAGGAAAAACTATTATAACAGTAAAAAGACAAATATCGCAATTAAACATGGGTAAGTTATCTGAATATATTTCTTCAAAGAAGATATACAGATGGCCAGCAAGCACATGAAAAGATACTCAACATCATTAACTATCATGGAAATATAAATCAAAACCACAAAGAGATATTTCACACCCACAAAAGTGGCTAAAATCTAAAAGACAACAGTAAGTGTTGATGAGGATATGGAAAAATTGAAACCCTCATACATTGCTGATAGAAATGTACAATGGTATAGTAAGTAGATGTAGAAAAGTTTAACAGTATCTCAAAAAGTTAAACTGAGTTACCATATGACCCAGCAATTCTATCATTTCTATACCCAAGAGAAGTGAAGACATATGTCCATGCAAAAAGTTAAACAGGAATGTTTGTAACACCACTATTCATAATAGCCAAAACACATAAACAACCCAAATGTCCATTAACTGATGAATGAATAAACAAAATATACAATAGAATACTGATGAAATGTTCTGGAATTAGTGGTAACGGTTGTATCACTACGTAAATATACTGAAAAGCATTTAATTGTATACTTTAAATGAATGAATTGTTAGTATGTGAACTATATATCAATAAAGCTTATATTATTTATATATACAAACATGTTTTTCCAAGTCATAAATATTTACCTCAGTAAAACTTAAGTTTATCACATAGAAATGTCTTATGACAGGACAACATTTATTTGGGCTTAATGCCATTATTGAGTAGATATAGTCAAAGGAAGCAGGGATAGAGAGTAAGAAAGAAGTATGAGGGAGAAAAAGGGAAAAGGGGATTAAAGTCATTCTCTATTCTCTGTCTGCATTTTACTAGCTTCCGAAGTGAATTATTTCGTCATGATAATATGCTCTTCCTCAATTTTATGAGAATTATACTTCTCTTTCCCCTACAATAATATCTTAATGTTTTATACAAAATGAAACGTAAGGTGGGATAATAAATGGTGGCCACAAATCACTGCTTCTAATTGGCATACTCTCATTTTCACCCATGATGCACCATGACCTCTTGGTCTCTACCTCTTCATAATCTCTATTACCTTCTCAACTGAGCCCTTTAATACAGAGAACATTATTTACTCACTGTGCTTTCTTCAGGACCCAGACATTCATTGCTGGAAATGAGGAAGAAATAGCTCCTAGGTAAAAAAAATGCAGAAAAAGGATGCCCTCTCCACTCCTTCGTAATTGTGAAAGAAACACAAAGTGATTTTCTATTTGCCCATCCAGATATACATATTCTCCACCCCTCTCTACCTTAATTTTTGCCAACAGACTGACCTTCATGGATTATCTCAAATGAGCTCCCTTGTCCTCTGACTTCCTATTGAGTATGGCCAATCAGAGGCCCCAGCAGCAGATCTGGCCCTCTTTCTGCCAGGCAAGGGCTGTAGCAGTAGTTGTGTTCCTCTATCATAGGCTACAACCCCTGTCAGATAGCCCTCTCCTACAGTTAGAGCTCTTACAGAGTTTCAGCAGGTATTCCCCACCCCAAACCCCTTCAGTAATAGAAGTGGCAGCAGCTCCTTGTTTCTACTAACCCTGCCTACACAGCTGTAATAAGGCCCTTCATTCAATTCCCTTCCATCGCCTCTTCTTAATGTACCACCTGCTTCCAGCTGGGACTCTGAAAGATGCAGGAACTTTTCTGTCCATGGGGGTAGAGCAGTCGGTCAGGTCATGGATATCTCAGTAAAGGGAGGTAGAAGAATTGTGTACATTTCTCACGATTTTCTTTTTTTTTTCAGCAATTTCATCATACTTAGACTACATTTCTAAGTTGCTTGAAGAAACACAGCCTGGGTCGCTAGGCCATTTAAGTAGTAGGTTTCTTATCATTTAAAGAAAGACTGAATGATGTCCCTTTTCAAGACTCTGATTAAATGCTCTTGCACAATGAAATTCCACCCTGATCTGAAAATGGCTGTTCACAAAGCCACATGGCCACTTCAGCTATAGCTAATCAACACTATGAGGGAACAATTACACAATTGCGGAGGCAGAGATTCTTCTGCTGTCCTTGACTAAATGTATGAATTTCACTTGCAGTTTTTTCTTAACACACAGAAGTATAGGCTATTGTACCAACCACCTCTAAACCTTGGTCTTTCAAACCAACAGTTCATTTCAGTATCTATTTTGGTCTCAAAGTTGTAACTTGAATTTTAGACATCTGTTTATTGCATGATTTTATTAGTGTACCTTAGCAACACTACACCACCTGCCTTGTGTTTGTTTACAAAATGTTCCACAGATGTTCTATGTAACCATCATTTGTAAAGAAGAATTCAAACCAAAAAATTGCATATTCACCATCTCATTTTAGAGCCTTTTCTCACCTCTAAGAAAAATGCAGTCAGGCCTTCATTTTAAAATTAGTTGTCCCCTAACTATGGGAGGGGAACAAAACATAATGTGTATATATATATATATATATGTGTGTGTGTGTGTGTGTGTGTGTGCATGTATATATCTATATCTATCTATATCTATCTATCTATAACTATATCTATATCTATATATACACCTTACTGTTAATTTGTATACCTGAAACTTACTGGATTTTGTTAACCAATGTCACCAAAAAAATAAATTAGTTGTCCCTATACTTAGTACTATAAAAAGAGCAGAGACATGAATATGAAGTCAACATTTAGGCATTTTCCACCTAAGAAGAAATACTACAGAAGAGTTTTATAGGGCTATCTGATACTCCCATTCATCTGGTTCTCAAATAATCCCTAAATTTGCACCTTTCACTGTAACCCCTTACCTCTACCCCATTTTTCTTCTTGGCCACTTCTATTACATCAGAATGTAACCAATTTCACTAGGCTTCCTCTGAGTTTGAAGGACAATTTTAGTGCGCAATCCCTTATAGTCCTCCACTAACATTATATAGTACATAGTGCATATCTTCCGTGCCCTTAAACTTACCCTTCCTCCATCAACCCCTCAATTACCCAATGTGTTCACATGCACAAGTATCTTCTATTACTCACATGGAAAAGAGGTTCAATAAACCAATAGGTGTGAGAGACCACAAGTGTCACATCTTCCAGGAGGATTTCATTTTTTTAAATGGCCACAAAAAAGCACCATATTTAACTAAAAGGAATTGTTAATGGTAAAATTTCAAGCACATACAAGAGAGATTTCTGCAGAAAGGAACTTCTCTTTTTTTTGCACTCTTTAGAACCTTTTTATATAATTGTTTTAAAACACTTCTCTGCATTCTTTGCAGAATGAGTATCACTTCCATTCACCAGTACACTACTTCTCAATGCAGTGTGCAAGCATATTTCTTAAAAATATCTATACTATAAGTGTCCTTTTATTATTGCAATATATTCAATGGAACATTGTATATGTTTAAGGTGTACAAGGTTGATTTGATACACTTATATATTGTAAGATGATTGCCATTGTAGCAAATTAGATCTCCATCTCATCACATAATTATCATTTTTTTTAGTGATTGGACTGATTAAGATCTAGTATCAGAAAGTTGGATAATTATAAGACAATATTGTTGTCTATATTCACTATACTGTGTATCTTGAAATCACATTTGCATGTAGGTACTACTCACATGGCTTATTGATTAGCTGACTATATTAGACATAGAAAAGAGACATAAGGATGATTCACCTAATTATATCCTAATATTCTCTAGTTTCAATCAATTTCAAAGAAAATAAAAATAGAATTGTTTTGCTCATTAAAGAGATTTAAAATGTCAGTTTTTATACTACACATAATCATATATGGAAGTCATTGTCTCAAAGTCACAATTCTGTGTTCACTAATATAAGAGCAGAAACAATGTACTCAAAAAAGAAAGAATATAAAATGTTAATCCAAACCAGAAAAGAAAAATTCTTCTGTTTTTCTTAACAAAAACCACAGGTGTTGGAGAACAAATAACATGGGTGCCTTTACTATCAACGATTAAATCATTCAAGCTCAGAAACATAATAGAACAATAAAAGATACAATGGGCCAAATAAAAAATAATAGTATATAACACATTCTGCTATGAGCTATAGCTAGTACAAAGATTTTCTAGTAAGAAAACTCATCCCTGCAGTAATGCTTGACGTTTCCCTTAGCATTTGCTTTTCTTACTCTAGTGAATAGAATCTACTTTCACCTTTTTATTTTTACTTACAAATCTCTACCATTCTTCGTTAGACAATAATGGTTAAACAATATGAGATATCATTGAAAGGGCTACTTACTGACTCAGGAATCAGTGAAGGTTAGGTAAAATATATGCTATTTTCATTAACATAATAATAGTTCCAAGCAAGCTGATAACACAAAATGATAGATACATATTCAACCATATTAGTAATCTCAAAAAATGTAAATGTTCTAAATATTACAAATTAAAAGGCAAAATCAGACTGGGAAAATGAAAAATTTCAATGCTATGCTGTTTACAAGAAACACATATAAAACAAAAGAATCTAAAAAAGTTGAAAATAAAAAGATGGAAACAACATATACCAGGAAAGTTCTATGCAAAATTAGTAGCTAGATTAGTCATCAGATGAAATAGACTAAAAGGCAAAAAGCATTCACACAGATGAAGATGGCCTATCCTCCAGTGCTCAAACAAAGGAAAGAGCATTGGTGAATGCTACTTGCAGCTCTGCTTACATTCCTAGATTCTGATCTAACTTACTTTTTTGCTCTAGAAAATACTTTTTTGCTAGTCACTGATGAACTTAAGGGAATTTTTGCCATATATTTTGTACAGGATTTCCTTGTTTTCAACAGAACCAATCTAAAGGCTTAAGCTGCCATAGTACTCTAAGCACAAGTTTATATATTGGATTTTTCATACAGTTAAATGTATTTAATTTGAAGGACCATGTTTGGTCATTAATACTGTTTTAACAGTCCATATTATAGTACCCTTCCTCTAAAGAAAAAATGTGGATAATAATTTATTCTTTAAAAACTGGCAAAAACATGTTGTTAGTTCTCCACCACCTTCATTTTCTAAATAAAATTTCACAGGTCTCATAGATCCAAATTTCTGCAAATTAGTGCCTTAAAGATAACAAGTTCTGGAGGGCTGGGCTTGAGTGGCAGGTCGCTATTTGAGATAGGAATGGAAAGTAGCAATGTGAAGTTGTGACACATGGCCTAGTTCATTTCCCAATAGCATTTAAGAACCCCCCTTTTTTTCAACCCTGAAGCCAGCATAGGATAATTAAATACATATGTTTATGATGTTAACTCACTGGTCATCAAAATATGGGATAGCTAAGTAAATTCTTTTATTTGAAAATGAAAGTTATAGTACTTCCCTGAACTGAGAACTCAAGTTTTATAAAGGAAAAAAAAAACTTCGCATTTTCTCATTTGAAAATACATACTTTGGATTTTATCAATTGATGCTCTACTTAGGCCTGTGTTATTCTTTATTAATACAATGAAGCAAATACAAAGAACAAGATAACCCAAAATGGGCTTTCCCCCTTCATGCTAAATGTATTTCAGATGCCAATTGATGCATCCCAGAAAACTTTCTGTTGATGAATATTTTAGCTCCATCAAAAAAAGAGAACATAATAGATGAGTACAAATGAATTTAAATTAATGTTGAGTCTGTTAGGATTTTCCTAAGTTAACAGACACATAAAACTTAATTGGTTTGAGTCGAAAATCTCTATGATGAAAAAATAACTTTTATGGTACCTAAACAGGGGTTTCCAGACCCAATCCTAACATGGGGGTTCCCCCCACACCAAGAACCAATTCTCAGACACTAAAAGGGTGTCCGAGAATTCAACTCAATTCTGACACTATCTACCAGGAGAGAGCATAAGATCCTACAGGCTGAGGGTTCATCCCTACAAAACTTACCCTTCTCACACATAACACACATACTTCCAACACCAGCCATAAGCCCAGGCTCTTACCTCAGCTTCTAACCAACTGGCTATAGATTGGAGGTTCGAATGACCCCCTCCAACTGAAAATGCTAATCGCAAGTCCAGGTTGTTGCTTGTCCTTCTGACTGGCTATAAATCAGAGGTTCCCTAAAACTCCCCCTTAGTTTCTACAAATTTGCTAGAATGGCTCACAGGACTCAAAGAAACATGTTACTCACTAGATCACTGGTTTATTATTAAAAGATATAATTCAGAAATAGCCAGGTGGAATAGATGCATAGAGCAAGGTATGGGGAAGTGGCACAGGAGATTCCATACCCTCTCCATTCATATTACTGACACCATTCTTTCCATATCTCCATGTATTCAAAAACCAAGAAGCTCTTTGAACCCCATACTATTTTTTTTCTGGAGGCTTCATTACATAAATATGATTGATTAAATCATTGACCACTGGTTATTGATTTAACCTCCAGCCCTTTCCCCTCCATGAAGGCTGTGGCAGGGTGGGGGGTAAGTAGCAATGTGGTGGGATGGAAAGTTCCAATCCTTTATTCAAGTTTGCTTACCCTGGCAACAAGTCCCCAACCTTAGGTGAGATCCAAAACCTACCTCGTTAACATAACAAAGGACACCTTTTTCAATCTCAACGCTTATGAAATTTCGAGAGTACAGGTATTGTGGATAAAGACCAAATATATATAAGAAATATATTTGGTCATCTAAATTATACATATATATATATATATATATATATATATATATATATATATATATATTTCCCCAACACTTGTCATTCTTTGATCTATTGATGATAGACATTCTGACAAGTGTCAAGTGAAATATCATGTGGTTTCTTTTTCATCAACAATTATTTTATTTATCTTTCTTTTTATGATGACATCAGTTAACAAAATCCAATAAGTTTCAGCTGTACACTTTAACAGTAAGGCATATACATATTTAACTGTGTGTTCACCACTCATAGTTAGATTTCTTTCTGTCACCACATATTTGACCCCCTTTATCTTGTCTACCTCTCACCTCCCCTCACCCCCTACTCTCTAGCAATCGCTAGTCTGTAGTCCATGTCCATGAGTCTCTGTTTGTTTATCCTGTTCATTTGTGGCTTTAAGGTTTATATCCCACATATAAGTGATATCACGTGATTTTCAAATTTTTCTGTCTGGCTTATTTCACTTAGCATGATTATTTTGAGGTCCATCCCACTTTCGCAAATGGCAGCATTTCATCTCTTCTTATGGCTGAGTAATATTCCATTGTATATATGTACCATCACTTCATTATCCAATCACCTATCATAGAATGCTTCAGTTGCTTCCACATCATGGCCACTGTGAATAATGCTGCTACGAACATCTGTGTACAAATACCTTTTCAAATATGGGTTTTCAAGCCTTTGGAGTAAATACCCAATAGAGAGATTGCTGGACCATATGGTAGATCAAATATTAGTTTTTTGAAGAACCTCCATGCTGCTTTCCAGAGTGGCTGTACCAATTTGCAGTCTCACCAGCAGTGTATGAAGGTTCCTTTTTCTCCGCATCCTCTCCAACATTTGTTATTACTTGTCCTGTTGATTATAGCTATTCTAACAGGTGTGAGATTTCTCATTGTGGTTTTGATTTGCATTTTTCTAAGGGCAATGTTCAGATTCTTTTCGTATATTTGTTGGCCATTTGTATGTCTTCTAGGGAGAAGTGTCTGTTCAGGTCCACTGCTCATTTTTTGATTGGATCATTTGTTGTTGTTGTTGTTGTTGTTGTTGTTGTTGTTGTTGTTGTTATTGAGTCTTATGAGTTCTTTGTACATTTTGTATATTAGCCCCTTATCAGAGGCATTGTTTGCAAATATATTTTCCTAATCAGATGGTTTTCTATTTACTTTCTTGACAATTACTTTTGCTAAGCAGAAATTTTTTAGTTTGAAGTAGTCCCATTCGTTTATTTTAGCTTTTGCTTTCCTTGCTTTTGAGGTCAAATTCATAAAATCCTTTTTAAGTCCAAGATCCATGAGTTTAGTCCCTATGTTTTCTTCTAAACATTTCATTGTTTCAGGTTTTATATTCAGGTCCTTGATAAATTTTGAGTTAATTTTGGTGTGTGGTGATAGACAACATAATAGTTTCATTTTTTTGCAAGTGGTTTTCCAGTTTTCAAAGCACCATTTATTAAAGAGGCTTTCCTTTATCCACTGTATATTTTTGGCTTTTTTGCTGAAATTTATTTGCCCATTTAAATATGGGTTTACTTCTGGACCCTCGATTCTGTTTCACTGGTCCATGTGTCTGTTTTCCTGCTAATACCATGCCATTTTGATTACTGTTGATTTGTACTATAATTTGAAGTCAGGCACAGTGATGCTTCCAGCCTCGTTCTTTTTTCTCAGGATGGCTTAGGCGATTCGGGGTCTTTTGTGCTTCCATGCAAATCTGGTGATTTTTTGTTCGGTTTCTCTAAAAAATGCCAATAGGATTTTGACGGGGATTGCATTAAATTTGTATAATACTTTAGGTAATATGGTCATTTTAACTACGTTGATTCTTTCATTTCAAGAACACAGAATATCTTTCCACTTTTTTATATCGTCATCATATTCTTTTAATAGATTTCATGATATAGGTCCTTCATATGATCTGTTAGATTTATTCCTAGGTATTTTGTTCTTTTTGTCACAATTGCAAAAGGAATTATTTTTTACACTTCTTTTTTTGACGCTTCATTATTAGAGTACAGGAGCGCTATGGATTTTTGAACGTTGATTTTGTATCTGGAAACTTTACAGTATTTGCTTATTTTTTAGTAGTGTTTTTGTGTAATCTTTAGGGTTTTCCATGTGGAGAATTATGTCATTTGCAAATAGTGATGGTTTGACTTCTTTGTTTCCTATTTGGATGCCTTTTATGTAATTCTCTTGCCTGATTACACTCACTAGACCTCCAATGTTATATTGAATAACAGTGGTGGTAGTGGACAGCCTTGCCTTGTTTCTGATCTTAGAGGGAAGGTTTTTAGTTTATCATCATTAAGTATAATGTTGACTGAGGGTTTGTCATAGACTGCCTTTATTATGTTAATGTACTTTCCTTCTATATAGATTTTGTTGTTTTGATTAGAAATGAATGCTGTATCTTTTTGAAGGCTTTTTCTGCATATAATGATACGATACTATGATCCTTATTTTTAAATTTGTTTATGTGGTGCATTACATTAATCGATTTGCATATGTCGAACCATCCCTGTGCTCCTGAAGCTCATTTGTTTGTGGTGTATATTTTGAATATGTTGCTGTATTTGGTTTGCTAATACCTTATTTAGGATTTTTGCATCTGTGTTCATGAGAGATATTGGTCTATGGTTTTGTTTTTTTGTGTTATCTTTACAAGGTTTCAGTATCAGAGTGATATGGCCTCAAAAAAGAATTTGGGAAGTATTGCCTCCTCTTCTATTTTTTGGAAGAGTATGAAAAGAGTTATTATATCTTCTTTGAATGTTAGGTAGAATTCACTGGTGAAGCCATGTGGTTCTGGACTTCTACTTTTTGGTAGGTTTTTGATTATTGTTTCAATCTCCATGCTGCTGATTGGTCTATTTAGATTTTCCAATTCCTCTTGATTCAGTCTAGTAAGGTTGCATTATTCTAAGTATTGGTCCAATTATTCTCAGCTATGAAATTTGGTGTTATATACTTTTTGATAGTATTCTTGTATGATCCTTTGTTTTTTTCTGTGATGTCTGTTGTGATTTCCCCTCTTTCATCTCTGACTTTATTTGTGTTATTTCCTTTTTGCTTTATTAACTCTAGCCAGAGGTTTGTCAATTTTATTAACCTTCTCAAAGAATGCACTCTTCGTTGCATTTATTTTTTCTATTTTTTTGTTTTGTTTTCAATTTCATTTATTTCTGCTCTAATTTTAATAATTTCTTATCTTCTACTGATTTTAGGCTATGTTTGTTCTTTCTTCTCTAGTATTTTAAGATGAAGCATTAGGTTATTTATTTTGGCTTATTCTTGTTTTGGGAGATAGGCCTGTAATGATATGAACTTTCCTCTATGACTGCTTTTGCCATGTTCCAAAAGTTTGATGTGTTGTACTATCATTACCATTTGTTCCTATGTATGTCTTGATCTCTCTTTTTATTTCTTCTCTGACTTAGTTATTCTTCAGTATCATGTTGTTTAATCTCCGTGTATTTGTGATTTTTCTTGCTTTCCTTTTGTAGTTGATCTCTAGTTTCAAAGCATTAAGATCAGAGTATATGGTCGGTATGATTTCAACCCTCTTATATTTGTTGAGGCTATCTTTGTGTCCCAGTATGTGATGGATTCTTGAGAATTTTCCATGTGCACTAAAGAAGAATGTATAAACAGCTGTCTTGGTATTGAAGGCTCTGTAAATGTCAATTATGTCCAGTTGATCTAATGTGTCATTTAAGGATGCTATTTCCTTATTGATTTTCTGTGTGGATGATCTGTCCATATCCAACAGTGGGATATTTAGGTCCCCAGCTACAATAGTGTTTGGTCTGTTTCTCCCTTTAGTTCTTTCAGTAATTGGCTTACATATTTCTGGGCTTCCTGATTGGGAGTATGGATATTAAGAAATGTTATGTCTTTTTGGTGCATGATTCCCTTTATCATTGTGAAATGTCCCACAGTATCTTTCTTTCCCTTTTTTTTATTTTGAAGTTGATATCTTCTGATATTAGTACTGCTACTCCTGCTTTTCTCTGAACATCCTTGGTTTGAAATATCATTTTCTACTCTTTCTCTTTCAGTCTACATTTTTTTTTTTTTTGGAACTGAGATGTGTCTCCTGGAGGCAGCATATGATCAGGTTTGTTTTTTTGACTATTGTGCAACTCTGTGCCTTTTTATTGGTGAGTTCAGGCCGTTTACATTTGGGGTGTTTATTCAAATATGAAGTCTTCTTATAGTCATTTTATCTTTTGCTTTCTGGTAGTTCGGTGTTTCCATTACTTCCTTGCTCTTGTCCTTGTGTTTCTGTTTCCTTTATTTAGGTTGGCTTTTGTGGGTTTTCCTTCTGGTTCTTCTCGTTTTATGTTATATATTTCAGTTCTGAATCTTTGGCATGTGGTTATCTTACAAATATGTAAATGATAGTTATATAGATATAGATATACATATAGATATATAGATATACATACACACACACAGCCATCCATTTTTTTCTACACGCACCTTATCTCCATTCCCTCTTGCAAATTTGTATCTTTGAATCCTCCCCTTTTCAGTCACTGTCGCCTCAGTTTGTCCCTATGTATACTGAATGTTCACTACTAGCTTACTGTAGCAATTCTCTTCTTATTGTTTAATCTTATAATTTCCTGTTCTTAGTAAGGTTTGCACTCTTTTGCTTCTATTTACCTGATAGTCGCCTTACTCCTAAATATGTTTTTTATTTGTCGTTTTGTTTTATATGAGCTGACCTTTTACAGTATTTTTTGTAGTGCAGCCCTCATAGTAGAGAATTCCCTCAATTCTTGTATGTCTGCAAAGGTATTATTTCTCCTTCATATCTAAAGGAAAGCTTAGCTGGATACATTATTCTTAGCTGGTATTTCCTTTCACTTAATAGTTTGAAAACCTGACTTCACTCATTTCTGGCTTGTAAGGTTTGTGCTGAGAAGTCTAACAATAATCTAATGAGTTTTCCTTTATAGGTTACCATTGTCTTTTCCCTGGATTCCCTTAGAATCCTGTCTTTGTCATTGATTTTTTATAATTTTAATACAATGTGTCTTGGTGAAGATCTATTTATGTTGAGATAAAGCGTGTTCTTGATTTCTTTAATTCCAAGCTCCAGCTCATTCCCTAGATTTGGGAAATTGTCATCAACTGTTTGTTTGAAAATGCTTTCTAGTCCTTAGTTCTTTTCCTCACCTTCCATAATGCCCGTTATTCTTGTTTCTCTCCTGATGGTATCAGCTAGTTCTTGTATTTCTATGTCACTATTTTCAGTCTTCAGTTTCTCTCTTCTTCCTTCTGATTTATTTCTAGATTTATCTTTGATATCACTGATCCTTTCTTCCATTTGTTTGACTCTATTTCTCAAGCTTGCTATTTTATTTTCAACTATTACAGTTTTTTTTTAATTTCCAGAAGGTCTATTCTGTTTTTTGAGGGTGTCAATCTCTTTGCTAAAACACTCTTTCTGCTCATCTAGCTGTTTTTTCAATTCCTGTAATTGTCAATATGACTCATTTTGGAACTCATTAATTTTTTTCAGAAATACTATCCTGAGTTCCCTGTCATTTAAGTCACATATTTCTATGTCTGTAAGCTTATTTCCTGGAGATTAATCTCTTTCTTTCTGAGATGTCTTGAAACCTTGGTTATTCATGGTGTTTAATGGACTATTTCTCTGCCTGGGCATTAATAGAAGTGTTCTCTGCTTTTTTCCAGAAAGAAGATTTATTATATAAAAGTGTCTCTTTAGCCTGTTGTAAAGAAGGCCCTTTACTTTTGGTTTCCAGTAGGTGACATCTAAGCCTCTTGGATCCCTGCTTTATATAAAGCCTTAAAAATGCCCTTTTACCCCCTTATAGATATTTGATCATGCTCACTACCCTCAGTCTTCATCCCTGTCAGTGTTAGAGATAGTTTCAGTAGTGTTTTCTCAGATTCCCCTTGAGGTCTGCAGTGTTCATTCTCAGAGGGCATGGGGGGAAGGTCCCTCTGGGTTGGGGGATGTGGGCTGCACCTCAGCCTCAGCTTTGCAACTATGGTTGGTAAAAATCAACTGTTGTTTCTCTGCCATCCCCGCTCCTCTGTCATCTCAGCTTCTCTGCTTTCTGCCCTGATGACTAGGCCCTGCCAATGGCTGCATGCTGTTCCCAGCTCTCCCAGTCAGGGCTGTTCAGAGAACTTGCCCCACCTTCTCCCCTTCCCCTCCTCCTATAGGGAGCTCTGCTGTCTGTGAGAGGCAGCTTCTTTATTTCTCCCAGTCCATTGCCCGACACCCGGGGATTCTGTCCTATGGTAGCTCTTATGCGCAGATCTCACACTCAGACATGCTGGCATGAGTTTTGGGTTTTTTTATTGTTGTTGAGTTTTTGATGTTCAGCTTTTATTGTTTCAAGGGGAGAGATCTGGAGACCTCTCTCACTCCTCCATGTTTCTCCAAACTCTCCCAAATATATATTCCTTATAAATCATAATATCACAGTTACCCCTTGGTCTTTGAACACTGAACCCTTACAACAAAACAATCATAGAAGTCAAAAGGTACTGACATATTACTAGAATCAGTCATTAATTATTCAGTCTCAGTCCATCATCATATCATAGGAAAATGTCTCTCAGCACGGGGCTACTCTGGTTTGCAGACCTTCACTTGTTCTTGTCTGGTTCCAAAAGCAGAAGTGGTCTCAGCAATACATGGCTTCACCCTTTCAGGCATCTAGTAAAATGGAGATAGGAGACAATATAATCTCTTGCTCTGAATCTGTTTTCAAGGTATTAATGTATATTGGTTTTTTTCTTATTATATAATTCATTAATCATCCCTTTACCCACAGTTACCCATTTTCTTCCTTTCTATTTATACCCATGTTTTTCCATTGTTGGAAGGGACACTGGGTTCACTACTATGCTAATTTAGGTTGCAAGTAGCTATACTAGTCCACCAAGTGCCTCCCCTCAGTTCATTCCTGCTCATATAAGAATACACAGGTGCAGAATAAGTCAATTATTTTTATCACTAAGCAACATAGCTATATTAACTATTAGCTCCAATTTTGTCAGATAGGTTGAAGGCACATCTTGTCTAATCAGGCCCTTAGGAATTGTGACATAAAGGTTAGAAACATAGTTTCTTGTTTAGAAATCAACCCTATTTATAGCCATTGTATTTGCAGCCATGGTTCTGTAACCAATACATTAAGGGGAAAATTTTTGAGGCGATTTGGGGCAGAAAGAATACTAACACCTTCTTCTGCACCCCCTTCCCCAGATTCACCAGAAAAACAGAGGTATCTACCTAGTGTAAATATTCCTTTAGCCTTACTCATATTCATGTCGAGTGTGAACACACACTCATGAAGGCATGTAAGCCAGCCCTTCATGCCTTTATTTCTCCTTATTTTAGAGGGCAAATGTTTTCATTGTCCATCCCAATTCTCTATCAATCACATACTGACATTCTCTCTCTGCCCATAGTTGGACATTATGGACTATAAGGTGTGCTCCTTGGTGTCAAGAAATAATACTCAGGCATCCAAATTGGTATAATATCTTTTGTTCAGGTTTTTAAAAATAATATTCTGAGCATGTGCATCTACAACCAGGTAAGCAAAGCCCAGTCCAGAGTCAGTGTCCATTCCTGTTTAGGGGGCTACCCATTTGTAGTCCCCTAGAGCTAGCAGCATCAGTCTTTCTTGCCAGCTACACTCAGGGCCTTCCCACCAGGAAATGTGCCACTTGGCCAAATGTATTTTCTGTGTCTTCTGCTGGCACACAAAAAGTTCTTATTGGCATTTTGTATTTCAGAGATTACAAGAGAAATATGTCTAGATTCAGCCTACCTTTGCATTGCTGCAGAGTCCCATGTCCATTAATTTCATGTACACAGAAAGCCATCTCAATGGAGCACATGGGAATATCTGCTTGTAGATTCCAATCATCTTCCAAACCGGGAATGGGCATTTTTCTGATGGACATTAACATGTCCTATTTTAATGCATCTTTCGAATTTCAATAGGGCTGTGCCCAATTTGGGCACTGGCCACTGCCCTTGAGTCAGCACAAACCCAAACATGGGGGACTTTAACACTTAATTCTTCCATTACTTCTAGGAAAACAACATAATTTAACCCACTGAGGATATTTGCTTTTACCTTCTTCAAGCAGAGTCTTTCCATCTGCTGGTCTCAATATAACAGTTTTCTAAACAGGATGTTGTTCATTCACTTTGGAACTACCATCCACAAACCAACAGCTCTTTGTTGGTAAGTTAAGAGCTATTTACAGGGCATGGTCTAAGTGACAGTTTCATCCAACATTTCTTCATGCAATTGCAAAATTAGTCCTACGGCAAGAGGTTCCCTGCCACTCCTGAACTTCCTCCTTGTATTCCCAAGACAGCATGATCCTGTGTAAAAATTTTCCATTTTATTATAGAATACTTCTGGGCACTGGAATTCTTGCTAAAGTGTTTCTCTGACATTACCTAAGACATTGTGGGTAGTTCATGTTTCAAGTACATTTTATGTCATTCAGTCATAAGAGTAACTTCAATTAATAATGTCAGATATCAGCTTCCAGTCAAAATGGCAGAGCAGGTAAAGGCTGTGCTGGCCTCCTCTTATAACCACATCAAAATTACAACTACAGAAAACCATTATTAACAATAACCTTAACAGAAGTTCTTCAATTAAGCATAAAGAGAATAAGCCACATTGAGACTAGAACGAAGGGAGGACATACAGAACAGGCTGGTCCCACATCTATGCGTGTCGGTTAAATATTAAATATTAAGAAGGCTATTTCAGTGGTGGAGGTCCCCCCTGAGCAGCAAGGAGTCCCAGGCCTACACCAGGCTCCCCAGCCAAGGGTTCTAGTGCCAGGAAGAGAAGTCTCCATAACTTCAGGCTGTGAAAATCAGTGGAGATTGTGGCCGAGTAAGATGATGAAGGGCAACTGGAGCCACAAGTATTCCTCTTAAGGGGCCCATGCCTGGGCTTACTAACCATGGACTCACTTGCTGAGCCCCAGGGCCAAGGCAGTAGCTCAAAAGGTGCCAGGGACATATGGGGAGGAACTGGATTGTCTGACTTCCAGGCGAATACTGGAGGGGAAACTTTCTCCCAGACAGAGTGCTGGCAGAAGTCAGTATTCCTTTGTTGGGCCCTCCCTTGACACAGCTTGGAGACTCAGGCGACCACCATATCTGGGTCTCCATTAACCTGGCTAAGATTTTTCATTCTGCCCTGATGGTTCCCTGAGACACCCCCTCCCCCAACTTGTGGGCCCACCCAAGCTGCTTCCAGTGACATTTCCATGCAAACGGTCTGATTTGGCTCATGCTATGGACTTTGTTAAAATCTCTCAAAGCTTCGAAAACCCCAGACAAGCAGCATCTGGCCTCAACATGCCACATACCTCTTGCTAAACAGCCCCAAGACTGGCAGTATTGGCAGCCCACCCCAGTTTGCAGCTTGGCCTCTCCCAGGTACCTCCAAACATAGCACAAGTTTCAACCATCTGCAGACCACTTTGTAGCTCAAATGAAGTGGCACTGCCCTGGGCAGGGCACAGGAAGCAGCTGAGCTTGACCAATAACAGAGCCCTTCCCAAAGGGCCCCAGAATCAACACACCTGATGACCAGCCTCATGTCACATCAGAACAGCACCTAATCACCTCCACAAAAGATACACCCAAAGGGCAGACTCGGCAGGCACCAAAGTGCTGCTAAAGCAAATCCTGCACTATAGGGTCAGCCCCTGCACAACAGCTCCTGCACTGTGGTCACAGCCAGTTTCATAATCAATCAGCCCGATGGTCAATCCCTCCCATTGAAGTGCAAACAGCAACCAAGGCTTAAGTACAACAAGAGAATACACACAACCCATACAAGGGACACACCTGCAGCAACTGGCTCAGGTGATCAGAGAGACTGTGCCACTGGGCCTAACAGAACACCTACTACATAAGGCTACTCTAGTAAGACAGAAAGGCATAGCAGCTCTACCTAATACACAGGAACAAACACAAGCAGACAGCCAAAATGGGTAAATAAAAAAATTAAAAACACACACATTCCAAATGTAAGAAGAAAACAAAACTCCATAAAAAAAGAACTAAACAAAATGGAGAAAAGCAATCTACCAGATGCCAGGTTCAAAACACTGGGTATAAGGATGCTCAATGATTTCAGTGAAAACTTTGACAAAGAAATAGAAAACATAAAATAAGAGATAGAAAACACAAAAAGAGCTGGGAAAAACTAAAGAATACGATAACATAAATGAAGAATATATCAGGGGGAAATCAACAGATTAGATCAAAAAGAGAATAGAGTCAGCAATTTGGAAAATAGGTAGCAGAAAACACCCGATCAGAACAGCAACAAGAAAAAAGAACCCAAAATAATGAGAATAGCTTAAGGGGCCTCTGGAAAAACATCAAACATACCAATTTTCACATCATAGGGATACCAGAAAGACAAGAGAGAGCAAGGAAACCTATTTGAAAAAATAATGACTGAAAACTCCTTAACCTACTGAATAAAATAGACATACAAGCCCAGGAAGCACAGAGAGCCCCAAACAAGATGAACGCAAAGAGATCCACAGCAAGGCACATCATCATTAAAATGCCAAGGTTAAAGACAAAGAGAGAATCTAAAAGCAGCAAGAGAAGAACAGTTACTTACATGGGAATTGCCATAAGACTGTCAGCTGATTTCTCAAAAGAAACTTTCCAGGCCAGAAGGGATGGGCAGGAAATTTTCAAAGTGATGAAAACCAGGGATCTATGACCAAGATTACTATACCCAGTAAAACGATCATTCAGAATTGAAGGACAGATAAAGAGCTTCCCAGACAAAAAAGCTAAAGAAGTTCATTAACACCAAGCCAGTATCACAGGAAAAGTTGGAGGGACTTCTTTAAGAAGAAAAATCATGTACCAAAAACATGAATAAAGAATGGTAATGGACACTGGAGAGGAAGATGGCAGACTAGGTAAAAGCAGGGTTCGTCTCCTCCCAGGTCCACATTAAAATTACAATCAAATTATAAAATAATCAAAGTAGAGATTCAGCTGAAGTTCAGCTGATGGGGATATCTACATCTGATAATATAAAGGAGCCACATGGAAGCCGATAGGAGGGGCAAAGTCGTGAATCGTGCTGAACCTGCAACCGCGGGTGGTACAGAATCTCCCGGAGGGAGAGTGAGGCTGCAGAGGCTTCCCTGAAGAAGAGGGAGCATCTGGTCTCATTTGGGACTCCCCAGTCCAGGGTCCCAGCCCAGGAAAGAGGAGATTCCAATAACTCTGACTGTGAAAACCAGAGAAGGATTCCAGCTGTCTGGGTGAGACAGAAGGAGACTGAAACCCTAGACACCCCTTTGAAGGACCTATGAATAGTTTTTCTGACCTGTGGACACTCACCCAGAACACTGGCAATGGGTCAGAGGCTCACGTGGGATTCATATTGAGAAAGTCTGCATTACCTGGCCAGAGAATGAGGGCTGGAAGGGCAGCCAATGTTGTACTTTAGTCCAGCCACCCTACTGGAAAATCTAAGGATCTTGCCAGGTTAACTGTACAGACCCCTCCCACGGAGCCATTAGGAAGCCTTGGCCTGAGGGGATCAGCCCACCCCACTCCAACTTGCAGATTTCCCAGGGCTTTTGTTTCTGGATGGCTGCCAAGCCCTTCCCTGATTCAGGGCTAAGCATTCCCAGCAGGCAGCCAGCACTGTGAGCAGCATTTACAAGATAGGGTCAGGCAGATCACTGCTGCCAGCAAGAACTTGGGTGGATCTCAGGGATCTGTGGGCCAGTTCTAGACAGCTGCTGCTCTTGCTGTGATCTGGGACTTCTGCAGGAATGCCTGAATGGTTACCAAATTTGCAGCAAGACAGGCTGTATTGCTCTGACTGCCATTGTCTCTCTGAGACCCAACACCACCCTACCCACAATTTGCCCCAGGCAGCCCATTGATAGTGGACTGCCACAGCCCTGCTCCTCCCTTCCCTTGATCTCCCAATCCACACAGGCAACAAACTTTGACTAGCACTGGGGCTAGAACTGCATGGAAATCAGTGGCAGACAGATCTCTTCTGCCTGTAAGAGTTGCAACATTGTATCCAGGGGTCTGTGGGACCACCCCTGAAGGCAGCTGGTCTCATTTTGATCTGTGACTATAGTTGGAATGCCCAGGCACAGAAGTTGCAGCAAAACTGAGGCTGTATTGGCCTGACGGCACTTGTATCCCTGATATCTCACTTCACCCAAGCCACAAAAAGCCTGCAGCCCATTGACAGCCTCCCATGCCCTGCTTGGCTCTGGGATTGTGCAGTCTGCACAGGCAATAATCTTTGGCTAGAGCAGTGAGCACATTTTGGGAAAAACAGTTATGGGCAGATCGCCGCTACCTATACGAGATACAATATGTCTTGAGAGAATTGCAAGAGTCTATATTAGCCTGACAGCCCTTTACTCCCAGAGCTCCTGCCCCATTCAATACACAAATTGCCCACTGCACGTTGATAGTCAGCTGCCCCTGCCCTGGTGTAGCACATTCAGGCTTAAGGTGGGCAGCAGCTGACATGGCTATGATTGGAAACACATACAGGGAGCCACAGAGATAGTGCTGGCATGTAAACTGACACTGCAATGGCAGGGGTAAATTTACTCAATAGACCCAGAGATCCCTGTGCCATTCAACACACATATCACCCACAGACCCATCAAGTTTCAGAGACTTACAGGCAACTGACAAGTAGTGTCAGGCCTTAAGGAGCACTGGTCCTTCTGCTAAATTTCCCTAGGTCAGGGACAGGGATAACTGACTGCTGCCTACAGCGTTGTCTCTTCCACTTACCTATAGATCCAGCATAGGTAACAACCATCTGCAGATTGCTTTGTAGTTCCCACCATGTAGCACTCAGCAATCAAAAGCATCAGCTGATCTTGGCCTACTGGGGAGCCACTCCCAAGGGGCCACAGAACCAACACATCTGGAGGCCGGCACCAGACCATAACGAAGCAATTCCTGACTAGTCCCATTAGTGATACAAACAAAGGTTGGTTGCAATAAGTACAAAAACCTACTAGGGAAATCCTATTCAGTGGGGTCTGCCCCCACACAGCAACTCTTACCCTGTGGATGAAGCCATTTCCTATAATTAGTCAGCCTGAGCATTAATCATATCCACTGATGCACTAACAACAATAAAGGCTTGGCAACAACAGATCATGCACAATCCACACAAAGATCAAATCCAGAGTCCCCACCATATGCAATCAGGGAGAGTGAGCCACTGGGCTACACAGGGCACCTTCCACATTAAGTCCATCTGCCCAAGACTGAGAGACGAAAAATATTCTCGATGAATAGAAATGAACACAGGGAGGCTAATAAAATGATAAAACAAAGAAACACGCTACAAATGACACAACAGGAGAAAACTCCAGAAAATAAGCTAAATGAAATGGAGGCAAGCACCCTAGCAAGACAGTTCAAAATAATGGTTATAAGCATGCTCAATAAACTTATGGGAAGAATGGATGACCACAATGAGAACATCAACAGAGAGATAGTAAGCATATAAAAAGGACGTAGAAACCATAAAAAAGAACCAGACAGAATTGAGGAATACAATAACTGAAATAAAGAATACACTAGGAGTATTCAACAGTAGATTGGATGAAGTAGAAGATTGAATCAGTGAACTGGAAGACAAGGCAGCAGAATACACTCAATCAGAACAACAAAAAGAAAAAAAAACAATTTTAAAGAATTAGGATAGTTTAAGAGACCTTTGAGACAATATGAAGTGTAAAAATATCCAGATCATAGGAATATCTGAAGGGGTTGAGAAAGAGCAAGAGATTGAGAATCTTTTTGAAGAACTAATCACAGAAAACTTCCCTAACCAGGCAAAGAAATTAGACATACAAGTTCAGGAAGCACAAAATAAGTGTCCCAAACAAGAGGAATTCAAACAGACCCACAGCAAGTCACATCATCATTAAAATACCAAAGCTCAAAGACAAAGAGAGAATCTTAAAAGCATCAAGAGAAAGGAAGCTAGTAAATTGCAAGAGTACCTCCATAAGAATGTCTGCTTATTTTCAATGAAAACTGCAAAGAAATATTCAAAGTTATGAAAAACAAGAATCTACAACCAAGGATCCTCCACGAGCAAGGCTTTCAATTAAATTGGAAGGTGAAATAAAGAGAATCCCAGACAGAAAAAAAGTTTAAGGAAGGAATTAATCATCAACAAACCAGCATTACAAGAAATGTTAATGGGTCTTCTGTAAAAAGAGAAAGGTTAAAAAAGAAAATAGAAATAACAAATATGAATACTAAAATGGCAGTAACTATGTACTTATAAGTAATCACTTTAAATGTAAACAAAGTAAATGCTCCAATCAAAAGACATAGGGTAGTTAAATGGATAAGAAATCAAGACCCATGTATATGCTGTCTATAAGAGACTCACTTCAGATCAAATGACACACACAGAAGGAACATAAAAAAATGAGAAAAAGGACATTTCATGTAAATGGAAATTAAATAAAGCTGAGGCAGCAATACTTACATCAGATAAAGTAGACTTTACAACAAAGGCTATACTAAGAGACAATAAAAATGCATTACATAATGATAAAGGGATTGATAAACCAAGAGGACATAACCCTAGTAAACATATACGCACCCAACATAGGAGCACCTACATACATAAACCAATTATTGACAGACATAACAGGAGAGATCAATAGTAGCACAGTCATAGTAAGAGACTTTAACACCCTATTGGCACCAATGGACAGATCTTCCAGGCAAAGAATCAACAAAGAAACAATGGGCCTAAAAGATACACTAGAACAGATGGACTTAATAGATATTTTCAGAGTATATTACTCCAAAGCAGCAAAATATACATTCTTCTCAAGTGCACATAGAACATTTTCAAGGATAGACCACATGTTAGGACACAAGTCAAGTTTCGATAAATTTAAGAAGATTGAAATCATATCAACCATCTTCTCTGATCACAATGATATGAAACTAGATATCAACTACAAGGAAAAAATGGGAAAATACACGAACATATGGAGGCTAAAGAACATGTGACTAAACAATGAATGGGTTATTAATGAGATCAAGAAGATATCAAAAAATACCTACAGACAAATGAAAATGAAAACACAATGACTCAAAATCTATGGGACACAGCAAAAGCAACCCTAAGTGTGAAAATAATTGCAATAGGGCTTACCTCAAGAAACAAGATAAAGCTCAAATAAACAATCTAATCTTACACTTAAAAGAACTAGAAAAACAACAGCAAAGCCCAAAGTGAATAGAAGGAAGGAAATAATAAAGATAAGAGCAGAAATAAATGAAACAGAGTCTAGAAAAACAATACAAAAGATTAATGAAACCAAGAGCTGGTTCTTTGAAAGGATAAACAAAATTGACAGACCTTTACTAGAAACATCATAAAAAAAAAGAAAGTGGACTCAAATAAATAAAATCAGAAACGAAAGAGGAGAAATAACCATGGACTCCACAGAAATACAATGGATCATAAGAAAATATTATGAGCAATTATATGCAAACAAATTGAACAACCTGGAAGAAATGGACATATTCCTAGAAATATACAATCTCTCAAGACTGAGTCAAGAAGAAACAGAAAATCTGAACCAACCAATTATCACAAATGAAATCAAATAAGTAATCAAAAACCTCCCAGAAAACAAAAGTCCTGGACCAAATGGCTTCATAGGTAAATTTTACCAAACATTCAAAGAAGAATTATCACCTATTCTTCTCAAACTATTCCAAAACATTCAAGAAGAGGGAAGGTGCCCTAACTCTTTTTTAAGAGACCACCATTACCTTGACTCCAAAAGCAGGCAAAGACATTACAAAAAAAAAACTATAGGACAATATCTCTTATGAACATTGATGCAAAAATCCTCAATAAATTTTAGCAAACCAAATTCAGCAATAATTTAAAAATGCCATACACCATGATATCATACACCATGATCAAGTTGGATTTATTCCTGGATGCAAGGTTGGTACGATATCCACAAATCAATTAATATGATACACCACATTAACAAATTGAAAGATAAAAACCATATGATCATATCAATAGATGCAAAAAGGCGTTCAATAAAATCCAGCATCCACAGATGATAAAAACTCTCAGCAAAGTGGGAATAGAGGGAACTTACCTCAACATAATAAAGGCCATATATGACAAACCTACAGCTAACATCATACTCAACAGGGAAAGGGTAAAAGCGTTTTCCTTAAGGTCAGGAACAAGACAAGGATGTCCACTTTCATCACTCCTCTTCAACATTGTATTTGAAGTCTTAGCCACCACAATAAGACAAGAAAGAGAAAAGAAGAAGTAAAACTCATTATTTGCCATTGACATGGCACTATATAAAGAGGGCTCTAAAGATTCCACCAAAAACTTTTAGAACTGAACAATGAATTCAGTAAAGTAGCAGGTTACAAAATAAATATTCAGAAGTCAGTGACGTTTTTATGTACCAATGATGAACTTGCAGAAAGACAAATTAAGAAAACAATCCCATTTACAATTGCATCGAAAACTGTAAAATATGGGAATCAAATTAACCGAGGAGGTAAAAGACCTGCTCTCAGAAAATTGTAAGTCATTGAAAAAGAAATTGAAGAAGATACAAATAAATGGAAGCATACACGCACCTTGCTCATGAGTACAAAGAATTAACATCATTAAAATGGCAATACTATGCAATCTATAACTTCAATGTAATCCCTGTCAAAATATCAATGACATTTTTCAGAGAGAGAGAGAGAACAATCTTAAAATTTATATAGAACCCTAAAAGACCCTGAGTAGTCACAGCAATCTTGATAAAGACAAACAATGTTGGAGGTATCACATTACCTGATATCAAACTATACTACAAGGCTACAGTAATCAAAACAGCATGGTACTGGCATAAAAACAGATACATTGATCAATGGAACACAATAGACAGCCAAGAAATAAATTTACACCTGCATATTCACTTAATATATGACAAAAGAGGAAAGAACATACAATGGGGTAAAGACAGTCTCCAATAAATGTTGTTGGTAAAAATGGACAGATACATAGGGGAAAAAAGGAATTGGACCACCTTTTTACACGATATAGAAAAATAGACTCAAAATGGATTAAACACTTAAATGTAAGACCCAAATTCATAAAATTTCTAGAAGAAAAATATAGGCAGTAAACTCTTTGATATTACTCACAGGAATTTCTTTTCAGATATATCTCTCCGGGCATGGAAAACAAAAGAAAAAAATAAACAAATGAGACTACATCAAACTAAATTTTTTTGTACAGCAAAGGAAAGCATCAACAAAACAAAAGGACAACTGACTGATTAGGAGACTCTATTTGCTGACAATATATCTGATAAAGTGTTAATATCCAAAATATATAAAGAACTCATACAACTCAACAACAAAAAAACAAACAATCCAATTAAAAAATGGGCAAAAGACTTGAACAGATAATTCTCTAAAAGGGAAATACAGATGGATAATAGACATATGAAAAGATGCTCAAGGTCATTAATCATCAGAGGAATTCAAATTAAAACCACAATGAGTTATCACCTCACACCTGTCAGAATGGCTATCATCAATAAATCAAAAAAACAACAAGTATTGACAAAGATGCAGAGAAAAGGGAACCCACATACATCGTTGGTGGGATTGCAAATTGATACAGCCACCATGGAAAATAGTCTAGAGGTTTATCAAAAAATTAAAAATGTATGTACGTTTTGACTCAGCAATTGCACTTCTGGGTATTTATCCAAACAAGCCAAAACAATAATTCATAAAGATCTATGCACCCCAATATTCATAGCAGAACAATTTACAATAGCCACGACCAGAAGCAACCTAAATGCCATCAAAAGACATTTGGATAAAGAAGTTATGGTTCATATATACAATGGAATATTACCCAGCCATTAAAAAGAATAAAATCCATTTGCAATGACATGGATGGACCTAGAGATTATTATGCTGAGTGAAATAAGTCAGACAGAGAAAGATAAATGCCATATGATTTCACTTCTGTGTATAAACTAAGGAACAAAAAAAAAACAAACTAATCAAAAACAGACTCACAAATATAGTAAACAATTTGGTGTCAGACAGAGGGGGGCAGTTTCAGTGGCTGGGAGAATGGTGTAAAGGTTTAAAGAAGTACAAATTAGTTGATAGGTGGTCACAAGGATGGAGAGCATGGCATAGAGAATGCAGGTAACATTAATATATTGGCTAGGTGGGAAACAAGAGGAAATACGAAGGAATTAAGGGGATCATTTTATAAACTATATAAATGTCTACCCAATCTACTATCTACTTGAAACTAATTAAAATAAAGAAATAATTTTAAAAAACAAATGGTAGTAACTACATTCCTATCAACGAATACCTCAAATGGAAAAGAATTAAATACCCCAATCAAAATATAGAGAAGCTGAATAGGTAAGAAAACCAGACCCCTACATATGCTGCCTACAAGAGACTCACTTCAGATTAAAAGACTGACACAGACTAAAAGGAGATTGAAAGAGATATTGCCTTGATGGACCTAGAGGGTATTTCACTGAATAAAATAAGTCAGATAAAGACAAATACCACATGATTTCACATACATGTGGAATCTAAAGATCAAAATAAACAATAACGACAAAAACAGAAACACAGATATAGAGAATATTTTGAGGGCTATTATACAGGAGGGAGGTTGGAGGTACAGTGAAAATGGATGAAAGAATAATAAGTACAAATAAATAGTTACAAAATAGTCATGGAGATACAAAATGTAGCATAAGGAAAATAGTTAACAATGCTGTAATAAATATGTAAGGGGAAGAAGGGTGCTAGATTTAGTGAGGTGATCACTTTATGAGTTATATAGATCTCTAGTCATTATGCTGTACTACTGAAACTACTATAGTATTATATGCCAAATTTAATTGAAAAAAAAACTCATTTAATTGTACAATGTAAATACAAACAACTAATTGTCTATTATATTTTAATAAAGCTGAAAAAAATAAATAAAATATAAACAAAAGCTTTGAATAGACTTTTAGAAAAAAAATAGGAAACTTTAATGAAAATCTCATTGGTAATCAGGATAATGTGAAATAAAACCTTAATTATATACCTATAAATACCCACCAAACTGGCAAAAGAAATGAAAATCAACGAAATGCCAGCTCCTGATGAGTATCTGATGCTTTGGAATTCTTAGATAACTTAGAAAACTCTAGATACTTTAGAAAGCAGAATTAAATTTCATTGGGAAGTTTAATGTGCACATCTTTATCCTAGCAATTCCTATTTCTAGGTAAATACCCAAGAGAACCCTCACATATATGTCGTAAGAGATAAGAAACAATCATATCTTTAATGGCATTTACTTGTAATATAAAAACAGCTAGAAAAAAATCATATATCTACTAATGGAATTATTAATGAATTATGTTTTCTTCTAAGACAGCAATAGAAAAACTACAGCAAAGTGAATTAACATAGATAAATCTCATGAATATAATGTTGACTCAAGGTACCAAGTCAGAGAAGAAGATATGGAGTGTGATTCCATTTCTATAAAGCTTAAAAAACAGCCAGATTAAACAATATAGTACATATTTAGGAATACACTTTTTTTAAGTCCACAAGACGGTTGCTATAATGATAAAGGAAAACAAGGAATGATGGTTATAAGTCAGTACAGCGGTTTCCTCTCAGACAAGAGGGTGGAGATGAAGGTGCTATGAAGGAGGGGCCCACTAGGGGAGTCTTAAAGTAGTGGCAATATTCGACTTCTTTATCTATGGTAATAGTTTTCTTATATGCTTTACTATACACACACTAAAAGTAAAAACACAATGAATATACATTATATCTATATAGATGAATTTTAGTCTTCCCCCCAGAAAACACTCACTATACACTGGCCTAATTTTTCAACATTTGTAAAGACTGATGAAGACTTGATCACAGATGACACCCATCAACCTTTCAGGAGTTACTGTTTTGTAGTTCCTGTCCTTAGAAATCTTAATATCTAAGGATGTAAAGTACAGCTTAGGGAATACAGTCAATAATATTATAATAACTATGTATGTTGTCAGGTGTGTACTAGACTTATTGAGGGGATCACTTTATAAGATATATAAATGTGTACCACTATGCTGTATACCTGAAACTAATATAATATTGTATGCCAACTGTAATTGAATTTTTTTAAGTTAAAAAAAAATTATAATGTCAATCTGTGCACATGAAAAAAATTAGACTGGATGTTTCACAAACTGACCTTTTTGGGAAGATGACTTGGAAAACTTCATTATGACAAAGTCCACTTTCCTTTGGAGGTAGAACGTCAACTGGACAAGAAGGAATAAGGGCAAAGTTAATCCTTGACAGAGATACTAGCTCCCCCAAGTTCCTAACTTTCTCTGAGAAATCCTGAGTTATCTCTGTAAAAAGAAACACTCCAAAAGCACTGTCAACACAACTCCTGAGCAGAACCCCTTACTATTACATCCAAACACCTCACCTCTTCATTTCTTTTGTTTCCCTGATAACAACCAACCTTGGCTTCCAGACTACTTGGCTGTCTGTTCATCATCTGCCTGTTACAGTTTATGATGTAAAACGTTTCAAGTTGGGCTGCTAGCTCCAGGAAAGAATTTGGACTTGATTTCTGCCCACGTTTCTGCTTTGACCACTAATCCAACTTCTTCCTTCCTCTGTCTTGGCCATCTGATCCACACCTGTTAGCATCAGTTGGCATTTGCCTTGCTTCTTTCCATGATTCTGCTAACCCAATTTCCAGGCCTAAATTCATGACCTTCTACCATGTTGTCCACCTCAAATTCATCTATAATTATAAGTGTCTCCTTCTTTCTCACTCTGGTGCAGGCAGCAAGCACAATAACTCCCTGTACCATCACATATTTGACACCTCTGAAGATTGCCTTGGTTGCCACATTGTAAATAACCCTTATGAATGAGGTTTCTCAGGAGTATATAATGCCCCTTTGTCCAGGAGCACAAGATATATCACCATTGTGCTATCCTAACCAACACTGTAGAATCAAAGTGGGGCTGGCTAAGGCTTAAAGACTAGAGGGGAACCACTGAGCACATACTTGCAAAAAGTCTAGTTGACCTTGTCATCAAGGTATCAAGCTGTGGGACAAGTGAATGCCTTGAGAAGGGACACAACACACTATTATGGTGCTGAATAGCAGGCACCAAGATGTTAGGATTGGGCAGATTCAACCTGAGTAGCAGAACTTCTAAGTTCAATAAATCTATTCCACATCCTTCTAATTTGTTCTGCCTGGTTAACTTCTATACTCATCGTTTAAACCTCAAATTAACCATCATCTCTTCTATAATGTCCCTGGCCCATTGGATTAACTGACCCTACTATGTGCTCTAATACACAACATTCTGTACTCACTCTTATGTGATCATAATACATTGCACTATATTACAATTACCTATTCACTTATTCTGTTTCCCTTGTTAAAAAGACAAGTTCCATAAAGACTGGGAAGTGTCTAGCACAGTATCTGACCCATGGGAAATATAAATAGTTATTTTTTAAAAAGTCCTTTTTGAATGAATGAGTAGATCCTTTGAAAGACTGGAGTGGGGAGTTGGGAAGGAAGACAAGCAATCTCAATCCTAGAGAAACTGGGGAAACACAAAATAATTCCAAAGACAGACTGGAGTATAAAGGAGGGCTTAGTCATGAGCAGCATCTCTGGTACAAAACCAGACAATGGTTAGCAATCAGGTCAGTGATGCTGAGTCTCCAAGCTGCTGATCTAAGTTTCAAATGCATAAATATACTTTGGTCCCAAATCCTGGGGTAGGGCCTCAGGAGCAGGGGTCCAAGGTGGTCCCTAGAAGACCTCAGCAGATATTAATGTTCTTACAGGCTTACAGATGCAAACCAAAGACCCTAGGGCTGCTTGGGAAAACAAGATCATTCCACACTACACGGAGTTACCATACTTCAAATCCTTTTTAAAAGCCCACAGATAATTATGATGTCATTAACAGTACATCCTCTCTTTACTTCTGGCTTTCTTATGACTTCCACAGGGACAGCATTGACAGATACTTTTACCTCAAGGTAAGGAAGCTTTTCTTTACCTATTGTTCATTCTTTCTGAGGAAGTTTGAGAGAAACAACTCTTTATAGTGTTCATTCCCAGCCTTATAAATTAATGGCACACAAAAATCATTGCAATTTTTCTTTAAATACTCCCTGTAGTAGACTAAGTTAAGAATAATTCTGGTTTATATTTATTGTACATTGGGAATCTATAATCTTCTCCTGATAATAAACTACTTTCAATTTATTTTTGATCTTAGAGACGAGCTATTTTCCCACTAGGAATCCAGAAAATGTACATAATAGGGAGCAATCAAGGACATGTGTATAAGCATGAGAGCAAACAAGGCTCCAAGGTCAACTGGTAGGTGAAATCAACCGGAGTTTTCTGCTAAATAACTGTGCAAACAATAATACACATTAAAGTTGATTTAAGATAAGTAGTACTGTCGCATATTCATAGAATATCTCTGGAAAGAGACACAAAAATATTAGTAAAAGTGGTTGTTTCTAAGGACAGAACCAAGGAGGATGCAGGATAGGAGTTCAAAGCAGAATTAATTTTCATCATAGATCAATTAGTACCTTTTGAAATCTGTGTTGTATTCTTGTAGTGCTTTTTAAAGTAAGAAAAATTTAATTTTAAATAAAACCAAACAAACATTCTCCCCATAACTTGGCTCCACTTCAGTCAAGCTCATCCTTCTTTGGGCAGCTCCCATAGCATGCTAATGCAAAGAGTCTCCCTGGAACTTTGCATGTGGGTGAATGTTTTAAAGGAGGGCCTACTTCCAAGCCAAGATCCTTATATGATTGTTACAGAGGTAGTAGGCTATAATGAAGCTGGAGAAGATGGCAAAACAGCTGCTGCTTGTAGGCAAAGTTAATACGGATCACACTTGATTCTTTCAACTGACATATGTCAAGGTCAGTGTCCCGCCAGTGTACATATGTGTGTGTGTGCATGTGTGTATAAATGTTATTCAAATAGTCGTTATGTGTATTGTTTAGGGATGTATGGATGCAACCATCATAGGCCTCTCTCACACCCCATACTGGCTGCAAGAAGACTGCAGCAAAGCATAGTAAAACTCCAAAAAAAAATCAATCAGTTGGTGACAGCCAATTAACCATTCGTCAAGATAATTTTCAGTGAATTGATTTTTGGTTACTTAGTTGGCTTCTGGAATATCAGGCGTCTTCTGCCAGTTGGTGAAAGACATGTTTTTTTTTTTTGTGGGGGAAATACTCAAAGCACAACACAAAAGCCCCTACTCCATCCATACAAGGTCAGTCCTGCCTCAATAACTCTGCATTTATTCTTTCCTGAACATATTATCTTGTCTTTTTCTAGTAAGTCTGGTAACCTCTCAAGATGTTTTAGAAGATCTTTCAGTCAGAGGTTCTAAAAAGACAAGCCCAACTTATGGAGGTCTGTTGCAGTAAGTTGAAGCTGAGTTCAGAAGCTGGGGCTCTTTACTCCTCTATCCTCTCCAAACAAGCTTTGACTAATCACTCATATGTCTCTTAACAATAATTGCTTTCTTGAATAGTACAACTCAAAGAGCATGACTCGATTTTATTATATGATTAGCATGTAGCACCTAGTAAATGTTGAGTAAAAAGATTTTAGGACATTCTACTGCCCAGTGGAAAGACCACTGTTTGGTATTTTCCTTTTTTGACCCCCAATTTCCTCTTCTGTCTTTAAAAATGAAAGTCCTTTGAGTCATTTAGAGGCAAGATTTGATAGTTCTAACAAATAATAAATGTTTTTATTAGTATCATCTAAATAAGCTTTCCTTCACAAAAATGCACGTGCGTGCACACACACATACACACACACACACACACACGCACGCACAGACTTTGTAACTATTCCAGTGAGATCATTACAGACAGCCAATTTGGATGACAGTATAGTACCTTAATCTGGAATCTGAGTCACCACATTCGAGGAGTCCTTGAATCCATGAAATTTGATATTTAGAGTTCTCGGATGAAACCTAACTCCACACTGCTTTATTTAAGAAAAACACAACTGCTCCATACCAACAATCCTCTGGTCAGCCCAGTTCTCTAACAATGGCCCCAGGAGCCAGTTTGTGGATTTATGACAGCTATTGTCACAGTTTTCTACCAATATGAGATTATGACATCTATTCATTCATTCAACAAATACTTAAGTGACTAATATGTGCTGGAATGCAAGAAAAATAAGGTACAGTTACAGTTATTATGAAATAATCCAGGAATTTGATGACTCTCTCATGGATTTTACCCAAGTAGTTCCACCTCGTAGAAATTATTTAAGTATACCATTTCTTAACAGAAAATAAGTTTCTAAGTTTATTTCTCATGGTACACAGAGTACTTTGGTTTGCTTGTCCTAAAAGAACCAGCTCTAAATGGTTCTCTCTTGACAAAATGGACAAATCTTGTGCTCACCATCTACACAGCAACCCTTGGTCTTGGGATACTTGTAGTCTCCTCTTAATTTAATTAAGACTTGGAAACTAGGTAGCTAATATAAGAAGAATAAAAGAAGACTCTCAAAGCCTGGACAAAAAAGGAGGCAAAACCTGAAGTTCAAGGAGAATGAATCAGTGGACGCAAATACACACCTTGGTCTATAAGACCTTGCATGATCTGGTGGTCCCAGCCAACCTTCCACCTAATATTACCCTATTTTCACTCCCACTCATGACAAAACAGTTATACTCCCCTATACTTGAAGCCTTCACATATGATTTCTTTATGCGGTAACATGTTTCGTCCCTATTCATCTGGTTTCCATTTATTACGCAGTTTTAAGAGATGCCTTCCATAACCCAGCCACCCTATCCTATCCCACACTGGGTACTTGTATCTTATATTCTCATAATACTTTATATATATATTTTTTAGAGCCTAACCCATCTTAGTATCCTCCCTCAATGCCAGATAAAGTACCTGGCAAAGTGTAAGCACTCATTATCTGTTGAATCAGTAGATGAATGAATGTATGAATAGATGAATGAATAAGTGATCATTCATTGGCCCCAGCTTTCTAGGCTGCATCCCAAACTAAGAAGAGCAGGTCCAGGTGAATAGAAACTTTAAGGTAATGAGATCTGAGGTTGTTAAATGTGTGTGTGTGTGTGTGTGTGTGTGTGTGTGTGAGTGTGTGTGTGTGTGTGTTGAGTAATATGTGTTTGGGGAAAAGGGTAAAGGACTGTTCACCTTTGGTTCAGAAAGTATTTGCAGTCATTGTCCTCATACCTAAAATACATGCCCCCTGAAATCATAAAGAATATGGAATCCAGAGAAAGCAGTATGCCAAACATTATGTATGCCTGGGGGGCTACAGCTCAGTATGAGTGTGGCTCAGTGTGAATTTCTGTTCCTCGGAAGTTCCTGTCAGGGTTTGTTCCTCTCAGGTTTCCCTAGCTGCATCCAGCAGTGATTCAAAACATGGTTGTCCGGAATTGTTTTTGCTTCAATGAGTCTATTGTTTGTCCCATTCCTATTTTCTAGCAGGACATACAATACTATAGGTCTCTTCCTTTTACAAATAAGAATAAGGAGGCGGAAAGTACAGTGGTGGGAGGAAATTGTTTACTCTTGGGAGTCTAATTGAATTTCAGAAAAATAATTTGCATAATGTTAAGTGATTTACATATAGATAGGACGCAGAAGGTCCAGAAAACCCTTTTTACTTCTACTCCTCATCTCAACTTCTTTCGACCTAAAGTTACACAATAGAGGCCAGACACAGAGCCCCTCCCAGCTAGCCCTCGTACCGTGGTACTGGAAAGAAGAGATAACAAAGCAAGAGGATTAACAATGTCACTTTTTATCATAACGATAATATGTAATTTAACTCAAAGATTTATTACTTCTAAGAATCAGATTATGAAATATTGTTGGAGCTTGTTCAGCTTAGACAAGTGCTATTAGTGGTATTTTTGATTGGGCTGCCACAAAGCAATAATGAAATCATTCTAAAAGATTGTGAAGCTATTCTAAAAGATTCTATAAGCTCTGTGGGTGGCAGCACCCCTCCCAGTCAATCTTTTGATTACGGCAAGCCTTTGGTTGCTACAGGGAAACATATGTTCTCTATTATGACCCTTAGTACATTTCTACAATTGTTATCCTGGCCCTAGGATAGCATGAAGTTCCTCTGACAGTCTCTAAGAATTCTTATTAGGAGCATAGCAAAATGAGTTATCATGACAAGAGGAAGTTCTAGAAATCACCAATAAGTTCCCAACACTAGAAATAGGAAGCAGAGAATCCAGACCCCAGGGAACAAGCATAGAGTCAGTCAGGAACTGAGCATAATGGAAAACCAACCGTATGGGGAAAAGGCCCTTAGTGAGTTTCTGTGTCCTATCAAATGGACCCAATTTCAGGATATTAAGGGTTAGGTGAAGGCTAAATATATCCACAGTTAGACCAAGAGATAGAGCGGGAAGAGCAAAATTAGAACTTAAATCTGCAGGAGAGCCAGAGTGGAATACAGAGGAAGAAATCTTGGTCATCAGCCAGCTATAGTAAAAAATACACAAAATCAATTTATATATATATATAGTATATATATTTTTATATATAATATATATACATATATGTGTGTGTGTGCGTGTGTGTGTGTGTGTGTGTGTGTATATATATATATATATATATATATATATATATATATATATATACTTTAAACCTGGAGGTGGGTGAGAAGCAAAATTAATTGATTTCCAGCAAGAATATAAGCTCACCATGGGATGGGAGAATAATTTCAATTCTTGATGAAGATAAGAATAGTTTTTCCAAGAGAGAGAGAAGTGAGAAGTGGGAAGGTGTCAAAATCAGTTTGGCTGACTTCTAGTTTTGCTGCATATGAATCCTGCTCATGGAAATCCTACCAGAAAGCTGACAAATGAGAAAGGATGAACATAAAGCAGCATTTAAAATTGGAGAAACAACAGTCAGAAATTAGAGATTCATTAACTTTCATATCTAGAAAAATTCTGGAACAAAAAAGGAAAATAATCAATTGACAAAGATTTTAAGGTACACGAGGCACTCTGTCAACCTGACAATGAATGACAGAGTGAAAAGCCCATTAGTTTGGAGAAAGTAACAAATGTAGTATAGGTTTGATGGGCCTTTATGTTCTGTCCCCATGTGAGGAAAGTGAGGTCTTAAAGCAGCTCGCTAATCAGTCAGAGCCAGGCCCCAAGCACAGTGGCTACAATTAAATGGTCACTTAAAGCCTACCACAAATGACATTTGTCGTTCAAGTTCCAATACTATTGTTCAGGATTTTGTAAAATTGTTACATAGGCTTTGAAGGTCTCACATAGGAATTTTACCACAGCCCTGAGCTTTCACTGCCAGTAAGTGCTGGAAGGAACTCAATATTTGCCAGTTGTAACTGAACTAACTGCCTGTCAATCAAGAGTTAAAATCAGACTAAATAAAAAGCTAAGCTATTTATTTATAAGCAAATAGTATAATCTAATTAGTAAATGGAATTGAAGTGAGTTAACAAATACCCATTAGAGCAAATCCAAAAACATAAAATCTTTTATCTGTTAATTTTGTTATTAATTTATAACCAACCTCTCAGAGATAGATTTCTTTTCAAACCCTAGGGACTGTGAGTCAATAACTGACGTGCTCCATGGGTCAGTTATGTACAAGGCTGCCTGGTTTTTCCCCTCAACATATTTAAGAATTCTTACAATTTTATCAGGGTAAAAGCATACCTTTCAGTTACATCCAGCTATCTTACCAGAGTGGGCCTCACATGGATCTTGTTTTATTACAAGTCCCATCTCAGATCCCCCTGAAACTGCATCTAAGGGATAGGGTAGTAGGGTGGTATTATGGGCTAATTCATAACATGTGTCTTCTCAAATGTGTATGCTAAAGCCCTAACTCCTAATGTGACTGTATTTGGAGATAGGACCTTTACAAGAGGAAGAGACACCAGGAAGGTGTATGCATGAGAAAGAGCCAAGTGAGGCCACAGTGAGAAGGTAGCCATCTGCAAGCCAAGGAGAGAGGCCTCAGAAGACACCAAACCTGCCAGCACCTTGATCTCGGACTTCTAGCCTCCAGAACTGTGAGAAAAATAATTTTTGTTTAAGCCGCCCAGTCTGTAGTTATTTATTATGGTCCCCTGAGCCAACTAAGATAGGTGGGAAGAGTACGTGTTGAGGAGTTAAGCCAAGCTGAGTGCAAAGTCTGCCATTTGTTAACTGTACAATGCTAGAAAAGTCACTGCAACCTTCCTGAGTTTGTTTCCCCTTCTGTAAAATGGGGATAAGAATATTCTCTGGTGGTGGTGTGAAAATGAGCAGAAAGTATGTACTCTGAAAGTCACCTAAGGGACCCTCGATAACTGGGGATTTTTTAATTAGTACCTTCCATTAAAATATGTTAGCCTAGATTCTGAATTATTATTATCCAGGTTAAGATTTTACTGACTTAACCAAACCAGAGAGGCTTATTTTCAATTAAAACTCAGCCTTTAAAACTCAGATGTCTTCTAGCTGTTTGAAGTTGCCATACTTTCTCCCACAGCTTATTTCAAATTGCTCTCTGTGTCAAACAGAAAGCTTCCTAAAGTTTTAAATGCACTCGATTACATAAAAAGGATTACCTCAGTTAATTCCCCATTTTAACTGACTCTTTTTAGAAGTTCATCTCTCAAAATTAAGATCTGAGTATTCAGGTCAGAATTATGCTCACTCTGACTGCTCTGGCATACTGCTCTCACAAGCCTAGTCAGAATTGCTCTCTATCCAAAGTCTTTATCAGAGTTTCCCTTTCTTATCAATTAGAATTGGACTGTACCTCCCACAAAAGCAATGCATTCCAAATAAGCACATTGGCACAGGACTAATTTGACTTCATATCAACAAACAGCCAAATAAAGTGATAGAGACATGCAATAAATGTAATTCAAACATTTACAGTAAAAATCACATGAGATTGATTTGCTGTTGTTCTCTTTAATCAGAGCTAATGCTTGCTTTAGAAACTGGTAAGCAGAAAATATGCAATAAAAACAAAAGTATATAAACACAGATCATTAGAATTAAAGACCAAACATAATTTACACTCGTAATCAAGGACAAACATGTTTATCAGATGAGATTCCACAAATACTGCTGTTGCCTTGGGTAATTAATAAATTAAGAGAGATTTCCTTAGAGGAGGCCATTTGTGGCCGTGAGAAAATGAAAACATTTGAATTACCAAAATCTAACATAACATTAGATAGACCTCTGTTAAAATCCCATCTGGTTCTCTCACAAACTGTGAAAGTTGCAGATTGTTGGTGCTCAATAAATATTTGCTTTCTTTATTCCCTTTCATAATAGAGTAAAATTTTAGTGTTCTGACACCAAAAATCAAGTTGTATCATTTTCCGTGCTGTCCTCTGTAGTCATAAATGAAGTTCTCACTAGAGTATTTGATGATTTTTCTTTGTGATGAAGATATTAGTGTTTATTCTCCAATATACTCTTCAAAGAGATTAACTAAATGGTTGAACATATGGGTAACCAATGCTTATAGTAGTTCAATAGCAAGTTATAACACTGGGCCAATGGATGCAATGGGCATGCTATTTTAGACCTATGTGGCACACAGAGAGGATGCTGGCTCTTTCTTTATATAGTCCCTGAAGTCATTTATCCTTTGTGGATAACCAGAGTTGGCAAGAAGGTGGCAGATGCATTAAAGAATTCTGGATGAGCATAGGTAACCAGGTCAGAATCAGAAACAGGATGGCAGAGTAAGGTGCCAAAGGAAGGTAAAAAATAGAAACCAGGGTTATTTGACCAGGCCAAGTCAGAGACAGGCACAGTGGGAAGAAGCTCTCAGCACTACTGAGTTGGCTAACACTGAAGAGCCACATACAGTATCTTAACTGCTCCCTGTCGCTGATGCCCTTCCATAGGCTGGGCACTGATCCTGGCTTATTTGAATTCTATCTATTAATTTCCGTCTCTCCTATTAATGAAATACATCTGGGATTACCAGCTATGGACTTTGGATCAAAAAGATAATGGAATGGAACATGGTGATTTGCTTTAACCCTGAGAATAGACTCCAGGAGCGCTCTTTAATTTTGCAAAAAGACACATAGAAGTGAGGGTCTTGGTTGAGTTAATTCGCCACGAGACACCTGAAATGAGAAATTACACTGTTTTCCAATTTATATGCTCAAAACATTCAGCTCTGCATACGTCAAAACAACTATAGTGATAATTATTAATAAATCATTGTTTGACTGCATTTTATTTCTGTCTTTTATTGTACACAGGCTGAGTGTTAAAGCTGGGTGATATAAGACAAGCTCCAAAATATGTGTGGCCTTGGAATGAACATTCTGAAGCTACTGGGGATCCTGGAGTCAATATTATAAGCTCCTCTAATGATTCATTACAATTGACAGATACAACCATTCTTGCTGTCATATAGAATGTATACACTTTTGTGTTGGTGTTTCCAAAGCTTTAATGTGCACCAGAATAGCAGGATTCTTTTTAAAATGCAGATTTTCTGACCCCTACATCTAGGGATTCTTTTTTTCCCCCAGCTTTGTTGAAATATAATAGAATTACTTGCTTGTATTTACATTATACAATTCAATGAGGTTTTTTTTTTCAATTATAGTTGTCATACAGTAATATATTTGTTTCAGTCTACAGCATAGTGGTTCAAGATCTATATAACTCACAAGGTGATCGCCCCACTAAATCTTGTACCCTCCTTCCCCCTTACATATTACAATATTGCTAATTATTTTCCCTATGATACACTTTATATCTCCATGTCTATTTTGTAACTATCCATTTGTACTTCTTAATCCCTTTGCCCTTTTTCACTGTCCCCAAATTCCCTTACCATCTAGTAGCCCTCAAAATATTCTCTGTATCTATGAGTTTGTTTCTGTTTTTGTTGTTGTTTATTTTGTTCTTTAGGTTTCACATGTATGTGAAAGCATGTGGTATTTGTCTTTCTCTATCTGACTTACTTCATTCAGTGAAATACCCTCTAGGTCCATCGAGGCAATATCTCTTTCAATCTCCTTTTAGTCTGTGTCAGTCTTTTAATATGAAGTGAGTCTCTTGTAGGCAGCATATGTAGGGGTCTGGTTTTCTTACCTATTCAGCTTCTCTATATTTTGATTGGGGTATTTAATTCTTTTCCATTTGAGGTATTTATTGATAGGAATGTAGTTATTACCATTCTTTTTTTTAAAACTATTTATTTTAATTAGTTTCAAGTAGATAGTACATTGGGTAGACATTTATATAGTTTATAAAATGATCCCCCTAATTCCTTCTTATCTCCTCTTGTTTCCCACCTAGCCAATATATTAATGCTACCTGCATTCTCGATGCCATGCTCTCCATCCCTGTGACCACCTATCAACTAATTTGTAAACTTTATACCTTTTTCTGTCCCCTTATTTTCAGTCTCTGTGTGTCTTTTGATCTGAAGGGAGTCTCTTGTTTTCTTATACATTCGGCTTCCCCATTCTTTGGTCAGAGCACTTGATTCTTTTCCATTTGAAGTACTTGTGATAAATATGTAGTTATTACCATTCTTTATTTCTGTTTTTGATTCATGATTTCTCTTCTTAAAGAAGTCCCTCCAACAATTCCTATAATGGTGGCTTGATGAATTCCTTTAGCTTCTTTTTGTCTGGGAAGCTCTTTATCTGTCCTTTGACTCTAAATGATAGCTTTGCTAGATAAAGTGCTCTTGGTTGTAGACTCTGGGTTTTCATCACGTTGAATATTTTGTGACAAGCCCTCTGTCCTGCACAGTTTCTTTTGAGAAATCAGCTGCCAGTCATATGGGTGCTCCCTTGTGGGTTGCTTTTAAGATTCTCTCTTTGTATTTAATCTTTGGCTTTTTTAATTATAATGTGTATTGATGTGGGCCTCTTTGGGTTCATCTTTTTGGGAACACTGAGCTTCCTGGGGATGTATGTCTATTGCACCATTATTTCTTAAAATAGCTCTTCAACTTCGCATTTTCCTTCAGGTACCCCAATGACATGGATATTTTTACATTTAATTGTGTCCCATAGTCTCCTTAAATTGTTACATTCTTGGCTTCTTTTTTCTCACCATTCCGATTGAATGTTCTTGGCTTCCCCATCCTCTATATTGGTGGTTTGATCCTCTTTTTATTCACTCTGTTGATTCCCTCTAATATACTCTTCATCTCAGATAATGTGTTCTTCATTTCTGACTGGTTACCTTTTATAATTTGCATTTCATTTTTATGTTTATCTCTGTTAAAGTTCTCACTGAATTCATCTACACTTTCCATAAGTTCATTGAGCATCTCTATAACCAGTGTTTTGAACTCTGCAACTGTGAGGTTGCTTGACTTCATTTTTCCTGGATCTCTGTTTTTTTTTCTCATATGGTTTCTGCTTCTTTGTCTTCCCATACGGCTACCTTTCTGTGTCTGTTTGTATGTACTAAACAAAGCTTTTAAGTCTCCCTGTCTTATTTTGTGTAGTAGGTGTCCAGCAGCACAGTTCTGAGAGGCCAACTTTAGCCTCAACCTGTACCCCTCAGGGCGACCTGTTAAGATTAATCACGCAATCCACAGATGCTTTGCTTATAATTGCCTCAAGAGGCCATGCCAGAAACTGAGGCCAGCTGCCACCAGTGTGAGTCTTAGAGTTGGTTCAGCAAGAAGCACCGGACTCACAAGAGGATACAACTGGATATGGCTTGGGTAGGGACATGAATGTGGGGAGGCAGAATTTCAGGGAATCCTCTGGAATAATGACCTCTGTTATCTAGTTCAATGACATCTCAGCTATGGTGGCACTGAGTCTGGACACTGGGAAGTGGGGAGGGCTCAACAGAGGAACAATGGATACCCCCAGTACTTCTATCCAGGAGAAAGCAAGAAAGCTTCATCTCAAGCCCTCCCTTTGACAATTCAGTGTCCCCCTGTAAGTCCCTGGTAACCCAGAGCAACTGATTCGGTGCTGATGCTCAGAGTTAGCGGGTCTGTCATTGGAAAAATCTGGTTGCAGACATGGTCCCTTTAAGAGGAGCATCTGCAGCTGCTGTAGTCTCTGTCCCACCAGCCATCAGGGACTGGGCAGCCTCGCATCTTCGCTCCCTCCCACCTCCAACTGTTGCAGGGTGATTTCTTATTTCTCAACCTAGTTGCAGAGTTTCTGTTCATCCAGACCCCAGGTGACTCTGCTTGCTGTTTGCTCCGTGTTTCTGTCTCAACTTTGATATGGTCACAAAAGGTGATGAACAAAGCTTCTGTCGTCTATGCCATTCCCCCCTGCCCTGACCTAGGGATTATTATTCATTAGGTCTAGATCAGGCATCTCCATTTTCATCAAGCACCCCAATTTTATGCAAATTTTTGTGGGGCACAATTTGGAAAATACTGGCATGTATATGCAAAAAAGTAAAAGGGAAATTCCTCATTTCAAACAAACCCACTGAGTCTTTCTGCAGCATGTATATTGTAAACAAAACCACAGAAGTATTCTAAGCCCTGGCTTTGGCTTGACCACTGGCCTAGGGATGACATACAATATTAAATTAAGAACATTTGACAACACGTTCTCATGATCTCATACATAAACTGCAACATCCCCACCAACTCTTGTCCTTTGGTTTTCTTGCAGACTCTTATCCACTAAATGCCTGTCAAGACATATCTGGGGGCAGAAAACACCAGAAAACAATTTGTGTGGTCCTAGTATTAACATGTCACCTGGAACAGCATTCAGGCATTTGCCTTGACCTTAAGTTGAATATTAAAGGTTAGGCTTTTTTGGAATATATTTAAACTCAAAATTTTCTTGGTCCCCAACTTACTCTTGCTTCATCATTCAGACATCTGAGAATCTACTACGTACCAAGCTATTGAGATACAAAGCAATGATAATATTCACTAGAACTAGAACTCTTCTGAGTTATTTTATTCTAAGGCACCTGGTAATGCCCTCTGAGGGCAGAGTCCTAACATTAACAAATTGGATTCATCTGGGTGGGCAGAGTCCTAACATTAACAAATTGAATTCATCTGGGTAGGCCTTTCACACAATAACTCATTTGATACAGCTGAAAGCTGAATGACTTCCAGTCTATAGAACTGTGTAGGGGTATGTTTTTCAGCCTATTAACCAGACATTTCCAAACACACACACACACACACACACCACTATTACCACCACCGCCACACCACCTTGTGAATAAGGGGAGAAGTAGGCCTCCGTGACTTTATAAATATGCAAAAGAACATGTATACAGTTTCATCTCTCTTTTGGGGAAGCTCCAAGCTCACCTCACCATCTCTACTTTCTCAGCCAGCCCATGGATTTAGCTGGCTGAGACTTGCTCTGTAGATACATTTTCCATTTTCCAGTAATCACATTCAGTATTCTTCCAAAATGTATAATATATTTTTAAGTTTATAATCTATTTGTTCCTCATGCTACAGAGTACATGCTTAGCTAGAATTCTCAGCAAGTCAAGTATATAAGTTTGCTAGGTCTGTTGTAACAAAGTGCCACAAACTGGGTAGCTTAAATGACAGACATTTATTGTCTCACAGTTATGGAGGCTGTGAGGGAGAATCTGTTCCATGCCTCTCTCCTAGCTTCTGGTGGTTTGCTGGAAATCTTCATTTTCCTTGGCTTGTAGAAAAAGCACCCTGATCTTTGCCTTCATCTTCACCTGGCATTTTCTTTGTATGTGTCTAAATTGTCATTTTCATAAGGACACCAGTTATATTGGATTGGGGCCCACCCTATTCCAGTATGATCTCATCTTAACTAATTACATTTACATGACCTTGTTTCCAAATAAGGTCACATTCTGAGGTGCTGAAGGTTAAGACTTGGATTTTGAGAGGACACAATTCAACACACAACATCAAGTATCTAAACAGAAAACTTTTGTTTCCTGACCGACTTCCACACAAAAAAAAATCTTTTCAATGGGTCTATTCAGGTATAACTACGAATATCTATTCAGATTAATTCAATAGATTATACAAATTACATTAGATAATGTAGCAAATATTTTCAAATTGCATAAAGAAAAACTGGTTCCTTTATTATAAGAACTGTTTTAAAAAAGCACAGAATGTGAATGCAAAGTAGTGTTTTTCTTATTGTAACAATAGATTAGAGGGATAAAGATAAGACAGTGACAGTTTAGCAGTACAAAACATACTAAATTAAAGTGAACAGATATCTACCAACCTTCCACTTTCCTTGAGATACTGGTAACAGGAGAAAAACCAAGTCTATCTATGCAGACCCCGTTTCCTTACACATTGTGGAAGTGCTAGCTTTGCAAAATGAACAAATTGCTCTGAATTGAAAGAAGGAAAAGAAACTAACACAGCTGAGGCATTTGCAAAATGTGAGAGGAAATGGGCAAACAAAATCAATACCCCCGACAGCAATGGATGGAATGGAGATGGCTAGAGACTTTTGCTGGAATCTGAAAACACTACAGTCTGCCTTCAGGTGGTACAAAGTTAAATTCTTCTTGCTGTGATTCTACAAAGGAGGTAATGAGATGAGGAATGTCCAAGGGGCAAGATGACAAGCCAGCCAGCCAAAAGACTCTTCGGGGAGCTTATTCCTTAGCCTTGCATGCCCAGAAACTCAGTCTCATGTGTACTTTCAAGCAAGTCATATTCAAGATTACTGACTTATGCTACCAAATTCACAAGAGACTGCTTTGGAAACCAGGACACCCATGTGTTCATTTAGGGAGTATTCCTTTACAGAGACTGAAGTGGTGTGTGTGTGTGTGTGTGTGTGTGTGTGTGTGTGTGTGTGCACGCGCGCGCATGTGCATGTGTGTGTTCTGTCCAATCCTCTTCCTGATAGTAAGGTACCACAGACTCAAATCCACTAGCATAAGATTGCCAGATGTGCATGAACTCAAAGCTCAGTGGAGAAAATGCTGTTCCTCTAGGATATTTCACACAGGCCATTGAAAGGCCAACCCTCAACTGAGAAAAAGACCTTCAAAGTGTCTGGAATGTATATGATTCCCAGAATATCTGAGTCCCTCTGGCCCTGGCCACTCTAGGCTTCCACACTGACTATATCTTTTTCCTGTCGGTTTAATCTTTACTTCCATTAATACAACTAATTATACTAGAGCTGTCTTTTCTCTCTGCTTCTAGTCCGACCCCCAATATTGTCTGTAATTATTATGTGCTGGTTATATGAGTCAACATCATAATAATCTGAGGTTTCTTTACTATTGCCTCCATGTGTGGATTTCAACCCAATGAAAAATTCAGTACTTCAAATTGGTGTTTGTAAAACCATATGTATACATACACACCACACACACACACACACACACACACACACACACACCTCGGAGATATTACGGGTTCCATTTCAGACCACTACAATAAAGCAAGCCATAATGTTTTTTGCTGGTGGAGGGTCTTTCTTTCAACTTGCAAAAAATAAAACATCTGAGGATTTTAATAAAGGGAAGTTCAATAAAACAAGGCATGTACACACATATGCATATGAGAGAGATAATTCTTAGATCTGAAATGTCCTTGCTCTCTTGGGCATATACCTTACCCTCCAGAGTTCAGAGAAAGAGAAGTATTAAAGAAGGAAGAGACCTGGCACCTGTGATCAGAGGTATAGGTGACCCAATGAACTTGGCTTCCAGAATTCTTCATAGAGACTACCCTTGGTCTACATGCTTTATGTATCTACTCTTCCAGCTACTCTCAGGCTGTCCTGCAAAGTGTGTCTTCTAAAGCAGACTTCATAAGGTTCTCTGTACTGATTCTGATGCTCACCTTCCTCAGATTATTAGATTGCTAGTTCTCTTGAATCTCTGTGGTGGCTGTCGATTGAACCCCATTCATACTCATGTGATTTTGTTTGTCATATGGCTACAGGATTCCTAGTGAAAGGGCCATGGTAATGTCATGCTTTATTTCTATTTATTTTCCCCAACTAGAATGGAAACCAAACAAACAAACCACTCTTTCCAAAACTTATCTCTCTTCTATGGACTCAGTGGAACTGTAGCACAAAGCGAAGAGATGTTCTGACAGAAATCAAAGTCCTACCCTCACAGTGGGAGACTGGTTATTGCCCAGTCACCAAGGGAAGCTTTACAAAAGCTGGTGTCACAGAGGATGGGTAGGGACAAGGAGTCTTTTATTTTGTGCCTTCTGCCTGATAATAGGAAAAAAAAAATTTAAACCCTCAAAATCTCCTTCTTCATCAACTGTCAACTCAAGTCACCAGGCATTGACTGAGCACACATAAGTAGTAGGGGGGACAAAATGATTAACAGAGAAAGGTCACTGCCCTCAACAAACATAAAGTCTACAAAGTAAGATGTGTACATGAAGGAGTCAGGAAGACAAGACAGTGGTTGAAGAGTGGAACAAAATAATGGAAGAATATAGAAAAGAGAGCACTTATGGTGATTATTTTTTTCCCTGTGATACTGTGTCAGGCCAAGATACTGGTACCATTTTTTCCAGAGCAGTGTTGAAACACAACCTGTCTGCTCCAATAAACATTCCCATCCTGACTGTCTCTTTGGAAGAAACAACAAGGTACTCTGCCAGTCTGAACTGAAAGAACAGGAATCAAGGTGGCAGGAGAGAGGAGAAGCAAGGAAGAAGAAGAGGTGAGAAACATTATTTGATTCATCAAAATAATAATATTCACTCTTCACTTCGTATCCAAGAAACAAGCAGACAAAAATAAATGGAATCAGAAAGCATCTGAGAAATCATCTTATTCACCCACCATGTAACACTTAAGTTCCCTTCTAAAAACCTTGTGTGTGTGTGTGTGTGCACGTGCACACATTTATTTATTTATCTATTTATTGTGACATGGATTAATGAAATCCAGTAAGTTTCAGGCATACGATTCAACAGTAAGGCAAATATATATATATATATATATATATATATATATATATATATATATACACACACACACACACATACATACATACATACACATTGCATTGGGTGTTCACCACTCATATTTAGATTTCTTTCTGTCACCATATATTTGACACATTTTACCCCATCTACCTCATCTATCCTTCCCACCCTCTAGTAACCACTAGTCTATTGTCCATTTTCATGAGTCTCTGTTTATTTCTCCTGTTTGCTTGTTACTTTTAGGTTTATATTCCACATATAAGTGATATCATGTGGTTTTCAACTTTTCTGTCTGCCTTATCTTACTTAGCATGATTATCTCAAGGTCCATCACATTGTAGCAAATAGCAGTATTTCATCTCTTCTTAGAGCTGAGTAATGTTCCCTTGTATATGTGTAGTACAGTTTCTTTACCCAGTCATCTATCGTAGGACACTTTGCTTGCTTCCATGTCCTGGTCACTATGAATAATGCTGCTATGAACATCAGTGTACAAGTATCTTTTCAGATGTAGATTTTCAAGTCTTTAGGGTAAATACCCAGTAGAGGGATTGTTGAATCATATGGTAGATCAATTCTTAGTTTTGTGAGGAATCTCTATATTATTTTCCATAGTGATTGTACCAATTGCAGTCCCATCAGCAGTGCACAAGGGTTCCTTTTCACTGCATCATCTCCAACACTTGTTGATAACAGCTATTCTAACAGGTGTGAGATGGTATCTCATTGTGGTTATTTTTTATGCTTACTTATTTTATTTAATTATTTATTTCTTTATGTGATATTGGTTAATGAAATAATGAGAAACCTTTATACAATGAATCATCTTTCGGGAGAAAAAAAACTGAATACATTTCCATTAATACCCAAGAGGAGAAATAGTCCATTAAACAACAATAACAAACAAGGTGACAGGGCAACTCAGAAAGAAAGAGAAAAATCTCCAGAAAATAAGTTTAAACTCATATAAATATGTGACAAAATGACAGGGAATTATGGATGTTACCTCTAAAAAACCTCAGTGAGATCCAAAATAATTCATATTGACAGTTTTAAGATTGAAAAAACAACTAGATCGGCAGAATGAGTTTTTCAGCAAGGAGACTGAAATCATCAAAACGCACTTCTGGAATGAACAAAATGAACTTCTGGAGATGAAGCACACACTGAAAGAGATGAAAAATGAAATAGTAAGCTTGGGAAATAGAGTTGACCAAATGGAGGAAAGGATTAGTGATATCAAAGACAGAAACCTAGAAATAAATCAGAAGTAAGAAGAAAGAAACCCAGGAATGGAAAAGAATGAAAGAGAAATACAAAATATAGCTGATACCACCATCAGGAAAGGAAACATAATAATAATGGGAGTTCTCAAAGGGAAGGAAAAGAAGCAGGCATTAGAAACCATTTTTAGACATATAGTTAATTGAGATTTTCCAAATCTAAAGAATGAGCTGAAACTGGAAATTCAAGAAGTCAACATAACACTCAATTATGTCAATTCAAAAAGACCTTCATCAGGACACATTGTATTAAAATTATTTTTTAAAAAACCAATGACAAAGACAGAATTCTGAAGGCAGCCAGGAAAAAGAAGAAGGTAACCTATAGAGAAAAACCCATTAGATTATCATCAGGCTTCTCAGGACATATCTTACAAGACAGAAAGGAGTGAAATCAAATATTCAAACTATTAAATTAAAGGAACTACAAGCCCAGAATAACATACCCAGCAAAGCTGTCCTTTAGATATGAAGAAGAAATAAAGACCTTTCCAGACTTATAAAAATTGAGGGAATTCTCCACTATGAGAACTTCATTACAGGAAATACTGAAAGGGGTCAGCTCGCCTAAAACAAAATGATAAAAAAAATGTATAACTAGGAGTAAGGCAACTAGCAGGCAGATAGAAGCAGAGTAGTAAAACCCTTATTAAAAATGAAACATTCAATAAGAAGAGATTTTCTATTGTAAGATAGTAATAAACATTCAGCATACATAGGAACAAATTAATACAATAACAATTGGATTCGAATATCCAAATTTGCAAAAGGGAATGAAGATAAGTCACATGCTGAAGAAAATGTTCTGAGATATATGTATATATATATGTGTATACATATATATATATATATGTGTGTGTGTGTGTGTGTGTGTGTGTGTGTGTGTGTGTGTGTGTATACACACACACACTATAGTTTGTAATGGTAACCGTATACAAAAGACTTAGAACTGACATATATAACATAAACAAGAAGGACTAGAGGGAAATTCCAGAAAACCCAAACAAATTAGTCACACCAGGACAAAAAAGCAATGGAAATATCAAGCTACCAGAGAGCAAAAGATAAAATGATGATAGGAATACTTTACATTTCAATAATCACCCTAAGTGTAAATGGACTGAACTCACCAATAAAAAGGCACAGAGTTGGAGATTGGACCAACAAACAAAACCCAACTATATGCTGCCTCCAGCAGACACATCTCAATTCCAAAGACAAATATAGACTCAGAGTGAAAGGGTGGAAGATAAAATTGCAAGAAAATGGAATTCAGGGGAAAGCAAGAGTAGTGGTACTAATACTGGATGAAAAAGACTTCAACATAAAAAAGGTTTAAAAAGATACTGAGAGATACTTCATAATGATAAAAAAATCACACACCAATCAGGGATCCCTGAAATATATAAAGTAATTACTAGCAAAGCTAGAAAGTAAAACAGACCAAAACACTATCATAGTAGGGGACCTAAATACACCACTGTCAGATATGGGCAGATCATCCAAACAGAAAATCAATAAGGCAATAACATCCTTAAATGATACATTAGATCAACTGGAAATAATTGAGATTTACAGAGCTTTTTATCCCAAAATAGCTGCTTATACATTCTTCTCTAGTGCCCATGGAACATTCCCAAGAATCGAACACATACTGCGACACAGATAGCCTCAACAAATATAAGAGGGTTAAAATCATACCAACCATATTCTCTGATCATAATGCTTTGAAACTAGAGATCAACTGTAAAAGGAAAGCAGAAAGAACCACAAATACATGGAGATTAAATAAAATGCTACTGAAGAATGGCTGGGTCAAAGAAGGAATAAAAAGAGAAATCAAGATATACGTAGAAATGAATGATAATGAAAGTACAACATATCAAACTTTTGCACAGCAAAAGAGGTAATAAAAGAAAAGTTAATAACACTACAGGACTATTTCCAAAAAGAAGAATGAGCCCAAATAAACAAGCTAACACTTCATTTTAAAAAAACTAGCATAGGAAGAACAAATGAAGCAAAATTGGAGCAGAATTAAATGAAATTGAAAACCAAAAATCAATAGAAAAAATAAATGCAACAAAGAGTAGATTCTCTGAGGAGGTTAATAAAATTGACAAGCCTCTGGCTAGACTCACTAAAGAAAAAAGAGTAAGGACACAAATAAAATCAGGGATGAAAGAGGAAAAATGAAGACAGACATGGCAGAAATACAAAGGATCATACAAGAATACTACGAAAAAGTATATAATACCAAAGTTAACAACCTAGAAGAAATGACAAGTACTTAGAAAGATAGAAACTTCCTAGACTGAATCAAAAAAGAACTGGAAGATCTAAATAGACCAATCAGCAGTATGAAAATTAAAACAATCATCCAAAACCTACCAAAAAGTAAATGCTTAGGACCAAATGGCTTCACCTTTGAATTCTACCAAACATTCAAAGAAGATTTAATACTTATATTCAACAAACACTTAAAAAAATTACAGAGGAGACAGTACTTCCTAACTCATTTTATGAGGCCAATATTATCCTTCACCAAAACTTGGTAAAGAAAACACAAGAAAAGAAAACTACAGACCTGTACCTTTCATGAACACAGATGCAAAAATCCTAAGATACTAGCAAACCAAATACAGCAACATAATAAAAAGATTATACACTATAATCAGGTGGGCTTCATCTCAGGAGCAAAGGGCTGGTTCGACATATGCAAATTGACTGATGGGAATCACCATGTAAACAAATTTAAAAATGGAATCAGATGATTATATCAATAGAAGCAGAAAAAGCCTTCGACAAAATACAGCCTCCATTTCTGATTAAAACACTTAGCAAAATTGGCATAGAAGGAAATTACCTGAACATAATAAAGTCCATATAGGACAAACCCTCAGCCAACATTATACTTAATGGTGAAATTCTAAAAACCTTTCCTCTAAGATCAGAAACAAGACATGGCTGTCCACTATTGCCACTGTTATTCAATATAACATTGGAGGTCCTAGAGAGTGCAATCATGCCAAAGAAAGATATAAAAGGCATCTGAATAGGAAACAAAGAAGTAAAACTGTCACTATTTGAAGATGACATGATTTTTATATAGAAAACCTTAAAGACTTCAGAAGAATACTATTAGAAACAATAAAGAAATACAGTAAAGTTTCTGGATACAAAATCAATGTTAAAAATCCATAGCTTCCCTATCCTCTAATAATGAACTGTCAGAAAAAGAAGTAGAAAAATTACTTCCTTTTGCAATTGCAACAAAAGGAATGAAACACCTAAGAATAATTCTAAAGAAATATTTCATTTCTATATAATGAAATCTATAACACCCTATTAAATGAAATTGAAGGATACAAAAAATGAAAAGATATCCCATGCTCTTGCATTGGAAGAATCAACATGGTTAAAATGAACTTATGACCTAAAGCATTACACAGATTTAATGAAATCACCATCAAAATCTCATCACCACTTTCTAAAGAAATAGAACAAAAAAATCATCAGATTTGTATGGAAGCACAAAAGATTCCGAATTGCCAAAGGCATCCCGAGGGGGAAAAATAAGATTGGAAGAATCACTCCGCCCGACTTCAAATTACACTACGAAGTGACAGTAAACGAAAGGGCATGGTATTGGCAGAAATACAGACACACAGTCAAGTGGAACAGAATCTAGATTTCAGAAGTAAATCCATGTTTATATGGACAAATAATTTTCGACAAAAGAGCCAGAAATATACAGTGGAGAAAAGATCTCTTCAATAAATGGTGCTGGGAAAACTGGAAAGCCACCTGCATAAGAATGAAACTAGACTGTTATCTATCACCACACACCAAAACTAACTCAAAATGGATTAAAGACCTGAATATAAGACCCGAAACAGTAAATTGCATTAAAAAAACATAGAAACTAAACTCATGGACTTTTTGCTTAAAGATGATTTTATGAATTTGACCTCAATAGCAAGGGAAGTAAAAGCAAAAATAAATGAATGGGACAACATCAAACTATAAAATCTTATGCATAGCAAAAGAAACCGTCATCAAGGTAAACAGACAACCATTCAAATGGGAAATATATTCACAAGCAACACCTCTGATAAGGGCCTAATATCCAAAATATACAAAGAACTCATACAACTCAATAACAACAAAAAATAAATGATCCACTTAAAAAATGGGCAGAGGACCTGAAAAGACACTTCTCTCAAGAAGATATACAAATGGTCAACAAACATATGACAAGATGCTCAACATCGCTAGCTATTCGGGAAATGCAAATCAAAATCACAATGAGATACAATCTCACACCTGTTAGAATATCTATAATCAATAGGACAAGTAATAATAAGTGATGAAGAGAATGCAGAGAAAAAGTAACCCTCATATACTGCTGGTGGGACTACAAATTAGCACGGCCACTATGGATAACTGTATAGAGATCCCTCAAGAAACTAAGACTTGATCTACCATATGATCCAGCAATCCTTCTACTGGATATTTACCCCAAAGTCTTGAAACCTATATCCGAAGATATATTTTCACATTGATATTCATAGCAGCATTATTCATGGTGGCCAGGACATGGGAGCAACTTAAGCGCCCATCAACAGATGATTGGATAAAGAAGCAGTGGTACATATATACAATGGAATATTACTCAGTCATAAAAAGAGATGAAATACTGCCATTTGCGACAATGTAGATGGACCTTGAGATAATCATGCTAAGCGAAATAAGGCAACAGAAAAAGTTGAAAACCACATGGTATCAGTTATCTGTGGGATATAAACCTAAAAGCAACAAACGAACTGGACAAACAGAGACTAGTGGTCATGAAAATAGAGTATAAGTGGTCAAATATATGGTGGCAGAAAGAAAGGTAATTTGGGGCGGTGAGCATACAATGCTATACACACACACACACATATACACACATATATATATACATACATACATATTACTGCTAAATTGTACAGCTGAAACTGACTGAATTTTTTAACCAATGTCACCATAGTAAAATTACACACACACACCCTACACACATATATACAGACACACAAATATACATACATGCATACATACATACATACATATGTGCATATTTCCCAAGCTTGCTATTTCATTTTTCATCTCTTTCAGTGTTTTCTTCATCTCCAGACGTGCTACTCAGTTTTTATGAGGGTTTCAATGTTCTTGCTAAAAAACTCATTCTGCTGTTCTCGTTGATTTTTTTAATTCCCAGAACTATTGATATGAATTATTTTGGATCTCATTGAGTTTTTTTCAGAAGTGCTATCTAGAATTGTCTGTCACTTAGGTTGTATATGTCTATGTCTTTAAGTTTATTTTCTGGAACTTTTTCTCTTTCTTTCTGAGCTGCCTTGTCATCTTAGTTGTTCATGGTATTTCATGGACTATTTCTCCATCATAGCATCAATGGAAGTTTATTCTGCCTTTTTTTTCCAGGAAGAATTGTTATATAAAGGTCTATCTTTAGCCTGTTGCTAAGAAGTCATATTTTCTTTTGATTTCCAGTAGGTGGTGTCTAAGCCTATTAGATCCCTGCTTTATATGAAGTCTTAAAAATGCCTTTTTTTCTCTTATAAATATTAAATCATGCTTGCTACCCTCTGTCTCAGTCCCTGTCAGTGTTAGCAACAGTTTTGGTAGCATTTGCTTAGATTCCCCTGGAACTCTGTGGCGATGGTTCTCAGAGCGTATAGGGGAGGGGCCCTACAGATTAGGGGATGGGAGCTGCAGCTCAGCCTCATGTTTTGCATTTGTGGCTGATAATAATATCAACTGTTGCTTCTCTGCCATACCTGTTTCTCTGATGTCCCTACTTCTCTGCTTTCTGCTCTGATCCCTGGGCAATGTCAATGCATTGAGTTCACAGCTCTGTCAAGCAAGGCTCTTCAGGGAACCAGCCACATCTTCTCACCTCCTCCTCCTCCTCCAGGGAGCTTTGGCTGCAAGAAGCATGTTCTTTGTTTCTCCCAGCCTACCACCCAACTCCCGGGTTCTGACCTGTAGTAGCTCTTATTCACAGGTCCCACGTTCTTTTGTGTTTGTGTGTAGTTTTGTTTGTTTGTTTGTTTTTGTTGTTGTTGAATTTTAGATATTCAACTTGTTATTTTAAGGAGAGAGATCCAGGGACATCTCTTGCTCCACCATGTTTCTGATATCACCCCCTTCAAAATATCTTTGCCAAAGAGATGTGCCCAAGGAGTATATCTAAAAGCTTTAGGGGAGAAAATGATATTTAAATTGGGTCCTCAGAACATTGAATTCTGATGCTTGAAAACAAAAAGTAAGGATAAGGAAGTGACAAAATCTTAAAAGCTGTAAGAAAATACATGACATTTGTGGAGGATAAATATTACAGGCTGGATGGAGTGTTAAAGAACATAGGGGAGGAGTGGAGAATAAGGATGGAAACCTTGGTAGGATTAAGATCACAAAGACTTTTGAATAACAAGTCAAGGAGTCTGGACTTGATTCAATAGGTAAAAGGTGCTAAGTCATCATTACTTTTAAAATCAGTGGTGGGGAGCACTGCAGGATCCCTGAAATCGTTGCCTGCAAGTGGGCACACACTGTGTCTGTGGGCTATGGTGTTACAGCTTTCCCTGGAGCAAGGCATCACTCTGCAGTAGCACCAGTTTTGGCCAAGTTCTCCTCATTTGGTATCAACAGCATTTTATATCAGTGTGGCATATATCCACCTGAAATCTTTACTTGGTGCGGAAATATGGACTCACCTTGTCTGTAAATACTGATCCTGAGCAAATAAAATACCTAAATAATGTGGTGGAACAACTAAAACATTAGTTATATAAGTGTTCAGGTCAGAAACTGGTGGTAGTCATCTCAAATATTGAAAGTGGTGAGGTCTTTGAAAGACGCAATTTGATATTGTGACAAGACTTCCAAAGATGACAGTACACCTAGAGAAAAGTCTCAGAAAGCTATCCAATATTAAATCTATTCTGTGATCAGACATATCATAGCTACAGATACATTCCTGCCACTGTTGGAAGTTTCTTATTCACTTGATCTACTGATTTATACAGACAAGGATTTGGTTGTAACTGAAAAATGGGAAGAGTTGGAACCCAAGTTCACTGCCAATTCTGTGCAAGGCCATCTTCGTTTCTTCGCTACTACAATCCACAAAGTAAATAGCATGGTGACCTACAAAATCCTTGTCAATAACTGAGGATGCGATGAAAACAATAATGTAACTCTCAATTGTGCTTATTCTGAAACCAAGTCAACTATAATTCATATGTTTTATCTCATTGGTTAATTTTTATATTGGAAAAACTTAACATACTTTATTGAAGTGTGCATAATTGTCTCACTTTTTGGTACCTGTTTGACTTTCGATAGGGTTGACACAATTTTTTGCACAATGTTCAAAAGGGCACCAGCAGATTACATCAGCACTGTATTGTCAATTCCTTTGAGAGTAGTAACAGTAGATGGAAAAACTTTTGTTATAAAGCTAAATGTCTTCCTAAATCAGAATTTTTAATAAAGTAGTTTGACTCAGAAATACATAGGGAGATATTTAAATGTGAAACACAGCAAAAGAAGTCCGAATATTCAGAATCTTTATTTAGGGCCTAAAGTAACTGATAATCCATAAAAAAACAAAATATTGTTATGAGGTCCTTTAGCCATTTATTTCATTTATATAATTTCCATATTGAAAAAATCTCCAATTATTTGATTTTAATTTATATAACTTACATCTACAAAGCTATCAATATTTCTACTGTTTAAATTCCGCTGATACAGAACTCTCAATGTCTTTTTGTGTTTTATAAAATCAAGATTTAAATGACAATGATAAAGTTATACATGCAAGTTTTAAAAAATAGGGAGCTACTGAAAAGTTCAGAATGGGGGGAAGACATGATTAAAAATGGATTTAGAAAGACTAATCTGGCCGTACGGGGGATACTAGATTGTAGAAGAAAGATAGTAGAGGCCAACAGATAGGGTAGGAGGAACATGAAGTAGCCCAAGAGAAAGGAATGAATTATGGTTGTGGCAGAAAAGTACAGATAGAAAATGGACAGAATTCCATAATTATTCTAGAGGTGAGACTTGGTGACTGATGGTGTGTGTCTGTGTGTATTTGTGTGTCTAGTATTTAAAGATATTCAAAGAGCCAGAACATCTATTATTTCTTTGATGCTTGCATCAACCCCATGAAGTAGGTAAGACAGGTATTTTTTTCCTCATTTTCTAGGTAAGGAAATGCAACCAGGCATTCAAACTTATAAGAGGTTGTTGTCATATTGAATAAAATCAGTCACAGGGACAGGACAGGTAGACAGGCCTCCTGAAAACCTAGAGCAGCACCTTTCCCTTTACATTCATATTCCTATACTTCTATTCCAGGTTTTATACAATGTTTTGCCAATAAGGAAACTTCTGCTTGCTATGGTAAACAATCTTTAAAAAAATTGCTCTTGTTTGCTGACTATAAATTGTTTATGACAGACTAACCAACTTTCATTAGCTTGTTTCTTATCTGAAAAGCAACTCCAGCTCGAGGTGATCCATTTTCATAGCACTTTAATCTCACCTGAGCCATATTGCTCTCTGGATGAAATATACCAAAGAAAGAGCATCATTATCTCAGCCTTCTCACAACATAAGTGGCTGCTGGGACAATGTAGTCAAGGAAGTTAGGACTAATCTTAAAACAAATGATACTTCTTTTGTCAACTATCAGTTTTGAAGATTGGTGCTACAAATAAAATGAGAACAAAAACATTCCATCTGGGGCTACTAAATTGCTTCCAAATGAAAAGCAATGTTGACCCATCACCAAACATGGCCTGGCTCTGGGAACAGACATAAATGAACACAGAGGAAGCTACCATACTAGCTCCAAGCGTAAGAAAGGAACAGTCCCTAGATAAGGGGCAAAATAAAGGACAGTAGCAAAGGCTGACAGGAGAGCTCTCACGAATGTACTGAGAACTTTGAACATGTTCCCAGTGCTATAACGTGGGAAGGTAACTGAGACTGGAAACCACATAGTTGAGTCAGGTATGAAGGCACAGCTACATGGGTTATGAATAAGACCATTAATTCAGTGTTTTTTCTTCCTATAATCTTTTGACATTTTAATGTCTTAAAGGAGCCACTCAGATCTATACCATTCATAACTCTTCCTTTATAACCAAAAACTACTTCTTTCTCTGCCTTCATGCTTAGCAATGATTTAAGACATATATTTACATATTTTAGGTGCTGGTGGAGAAATGTGGGAGTAAAGGCATCAACCACCTAGAAATAGGGTATACAAAAAGTGCAACCACGGGATACACTGAGTTTTTATTAGTGCACCCAGGGCAAAAATGACCCACTGCTATGGAGCAAGGGAGAGAGAATTACATCCAAGACTAGGCTACCAAGCCACAATCAGAATTTCCTGTTAGCTATCTTTGGTAATTCCAGTACAGACATGTACCAAAAGCAAGTGTTCTCTGCTAGGCTTCTGGCCCAGGCTTAAGAAGGGTAAATCTAGGCAGTAAAGTAATAATAGACTATGCCTTTCAAAACCACCTAGTTATTTTACTGTTTTTTAATTCAGTTGTATCTCTGAGCTCACTAAAAAAGAGCAACTCGAGGCTACTAATGGGAGGCAATACAACTTGGTGAAAAGATCAATAAACTAAAGGTTCAACAAACCAAAAGTTGCTGATTTCTAAAACTTCTTTACATTATGTCACATGGAGTATTATGAGATAAGGTAGATGTGAAAAGGTAAGGTCAGATTGTGAAGACTCTTGAATGACAAAACAATTTGTTCAATTTTTTAAAAAAGCATTTGTATCGAATCAGAGAAGGCATTTAAATGTGATGCTATCCATACATTTCACAAGATATGAAAATGGAACTTCTAAACATTTTGTATGGAGTGATGTCAGAAACATGGCATAGTGAGAGTTGTCCCCAGAGCTATCCCCTTGAAAGAACAATAAGTTAAATATCTAAAACACAACAAGATACCCAACCTACACACAAACACATCTGAGGGTGGGATGTGTGCATAAGAGCTACCACAGCAATGAACTAGAGCTTGGCATTCAAGAGTCAACAGAACACTCAATTATGAAAGAGAATGAAAGAGAAATACAAGAACTAGATGATATCATCAGGAGAGGAAACAAGAATAATGGGCATTCTCAAAAGGGAGGAAAAAGAGCAAGCATTTGAAAGTATTTTCAGACAAATTATTTAATTGATTGAGATTTTCCACATCTAAGGAATGAGCTGGAACAGGGAATTCAAGAAGTCAGCAGAATATTCAATTATCTCAAAAAGACCTTCTCCAAAACAAATTATATTAAAATTATCAAAAATCAATGACAAAGACAGAATTTGCAGTGTAGCCATGAAAAAGAAAATGGTAATCTATAAAGGAAAACCCATTAGATTTTTGTCGGAATTCTCAGCACATACCTTATAAGACAGAAAGGAGTGGAATCAAATATTCGAACAATTAAATTAAAGAAACTACCAGCTGAGAATAACGTACCCAGGAAAGCTCTTCTTTAGATATAAGGAGAAATAAAGACCTTTGCAGACGTACAAAAATTGAGGGATTCTCCAATATGAGACTTGCACTAAAGGAAATACTGAAAGAGCTCAGCTTACCTGAATCGAAATGATCGAAAAAAAATAACTATGAATAAGGTGACTAGCAGGCAGATAGAAGCAGAGTAGTGTAACCCTTATTAAGAATGGGACATTATAAGCTTAAACAATAAGAGATTTGTTATAGCAAGATAGTAGTGAACGTTCAGCATACATAGGGAAAAAATTAAGACAACAATGACTGAAAAGGTAAGGATGCAAAGATCCAAACACAAAAAAGGCAATGGAGATAAGGCACACACAGAAGTAAATGTACTGAAATTCCACAAAACTCAACGAAAATAAAGAAAACAGAAACAACAGGGAAAGGAAGCAATGAAAACACCAAGCTCTCAGAAAGCAAAAGATAAATGGCTATAAGAAAACCTCATATTTCAATAATCACCCTAAGTGTAAATGGACTGAACTCAACAATAAAAAGGCACAGAGTTGCATAGTGGATCAAAAACAAAAATTCCAGAAAACACATCTCAGTTCCAAAGACAAATATAGACTCAAATCGAAAGGGTGGAAAATGCTATTTCAAGTAAATGGCATTCAGAGGAAAGCGGGAGTAGCAGTACTAATATCGGACAAAGTAGACTTCAAAATAAAGAAAGGTAAAGAAAGATACTGAAGGACACTTCATAATGATAACAGGAATCATGCACAAAGAAGACATAACACTTATTAATATCTGTGATACCAATAAGGGACCCCCAAAATATACAAAGCAATTACTAACAGAACTAAAGGGAGTAACAGATCAAAACATTATCGTAGTAGAGGATCTAAATACACCAATGTCAGATATGGACAGATCATTCAAACAGAAAATCAATAAGGAAATAACATCCTTAAAGGACACATTAGATCAACTGTACATAACTGAGATTTACAGAGGTTTTCATCTCCAAACATCTGCTTATACATTCTTCTTTAGTGCACATGGAACATCCTCAAGGATTGACCACATACTGAGACACAGAGACAGCCTCAAAAATATTAGAGTTCTGAAATCATACTAACCATATTCTCTGATCATAATGCTTTAAAGCTGGAGATCAACTGTAAAAAAAAAGCAGAAAGAACCACAAATACATGGAGATTAAACAACATGTTATTGAAGAATGATTGGGTCAAAGAAGAAATAAAAAGAGAGATCAAGAGATACATAGAAATGAATGATAATGATAGTACAACATATCAAAAATTTTGGGACATGGCAAAAGCAGTAATAAGAGGAAAGATCATATCATTGCAGTCCTATCTCAAAAAGCAAGAACAAGCCCAAATAACAATGTAACTCTTGTCATAGATGATAGAGGCTCTGTTCATCCCTCTTGCGACCAAATCGAAGTTGTGACATAAACAAGGAACAAACAGCAAGGAAAATCACCAGGATCTAGATAAACAAGACCTACAACTAGGGAGAGAAAAAACAAATCTCTGCAATGGGAGGAGGTAGGATGGGGCAAGGACACGTTGCTGTCTGGTCCCAAGCAACTGAGTGGGACAGAAGCTATAATAGCAACAGACAGCAGTATACCAGAGCAGAATTTCATAGAGACAGACATGCTCACTCTGAGTACCACCGCTGTATCGGTTGTGCAGGGGCACCAGGGACTTACAGGGTGACATTGAATTGTAAGAGCGAGGGCTGTAGGCCAGACTTTATACAGAAGTGACGGCGGTATCCATTGTTCCACTGTTGAGCCTTCACCGCATCCCAGTGTGCTGACTCAACACCACCATAACTGAGACATTATCAAATTGGATAACAGAGGTTGCTCAGCACAGAAGATTTCCTAGAAACTCTGCTTCCCCCAACCCACAGCCCCTCCCAAGCCACGTCTAAATACATTCTTGGCGAGTCAGGTTCCCCTTGCTGAGCAGCACCAAGACTCACACTGGTGGCAACTGACTATGGTTTCTAGTGTGGCCTCTTGAGGCAATCGTAAACACAGCATCTGTGGATTGCTTACTGAATCTTAACTGGTAGACCCAGAGGGGCACAGGCTGGGGCTAAACTTTGTCTGCAGCTGAACTCCTCTCAGGACTTGACACCAGACACCTAATTCACAAAGCCACACTAATAAGACCAGGACACCCAAGAGCTTTGCTTGTTACATAGAAACAGACACAGAAAGGCAGCCAAATGGGAAGACAATGAAGCAGAAACCATAAAAGAGAACAGAACAAAGATCCAGAAATAACAAAGTCAAGCAATCTACCAGATTCAGAGTTAAAAACACTGGTTATAAAGATGCTCAATGAACTTAGGAGAGGTGTAGTTGAATTCAGTGAGAACTTTAACAAAGAGATAAAAAAAAACATAAAAATAAAAATGGAAATTATAAAAGGGAACCGTCAGAAATGAAGAACATATTATCTGAGATGAAAAGTATATTAAATGGAATAAATAGAGTGAATAAAGAAGAGGATTGAATGACATATATAGAGGAGGGGAAGCCAAAGACACTCAATCAGAATGTCAAGAAAAAGTAGCCCGGACTATAATAATAATTTAAGGAGCATATGGGACACTATTAAATGTAAAAATACATGTGTCACGAGGTACTGGAAGGAAAACAAGGTATTAATGAGCTATTTGAAGAAATAATGATGGAAAACTTTCTTAAACTGGTGAAGGAAATATAGATAAAACCCCAAGAAGTTCAGAGAGTCCCAAAAGCCAGGAACCCAAAGAGGCCCACACCAAGAAATATCATAAATAAAATGTCAAAAGTTAAATACAAAAATAGAATCTTAAAAGCAGCAAGAGAAAAGCAGATAGTTATCTGCAAGAAAGCACCAATAAGACTAGAAGCTGATTTTTCAAAAGAAAACGTGCAGGACAGAAGGGGTTGGCACAAAATATTCGACGTGATGAAAATGCAGGATCTACAACCATGAATACTTTATCTGGAAAAGTTTTCATTTAGAGTCAAAGGACAGATAAAGAGCTTCACAGACAAAAATAAGCTAAAGGAATTTATCAACGCCATGCCAGTATTATAGGAAATGTTGGAGGGACTTCTAGAGAGGAAAAAAAACGTGTATCAAAAATAGGAAAAAAGAATGGTAATAACTATATTCCTTTCAACAATTGCCTCAAATGTAAAAGAATTAAGTGCTCCAACCAAATGATAGGGTGGCTGAATGCATAAGAAAACAAGACTTCTACATATGCTGACTACATGAGACTCACTTCAGATTAAAAGACATACACAGATTAAAAAGAAGGGGATGTAAAAACATATTGCCTTGTTGGAACCACAGGGTATTGCACTGAATTCAATGAGTCAGATAGAGAAAGACAAATATTGTATGATTTCACATACATCTAGATTCTAAAGAACAGAATAAACAATAACAACAAAAGTGGAAATAATCTCGGGGGGGGGGGATTGGAGGACATAAAAAGACAAAGGAATTAAGAGGTACAAATGGATAGTTGCAGAATAGACATGGAGATGGAGAGTGTACCATGGGGAAGATGGTTAATAATGTTGTAATAAATATATAAAGGGGAAGAGGGGTACTACATTTAGTGGGGTGATCGATTTGTGAGTTATGTGCATCTCTGATCATTATGCTATATAACTGAAACTGGCATGTTATTGTATGAGAACTATTTTTTTAAAAACTCATTGATTGTACAATGTGAATATAAGCAACTAATTGCCTATTATATTTCAATTGAATTGGAACAAAAAATGGAAAAGAAAGAACAAATGAAGCCAAAAATGAGCAGAAGGAAAGAAATATCAAAATTAAAGCAGAATTGAATGAAATTGAAAACTAAAAATCAATACAAAAAATAAATGCAACAGAGAGCTGGTTCATCGAGAAGGTTTATTTAATAGACAAACCTCTGGCTAGACTCACAAAAGAAAAAAGATTAAGGACGCTAACAAACAAAATCAGAGATGAAAGAAGGGAAATTACAACAGACACCACAGAAATACAAAGGATCATACAAGAATACTATGAAAAAGTATATAACACCAAATTTAATAACCTAGAAGTAATGAACCAGTACCTAGAAAAATACAACCTTCCTAGACTGAATCAAGAAGAACTGGAAAATCTAAATAGAATGATTAGCAGTATGCAAATTGAAACAAACATTAAAAACCTCCAAAAAAAAAAGTCCAGGATCAGATAGCTTCACCAATGAATTCAACCAAACAGTCAAAGAAGATATAATACCTGTCTCCTTAAACTCTTCCAAAAAATCAAGGAGGTGGCAATATGTCCTAATTCATTTTATGAAGCCAATATTATCTCAATACCAAAATTTGGTAAAAGAACACAAAAAGAGAAAAATAAAGACCAATATCTCCCACGAACACGGACGCAAAAATCCTAAATGAGACACTAGGAACTGAATACAGCAACATATTAAAAAGATTATACACCACGATCAAGTGGAATTTTTCCCAGGGGCACAGGGATGGTTCGACATATGCAAATTAATTAATGTGATACACCATATAAACAAATTATGGTTCTTATTTTTAAATTTATTTATATGGTGTATCAAAAATAAGAATCACGTGATCTTATCAATAGATGCAGAAAAAGCCTTTGACAAGATACAGCATCCATTTATGATCAAAACAATTAACGAAATTGGTATAGAAGGAAAATACCTTAACATAATGAAGGGCATATACAACAAACCCTCATCCAACATTATACTTAATTGGAGAAAAACTAAAAACCTTTCCTCTAAGATCAGGAACAACACAAGGCTGTCCACTATCACCACTGTTATTCACAATAACATTAGAGGTCCTCGCGAGTACAATCAGGCAAGACAAAATATAAAAAGCATGCAAATTGGAAATGAAGAAGTCAAAATGTCACTATTTGCAGATGACATGATTCTCTGCATATTAAACCCTAAAGACTCCACAAGAACGCTATTAGAAACAATAAGCAAATAGAGTAAAGTTTCCAGATACAAAATCAAAATTCAAAAATCCATAGCATCCCTATCCTCTGATAATGAACTGTCAGAAAAAGAAGTAGAAAAAATACTTTCTTTTGCAATTTCAACAGGAATAAAATACTTAATGAATCTAACATTTAATTTCTATACAATGAAAATTATAAGACCCTATTAAATGAAATTGAAGAATATAAAGAAATAAAAAGATATTGTTTTCTTGAATTGGAAGCATCGACATGGTTAAAATGGCCTTATGACCTAAAGCATTATACAGATTTAATGCAATCTCCCTCAAAATCCCATCGCCACTTTTTAAAGAAATAGAACAAAAAATTAGATTTATGTGGAAGCACAAAAGACCCCAAATTGCCAAATTCCTCCTGAGAAAAAAGAACAAGGCTGGAGGCATCACTCTACCTGACTTCAAATTATACTACAAATCAATAATAATCAAAACAGCACAGTATTGGCAGAAGAGCAGACACATAGACCAGCGGAACAGAATTGAGAGTCCAGAAGTAAACCCATGTTTATATGGGCAAATAATTTTCAACAAAAGAGGCAAAAACATACAGTGGAAGAAAGGAAAGCCTTTTCAAAAATGGTTTAGGTAAATTTTTGTCTATCACCATACACCAAAATTAACTCAAAATGGATTAAGGACCTGAGTATAAGACCTGAAACAGTAAATTGCAGAGAAGAAAACATAGGAACTAAACTCATGGACCTTGGACTTAAAGAGGATTTTATGAATTTGACCTCAATGACAAGGGAAATAAAAGCAAAAATAAATGAATAGGCTTTCATGAAACTAAAAAGCTTCTGCACAACGAAGGTAACCATCAACAAAGTAAAGAGACAACCATAGGAATGGGAGAAGATATTTGCAAGCAACGCTTCTAATAAGGGCGTAATATCCAAAATATACAAAGAATTCGTACAGTTCAAGAACAACAAAAAAACAAATGATCCAATTAAAAAATTGGTAGAGGACCTGAACAGACACTTCTCCCAAGAAGACATACAAATGGCCTTTATCATATGAAAAGACTCTCAACATCACTAGCTATCAGAGAAATGCAAATCAAAGCCACAATGAGATACCATCTCACACCTGTTAGAATAGCTGTTATCAACAGGACAAGTAATAATAAGTGTTGGAGATGATACAGAGAAAAGGGAACTCTCATATACTGCTGGTGGGAATGCAAATTGGTACAGCTAGTATGGAAAACAGTATGGAGGTTCCTCAAAAAATAAGAATTGATCTACCATATGATTCTCCAATCCCTCTACTGGGTATTTACCCCAAAGCCTTGAAAACCCATATCCAAAAAGATATTTGCACACTGATATTCATATCAGCATTATTCACAGTGGCCAGTACATTGAAGCAACCAAAGTGTCCTACAGTAGATTATTAGATAAAGAAGCCATGACACATATACACAATGGAATATTACTCAGGCATAAGAAGAGACGAAATATTGCCATTTGTGAGAGCATGGATGGACCTTGACATAATCATGCTAAGTGCAATAAGGCAGACTGAAAAAGTTGAAAACCACATGATATCACTTATATATGGGATTAAACCTAAAAGCAACAAACGAACAAGGGAAACAAGCAGGGATTCTTGGACATGGACAATAGACTAGTGTTTACCAGAGGGGAGAGGGGAAGTAGATAAGGTGAAGGGGTCAAATATGTGGTCACAGAAGAAAATCTATGGGCTGTGAGCACACAATGCAATATATATACACACACACACACATATGTATATATATATGTATATGTATATGTATATGTATATATGCATGTATGTATGTATATGCCTTACTGTTAAATTGTATACCTGAAACCTACTGGATTTCATTAACCAATGTTACCACAATAAAAAATTAAAGAAACATTTCATATGGATAATATACTGCTTTTACTGCGCCTCTCCCTCCTCAGTTTCCACTTTTTCTCCTATCTTTTCCCCAACTCAAAGTAAATCTGGCAGTGCTGTGTTAATAAGCAGGTTTTGGCATCCTACTACTTGCATTTGAATCCTGACTCTGCCACTACTGAAGAAGTTATTTAACCTTTCTTTGTCTCAATGTCCTCATCAATAAAATATCAATAATTATAGAGTCTACATTGTAGAATTGTTGTGCAATGCTTGATATAGAGTAAGTGATCAATAAATGTTAGATTTTCATTTCATCTGAGCCAAAAATCCAACTTAGTTACAACTAATGAGAATAAAAAGAGTCTTAGTGATAGTCCCAAAGTGAGAAAAAGGAAGGCCTCAAATTTAGATGTGAATTTAGACAGAGAACTGAATTGGCACAATGATTGTTAGTTGCTTCCCAGTATTCATTCTCCCCTTCTTCAGTAAAGAAAACATCAAATTTTAGCTGAGTGCATTCAACACAGAAAACACAACATTGCTTAGCCTCCCTTTCAGCCAAATGAAGCCATGAATCTAAGTTCAATAGAGTGAAATGTAAGCAAAAATGTTACATAAAACTTCTTGGATGTCTCCTTAAGCAAGAGAGAGCACATCTTTTCCCTTTTCTTCCTTCGTTCTGCTGCCTGGAAAAGATATGTGATAGATGAAGCTCTAGCAGCCAACTTGGACTCTAAGATGATTCCAAATTGCAATAAAGTTTAATGACAACTGGTTTATATCTATGTAGAGTATACTTTACCCTTTGTAGAAATACACATATATTAAGACTGTTCAATTCATACTGTGAATGTTTCATAAAATCCTTTCCCAGGAAAAGGTTATGACAAAATATAAACAGTTACAAGACACCTAACTCACCAACTTGTTCCCTTCACTTATTTTGATCTAACTTCTCCACTAGAATTTAAGCTTCATATTATTTAATAAAAACATAATACTTAATTCGGACCAGGAACTCATCTAATGTTCATAACAACCCTATAAGGGATATACTATTATTATTCTCCTTTTACAGATGCAGAAACTAGGGCACAGAGCAGTTAAATGACTTGTCTACTATCAAACAGCTGTTAAGTAGTAGTGCCAGAATTCAAACCCAAGCAGTCTGATTGCAAAGTGTATGTTCTTAACTGCTACTCTATAGGGCTGAGTTGTGAAAATTGAGAACTTGTATCATTTCAATGAGAAAACTACTTGTCTTCTCAATTCCAGTACAATGAGTGCTAAATACTAAATAATCAATAAATGTGTCTTAAACAAAGGAAAGACTAATTGGGAGAAAAGAACAAAGAGTGGGAAAATTAGAGGACATTAAATTTCATTCCATGTACTTCACAATCTGGGCTCTATGCCACATTCTTCCAGAGGCAATAAAGGATATGAACTTACAATATTATGGATCTAGATATTACAGGCAAGGTTCTGAGGGCTTGTATGGGATTTAGCCAAAAATGGGAGTAGGACAAACAAAATGGAGTTTCCCTTATAAAAATACCATGTACACTTAGCTTACTAAGTCACAAACTGGAGAGTGGTCAGAGGTGCTACAAGATTTGTGAGAAGCATCATTGCATCTCTCTTTGGGGATAATAGGAGACCGTTCTTAGTCCTCAAGTGCTAATTTTAGGAGGTAAAGTTAAGAGTTTGCAAAAAGCATTTCTCTCTAGATCTCATCTCAGCAATGAAAGTTACCCTCCCAACCTCATTTGGGAGGCAACTTTCAGGAGATGAGCATAGATGCTGGTTGATCAGGGTCACTAGTTAAACTAGAAATGTAAAGACACTTCCACTCACTTCTATCTCTCTTGCTATGTGCAAAAACAGACAATTTTCACCAGAGTCAGCACAGTGACAACCACAAACTTAGGGGAGTAATAGCAACTTCAGATCCCCAGAGCTGTGAAAGGGGAGCAAACAGGCCTTTTGTTGTCTTAGCTGCCATCCTGAACTTCAAGGAGCCAGGGACCTTCAGTTCCTGTTTTTAAAAGAAAGAAATAAGTGCTCTTAGGTGGGAGAAAAGAGAGAGTTTACATTGTCAAATAGAGGGGGGAAAAACTATTTTACATTCAGTGTTCAGACTATATTAAAATTTTCAAATTATCACACTGTTTTCCAAGGATACATTTAAAACATTCATATAACTGTGCATTTAAACCTCTTATGCACTCAGGGCTCTCCTAGGGGTCTGAGTGACCTCAGCCCAAGGCTGAAAGAATTCTTTCCAGAATATTAATGGCTTTGCCCTAATGAAGCATTTTCTTTGGATTTGCAGATAAGAAATCTCCTTCCATGCTCCCATGAATTTTTGTCCACTTCATTTCTTCATTTGTAAGACTCTTTAAAAAAGTTATATGCCTCCAAAATTTCATGTATGAAGTATAAGCATTAAGTAAAGACAATGGTTACACAAGACACATCCCAGTATCTTCATGGTTATATGAATAGCAATTCAGTAAGTCACCTCACTTGCATTATCTTCACACAAACACATTACTCCCACAATGTGCAGTTCATGTAGCAAAGTGGCTATAGTACCAGAAACAATAAATGACCAGAATTCAGCAGGCTTTATTGGGATTAAAGCTGTTCTAATCCCACCTGGAATTTCAGCAAAGACAACTACAGGATCTCAAAAGAAGCAAAATATTTAGTAGGTCTCTGTCACAAATAAGAGTTTTAACAAATGTTTCCATGTTAACAAAATGTTAACATGCTTGTTTTTCTAAGAATGGTATCTATACATTCTACACCAGTTTGGACTTCAAATATGTCATTCCATTGTTTCCTTTAAGTACTGGAGTATGTCAAACCATGTGTCCTGACATGCAGTTTGAAAATATTATCACCATATTAATAGAGAGTTTAAACTATCCTAGATAGCTGTTACACAAGTTCTAAAGAAAGATGAGAAAAGAATAAAAACATACCACAAATTTACCACTTAGGAGCTGATAAAATGCAGAGGGGCCGTCCCCCCCCCCACCCATGGCTGCAAATGTGCAAACAATACATGGCTCAGTGAAGACTTTAGATACTATCGCTATGTAAACCAGCCCTCAACAGAAAGAGGACCTTTGCCTTTCTCAGAAGGAAGAGAAGTTTGTGAGTTGGTCTACTTCAGGCTCTATGACCACAGGTATTTACTTCTCCTTTGTCAAGCCCCTAATTCTGCTTCAGCATAACTCTGGCACAAGGTTCATCAGGTAGGGGATATCTCATTATTCAAAGGGAGAGACAAATCATTTGGAAACACACAATGTTGACACAAAGCAGAGCTTAGCCATTTCTTCATAGTAAACATCTGTATAACAAACAAGGCAGCTTTCTCTTCAAAAGATGAAATTTGATTTTATGTCAGTGAATTCTTCACAGATCTAAAAAGAACTGTCAAAATGTGTGATATGTTGTTTCAATAGTACAAGGGGAAAAATGCAGTTGAAACAAGAAGTGTCAAAAATAAATAAATAAATAAAAGTAAGAGTCATAGGCAAAAAAAAAATTCTGTAAACTTAAAAAATAAATGGAAATTAAAATTTTAGAGGATTGTTGGTGTGTACTCAAAAACCCTATTCTACTTTGAAATCTAGGTGAGCAAGTAGAGATAAAAAGGAAAAAAAACCCCAAAACCTGCAATGGAGTTTTTAATCAAAGTGAACAATAAGACAATGGCTTTCATGACTATCTGTATACCTTCTTACAGTTCTTTCCATTTCCTTTTTCATTTCAACAAGGAAAATACCTCCAACCCACCCATGGACCCTAGCCCAGATTCCCAATCCTGACGCTGTGCCTCATAAATGTGGCCACACTGTATTCTCAAACAAGTGATTCAAGATGTACCTTAGATTTTTCTGGAAGGATCCATAAGATAGCTTTAAAAGGTGACAATAGCAATTCCTGGTTAGCTTTGAAATACCCTTTCTCTTTCCAGTTATGGATTATGCAGGACTAGTAAAATTACTTACAATGGTGACCATTTGAACAAATTATTCAAATCCAAAACTACCAGAATATCTTATATACGCCTCATACTTCAATTAAGTGTTCTAGCTTAGTGATAGAAAGTTCAGCTCACTGGGAACTGAGGCTCTCCAAGGCTTGAGTTAGGAAGGACATGCTAACTCACAAACCAAACAGTAGCCATGGTGATCTGAAAGTTCTAGAGTCCTCCATTTCTGATATCATTAGAGTTATTTTGTTTGTTAATGATAACCTATAAGCTAAATATATATTCAAGAGAGTTTGAGCACCTGTGATCCTTTGTAGTCCAGGATACTAAAATGCACCCATCACACAAGCTATTTTTGTCACATTTATATAAATCAATTTAAAATGATCATGTGTAGTGAATTCTAAATAATGGTCTGTAATCAATAATGGGCATTTCAAGAACACAACAATGTAAGTGACCATTCTCAAGCCTTGTAAGTAGCTCTGGGACGCCCAGCATCCCAGGGAGCCCTCAACATTCTGCTGTGTAGTAAGCATGTACTTGAAAGTCAGGTGGGTTTAGGTTCAAAACCCAGTTATGTTACTTCTTACCTATGTGATCTGATCAAATCACTCGACCTCTCTGAATCTCAATTTTTCTCATCTATAAAATAAAGATAATGAAGATAATAGCCACTTTATAGGGTTCTGAGTAACAAATGAATATAATGTATGTAAAGTAAAGGGCACTATCCCTGGCACATAGTCAGAACCAGTTGCCACTCCCAGAACTTCTACAAAGGAGAGGTTCACAAGTAACATTCTGCTTGGAAGGGGCAGGTGAGGGATATTGATTTGAAACTGAGATTATATGCTACTTTTGCATTGGTTGGATTTTTATTTAGCATAGTTTATGACATTATGATGATTAAATTACACAGGCAATTACACAGGCAACTTCCTGACACTGCCACTTTGAAAGATTTATAAATCTAGTTCCCTTCAACATCCACACAATTTTAAAGGCCAGAGATTCAGTATTTTCCAAGGTTGAGATCCCTTTAGGAACTAACACCAGCACAATTTACTTTAATCCTGACAGTTCCATCCTCTTTGCAAACAAAAACCTGAAAGATTTTCTTTTATGGTTTTATCCAGCTGGGATCAAGCCATTGAGGCACATTCAGGAATAAACCAATTTCATTGCAGTAAATTAACTCAGTGGTGGTTTTATAGTCATGTGTGCAGTGTACGTGTTCAGATTCATAAATTTATGAAAAAAATATATATATAGCTCTTTTCAGTATTCTGCATAAAACATAGAGGAGCTAAATTGATCCAAACCCAGAATGCTTCAAAATAAGTAACAACAATTCCAAAAGGCTTACAAACCTACTGTTTATCCACGCCTGTAACTAGGAACCTTAATTAGAAGCACTGTGCCAAAGATTCAATCCAGAGGTTCCATAATTTTCACTTCTTTGGTTATTATCAAGTGGCAGAGCATGGTAGGCAATTCTCGGCATTCCATTATACTTCAAACTTTGATCTAAGCTTGGCTAATCTTATATATTTCTCCATTGAATTAACGTACTAAGCAGTGTAGTATAATGAACACAGGGTTTGGACTCCAATAAATCCAGGTTCAAGTCCTAATTCTGCCACATACCAGCTGCCACATATCAACTAGGAGTGAAGGAACAAGTTGTGATATTGAAACCCAATAAAGATGATGGACACACATATTCTTGATTTCTTCATCTAAACTTAGAATAATAACTGCTTCAAAGAGTTGTTTTATTTAATACAGTACCTGATATACAATAAGCACTAAATGAATAAAAACAGATAACATTTCAATTTTAAAAATGTAAAAATAGAACTTATTTTTTTTTCATAAAAAAGGGATAAATGTGTGAGGAAAAAAGCAAATAACATTTATCAATTGCCACTTCATACTAGGCAGTGTTTTAAGAGCTTGATATATAAAAATAATATTTGAGATACAAATGATGCATGATTATTTAGACTATATGACAATAAAATAATAGCTAATACTTATTGAATGCTTAGCGCCCCACACTGTTCTAAGAACATGTATTGACTTTTTAAATTCTCAAACAACTCTATTAGGTGGGTATTGGTATCACTGTTTTACAGCTCAGTAAGTTGAAGCTCAGGAAATTAAATAAACTGGCCCAAACTCATGCAACTAAAATGTGGAACTGCTTTGACTCAAAACCAGGTAATTAGTTAGACTTCAGGACCCATGACACGTTTGAGCATGAGCTCTGCACCAGACTCCTCTCCAGCCTCTTTGCCATTCATTCAGAGCTACTCCATTACAGTGTGTGGGGTGGAGAAGAACCATAATGCAGTCCAGATTGCAATAACAGAAACCATTTATTGAGCTCCTATTGTGTGACAGAGGTTGTGCTAGGATGTTTTACATATGTTATACTGAACTCCTCCCACATGAATAATGTAAAGTGATTACATAGCTATGTTTCCTGCTCTCCTCAAATCCAAATTTCTCTAAATTGCACATTCTTTGTAATTCTCATGCTGATCCCCCACTACCCATCTCTACTCTTTCCTCTTGAGTGAATCACCAGAAGAGATAGGATGACTCTTTTTTTATACCTATCAATATTGTTTCTGCCTAAGAAATTTCTAGACATCATGCACAAAAATATCATAGTATCTTGTCTTCATCTGAAAAGTACGTTTTTCATTCCTTTGTTTTGATCAGAGTGACACTCAGCCATCAGGACACATTGAATTTTACCCCCAAGAAATCTTGAAAGGTTTTTTACAGACCTGGGAATCAAGGTACCTTCTTAACCTCTAATTAAGAAGTATCATTTGTCCCTTTAAAGCTTTATAAATTCTGACTAAATAAACTTGTTCTGTGCTTGTACAGACAAAATTCTCTTCTCAGGACAGATGGAGCAGGGGCTCCAAAACATAAGAGATGTGGGTATGGTGTGTGTTTGTGGAGCTTTGGGGTCTTTATATTTCTGAAGACTATAAGTACTTGAAACATGGAAAGAAACTGGAAAAAATATCTCTTTGAACAGTAATTCGCCCAACTATCTAAAAAACAATTTGGAGTGGCTGGATAGCCTAGAAGTCAAACCTTTAAAAGCATAGGGTTTTAGTAGGTATTAAAACCAAATAAAGAATTTATAAATTCAGCAGAGAAAAGTAACTACCACTTTGTATCAATAAATCTAGTTAATCTAATGATTTTTTCATCTCTAGTGTCTAGAATCTAAGAGTCAAAAGTCTTCCAATGAATCTTGTTATCCCCAGCTGCCATCAATCATAGTACTAAAGCGAATACAAGATCAGGCTTCAGGAATTCTGAGTTCTAATCTAAATCTCGTTGCTGACTCATCAAATGGCCACGGGAAGTAGTGTAAGGTCCTTGCTCCAGAGTATGCCAGTGTCAGCAATGGTCAGAACAGAGGTGAGATCAGTAAGGGAGACCTGCCTGTTTTCATGCTAAGGGGAAACAGATAGATAAGAACTAGTAGAAATAAGCCAATGTGAAGTCCAAAGTGGGGACCTTCCCCACGTACCCTCAAATAACCCTTTTTCCTTACTCCTATCAGCAGGAAAAGTGGATTTGGTTCCTCAAGAACATGAATTTGGGCAAGCAGGCTAGAGAAAATGTATGTTATCTTTTGTTTTTGGTGAGAGTGAGCTTACCAAAAAATAGAAAGCAATGCCTTGGTGTTGTAGGTAATACAGCAAACTAGTCTAGAAGCAACAAATATAGAATAAAGGCCCCGAGCAGAGGTGGTGGCTTACAGAGCTCCTGCAACCCATACTTTTCTTCAAAATTGTTGCTCCCCTACTCAAAACTGTTGAATGAATGAACAAATAATAAGATAATCCTACTTACCCTACTGAGAAAAGGGACCTAATAGAGTAAAGGAGTGATTGACAAGTTTTTAGAAACTCACAAATGTTTCTAAATTTTGGAGAAAAAAACAGTTGCGATTAATGAATTAATGGATACTGCTAACAAACACTTGCCTCGAAAGTTACCAACTTAGTAATTTAGCAAGTAACAAGCTCTTAGAATTGATCAGTTTGCTGCCATCAATTTCATATTTCTGTTGCTCATTCAATCACTCAGTCTGTAATTTAACTAATAATTCTTGAATACTGACTATATCCCAAATTCTGCAATACAAATATCCTAGATGCTAAGCAATGAGGCAGAAACAGGAATAAAATAAGCCTTGGGCTTCTTTCCTAATGCAGCTTTTGAACACACACATATAAATTAAAATACTATCATGATGACATTAGATCTTCCTTAATAAAATATCTCCCACATATTGAAAAAATTTTATAGTGGGAAGTGTGCTAGAAACTCTTCATAGATTACGACGTCTGTTAAAAATTGGCATTATCAAATTCATTTTACATATGAGATTACTACAGCTCTGAGAGAGTGAGTAGCTTGCCCAAGGTCACATACCTTGTAAGTGGCAGAGATGGGATTTCGATCCAGACAGATTGACTCTAAAATCCATGCTTTTTCCACTCTACCACACCACACATGTGTGATGTGGCTATTAGCCAGAAGGCTTTTCTGTTTTCTATCGAGCAAAAAAGTGGATAACAAATGCATCATTGCCTATCTAGCTTCAAGAAAAAGTAGGTTAACTTAGCCCAGGCACAATGTAATCTGTCTGAATTGTCACTTAAAACTGAAGGTTGAAAGTGAAGATGACTAAAATAAACCTATGTAGTGAAGTCAGAAACATGGCAGAGTGAGAGACGTCCCCAGAACTCTCCCCTTGAAACCACAATAAGCTGAACAACTACAAAAAAAACCAACCAAACTGTACAACAGCAAGTCTGAGCATGGGATCTTTGCATAAGAGCTACCATTAGTCAGGGTGTCGGGCAGTGGTCTGGGAGAAACAAGGAAGCTGCATATCAAAGTCGTAGCTCACGATAGGAGGAAGGGAAGGAAAAAGGTACAGCAAGGTCTCTGAACAACCCTGCATGGGAGAGCTATGAGCAGCATGTGGCTGTCAGCAGGGCCCAGTCATCACGACAGAAAGCAGAGAAAGAGAGATGGCAGAGAAAAGGGGATGACACAAAAACAACAGTTGATTTTTACCAGCTGCAGTTGCAAAATAGGCTGAGATGCAGCCTCCATCTCCCAACCCAGAGGGCCTCTCCCCCCATGTCCTCCAAGACCTAACACAGCAGAACCCCAGGGGAATATGAGCAAACATTACTGAAACTGTTGCTAACACTGACAGGGACTGAGACTGAGGATAGAAAGCATGATTAAATATCTATCAGACAAAAAAAGAGCATTATTAAGACTTTATGTGAAGCAGAGATACAAGACGCTTATATGCCACCTACTGGAAACCAAAAGAAAAAATGCCTTTTTTTGCAACAGGTTAGAGAGACCTTTATATACTAAATCTTTCTGTACAGCAAAAAGAAAACTGTCAACAAGGTAAAGAGACAAGCATCCGAATGGGAAAATATATTTGCAAGCAACGCCTCTGACAAGGGCCAAGTATCCGAAATATACAAAGAACTCATACAACTCAATAACAACAGAAAAATAAACGATCCAATCAAAAAATGGAAAAAGGACCTAAACAGACACTTCTCCCTAGAGGACATACAGATGGCCAACAAATATATGAAAAGATGCTCAACATCGCTAGCTATTAGGGAAATGCAGATCAAACCACAATGAGATACCATCTCACACCTGTTAAAATAGCTATAATCAACAAGACAAGTAATAATAAATGCTGGAGAGGATGAGGAGAAAAAGGAATCCTTATACACTGCTGGTGGGACTGCAAATTAGTACAGCCACTATGGAAAACAGTATGGAAGTTCCTCAAAAAACTAAGAATTGATCTACCATATGAGCCAACAATTCCTCTACTGGGTATTTACCCCAAAGACTTGAAAACTTATAGCTGAAAAGATATTTGCACACTGATGTTCATAGCAGTATTATTCACAGTGGCCAGGACATGGAAGCAACCAAAGTGTCCTATGATTGATGACTGGCTAAAGTAGTGGTAGTGCATATATGCATAGGATTATTACTCAGCCATAAGAAGAGATGAAATACTGCCATTTGCAACAACATTGACGGACATCGAGATAATCATGCTAAGTGAAATAAGCCAGACAGAAAAAGTTGAAAATCACATGGTATCACTTATATGTGGTATATAAACCTAAAAGCAACAAATGAACAGGACAAAGAAACAGATACTCAGGAACATGTACAATAGAGTAGTGGTTATCAGAGGGTATGGGGGGAGGGGAGAGGGAGGACATAGAAGGGGTAAGAAGGGTCAAATATGTGGTGACAGAAAGAAATCTACAGGAGGTGAACATATAGTATATGTATATATGCCTTTCTGTTAAAATGTACAATGAAACTTATTGGATTTCATTTACCAATGTCACCATAAAAAATTAATTCATAAAAAAAGTAAAATAAACTTATGCGGGAAAAAGAAGCACATCAGTCTAATGATAGCCTGATAAACACTAGGTAGTGTTTATTACCAGTAAAGAGAGACTTAATGTTCATGGTCTTTGGGACTCAATGTCAGGCCAATTATGGATCAAAGGGACAAATGCGCTTCCATTTTTCCTTCAGGGATTGTCATGATTGCTTAACATCATCGATGTTGGGCAGTTCAATCATCATGTATCATGAGCAGCAGTTTTTTTTTGCATCACTTGTGTTTATGCAGGTCTTTGTACAAGAAACTTTAAAATTCTTCCTTGTACAACTCACAGTTACAACAGTGAGGTCCAAGTCTAAGCATTAACTCTTCACTGATTTATATTGAAACAGCAGTAATATTTCTGCTGCAATAACTATGTAGCAAAAGCAACCAGATACTGTATAATTCAGAGACTATGCCCATTAACTCTTAATTAACCATAAAAGGTCTGAAAAGAGCATCTGACCCAACTCTCACTTTACAGATGAGAAAACTGGAGCTCACCACAGGGAAGTGACTTCCTTACTGTCATATCAGTCAATGCTTACTACACACTGATAAAGAAATAAAAATCAATGGGAAGAAATGAGCGAATTGAGGGGAACTAAATTCCTTATCCTTCTTGGTCAAAAAAATTTTAAAGGATACAGAGGTTTGCACAAATATTTTGTATTATAGATATAACCACCAGAAGAACTGAAAATAAAAGCAGTCCTGATATAACCACAAACTAGCTGTGTCACCTTGAATAAAGTTCCCGGGCCTCCATTTTATCATCTATAAATTGGGGTTACTGCCATTGGTGCAACTCACTTCCTAAGGAACAAACAAGATAGTAGATGTAGGAAATGGCGATAGTTCACAGCCCAAAGTAGAGATGGTTTCTAGCAATTCTCCAGCTCATTTACATAATAGGGCTCCGGTAACAGCCCTCTAAAACTTACAGAGGCTTCCTTTCTCAGGATGTCACCCAATATCCTTTCTAGCCTCTAACTAGAAAAAACTTAAATCTTTGAGGTATAAGTGCACTTAGAGAACATATTACTGATGTTCTCATTCTCTCTCTCTCTCTCTCTCTCTCTCTCTCTCTCTCTGTCTCTCTGTCTCTCTCTCTCACACACACACACAATATTTCTCTTCCTCCTAATTAAGATCTTTTACCTGTGTTACTTGGTTTTCTCTTTGGAATTTGAGATTTTTTATTCTAGAATGATTTAGTGTAAAAGGAAAAATAATCCAACCCTGGTTTCCCTCCCTTTGTCTTTGAGGTGCTGAGTAGGGTCTTAATCACTGTGGCAGGATAAATATTCTTCAGGTTTTAATTTCAATTTGGGGGAGCATAAGAAGTGGTTGGGCCTAGGGCCTAGCAACAACCATCTCAGGAATATGTTGTGGCACTAAAGAACAGTAGAAAAAGATCATATATATTCCTCTGTGCAGTTTTTTTTTCATTTATGAATCTGACAGAAAATTTTGGTCTAATTTCTGGAGATATATATATATATATATATATATATATATATATATATATATATACACACAGACAAACACATACCACATAAACACGTAGGCACGCACCCCTGGCTTGATAGGAAAAAACATTTCTAGCCCTCTGAGAGAATTTTTGCATTAACGGATTATGTAGTCCCACTAAGCAGAAAATCAGAGTGACGTTTTTTAAGAGAAATGCACACTTCTTCCAATTTTCATGTCTAAATTACAGTTTTAATATAATTCACTTAAAGATCATTACTCATGTTACTGAGTGGGCTGCAGAGTGATTGCGCCTATGTAAAGTATTCTTCTAGGCATTGAAAAATGACAGGAGTTAGCTACAGAACTGAACGTGCTAAAATTAACTCAAATTTTCAAAGTTCCATTAGCACCATATAAGGGAAAATATCCTGCAGCCGATGTCAGAGAGGGAAAGGCAGAGGGTGAGGATATTAATGATTTATAATTGAAAATGTTCAAATCAGCAGACAGGGTTAAGGTCCCATAGGATGTTGCTAAAAATTGACAATACAGCCAATTGGTAGCTGTGTTTAATTTAAATCACTAATGGGAAATTTAAAAAGTTTCCAAAAAAGTCTGTCAATTTCTAGCAACTTCTTTATTTTATTTGGCACATAAAGACTTTTGCCATGTGTCACATATATCTAAGATCAAACAGGCATCATTTTGAAAGAAACTGAAGAAAAGATCATCTGAACATGGAAGTGGAAATGATTATTTGTAAAAAATGAAACAAAACCCACTTAAAAGCTTCTTATGCCATGTAATATTGCCCCAAAGAAGAGTCTAAGGTCTTAGCTTTCCTCCTTATCTCTGGTAAAACAGGCCCACAGAGTTTTCTGTTTCAGTTCCACAAAGGCATTTGAAAAATATGTAATTACCCACATGGAAGATGTGTAAGCTCATTTCCATCTATTTTGAGACTTACTGCCAGCAATGTTTGTATATTTATACATTTTGACTAATAATTATGGAAAATTATGGGAGATGCTGTTAGGAAAATTGGTTTCATTAGATTAGGAAGGACTATTACAATATTTCTGCAGACAAAAGTCTAATATAATAAGCATGATTTGAAAAATGAATTTCAAGTCATTTTAATGGAAATTATTCTCTAAAATAAGACAATACACTCTCTTGTTCAGAATTTGATTCTGCTCCATTGTGTTTTTAAAAACACAATCAGAAGTTAACCGAAATTTAGTTTTTAAATATTTAATGCATATAAAGGACCTCGTTTTTATGAGTGCCATGAACATAGGTATATACAGACATCTGTGTTACTTCTTTCTCTTCATCAGCTAACTCAAGCTTTTTGATATTTTGGTGAATACATTCTTTACCAAACACAAATAAATATGGTATTGCCTTTACTAATAAGACTTTGTTGCCAATCTCTCCACATTTAGGATTATCACCTCCATTTGAAATGCATATTTTAAAGTGTGAGTCACTGTACACTCTAAAATGTTTCCCCCAAAATTTCACAGAGCTCTTGTTTGAGTCTGAAGCTACCATAATCAAACAGGAAGTCAATTTACCCAATGCCTTCTTACTCTAAAAGCAAAACAGGCTTTCCATGAGTAGAATATTTGGGTTATTAATGGTAAAGTGACTGCTTTTTATAATGCAGAAAGTTTCTCAGTTGTTTTCTTTTTCATATTCCAATAACATCCACAAGAGAAAAAGAGAAAACAGAAAGATTTGTCAGGGCGCCCCTTCACATTCTGTCTGACTTTAACCCGCCTAACCCTCAATGACATATTTGCTATTTTGCTCCATGCCCCAGGCAGGCAGTACCCAGCTGTTTCTCAGTAGCCTGGTTCCAGCTTTGCAACTGCTCCAACTCTGTCCAGAGACAATTTGAACATTGATCATTTCCTCACTATCAGCTGGTGTGGAATGTAACACAGGAAGCAATATATGAATTTGCTTCCCACAGAATTTAGAGTACTGATTTCTATAACATCACAATCTGGCAGGCCTGTTTTAAATATCTTAGTCCCACTTTGCAGTCAGTCTTCATCCATTTTATATAAGTCACCCCATACATAGCTGCATCAAGACAGTCCCATAGATTCCATTTTTACTATTTGGCTAATCCTTAGATGCTCTTGAAGTAGCAATTTTTTAAATACGGAGGGGAAAAAATCATTATTCAGCATAATAATTACTATTATTTTCATGTAGTAATAATAATAATGATAATAGCAGCTCTCGTTTATCAAATGCTTATGTGGTTTAGGCAACATGCTATGAGCTTTATGGACCTTATCTTGTTTAATCCCTACAAAATTCCCATCAGATCAATCACCTTCACTTTACAAATGGGGACGCTGAGGCTCTGAAAGATTAACTTACCCAAAATCATAGCAGCTAGGGTGATTCAAATCCTACTTTGTTCACTTCCCAAATTCATAGTCCTGACCTCCAAGCTCATGATTCTTAACTCAGTCTGCACATTAGAATCACAATTAAAGTTGTATCTCTAGAAGTGGGACCCAGACATCAGTAAATTCTAAAAGACTCCCAGACACCATAGAGCCAGAAATTTCCTGAAATTTTACTGAAATTTTACTCTTGAAAAAAATTTCTGGCACAGTTTGGTTACTTTAATAAGTCGCTGTATTAGAAAAACTCAGCTTTTCGCCTGTGATTTTTCTTTGCTACTAATACAGAACACTTGACTTCTGGTCATCAACTATATTGAGGTCATTCCTCACACTAAGAAATCTGTGACACCAGCTGAGCCTACAATTTCACTCAATTCTGACACTATCTACCTGGAGATAATTTCAGATGCCACAGGTTAAGGGGTCAGTCCCACAAGACTTCCCCCAAACACACATACAATTCAGATGCCAGTTACAAAGCCAGGTTATCACCTGTGTTTCTGACCTACTGGCTATATTACAGATGTTCCAATGACCCTTCTTCCTGAGTTTGATTAATTTGCTAGAGTGGCTCACAGAACTCAGGGAAACACTTTCTTGCATTTACCAGTTCACTGAAGGCTATTATAAGGATACAGATGAACATCTAAATGGAAGAGATGCACAGGAAAACGTATGGGGAAAGGGCACAGGGCTTCCATGCCCCCTCCAGGCATGCCACACTCCTCAAATGTCCACATGTTCACTCACCTGGAAGCTCTCTAAATCTCATCCTTTTGGGGTTTTATGGAGACTTCATTACATAGGCATAATTAATTAAATCATTGGCCATTTGTGACAGGTTCAACCTCTAGTTCCTCTCTCCTCCCCAGGGGTCAAGGGAAAAGATCTAATTATGTGGTTGGTTCCCCTGACAACCAGGCTTCATACCTAGGTGCTTTCCAAAATTCACCTCATCAACATAACAAAAGACCCTTTTATGGCTTTCCTCACTTAGGAAATTCCAAGAGTTTTAAGAGCTGTGGGCCAAGAACTATGGAGGAAGACCAAATATATATGAGAAATATGTTTTGGTTATCTGAATCACCAAATATATATTTCTTATAAATCACAGTCCATCCTAGTCTTCAAATATGGCTACCATACATCAAAACAATCATAAAGTCAAAAGATACTGTCACAATACTAGAATCTCATTAAGTGATTAATAACTATCTAGTCCATCATCATATCATATAAAAATATTTCCCAGGACAAGGACACTCGGGTTTGCAGGCTTCTATTTGATTTTGTCAGGTAAGAGACCATTTTGATCTTGGGCAAGTTATTTCTCCCATCCAAGTGTCACTCTCCTTATGATGGAGGTGGACTAGATGAGTGCTAATGATTAGTCAAACTTTAAGATTCCAGAATCAATGGTTGAAATTGAATCTTGGAAAGATTCATTTATTTCAAAACCTAGAGCTAGATGATATTACTGGTCAGATAATTGGAACTAACTCTTTTTTAACACATTTTGATTTTCCCAGCTAGACAATCTATTCTACTCTTTGGTTAACCAATGCGAGCCAGAATTTCTAGTGGCGCTTATCCATGTTTAAAAATAAATCCTTATTCTTCAGGCATAAGTAGCCACCACTACCCTCACTGTTCTTTTCATTAATTCAATGAATGTTTACTGAATAGATACTATGAACCTAGCACTCTTTTAGGAACTGCGAATATATCATTAAACAAACCAGACAAAAATCCTGCCCACATGAAGCTTATAGTCTAGTGGAGGGAGATAGACAACAAATAACTAAACAGATATTTAGTCTCTCTAGTGGAGACATGTGATAGGAGAAAAAGAAGACAGAATATGGAATTAGAAAGATAGAGGTACTATTTTAGATAAGGGGTTCAGGAAGCCCCCTCTGAGGAAGGGATGGCTGAACAGAGACTTGAGTGAAGGGAAAGGACAAGGCTCTCCAATGCAAGAATATTGTAAGCAGCTAGAATAGAACATTTTTCTGAAACCACACTGCTTGACTTCAGGGGATACCTTATGGGTAAGGGATGAACCAGTGCTAAGACTAAAGCTATGCAATCCGGAGATGAAAATAGTTCACCTTAGCCTAACCTGGCCTTCTTAGCTCCTACCTCCAGGGCCTTCATTATCTCATACTTATTGAAACAAACTTTTAAAGAGGTTTGTTTAGCAAAAGAAGCATTTCAACAAACAGTAATAATTAAAGGCATATTGGTTAAGAGAATTGTTAGTCAGACAAACAGAACATCTAATCTCAGCTCTACCTTATAAGAGTGCTTTGACTTTGACCTTGACCTTATCTAGAAAATAAGGAGAGAAATGACCTAACAAATAAAAGCGTTTTCAATATTTGGTGCAGAACAATTGTTCAATAAAATGATGATTATAATACAAAACATGGAGTAGAAGGGGAACTGATCTTGGAGACAGGAGACCTGGGATGGTGTTCCAGCTCTATCGCTTAGTAGACACGTGACCATGAATAAGTTACTTAAGTTCTCTGAGCCCCATGTGCTTCACCTCATCTATCCAAATGGAGATACTAATTCATGCTTGCCCTTGAGGATTGTTATATTTTTAAAATTTGAAAATTATAGAATACAGTTTAAGCATCTGTGTGCGTGGGTTTTTTTTCTATTGAATGAAAGAATATGAAGGTAAGGAATAAGAGGTGATCTGAGAGGCTCAGGAATATGTGTTTACTGATACTTCGCAACACAAATAATGATTCTAAGCTAATTTTTACAAAATCACGAAAGCAAGCAATCAGTTCTTCTATAGCACTGATCCTTAACTTTTCTAGTTAGCCAAATGTGACAAAAGTATTTAATCTTTTTCTATGTGGAATTATTGGAGAACAGATGTTTATAACCTAAAGGGATCTTAGAGTTCATCTGGTCCAATTCTGACTCCGTACAAATAAGGAAATTGAGGCCTAGAAAGGTAAAGTGCCTCGGCAAAGCTACACAGAGAGTTAGTGAGAGGTTCAGAATCAAAATCAGATCCCCTGACTCCCCTCCACTGCTCTTCATATTATAGAAATCTTCTCTGTTCCATTCTGTTTCTAAGCCTTAGTCCCACTTATTTTATAGCATTTTGAAATGGATATTTGTTTACAAAATGCATTCTCTAGATATTTTTCATAAATAAAAATAAAATATCTATGTTTCTCTATCTGATTATAGCCATATGTACATATGAAAGTGGCCCATTACAAATATCTCATAATAGTTCACATTGGTAGTTGAAACATTTCCAATAGTTTAACTATATTCAGTTATACATTTATTTCTCTGGGGCCATTTAAACAGACTACAATAAAATTCCTTAACCTTATAAAAATCATATTTAAATAGAAGAAAAAGAAAGGAACAGGTGACTTTGTAAACCAAAGACCATTAAAACTCACAAATAGGTTAAATTGCCAGAAAAAATCTAGCATGCCCAGAAAAAACATAGCATAATATCTGGACAAATTTAAAAACAATTATGGAGAATAATAGAAAGTACCATATAGACGGACAAGACATATCATCTCACTTGGCACTTTCTTGTAAAGCCCTGGAAGCACTTCAGTTACAGATATGGTTTTCCCTAATGACATTATGCTGTGAGGAAATAATGAACAGTTTTCCTCAAATGTTCTCTAAGGAGCCTGCAGCACAATTGAGACTATACTGTAAAACCTGAATTTGACCTCCTATAATGTTCCAGTGACATCATCTAAAAGGCTTGGCAATGGAGAAGAGTTCAGTGAAGTGTGAGAATGTTCTACAGGAAGACACTAATAGAAACTCTCACAGAAACAATTTATTTTCTTTACTAGAAATTTAGGATTAACTCAATCATTCAAGATACTGACATTTTCCAGCTAACTAAATTCAATTCTAAAAATGTTTCCTGCTGAGGCAGTACCTCTTTTTGTAGAACCAAAGAAAAAAATGACTCTAGCCTATATGGTGCTTCCATCCTACTCTACCTCACTGGTCAACAGACTTGTGTGCCATCCAAAGACAATGGTCTCCTCTCCAAGGCAAAAAAAAGTCACATGTCATTTCAGATGCTGAGGCTGAATGTTATAATAATGCCAATCACATTGATACTACATCATGTTTATTGAACATTTTACTCTGTGCAAGGTAGCTCCTATAAGCTCATTTAGTCTTTATAGCATTCTATGAGGTAAATACTATTATATCTTATTTTTACAAATAATAAAACAGGCTCATATAGATAAAAACAGCTATCCTGAGGTTATAGGATTAGTGAGTGATGAGTAGGAATTAGGTCCTACCTAATAAAACAGCAGAGCATAACTTCTTAACTATTTGTTCTTGGTATTAGAGGTTAAAAGCCTATATAATCTAAAGCAAGGTGTTAATTCAAGCTTAAGAGCAAGAACATAAAACAGAGATTGCTAATAAGATTCCATATACCCCAATATCCATGGCAGCACAATTTACAATAGCCAAGATATGGAAGCAACCTAAATGTCCATCAAAAGATGATTGGATAAAGAAATTATGGTTCACCTATACAATGGAATATTACTCACCCATTAAAAAAATGAAATCTTAACATTTGCAATGACATGAATGGACTTAGAGGTTCTTATGCTGAATGAAATAAGTCAGACACAGAAAGAGAAATACCATATGATTTCACTTATATGTGGAATCTAAGGAACAAAAAGAACAAACTAATCAAAAACAAACTCACAAATATAGTGTAAAATTTGGTGATGCACAGAGGGGAAGGGGGACTTGAGGGGCTGTGAGAATGGGGTAAAGTGTTAAAGAAGTACAAATTTACCCATTTTTTAATCGGATTGTTTGGGTTTTTTTTGTTGTTGAGTTGTATAAGTTCTTTATAAATTTTGGATATTAACCCCTTATCAGATGTATCATTAGCAAATATCTTCTCCCAAACAATTGGTTGTCTTTTCGTTTTGTTGATGGTTTCCTTGGCTGTACAAAAACTTTTTAATTTGGTGTAGTCCCATTTGTTTATTTTTTCTTTTGTTTTCATCGCCCAAGGAGATATATCTGAAAAGAAATTCCTGTTAGTAATATCAGAGAGTTTACTGCCTATGTTTTCTTCTTTTCTTCTAAAAGTTTTATGGTTTCAGGTTTTACATTTAAACATTTAAATCGTTAATTCATTTTGAATCTATTCTTTTATGCAATGTCAGAAGATGGTTCAGTTTTTTTTCTTTTTTGCATGTATCTGTCCAATTTTCCCAAGACCATTTATTGAAGAGACTGTCTTTACCTCATTGTGTATTCTTACCTCTTTTGTCAATAATATTCTAATATTGTAGTTTTTTGAAGAGCTTCAATACTGTTTTCCACAATGTCTGTGCCACTTTACGTTCCCACCAAGATTGTATAAGAGTTCCCTTTTCTCAACATGCTTATCAACGCTTATCTTTGTCTTTCTGATAATAGCCATTTGAACATGTATGAGGTGATATCTCATTATGGTTTTGATTTTTATTTCCATGATCAATAGTTATGTTGAGCACCTTTTTATATAAATTTTGGCCATTAGTATTTCTTCTTTTGAGAATTATTGTCTTCAGATCCTTTGACCTTTTTAAAATAGTTTTTGTTATTGTTATGTGAATTCCTTACAAATTTTGAACATTAACTTCTTATCAGATATATGGTTTACAAATATTTACTCCCATTCCATAAGTTGCATTTTCAATATGTTGATTATTTCCTCTGCTTTGCAAAAGCTTTTTAGCTTGATGCAATCTCAATTGTCTATTTTAGATTTAGTTGCCTATACTTTTGGTGTCCCATCCAAAAGTCATTGCCCACACAATGTCAAGAAGCTTTTTCCCCTGTGTTTTCTTCTAATAATTTTATGGTTTCAAGTCTTATGTTTAAGTCTTTATTACATTTTGAATTGATTTTTAAATATGGTAAAATGTAAGTATCTAATTTTATTATTTTGCATGTGGTTATCCAGTTTACCCAATACCATTTATTACAGAGACTATCCTTTTCCTGTTGTATATTCTTGGCACCCTGATCAGTTGACTGTATATGTATAAATTTATTCCTGGGTTCTCTAGTTTGTTCCCTTGGCCTATGCTAATATCATACTATTTTGATTACTATAGCCTTGTATATTTTGAAATCAGGAAGTGTGGTGCTTTCAGCATTGTTCTTGCTCAAGACTGCTTTGACTATTTGGAGTCCTTCGTGGTTTCGTATAAATTTTAAGATTGTTTTTTTCTATTTCTGTAAAGAATGTCATTGGATAATTCCTAGAAATATACAAGCTACCAAAACTGAGTCAAGAAGAAATAGAAAACTAGGACAGATCAAAAGCAAATAAGAAGATTGAATCAGAAAAAAAAAATCAGAAAAGGAAATTCATGCATTGTTGGTAGGGCTGTGAATTGGTGCAGTTACTATGGAAAACAGTCTGGAGGTTACTCAAAAAATTAAATATAGAACTATCTTATGACAGAGCAATTGCATTTCTGGGCATTTATCCAAAGAAATCCAAAGCACTAATTTGAATAAATATATGCTCCCCTATGTTCATTGCAGTATTATTTACAATAGCCAAGATAAGGAAACAACCTAAGTGTCCATCAATATAAAAATGCATTAAGAAGAAGTGGTACACATATACAATGGTGCATATATACAATTAGTCATAAAACAGAATGAAATCTTGCCATTTGCAACAACATGGATAGACCTAGAGGGTATTATGCTAAGTGAAATAAGTCAGACAGAGTAAGACAAATATCATATGATTCCATTTATATGTGGAATCTAAAAAACAAAATAAACAAAACAGAAACTCAAAGATATAGAGAACAAGTTGATATTCACCAGATTAAAGGGGGTTTGGGAAATGGATGAAAAAGGTAGAAGGGATTAAAAAGTACAATTGTAAGTTATAAAAATAATCATGGGGATATAAAGTACAGCACAGGGAATATATTCAGTAATAACTATGTATGGCGTCAGATGAGTACTAGACTTAACAGGATGATCACTTCATAAGTATATAAATGTTTGATTACTGTTGTACACCTGAAACTAATATAAAATTGTATAAAAATATTTAAAGTGTAGCAAGAGAGTAAAATTTGCTTTTTAAAAATTAAAAAAAATATCTCCCAAAAAATAAAAGCCCAGGACTAGATGGTTTCATGGGTGAATTCTACCAAACATTTAAAAAGTACTAATATCAATTCTTCTTAAATTCTTCCAAAAATTAGAATAGAGAATACTTCCAAACTCATTTTATGAGTCCAGCATTACCCTGACACTAAACCCAGACAAAAACACTAAAAGTAAAGAAAACTATAGGCCGATAACCCTGATGACTATAGATCCGAAAATTCTCAATAAAATACTAGCAAATTGAATTCAACGTTATATTCATAGGATCAGATGCCATGACCAAGTGGGATTTATCCCTGGGACACAAGGATTGTTCGGCACATGCAAATCAATCAATGTGATATTATAATTAACATTAACGAAATGGAAGAAAAAAAATCCACATGATTGTCTCAATAGATTGAGGAAAAGCATTTAATGAAGTTCGATATCTATTCATGATTAAAATGCTGAACAAAATAGATCTAGTAGGAAAGTACCTCCACACAATAAAGACCATATATGAAAAGCCCACAGCTAACATCTAAATTGACAGGGAAAACTGAAAGCTTTCCCTCTAAGATCTGGTACAAGGAAAGAATGCCCACTCTCACCATTTCTTTTCAACATGGTACTGAAAATCCTAGTCAGAGAACAGTAACAAGAAAAAAAAATAAAAAGGCATCTGAATTGGAAAAAAAGAAATAAAATTATCTATATTTGCAGAGGTCATGATCATATACAAGAAAACCCTAAAGACTTCACAAAAAATTGCTGGAATGTTAGAACCAATAAACAAATTCAGTAAAGTTGCGGAACATAAAATCGACATAAAAAAAATCAGTCATGTTTTTAAATACAAACAACAAGCTATCAGAAAAGGAAATTAAGATGTTATTTTTATGTGTGGGAAACTTCCTTCTCCCAAAAAAGATTGAAATGTTTTTCCTGCATTTAGAAAAAAATAAATAATTATATGAGAATGAAAGAGAAAGAGTGAGGTTCTGCTTGAAGTTAATTTCCTGATAACACATGGAGAAGCTCAGTAAAGCTATTTTCACTTTTTAGAACCTATAATCTCAAAATTGGAAAAGATCATCTAGGCAACCTTCCCAAAGTAGGAATCCTTCCAGTATATATAATCATCCTTGATCATAATCCATGATACATAATCATCCAGCTTCTATATATTACTTCCAGTGACTGGAAACCCACTACTTGAAAGCTTGCTATTCTATTTGTAAATTGATCCAATTAGTGGAAAGGTCTTTTTATGTTCAGTTAAATCTGCTGCTCTGGTTCTTCTATGCATTTTCTTGCTTTAACTTTCTAAGATGTTCTGTCCAATTCAGAACTCAGTAGTTATATTTAATTATTTGACTCTAAAGTCATTTTTTTAATTGTATTTATTTTTTTTTTAATTTTTATTATGGTGGCATTGGTTAATGAAATCCAGTAAGTTTCAAGTATACAATTCAACAGGAAGGCATATATACATTGCATTGTGTGTTCACCAACCATAGTTAGATATCTATCTGTCACCACATATTTGACATCTTACTATTAAATAAAATTTTAAATGAAAAAATAAATTTAAGTGAATCAGATGGAATAGCCATATAACAAGTCCTCGATAACCACATGTGGCTAGTGGCTGTGCTATTGACCAGTGTAGCTATATGACATTTTCATCATCTCAAAAAGTGTAATTGAACAACAGTACTCTATAGCAAAATGGAATATCTACTGCTTCTTCCACATAAAAAGATATTCAAATGTTTCTTCTCAATCATTTCTCTTTCATAATAAATAGCTCTAGTTCTTTGACTTTGAGGAATAGCGTATTAGTTTTCTATCATTGCCTAACAATTACCACAAATGCAGTGGCTTAAAACATTTATTTATTATCTAATGGTTCTGGAGGACAGAAGTGAACAGGCCTCAACTGAGTTTTGTGCTCTGGGTCTCACAAGATCAAAATTGAATTATTGACTAGACCAGGCTTTTATCTGAAAGTGCTGGGGAAGACTGCTTCTGGCAGCATTCAGGTTGTTGGCAGAATTCAGTTCCATGTAGCTCTAGGAATGAGCTACCTGTTTCCTTTCTGGCTGTCAGAGATGCCCCCAATTTCTAGAGGATGCCCCCAATTTCTAGAGGCTACTCTTCACTTCTTGCATGTGGACCACTCTATCACCTCCACTGTTAAAGCCAGCAACAGTGCAAAAAATCCTTTTCATGTTTCTAATCCCTCTGAACTTCCTATTATGCTAGTAGAAAGAGAAAACTATTTTAAAGGGCTCATATGATTAGAGTGGTCCCATCTGGATAATTTCCATATCACAAGGTCAACTTATTAGTAACCTGTAAAACCCTATTTGAAGATATGTCATCATATTCATAGTTTGAGGATTTGCGTGGGAAATCTTGGAGAGCCATCTTAGAGTTCAGCCTACCAGAAATGATTTCCCGTAACTATCTAACCATGGCTGTGACACTTATGTTTTCTAAAGAGCTGTTGGCATCATAATCATAGTCAATAATACTGTATTATAAACTTCAAAGTTGCTAAGATCTACGAAAAAGAATGTGACCTGATAGAGGAGTTAGCTAACACTACGGTGGTAATTATATCACAAAGCAAAAAATATATCAAATCAACACATTGTACACTTTAAACTTACACAATGTTATATATCAATTGTATTTTAATTAAAAAAAATTAAATAAAGAGCTGCTGGACTCAGGTCATTTCTTCCTTTGCATTCTATAAAGAAGAGATATTACCCGTGTTGCTGCAAGTTTGAGGTTCCAAAGTAAGCGGAACGAGGCTCAGACAGTTGGAAGAAAATGCAGGAAGCCAAAGGCAATTGTGACATAACTCTTTATTCCAACAAGGGCACAGGACAGAAGTACAGCCTCGCAGGGTGGTGGTGTCTTTATATACACAGGCTAAACAATAGTAGCACACTGCCAGATAATAGAAGCCCACGCATGAGTACCAGACACACGGTTACATAAGGGGAGAAGTGCTGCTCTGAAGTTAGCTGCTGAGGGTGTCAGGCAGGAATCTGACTATAGCCATCTTTTTTTCTTCTCACACTCCACCCTTTCAGGGTGCCTCCCTTATACCTACATAGGCTTGGCAAATGATCACTGCAGGAGGGCAGAGCTCTGCATCTACAGGCCATAACAATATAGAGAACAACGATATGACACTAGGAGGGAGGCTCAACCTCCTAGGAGAGCTAAGACCCAGAGCCAAGTGGATGTTAGGCCTACCCACCACTCCCAGTGAGCCACTGGATTTACAGTATTTCTTGGGAGAGACCTGCCAAGGCTAGTGAAATGTTATGCCAGCAATCTGGGATATAGATACATTTAGTGTAGAGAATGGCACAAGTGCCCCTTGGGCAGTACTTAACTTGTCCAAAGCCATAAAATTTTGAAGTACTACTTTTCTAATTTGATCTACTTCATCAGTTACCAGACTGAGGGCCCTATGAGTATAATTCAAGGCTCAAGCAGTATGTTCTGCCAAAGCTGTCACTTGAGTTTTAACTGCCACACCACCTGCCACAGACAGAAAGATGGTAAGGGGTAATACTATCAGGGAGTCCATTTAGTGCAGACTTACTGCAAATAATATGCACCCCAATCTGTGGGGCACTATGGGAGCACCTTTCACATGATTGATGGCAAATATTGACATCCCCAAGTACAGTGGTCTGTCCAATTCGAGAGAATATAGAGCCATCCATGGGCCCCACATTACCCATAGGATTCCTGGGGGCAAAGTCATAGTTGGGTGGGTACCGGCATACTTTTGTCCTGTTCACCAATGTATAGTGGATGAGACAGTAGTTACGTTTTGGCATTGGGGATGTGGCATCCACCCTAACAGTTGGGACCCTGTATTTCTTTCAATACAATGGGGCACATTCCCATTCACCTTCACCCCTTCATTATAGTCAACTATGACCACCCATCCTGTATCAAGTATCTCAGTAAGCCTTTATCCAGTTCATGCCAAATTCTTCTTTGTGTATCCACTCAAATATGGATAATGGTCCAGTCGGGTGACTGGGGTCCCCAATGGGTCAGCCGATCTCATGCTGTGACATCAGCTACATGTATATGCCAGGGCAATCCTGCAGAGGTGCTGACAGGAAACTCCATGCAGACCCAACGGTGTGAGACATTCATGATCCTGGCATAGGTATGTGCCCAATCAACCATGATATTCACGTAAAGTGGCCTAAAGTCGAAAAGAAAGGGAGGGCAATGGCACCAGTACAGATAAGTCTTTTCCATCAGGCAAGATGCATGTCAGCATCTTCTCTTGTGATAAGACTGTTGTCACCAAGAGAGGGCAGCCTGGTCGTCGGTACCATACCTGTTCCCCTTGCATCATTGATCCTACCGTGTCAACATGACACAATATGACACAGTATGTTCTTCGTCTATCTCTTCTGTGGGATATCTCAGTGTTATTTGTGGTGACCAGTTGGCCGTTACCCAAGGAATGATTTGTAAGTTTACCTCTAGCCCTTTGCCCCATGGGACCTACCCACCGTCAATGTGGGGCCTTTATTTTCCATGGCCAAGTCCATTGCACCGTTCCTTCCCTTTTCAGACAAGTAGGGGCAGGTAGCAGTATGTTATCATTGAGTCCATGACCAGGATTCAAAAGAGTTTCAGTAGTTACCTGTAATTGAATTGGGGCCACAGCCCTATGTTATAGCAGCTCTGCCAGAGAGGGACCTCCAGCTCACGGTCGCTTGTTCAGGCTCCACAACATGTTCCAAACACGGGATACCCAACCTCATGATCCTAGGGAATTGGCGGTTACTCATAGGCACTTTTTCAACAGCCTATTGTATTGCCCCATCACACCCGCTATCTAGAGATTATACAGAGCATGCTATTTCCATTGAATGTTCATTTGCTTGGCCCACACTTGGACTTTATGCCTGGCAAAATGGGTCCTTGGGTCACTTTCTACTACTAACAGTCTACCACAAAAGGCACATAATCCTTCAAGAGCTTAAATAATATGTTTTTGGTCTGCAGCTGCACAGGGCCGTGCAAACAATAACCTGGTAGCCATATCTACTGCCGTAAGGACGTAAGATGACCCTTGGGCTTTTGGAAGTGGTCCTGTGTAACCTATCTTCCACATGGTTAATGTGACCCTTGTTACTTGTGCATGCTCCTGCTTCATGCATCAAGGATGTGGTGAATCCTGGCTGCATATCAGATAGTTGGCACAGGCATCTGTGACATCTTCCCACTTCAGGGGAAGGTTCCATTGTTGCTTTATTTTCCACATAGTTTTGGCACCCACATGCTGCAATCATTTATGGAGCCAGTGTGCCACATCAGTGGCAAGAGCCTTTTCTAGCCATCGCACATATGAAAGTGCATCTGCCTCATCATTTTCTGGAGTTATTAAGGGGACATGACCCATACCATGATAAACAATTACTTCCTTTTCTTGTCCTATCTCTCAAAGGTCTTGCCACATGACTTGTCCCCATTAGGGCCTATGGACCACTAGCCAGTTTTGCCATTTCCACATAGGTAACCACAATGTTAAACCTTTGAACACCACCCACCTGTCAGTATAAATAGTCAATGGGCCATCTTCATGGGCTATAACCATCCGTACAGCCCATAGTTCAATCCATTGGCTGCTTTGGCCTATATCTATATCATACTAAATATGGCCAGTAGGTGGTTGCACTCCTCTAGCTACCCAGTTGGCTTCCTGCCCACTACTGGACCCTTCTAGGGGTGACTTCATTTCTCTGTAAGGCGAAACTTCTACATCTATAGACATTACAGTATCTGGTATATTGTCAGTGGTAAACTCAACTGGGCCTAAAACTATCTGTAATTCCATGGCCAGAGGGCTTGCAGCTATGGCGCTCTGTTGTTACAGATAGGTACCCCATTTTGTTAGGGTAGGGGTTTAGGCCGCCCTGTTTTGAGGGCCTGTATCCATGTGTGTAACCAAACTTGTACAGGGTAAGTGATGTGCACCTGCACTTTGGCCCTGCCAATCACTGCCTCAGGAGCCTGAAAAGCTATGTGTACAGCTGCTAATTGCTTCTCTATTAGGGAGTACCAGCTCTCTGTATCTTTCCATAATTGGGACCAAAAACCCACCAGAGTCCTAGTTCATTCCAAATGTTGTCATAGGCCCCAGCTATATCCTTCTGCTGTTATATGCATGTCCAATTCAAATAATTTACCTATATCTGTTACCTGTAAGGCTTGGGCTTGCTGAAATGCCTGCTTGGTGGCAGTAAATGCTTCCCCTATCATTTCATTCCAGTTCCAAGTGGCTCCCTTCTTGATCAAACCATCCAATGGCTGTGCAAGCTGTGCTAGATGGGGCACAAACACTCCAGTACCCCCAAAAGGCTCACATTATTCTGAAATTCCTTAACTGTAGTGGATCATGGATGCTTGTATCTTATCAATTATAGCATCAGGGATAAAATTCATCTTACCCAACCAGACGACACCCAAGAATTTGACAGATAAGCCAGGCCCCTGAACCTTGGTTGCACTTATTTCACAGTCACATGTTTTCAGATGCTGCAATAACACCAGCGCCACTTCCTCTAGATCTGTAAGAGAAGCAAAGGTTAACATGAAATCATCAACATAATGAAACAATTCCACCATTACTTGTCAGGTCCAGGTTGCCAAATCCTGGGCTACCAACCCATGGCAAATTGTTGGGCTATGTAAGTAGCCTTGGAGTAGTACCACAAAAGTTCATTGTCTTCCTTCCCATGTGAAGGCAAATTGATCCCGACTTTCAGAGGTCAAATCTATGGAGATAAAAGCATTAGCCAAATCCAAAACATAGTGATACATTCCTAGCCTTATAGTCAGTTGATCCATTAGATCGTGGATGGATGGTGCTGCTGCATGCAGTACGGGAGTCACTTTAGTCAATTCCCAATAATCCAGTCATTCTCTATGAGCCATTAGGCTTTTCACTGGCCACACAGGGGCATTATAAAGACTATGAGTGGGACACAAAATCTGAGTTTTCTCCAATTCCTGAATCATAGCCCCGATTTCATCATGTCCACCAAGCAAGTGATATCGCTTAACACTGACAATGCACCTTGGTTCTGGCACCTTTTGTGGCAGGTGATGGATATGTCTCCACACTATAGTCTTCACCACCTGGACTCGCAGATGGAATTCATCAGCAGAGGTCTTAAGATTGAGCCCTTGCAATACATCCACCCCTAGGATATATTCCAAAACCTGAGAAACATACATTTTATACAGATGTGAAGGCAAACATCCCATTCCAAGAGGCAAAATCACAGCTTTGGTCTTAATTGTCTCACTCCCATAGCTGTCTATATAAGTGGCTGGTCCAGAGAATCTGTCTGAATTTCCATAGATAAGACTGTAGTCAGTCCCAGTATCTACCAGTGCTAGGACTGTGTGCATCGTTTGGAGACCAGTGGATTGCCAATTCTAAGTGAGGGCTCTGGTCCCCACCTATCCCCTCCAAACGGGCACCTTGGTCTTCTCTCTAATAATATAGGGTCAACAGAGAGTCCTTGGGTTTTAAAAAGTCCTTAGAGGCCACAGGCCTAGCTCTTTTGGCAGGAGGTTTCTGTCCACGCCTGAATTGCTGTTCAGGTTTCAATTGCTGCCACAATTCTAATAGCATTGCATTAGGTTGGCAGTCTGTCTTGTCCTGATCAACTCCTGCAGCTAGCAATCAGTCCACATTTGCGTCCTGTTCACCTGAACAGGACCCTGCATAGGTCCTTTCTTTTTCTTCTCAGCCCTTTGGGGTCTGGGCATTACCACACAGATATTTCTGCCTCCTGCCTCACAGCATCTCCCCTCTACATCCTCCAGAACAGCCATTGCTATAGTCACTTCATGTATATGTTTCCCCACATAGGTAGCCATAATAGCAACCAATGAGCCAAAAGTGGTAGAGAGGGAGGTCCCTAACATGAAGTCCCACATGCCAGTTGTAAACTGTTCATCATCCGGTCTCCACATATTCAAATTAAACAGCTTGTCACATGCCCAGTTCACGAACGATCTGCACTAATCCACCATATGTTTGCCATTTACTCACATGGTCTGAAAGTTCTCCGGCCTCATTCCAAACTGTCTGCACAGTGGCAGTAAGCCATTCCAACAGTGTATGGTTCCCCTGAACTTGAGCCAAGTGGCAACTATTCTATAGATGCTGCTGTAATGAGGGCTGTATGGTTATGAATGCAAATTTCTCCATCTCATCAGGGGAGCATGAGATACGGTCAGCCCCCTCCTCCCAAAGGCACAGCAACCAGGCCAGCAATGGTTTACCAGATCACTCCCGACATTATTTCCCCAAATCCTGTAATTCTGCAGGTGTATACGGGATATATGTGGTAAATTCCATTACTGTGGGTCCACCAGCCTGCACCCACCTGGACCCAGGGGTTGTTTATGTTTTACATTTTGGTATATTGTGGGCAGTACTTTATGGATGGACTTCTTCCAGGATGTTTTCCTCTACCTCCAAGGACGACTCTGAGGGTGGACTTCTTTGGAGCTCAATTCTAGTCGTTGCACCCTTATATCCAAAGCATCTGCCTTTTTCTGGAGCTTCTGTACCTCTGCAGCCTCTGCTAGACCTTCGTCCCTGTTCTGCTTCAAAGTGGTTAAAAGTACCCAGCCCACTCAGCCAGCCGCAGCCGTGGTTTCTCCAGCAGCTGTACCTCCAGAGAGCAAAGTGCCTTCTAAATATTTATCAGTGGACCCATCAACTGCCTCCCAATGCTCAGGTGGAGTCCAGTCATCAATACTGCTGCCATGGGATACCACATACTCTGTGGGGGCCACATGTCCCTCTTGTCCTCCTGTGGGGCAGACGGCTCCCTTACCTGGGAACCCTGCTCACTGGGCCAAGTGTGTTGTACAGGCTCGAGGTCCGAAGCAAGCAGTACAAGGATTGGGCAGTTAGAAGAAAATGCAGGGAACCATAGGCAACTGTGATATAGCTCTTTATTCCAGCGAGGGCACAGCCAGCCTCACCCAGCAGCAATGACTTTATATACACAGGTTAAACAATAATGGCACACTGCCGGATAATAAAAGCCTGCACATGCATACTAGCCACATAGTTGCATAAGGGGAGAAGTGCTGACTCACTTCCACTTGGAAGTTACCTGTTAAAAGTGTCAGGAGGGAGCCCGACACTTTTCTCCTCATACTACCTCAGCAGGAAACATTTCTAAAATTGAATTACAACCAAAATGTTGTTAAGTTGCATATGTACAATTTGAAGCCTCCTATAGATGAGCAATTAGCCACAGAAATACAATCAAAACTCTGAAGTAAAGAAAGACCTTTCTTTGCCAGTTCAGTATTCAAAGGAACTAGGAGATCACAGTTATTCTTTAAATGATATTAACCTGTGCTGAATTAGTGTTCAATTAGAAAATCTGAGTTCAAGAGAGTTTAATGGGATTGGCTTTCTGAGTCTAAAACATAAAGTTTACCAAGAGGAAATATAGCAGATTTTAATAATTAAAAATTTAACACAGAGAACTTGGGACACCTTAGAAGCAGTAGGGTGACAGTCTAAAAAGTTTGAATCCTCCTAAACAGGAAAGGGTTCAAATGGTGAGCCAATAACATTTCTCTCAGTCAGGAGTAACTATTGTGGAAGATATCCAAAACATATCTTACTACCACTGGGGACCCTCCCCTAGAGAATTCATAGACCTCTTATGCTCATACGTTTGTGTATCACCCAGAGATCAATGTTTTCAAGTATCTTTCCCTTCTTTGTAAAATGCAGTACTAGTTATGTCTACTTTACCCACCTCAGGGACATAGGGTGGATAGGAAGAAACAATACAACAATGGCTTGAATGTGTTTTTCCCCTTCCAGGCTTAGTAAGGTAAAATTGGCAAATAAAAATTGTATATTTTTAAATTATACAATTTGATGTTTTGATATATGTATATATTGTAAAATAATCATAATCAAGCTAATTAACATAATCATCACCTCACAGTTACCATTTACTTTCCTTTTCTATGTGTGATCAGACACTTTAGATCTCTTTAGCAAATTTCAAGTACACAGCACAATATTGCTAGCCATAGTCATGTTGCTGTACATTAGATCTCTAGAACTCACTCGTTTTGCATGTAACCTTTGCCCAATGATTACTATTATTAGTTCATGGAACAGAGGAGAAATTCATTTCACTTAATTCCTGTAACTTCAGGCAAAGCCACAGCAACATATTGCTCTGCAGTTTCCTCATCTTGAAAATGAAGACGATGTATGTAAGAACATTCTAGGATAAAACATGACTCAATTAGCATAGTTTTCTACTTTCCTAGATAGCAATGCTTCTTTTAGTGAAAAAAGTCCATCAGCGCACTATGAGTGAATGACACCCAGACAAAGGAGGGATCCTCGATTATGATTTACAACAGTGCACACTGACCTTCTGCTCATAATTCGCTCCCAGCATTCCTTATTCCTAACATCCAACAAGACGTCATTCTTGTATACAAAGGTAATATTATAGAACTAGGTCTGGCTATTTTGCAAAGGGCAATATCTCCAGAATGTTTGCCAAGCCTTGCTGCCTCAAAAAAAAAGCTGTCCCTTCTTTGACAACCCTGTTTTAGCTTCTCCCAAAGTTGAGTTGCCTTGGCATTGACAGTTATGTTAGAAGTAAAGTCATAAAATTTCAAAACTTTAAAGGATTCTTAAAATTGAAGTACAATACAATTTTTTTTCTAAATGAGAAAACTGAGTTACAAAGATATGAGTCATAGAACTTAGTCCTATGATCACATTCACGATCACTCTCATTTATTCAGAATTATCCCTCAGCCTGGTTTAAGCTTCTCACCACCCACATGTATAAAAGCCAATGCAAATCTGACTGATTTGTAAGGCCAAAAATAAACATGGATCAGGCTAATGCCCCATATCAAATAATCAATTTTGCTTCAGCATGACCAATTTGTCCACTTCATGCTGTCCAGTAAAATTATGCTTATAGATTCAAGATCATTTTTAACTTATTTAAATATAATTTTAGACTTAGAGAACAGCTGCAAAAATAGTCCTGAGAGTTCACATATACCCTCTACCCATTTCCTTCTAATGTAAACACCTTTCTTAACCTGAGTAAAATTATCAAAACCAGGCAATTATATTGGTACAATACTATTAACTAAATTGCCAACCTTATTTGAATTTTACCATTTCCTGCACTGATGTCCCTTTTTCTGTTCTAGGATCCAATCCAGGTCCCATATTGTAATAGTCATTGTGTCTCTCTGGTCTCTTCCAGTCCGTGCCAGTATTTTAGTCTTTCTTTGTCTTCCATCATCTTGACACTTTTGATGAGTATTAGTCAGTTGTTTTGTCAAATGTCTCTCAATTTTTTCAGATCATTTCAGAGGCATCCAAATCTCATGGTGCAAAAATGTGGAGCCCTCAATTTATATCTTGGTCACCTCTACTTAAGTAGTACATGGGTATTTTTTTCACTTATGATTATTCCCTAGATAAATGAAGCCAAATTTTCCATTGCTCATTTGCAAAGGAAAAGTTATTGGACATCAAAAAGAGTTACATAGAGTTAAATAGAGGATGATTTGATAGCATTATCTCTGGCACCAAAATGATGCTTTTCTGATAAAGCCCCACTCCCTCCCCCCCAAATAACCCCAAGATTTTACAATCTTGCTGACAGTAAATTATGGTCCCTATTACCTTTTGGGCTTCCCTCTTCCGGTTCTTCAGCCTGTGGTATAGTCTCCATGATAGCACTTTTTATTCAGATCTGTTGTTAAAATAAATTAATGAATGATGCAAAAACTGTGTCAAATTTGATCCTACCCATTAGCCAGAAAAGCAAGCAGGACAGGTATCATTTCCATTTTAATGAAGAAAATGAGACTTAAAGTTTAAATGACCAGCCCAACATTGCATGACCTAAATGATTTCCACAGGGCTAGGATCAGAGAAAATAAAGAAAATCACCTGAATTAAATGGCAAATTTGTCCCATACCTTAAGATAAGCCAAGAGTTGCAAACTCAAATGCTTTTGAAGATCTGGCTAGTCATCTAAGTGTGTGCAGAGGGTGTTAGACAATACAAATATTAGGGAAGGTAACAAACTGAGAGGTGAGCATAGTGCAAGATAAACGATTCATGCTCGAAGGTCAAATTCAGCCTGAGAAAACTTCAGATCATGGCCCCAGGGACCATCTTCATACCTAGGGTTTTATTGCCCTCATCACAACCTGTAAGGTCTGCATTATCATCCCCCATTCACAGAACTGTGTGCTGGGGTTTAGAGATGCTAAGTGCCTAGACTAACCCCTAGTGTGTGTATCTGAAGTGGGATCAAGCTTGGTCTATTGCCTAGGGGACCTTGTCCCCTGTAGACACAGAATATCTGATTTTTAATTAAATTCACTGAAGTGACATTGGTTAATAAAATTATATGGATTTCAAGTATACAGTTTAATAATATGTCATATGTATATTGCATTGTGTGTTCACCACCCAAAGTTAAGTTTTCTTTTGTCACCTTATATTTGACCCCTTTATCCTTAACTACCTCCTCCCTCCCCCATTTCCCTCTGGTAACCGCTAAACTGTTGTCTTTGTCCATAAGTCTGTTTGTCTTGTTCAGTTTGTTCCTTTCAGTTTTATATCCCACATATGAGTGAAATCATATGGTTCTCATTTTTTTCTGTCTTACTTATTTCACTTAGCATGATATTCTCAAGATCCATCCATGTTGTTGCAAATGGCACTGTTTCGCCTTTTCTTATGGCTGAATAATATTTCATTGTATATACGTACCACAGCTTATTTATCCAATCATCTATAGTAGGACACTTCAGTTGCTTCCATGTACTGGTCATTGTGAATAATGCTGCTATGAACATCGGTGTGCAAATATTTTTTCAGATATGAGTTTTCAAGCTTTTGGAGTAAATACCCAGCAAAGGGATTGCTGGATCATATGGTAGATCAATTCTTAGGTTTTTTTTTGAGGAATCTCCATACTGTTTTCCATACTGACTGTACCAATTTGCATTCCCAGCAGCAGCGTATGAGGGTTCCTTTTCCTCCTCATCCTCTCCAACATTTGTTATTAATTGTCCTGTTGATTATAGCTATTTTAAGAGTTGTGAGATGGTAGCTCGTTGTGGTTTTGATTTGCATTTCCTTAATAGCTAGCGATGCTGAGCATCTTTTCATATATTTGTTGGCCATTTGTATGTCCTCTAGGGAAAAATATCTGCTCAGGTCCTCTGCCCATTTTTTAATTGAATTGTTTGCTTTTTGTCATTGTTGAGTTGTATTAGTTCTTTGTATATTTTGGATATTAAGCCCTTATCAGAGGCATTGTTTCCAAATATCTTCTCCCACTCAGTGAATTGCCTCTTTATCTTGTTTATGGTTCCTTTTGCTGTGCAGAAGCTTTTTAGTTTGATGTAGTCTCATTCATTTATTTTTGCTTTAACTTCCCTTGCCTTTGAGGTCTAAATCCATGATTCATAGGTTTAGTACCTATGTTTTCTTCTATGCAATTCATTGTTTCAGGCCTTAAATTTAGGCCTTTGATCCATTTTGAGTTAATTTTGCTGTATGGTGAAAGATAGCAGTCTAGTTTCATCCTTTTGCATGTGGCTTTCCAATTTTCCCAGCACCATTTATTGAAGAGGTTTTCCTTTCTCCATTGCATGTTTTCGGCTTTTTTTGTCAATAATTATTTGCCTATATATACAGAGGTTTATTTCTGGGTTCTCAATTCTATTCCATTGGTCTGTCTGTTTTTCTGCCAATATCACACCATTTAGATTATTGTCACTTTGTGGTATAATTTAAAGTCAGGCAGTGTTATGCCTCTGGCCTTGTCCTTTTTTCTCAGTATTTCTTTGTCTATTTGGGATCTTTTGTGACTCTATATAAATCTGATGTTTTTTGTTCTATTTCTTTAAAAATGCCATTGGGATTTTGATGGAGATTGTATTAACTCTGTATATTGTTTTGTGTAATATGGCCATTTTAACTGTGTTGATTCTTCCCATCCATGAACGTGAAATAGCTTTCCATTTCTTTGTGTCTTCAATTTATTTTAATAATATCTTAGTTATAGGTTCTTTACTACTTCATAAAGTTTATTCCTAGGTATTTTTTTGTTGTTGAAACTGCAAAAGGAATTTTTTTTTCATTTATTTTTCTGAAATTTCATCTTTAATGTATAGGAACACTATCAATTTTTGTATAATGTTTTTATTCTGAAAATTTACTATATTTGTTTACTGTTTTTAATAGTTTCTTAGTGGAGTCTTTAGGGTTTTCTATATAGAGAATGTAATCTGCAAAAAAGTGACAATTCAACTTCTTCATTTCCTATTTGGATGCCTTTACTTATTTCTCTTGACTGATTGCTCTAGCTAGGACTTCCAATATTATATTGAATGTGAGATGAGAGCAAACAAACTTGCCTTGTTCCTGATTTTAGAGGGAAGGCTTTTAGTTTTTCACCATTAAGTATGATATTAACTGAAGATCTGTTGTATATGGCTTTTATTATAATGAGGTACTTTTCTTCTATACCCATTTTATTGTTTTAATCATAATTCTGTATCTTGTCAAAGTCTTTTTCTGCATCTATTACTATGATTAGATGATTTTTATCTTTATTTTATTTGTATAGTGTATCATTGTCTGCTTAACTCAGAATGTAGCCCCTCCACATGCTCAGAAGACTGATAGCTGCCCAGCCAGTATCTAAGGAAGGCAGTACACAAAGCTTTCAGCAGTATTTACTTCCAAGGACATTTCTTGCTGCTTCCATGGATATTATCTGCTCCTGTAATCAAGCAGCACATCTTGCTCCCATCCATCTAAGAAGGAGGCTGCTCTCCCAATCAGATAACCCCTTTCTCTGCTTGTGGACATAAAATAACTCTGTTTGATCTTGGTCAGCAGCAATTTTTCTTTCTGCAACTCCAACTGACCACTGCTGAAGCTTCCCTGCCTCATTAGTAACAAATGGCATTTCTTACCCCTCTGGTCCTCCTGGTGTTTTTTCCAGAATATCCAATTCAGGTGCAAGTTTCAGACCTAGTGCTCCTGTGTTACAATCACATTAATTGATTTGCATATATCGAACCATCCTTGTGTCCTTAGAATGAACTCTACTTGATCATGATGTGTAATATTTTTAATGTATTGTTCTCTTTGATTTGCTAGTATTTTATTTACGATTTTTGCATCTATGTTCAGGAGAGATATTTGTCTAAGTTGGAGAAAAACAGGTATTAAATCTTATTTAAATGTTTGATAGAATTCGCTGGTGAAGCTATCTGGTCCCAAACGTTTACTCTTTGATGACTGTTTCAATTTCCTTACTTTTGATTGCTCTATTTAGATTTTCAAGTTCTTTGTGATTCAGTCTTGGAAGGTTATATATTACTAAGAACTTGCCCAATTTTTCTAGGTTATTGAATTTGGTGGCATATAAGCTTTCATAGTATTCTTGGATATTACATTGTATTTTGGTGGTATCTGTCATAACTTCTTTTTCATTTCCAATTTTGTTTATTTGTGTCTTTTCTCTTTTTTACCTAATGAGACTAGCTAAGGGTTTGTCAATTTTATTGATCTTTAAAAAAAAAACAAGAGCTCTTTATTGCATTAATTTTTTTCTATTGTCCTTTTGTTCTCAAATTCATTTAATTCTGTTCTCATTTTTGTTATCTCTATCCTTCTGCTGATTTGGGGCTTCATTTGTTCTTCTTTTTCTAGTTTTTTTTTAAAAGATGTAATGTTATTTGGGAACTTTCTCATTTCTTGAAATAGGCCTGTAATGATATGAACTTTTATATTGCTTTCGTATATTCCAAAAGTTTTGATATGTCGCATTTTCATTCTCATTTGTTTCTATGTATCTCTTGATCTCTCTTTTATTTTTTCTTTGATCCGGTTGCTTTTTAGTAGTAACATGTTGTTTCTCCACATATTTGTGGGGGGATTTTTACTTTATTTTTTGCAATCGATCTCTAGTTCAAAGCATTGTGCTTAAAGAATATGCTTGGTATGATGTCAATCTTCTTAAATTTCTTGAGGCTAGTTTTGTGTTTCAACATATGGTCTATCCTTGAGAATGTTCCATGTGCACTAGAGACATATGTTTAATATGTTATTTTGGGATGAAAGGCTCTGTAAATATCAATTATGTGCATTTGCTCTAATGTGTCGTTTAAGGTTGATATTTCTGTATTAATTTTCTATTTGGATGACCTATTTATAGCTATCAGTGGAGTATTTAGGTACCCTAATATAATTGTTTTTGTCAGTTTCTCCCTTTAGTTGTGTTAGCAGTTGCTTTATATATTTTGGTCCTCCCTGGTTGGGAGCATATATACTTATAAGCGTTATGTCTTCTTGATGTATTGTGTCCCTTACCATTATGAAGTGTACATCTTTGTACCTCATTACCTTTTTTATCTTGAAGTCTATTTCATCAAATATAGGTACATTTTTCTCTAGATGCCATTTATGTGGAATATCATTTTCTACCCTTTCACTTTGAGTCTATATTTGTCCTTGGGGCTAAGCTGTGTCTCTTGAAGGCAGCATATGGTTGGGTTTTATTTTTGATGCAATCTGCCACTCTGCGCCTTTTTAATTTATAAGTTCAGTCCATTAACTTTTAGGTGATTATTGACATATGAGGTTTTCCTATAGCCATTTTATCTTTTGTTTTCTGATAGCTTGGTGTCTCCATTGTTTATTTGCTCTTATGTTTCTGTCTATTATTTATTGGATGGTATTCTATGATTTTTCCTTCTGTTCCCCTTTTTTATGTTATATGTCTCAGTTCTGGATTTTTTTTTATGGCGGGGTTACCATTAAGTTTCTGTAAAAGAAAGTTTTATATATACAATAGTCTTTTTTCTTCTACATGCATCTTATCTCTATTCTCTTTTGCAAATTCAGACTCTTTTTTCATTTTCTGTTTTTGTTGTCTCAAATTATCCTTATTTATTCTGTGAGTTCATTTCTAAGTTGCAGTAGCTACTGTCTTCTCCTTTTAAAAATGTTTTTGTTTCCTCCATGCCAGGCAGAAGGAAGAAATAATTTGACTAGTTCATCTTGGTTCAGATATCCCCTCTTAATCCTATCAGCCATGACTAAAAGGAGCCTGTACATCGGAGCAACTCACAGTAGTCATTTCCTGGAGGAGGTATGCTGTTAGTGTCCTACCGAAGAAATCTTTGCCTACCCTAAAGTATTAAGATTCACTCATTAAAAGAAAAACATGACAGAGTGAAAGATGTCCCCAGATCTCTCCCCTTGAAATAACAATAAGTTGAACATCTAAAACTCAACAAAAAGCACCCAAACTGCACACTAGCACATCTGAGCATGGGATCTGTGCATAAGAGTTACCACAGGTCAGAACTTTGGGAATCGGGCAGTGGACTGGGAGTAATAAAGAGGCTGCTTCTCAGAGCCCCTGGAGATCCTTGCAGGAAGAGGGGGAGGGGAGAAAGAGTGATGAGTTTCCGCAGCAAGTTCCTTGCAGTGAGTTCCCTGAACATTCGGGCTTGGGATTGCTGTGAGCTCCCTGTGGCCAGCTGGCTGCAGGCCCAGTCATCAGGTCAAAAAGCACAATAACAGGATGGAACTGCAGAGAAACAACAGCTGATTTTTGTGGGCCCCGGGGTTGCAAAACTGAGGCTGAGCCACAGCTCCCAAACCCCAACCCAGAGAGCTCCTCCCCCCATACCCTTCAAGACTGATCACTGTGGAGCCAAGGGGAATCTGAGCAAACGCTGCTGAGACTGTCACTGACACTCACAGGGACTGAAACTGAGGGTAGCGAGCATGATTAAATATCTACGAGAAAATTTAAAAAGCATTATTAAGACTTTATATAAAGCAGGCATCCAAGAAGCTTAGACGCCATCTATTGGAAATCAAAAGAAAGTGCCTTCTTTGCAACAGGCTAAAGAGATCCCTTTATATAATAAATCTTTCTGGAAAAACAGTAGAATACATTTCCATTAATGCCAAGGCAGAAAAATAGTCTATTAAACACCACAAACAACCAAGGTGACAAGGCATCTCAGAAAGAAAGAAAAAAAATCTCCAGAAAATAAGCTTACAGACTTAGAAATATCTGACTTAAATGACAGAGAATTCAGGATGTTAATTCTGAAAAAAATTCAATGAGATCCAAAAAAAACTCAAATCAACCATTTCAGGAATTGAAAAAAACAACTAGATGACCAGAGGAAGGAGATTAAAACTCTCAAAAAAATAGAACTTCTGGAGATGAAGAGCACACTGCAAGAGTTGAAAAATGAAATGGCAAGCTTGAGAAATAGAGTCTACCAAATGGAGAAACAAATGTGTGATATTGAAGACAGAAATCTAGAAATAAATTGGAAGGAAGAAGAGAGAAACCTAAGAATGAAAAATAATGAAAGAGAAATTCAAGAACTAGCCGATGCCATCAGGAGAGGAAACATGAGAATAATGGGCATTATCAAAGGTGAATAAAAGGAACAGGGATTAGAAAGCATTTTCAGACAAATAGTCAATGAGAATTTCTCAAACCAAAGGAATGAGCTGGAGCTTGGAATTCAAGAAGTCAACAAAACATCCAATTATCTCAATCCAAAAAGGCATTCGCCAAGGCCTTTAATACATTGTATTAAAATGATCAAAAATCAGCAACAAATACAGAATTTTCAAGGCAGCCAGGGAGAAAAAATGGTAACTTATAAAGTTAAACCCATTAGATTATCCTCAGACTTCTCGGCACAAACTTTACAAGCCAGAAAGGAATGGAAAAAAATATTTAAACTACTACTGAAAGGAACTACCAGCCTAGAATGATGTAACCAGATAAGTTCTCCTTTATATATGAAGGAGAAATTAAGACCTTTTCAGACATACAAAAATTGAGGGAATTCTCCACTATGAGGCCTGCACTACAGGAAATACTGAAAAAACACATAATTAGGAGTAAAATGCTGATCGGGAAAATAGATGAGGAGTGTACCCTTACTAAGAACTGGGCATTATAAGCTTAAGTAGCAAGAAGAGAATTATTATAATAAGATAGTAATGAACGTTCAGCATACATAGAAACGAATTGAGATAAAAATGACTGAAAGTGGGAGGATTCAAAGAACCAAATTTACAAAGGGAAATGGAAATAAGGAACACAGAGAAGAAAATGAATGAATATATATAACAATACTTTACATATTCATAATGTTAACCAGATGACAAAGATTCAGAACTGTTCTATAGAATATAAAACAAGAAGGAACTGAGGAAAAACCCACAAAAGCCAACCAAAATAAAGAAAACAGAAACACAAGGACAAGAAAGCAATGGAAACACTGAGCTACCAGAAAGCAAAAGATAAAATGGCTATAAGGAGACTTCATATTCAATAATCAACCTAAATGTAATGGATTGAACTCACCAATATAAAGGCACGGAGTTGCAGAATGGGTCAAAAAACAACACCCAACAATATGCTGCCTTCAGGAGACACATCTTAGCTTCAAATACAAAAAAAAAGACTCAAAGTGAGAGTGTGGAAAATGATATTTCAAGCAAATGACATTCAGAGAAAAGTGGGAGTAGTGATACTAATATCAGACGAAATAGACTTCAAAATAAAAAAAGTAAATAAAGATACAGATTGACGCTTCATAATGATAGAGGGAATCATGCACCAAGAAAACATAACAGTTATTAATATCTATGCTCCCAATAAGGAGCCCCGAAACATATAAAGCAATTACTAACAAAATCAAAGGGAGAAATAGACCAACACACTATCGTAGTAGAGAACCAAAATATCCCCCTGTGGGATATGAACAGATTATCCAAAAAGAAAATCGATAAAGAAATAGCGTCCCTGAATGACACATTAGAAGAACTGAACATAATTAACATAATTAACAGAGCCATCCATCCCAAAACAGCTGCTTATACATTCTTCTCTAGTGCACATGGAACGTTCTCAAGAATCGACCACATACTGGGACACAGAAATAACCTCAACAAATATGAGTGTTGAAATCATACCAACCACATTCTCTGATCATAATGCTTTGAAACTAGAAATCAACTGCAGAAAGAAATCAGGAAAAAACACAACTACATGGAGATTAAACAACATGCTACTGAAGAATAACTGGGCCAGAGAAAAATAAAAAGAGAGATCAAGAGGTACATAGAAACAAATGATAATGATACTACAACATATCAAAACTTTTGGAACATCGCAAAAGTGGTCATAAGAGGAAAGTTCATATCATTACAAGCCTATCTCCAAAAACAAGAACCAGGGCAAATAAACAACCTAATGCTTCATCTTAAACAAACAAACAACTAGAAAAGGAAGAAAGAACAAATGAAGCCTAAAGACAGTAGAAAGAAAGAAATAATCAAAATTAGAGTATAAATAAATAAAATTGAAAACAAAAAAAATGATAGGAAATAAAGCAACAAAGAGACAGTTCTTCGAGGTTAATAAAATTGACAAATCCCTGGCTAGACTCACTAAAGAAAAAAGAGAAAGGACACAAATAAACAAAATCAGGGATGAAAGAGGAGAAATTATGACTGACATTGCAGAAGTACAAAGAATCATACAAGAATACTATGAGAAATTATATAACACCAAATTTAATAACCTAGAAGAAATGGACCAGTACTTAGAAATACACAACCTCTTAAGACTGAATCAAGAAAAACTGAAAAATCTCAATAGACCGATCAGCAGTATGGAAATTGAAACAATCATCAAAAAACTACCAAAAAGTAAAAGTCGAGGACCAGATGGCTTCACCAGTGAATTCTACTAGACATTCAAAGAAAATTTAACATCTATTCTCATCAAAATCCGAAAATAACAGAAGAGGAGGCAATACTTCCCAACTCATTTTATGAGGCCAATATTACTCTGATAACAAAACCTGGTAAAGATAACACAAAGAAAGAAAACTGCAGACAAATATCTTTCATGAATACAGATGAAAAATCCTAAATAAGATACTAGTGAATCGAATATAGCAACAAATTCAAAAAATTATACACCATGATCAAGTGTGCTTCAACCCAGAGGCGCAGGGATGGTTCAACTTACACAAATCAAGTAAAGTGATACATCACATAAACCAATTAAAAAATAAGAATCTTATGATCATATCAATAGATGCTGAAAATGCCTTTGACCAGATACAGCATCCATTTATGATCAAAACACTTAACAAAATCGGTATAGAAGGAAAGTACCTTAACATAACAAAGGCCATCTATGGCAAATCCTCAGCCAACATTATACTTAATAGTGAAAAACTAAAAAACTTCCCTCTAAGATCAAGAAAAAGACAAGTCTGTCCACTATTGCCACTGTTATTCAAAATAATATTGGAGGTCCTAGTGAGTGCAATCAGACAAGAGAAAGACATAAAAGGCATCCAAATAGGAAACAAAGAAGTCAAGCTGTCACCATTTGTGGATGACGTAATTCTCTATGTAAAAAACCCTAAAGACTCCATAAGAGCACTAGTAGAAACAATAAGCAAATAGAGTAAAAATTCTGGTTACAAAATCAACTTTCAAAAATCCATAGCGTTCCTATACTCCAACAATGAAGTGTCAAAAAAAAGAAGTGGAAAAAATCATTCCTTTCACAATTGCAAGAAAAAGAATAATATACCTAGGAATAAATTTAATGAAACAAGTGAAGTACCTATATAATGAAAACTACAAGACCCTATTAAAAGAAATCAAAACAGATACAAAGAAATGGAAAAAATATTTTGTGATCTTGGATTGGAAGAATCAACATAGTTAAAATGACCATATTACCTAAAGTATTATACAGATTTAATGCAATTCCCGTCAAAATCTCATTGGCATTTTTTAAAAAAATAGAAAAAAATCATCAGAATTGTTTGGAAGCACAAAAGAACCTGAATTTCCCAGGCCATCCTGAGAAAAATGCACGAGGCTGGAAGCACATCACTCTGCCTGACTTCAAATTATAGTACAAATTGACAGTAATCAAAATGGCATGGTATTAGCAGCAAAAGAGACACACGGACCAGTAGAACAGAATCAAGAGTCTAGAAGTAAACCCATATTTAAATAGGCAAATAAATTTCAGCAAAAAAGCCAAAAACATACAGTGAAGAAAGGAAAGCCTCCTCAATAAATGGTGCTGGGAAAACTGGAAAGCCACCTGTAAAAGAATGAAACTAGACTGTTGTCTCTTACCACACACCAAAATTAACTCGAAATGGATTAAGGACCTGAATACAATACCTGAAACAATAAATTACATAGAAGAAAACATAGAAACTAAATTCGGGGACATTAGTGTAAAGAGGATTTTATTATTGACCTCAAAGGCAAGAGAAGTAAACCAAAAATAAATGAATGGGACTACATCAAACTGAAAAGCTTCTCTTCAACAAAAGACCATCAAAAAGGTACAGAGACAACCACAAGAATGGGAAAATATATTTGCAAGCAAGGCCTAATAAGGGCCTAATATCCAAAATACACATAAAAATCATACAACTCAACAACAACAACAACAACAACAATCCATTCAAAAAATTGGCAGAGGACCTGAACAGATACTTCTCTTTAGAGGACATACAAATGGCCAAAAAACATGAAAAGGTGCTCAACATCACTAGCTATTAGGGAAATGCAAATCAAAACCACAATGAGATACTATCTCACACCTCTTAAAATAGCTATAATCAACAGGACAATTAATAACAAATGTTGGAGAGGATGAGGAGAAAAAGGAAACCTCAAAAACACTGCTGATGAGACTGCAAATTGGTACAGCCACTATGGAAAACAGTATGGAGGTTCCTCAAAGAATTAAGAATTGATCTACCATATGATTCAGCAATCTTTCTACTGGGTATTGCCACCAAAACTTGAAAATCTATATCCAAAAAAGATATTTTCTCACCGATGTTCATAGGAGCATTATTCACAGTAGTCAGGATATGGAAGCAACCAAAGTGTCCTACAATAGATGATTGGATAAAGATATAATGGAATATTTCTCAGCCACAAGAAGAGATGAAATACTGCCATTTATGACAACATGGATGTACTTTGAGATAATTATGCTAAGTGAAATAAGCCAAACAGAAAAAGTTGAAAATCACATGATGTCACATACATGTGTGATATAAACCTAAAAGCAACAAATGAACAGGAACGAAGACTCATGAGCATGGACTATAGGCTAGTGGTTACCAGAGGACTCATGGTTACTGGTGGGATGGGGGAGGAGGAGGGAGGTAGAAGAGATAAAGGGGGTCAAATATAGCCATGTTGTGGCTGAGTAACATTCCATTATATATATGTACCACAGCTTCTTTAGCCAATCATCTATCATAGGACACTTCGGTTGCTTCCATGTCATGGCCTCTGCAAATAATGCTGCTATGAACATCGGTGAGCAAATATCTTTTTTGGATATAGATTTTCAAGTTTTGGTGGCAAATACCCAGTAGAAAGATTGCTGGATCATATGGTAGATCAATTCTTAATTCTTTGAGGAACCTCCATACTGTTTTCCATAGTGGCTGTACCCATTTGCAGTCTCATCAGCAGTGTTTTTGAGGTTTCCTTTTTCTCCTCATCCTCTCCAACATTTGTTATTAATTGTCCTGTTGATTATAGCTATTTTAAGAGGTGTGAGATGGTATCTCATTATGGTTTTGATTTGTATTTCCCTAATAGCTAGTGCTGTTGAGCATCTTTTCATGTTTTTTGGCCATTTATATGTCCTCTAAAGAGAAGTATCTGTTCAGGTCCTCTGCCCATTTTTTGATTGGATCATTGGGTTTTTTTATGTTGTTATTGAGCTGTATGAGTTCTTTGTAGATTTTAGATATTAGACTCTTACAGCAGGTATTGCTTGCAAATATATTTTCCCATTCAAATGGTTCTCTCTTTACCTTGTTGATGGGTTCTTTTGCTGAACAGAAACTTTTTAGTTGATGTAGTTTCACTCATGTATTTTGCTTTTACTTTCTTTGCTTTTGAGGTCAAATTCATAAAATCCTCTTTAAGTCCAAGGTCCTTGAGTTTTATTTATATGTTTTCTTCTATGAATTGTATTGTTTCAGGTCTTATATTCATATCCTTAATCCATTTTGAGTTAATTTTGGTGTGTGGTGGTAGACAATAGTCTAGTTTCATTGTTTTGCAGGTGGCTTTCCAGTTTTCCCAGGACCATTTATTGAGGAGGCTTTCCTTTCTCCACTGTATGTGTTTTGCTTTTTTTGTCAAAAACTATTTGCCCATATAAGCATAGGTTTACTTCTGGACTCTCAATTCTGTTCTACTGGTCCATATGTCTGTTTTACTGCCAATACTATGCAGTTTTGGTTACTGTCACTTCATTTTCCATTTTTAAATATGAGCTCCAGGGTAGAGTTTCCAAAGCTCTGAGAATCTTTAAATCAGATAGTTAAGTGATTTATGGACACCAGATCAAAGAGCTTATTTTTGTGGCAATGGGACTGGAGAAATGGAGTGGTAAAAGGAAAGAATGGGAATGGGACTGGAAATAGGTCAGTGTTTGAGATTGGGAATGAGCAAGAAATCTGACAAACACAAAGCCCAAGGGAAATCACAGGCTCTCGATCACTATAAAAATTAATTCCAATAATATTTGCCCCTGGAAGTGGTACTCATCAATATAAATAAATTATGATTTGAAGAAAGAAAGGGAAAAGTCATCCTCCAATTATATCTAGTGATGTTTGTTTCTCAACTAGTTAATGTATTGTCTAATCCATGTAAGTGAATGCTTATCTGAAGCAGAGAGAGAAAACTGCTACCGCCAACATCAATACCAGCAAATAAAATGTTTGACCGTACCTCAAAAAGGTGAACATAGAGTTCCCATATGACCCAGTTATTCAACTCCTAGGCATATATAAAAGAGAAATGAAAACAAATATCCTAATGAAAAACTTCTACACAAATACTCCTAGCACCATTAATCACAGTAGGAGAGGTAGAAACAAACCAAATTGTTCATCGGCTAGTGGATGGATAAACAAAATTTGTATGTCCAGAAAATAAAATACTTCTGTAATGAAAATAACAAATTACCAATGAAAAGGAACAAAGTACCGATACATACTACAACATGGAGAAACCTTCGAAACATGCCAAGAAATAGAAGACAGACACAAAAGGCCACATACCATTCAATTTAATTTCTATGAAATATCTAAAATAGGCAAATCTATAGAGACAGAAAGATTAGTGGTTGTCATGGGTAGCGGGTTTATTTAGAGAGTTTAGAAGATTCAGTGGCAATAATGAAAGTCAAGTAAGCACTGAGCTCAGATTTAAAATTTTCAGGTTGTACAATATGAAACCATCAGTGAGGAAATCTCTAAAACTCCTTAATACCTGCCAAGTGTGTTTTAGCTAACTACACAGCACTATTCATTAAAAACAGGATTTTCTCCTTTTACCACAAAAGGAAAATAAAACAGACCACCATGGGGAAGCTTCTCTTTCATTTATATCTTAATGTGATTGACATTTTATTTAGTTCTCTGAGACAATTAATTTTTTTTTCTCTTGAAGTATGGTACTCATAATTAGGAAGCCCAAAGTGTGAAGACTGCACCTTCTACCTCAAACGTACCAGAAGACACTAGTGGGGTAAATAGGATTCCACTGTTTCCTTCTCTCTATATAGAATTGGTGGACCATCCACATTCCACTTGTGAAACTGGGCAAACACAGTCTGACTCGGTGTATAGTGGTGAGTAGTGTATAATAGTATATAGTGCTATGTAGTATATAATGGTGTATAGTGTATAATAGTGTATAGTGTAAAATGGTGGAAATGTCTAGTGCTGAATAATGGTATACAGTGTCTAGTGGTATACACTGTATAATGGCACATTGTGTATAGTGTATAGTTGTGTGTTGTGTAGAATGGTATACAGTGTATAATGATGTATATAGCAGTATTTAGTGTATATGGTGTGTATTGTTTAGTGGTTTGCAGTGTATAGTGGTGTGTAGTGTATAATGATGTGTGGTATATGATGCTATACAGTATATACTTGTATGTAGTATATAATGGCATATAGTATATAGTGGTGTACAGTGTATAATGGTGTAGCAAAAGGAGATTGTGTTGTCATTGATAAAAACCAAATGGCAAGGCTGAGTTTGTGCAGATCCGGCCCAGAAAGGAAGAGTTTGAGCAAGAGATATAGGCCCTTAAAAAGAGAAATGTGGGTCTGGTAAGAGCAGAGCCCAGTGCCAAAGAGCCCGTACCCATCATGCATTTATGGTTTTCCTTCCCATCCAGCATCACTATGTCCCTCACACAGGCATGTAACAAATGGATCTCCTAGCATGATGCGTAATTATTCTGTCCCTTCTCATAGTCCAGGTGAGTCTTCTCCCCGAGGGCCATATTTTTCTATTACTTATTAGGGATCAGTCCCCTTCTCATTTCCCCACCAGTACCATGGGACAGGTAGGCCTCCTTTATCAAAGGAGTGGGGCTCCCAGGTACCTGAGGGCCTCATCCACAGCAATGCTGCCCTTGACTGCCCTTCCTGCAGGAATAGGTCCTCTTGACATATGTATGCTTATGCAAACTCTGCCATACTCTTGGGAATGTGCGTCCTAGTGATCAGGGGCCACTCACATTCCACATTGCTCTCCAAACGAGAGGCTTCCTTAAGACATGTATGAAAGTGCTGCTGCCTTCTGAATGATAACTCCCTCCTGCACAGGTGTTCATCTCATATCTGGTCACAAGAAGGGTCTGATCTGCTCATCCTCAATGTGGAATTACTACACACTTAGGGAATATGGGCAAGAGCAGGTATGCATTGTTAAAGGCTCAGAAGGTCTGCAGATTCTTTCTCAACTCACAGAGGCACCTAAAGGCTTGGCCTTGACCATTAGCACATGTATGGCACCTGGAGACAGCCTTTATGTGGCTCTTCCTAGTCAACTAGTATCCAAAAGTCTTCCTTGAGTTCCTGGGATTTTGCTCCTCTGGCCTTGCTCCAAAAACTGAGGAGGTTGATGAGAGGAAAGTCAGTCAGCTAGACCCAAGGGCTACCAGACACTGTAATTAAAGGATTGCAGCACAGGTAGACATTGGTTAGGGAATCTCCACCCTGGGTGACCACATGACTGCAGGTGGTGCTAGGGGGGTGGGGAAAGTCTACCAGGGAAAATAAATCTAGTAAATGATTTTTTTTTCTAAAGCTTTGAGGCATACCACATGCAGCCCACAGTTATTTGTAATGGTGTTAGGTTTCTTTCCTAGGACTTTATGGCTGTCATTTGGTTGCAAGGGCAGGTATTAGAAAAGAGAAGCATATTAACAGAAAGAGGTCAGTGCAGGTCTGGGAGACCCACAGATGGAAAGAAAAATTAGGCACACATTTAACTAGTGTACAGGGAGTGAAGAAAGGAGGCAGCCAAGACATTGTGTTTTTAGTAAAGGAAAAGTTGATAGGCAGCAAGCCTCTTGGAAAGGCAGCAAACTTTGTGTCTAGAGGGCCAATGGCCTAGATCCAAGGTCAGGGGAGTGAGCGGACCCTTAGTACAAAAATTAAAGCTACTGAATGTGCATCCTTCAGGGGAATTATCTAAAACTCTAATGCATGCTGCGTGCTAACTACAAAATATCATTCATCATTATATGCTACAAATTCTTTACTCTCACCAAAAATGGTAGTGAGGATGCACGGGGCACATAGGCTACCACAACAAGCCTTTATACCCTTATGCAAATAAATTTTTATTAACTTTGCAGAAGAATAATTCCTTTTTAGCTTTGGTAAGATCCTCATATGTAGCTCAATAGTGTGAAGGCTTCCCAGAGGAAGAACAGTTGGTCTGACCCAGGAACCCAGGGGCTAGTTGCAGACAGTTAAAGATTGCCAAACAGCTAAATAATGCTGAGGGAGTCTCTCTGCCTGAGGGATGCACAGGGGCACCACCTTAACTCGTTGAAATGGAAGACAATGTCAACCAATTGTTATTGGCACCAATTCAACACCAGCAGGATTCTCCAATTAGGGGTGCAATTAAGGGGGAGATTTTATGCAGTGCAAAAGGTTCCCATGTGATACAGTACAGCCGTGGAACAGCTTGGCTTTGATATGTCCCTCAGGCTGGTGTTGCAGCTTGGCCCCTATCTGGCTAGAAGCTCTGTTCCAGTCCATTCTGGTCTACTCCAGCCTGCTCTAGCCAACCAAGACAGGACAACTCTGATCTGCTATGGTCTGGCAAGGCAAGATGTCTTCTGGAAACCAAAGTCTTCGATGAAAAGGGAAAGCACATTCTCTGAACAAGGGGTGAATTGACATATAAAGAGAAGTCACTGCCCCTGGGACTGATTGGTCCATTCTCATACAAATGAGGATTCTAAATCATCACAGTTCAATTGGTCCAAAAAAAAGCAATTGTTCTGATTGGTCAGAATGAAGCTGCTTTGATTGATTGATGAAGATGCTAATAAGAATATAGCTGTGCAGCCCTGATTGAATGGGGAAAGTTTCAGTCTCATTGCTGAAGTACAATTGCGGGAACTCCTTTATAATGGTTGGCTCAGAAGGCAGGAATGTAGTGAAGGCAGGAAGACAGGCAGTTAAGTGCAGGAGGCAGGCAAATCAGTGCAGGTGGCAGGCGGTTTAGTGAAGGCTTCTCTCTAAAGCATGGCTTGCATGAGAGGCCCCTGTTTAGCAATGGCCGCTAGGCTCTGTTTTTAAATTTGAGCCCAAATAGTCACTAGGAGCCCTTCTTGGTAGGTATTTTCTTTCTCATGGTAAACAACATAAACAAAATACATTCCTAAAAACTACATGTAAAAATGGGAGATAATTTTTTAACACCCTTTCAGGGATGATAACACAGGAAGACATGTTTCTATGTGTGAATCCAGAACACATAACAGACATCTGCATGTCTTAAAGGGCTTAGAGAAGCCTCTGTGATTTTCCTATTTAAACATGCAAGAGTTCAAAGGCTACCCTGAGGAAGGTCAGCTGGCCCAACCCAGATGGTAATGGAACAAACAGACATGTACGAGGCAGCCTCTGATCTTTTAGGACTCACAGGGTCCTTGGTTGAGCCCATAAATAATGAGGATGGTAGGGGGAAACTATTGGAGGTGACAGATATGTTTATGGCACAGATTGCGGTGATGGTTTCATGGGTTTATACTTATCCTGAAACTCATCAAGTTGTATACATTAAATATGTACAGCTTTTATATGTCAATTATACATCAATAAAATAGATTTTAAAAAATGATTAATTACCAGAGGGAAGGGGGGAATGGGAGGGTATATACAGATTAAAGGGGTAAAATATTTGGTAATGAAAGGAAATCTAACATTCAATGGTTAAGACACAATGCAATATATATGACATATTGTTGAATTGTACATTTGAAACATATTTGATTTTGTTAATCAATGTCACCCTAGTAATTTTAATTTATAAAGATTACTGTAAAAACCAGAGAACAACAGATGCTATCATTTAAAATTGGGCTGTCCAATGCAGCAGCTGCTAGTGAAATGTGGCTATTGAGCACCTGAAACATAGCTTTTCTGAATTAAGGTATGGCATAAGCGTAGACTACATACCAAATCTCAAATAATATAAAACTATCTCATTAGTAATTTTAAATATTGATCACATATGGAAATTATTGGAAATGTTTTAAATAAAGTATATTAAAAATAATTGTACATTTTTAGTATGATTGCTGAAAAATTTCTGTTTTACACATATAGCTTGTACTTGTTGCTCTCATTATATTTCAGTTGAGCAAAGCTGCTTGAGAGGGAAAAACGATGAAAGCCATCTCCTCTACTGTGCAATCAGTGCAAACCAGGCCCCAGGCACACCTACTCTCAGCTGCTTTCCCTGAGGAGCCTTAGCCTTGGCTCCTTGGGACTGCACCCACCACTCAATAATACCTTTAGAGATGTTGACTGGGATAGATTTGAATCTATAATTCAATTTGGAAAGGGTAACTATCTTAACAATTTTGAGTCTTCTAATCTGTGAATGTGGCATATCTTTTCCATTATTTCTGTCTTATTTAATTTCTCTCAGCAATGTTTTGTAGCTTTCATCATACTGGTCTTGTCTATTGTTAAGCTTATTACTAGTTATTTTATATTTCTTGGCACTGCTATAAATGGAATCTTTAAAAATTTTATTTTCCAACTATTTCCAGCTAGAATATGATACATTAGAGTTCTCTATATTAACCTCGAATCCTATGATATTGCTAAATTCATTTACTAGTTTTAGTAGTTGTATTGTACAATCCCTGAAGTTTTCTACATAAACAATCAGATTATCTATAGAGATAAATTTACTTGTAAAAAAAAACTCGGCAACAAAAACAGAAGTCCCACAACTGGAGACACACAGAAGAGGCCACCTCAAGACTGGTAGAAGGGGTAGAGGTGCGAAATGAGCTGGTCCCACACCTTCATGTGTAGGTTGAGAATTGGGAGAAATATCTTGGCTGTGGAGGTACCCCTGAAAGACTGAAGAATTCCAGTCCCATAATTCCAGTGCCAGGAAGAGGAATCCACACAACTTCTGGCTGAGAAAGCCAACTGTGATTGAGGAAGAGTGAGGTGGAGGGCTCTAGGAGTTGCAGACTTTCCTCTTATGGGCCCTGATGTAAGGTCCTTGGTGAGTCTTTTGTTACAAACTCACTGACTCTGAGCTCCAGCTCTGGGGAAACAGCTCTAAAGGCACCAGGGACATACAGGGAGAGACTGAGTTGTCAGGCTTCAGGGCGAGGGCCTGAGAGGCAGCTTTCTCCAAGATAGAGAGAAGTGCTGGCACAATCCATTGTTTTTGTTGTTGTTGTGAACCCCCCCCAACCACCACCTGGCTTGCAGACCCAGGTGGGCACCATATCTGAGTCGCCATCAACCTGGCTAATATTGTTTGCCCTGCCCTGGAGACTCCCTGAGACCCAGCCCTTCCCAACATGCAGGCCCACCCAAGCCCCTTTCAATGGATTTTCCATATAAACAGCCTGTCTTGGCTCATGCTAAGGACTTTCCTAAAATCTCTCAAAAGCTTAAAAACCTAAACAAGCAGCATCTGGCCTCAGTGTTCCCTGTACTTCTCACTGAGCAGCCCTAAGCCTGGCTCTAGCGGCAGTGAGTCTCAGTTTGTGGCTTCGCCTTGTTGTAGCTACCAGTCCCCGAAAGACACACGAACCACCAGAAATCAGTGAATTATAGGAAGGGCGCCCTTTATTCAGCCAGCTGGGTCCGCCAGGGGTACGCAGACCCCAAATTAAGCAGCCCCAAAATGTAGAGGTACAGGGTTTTTAAGCCCCAAATCCCATTCTTCATTCTGTCTAAACACAAAGGTCTATTTTTCTTCTATTCATTACCTTTCGACCCACAGGTCAGGTGTTCAAGCAGGGGTACAGAAGCAGAAACCTTCTTAGAATGTTATGTTCCCATAGGTCATAGCCTATGTTCCCATGGCGATAGTCAAACAGTAATTTTCCCAGCCAGCACAGCCTGTCAGGGCATTTTCAAGCCCAGTGTAGGTCGCAGCCATTTTAAGATTGTTTGGTGGCTCATGCCAGGTGGCAATGGACAGGGCAGCTGAACTTGGCCTGCCACAGGGCTCCTCCAAAGAGGCCCCAACCTGCATTCCCAGTGGCTGGCTTCAGTTTGAGCAAGAGCACCAGATGAGCAAAGGCACATCTGAGGATGACATACCCAAAGGGCAGACTGGGCAGGCACCAGAGCCCTGCTAAAGTGAATCCTACACTACAGGGTCAGCCCCTGCACAACTTCTCTGCTGATCACAACAAGTCATCACAACCAATCAGCCCAAGGATTAATTCCTCCCATTGATGAGAAAACAGCAACCAAGGCTCGACTATAACAAGAGGACACACACACAACCCACACAAGGGACGTACCTGGAGCACATGGCTCAGATGACCAGAGAAGGTTGTGCTGCTGGGACCTATAGCCCACCTACTACTACTAAGGCCACTCTACTAAGACTGAGAGACATAGCAGCCCTACCTAATAGAAACAAACACAGAGAAGTAGCCAAAATGGGGAGACAAAGAAAAATGCCCCAAATGAGACAATAGAACAATGCTTCAGAAAAAGAACTCAATGAAATGAAGATAAGCAATCTACCAAATGCAGAGTTCAAAACACTGGTTATAAAGATTCTCAATTAACTTAGGGGAAGAGTAGATGAACTCGGTGAGAACTTTAACAAAGAGATAGAAAATATAAAAGTGGAGACAGAAAACATAAAAAAAGAATCAGTCAGAAATGAAGAATACAATAACTGAAATGAAGACTAGTTTAGGAGGAATCAACAGTAGATTGGATAAAACAGAGGACTGAATTATCAATTAAAAAGATAAGGTAGCAGAAAACACCCAATCAGGAATACACTGGAGGGAATCAACAGTAGATCAGGTTAAGCAGAGAATCAAATCAAAAATTTAAAAGATAAGGTAGCAAAAAATACCCAATCAGAACAGCAACAAGAACAAAAGAATACCACAAATGAGGATATTTTAAGGGGCCTCTGGGACAACATCAAATGTACCAACATTTACATTATAGGGGCACCAAAAAATGAATGGAGAGAGCCAGGAATTGAAAACCTATTTGAAAAAAATGATGGAAAACGTCCCTAACCTAGTGAAGGAAACAGATATATAAGCCCAGGAAGCACAGAGAATCCCGAACAAAACAAACCCAAAAAGGCCCACATCGAGGCACATAATCATTTAAACAGCAAAAGTTAAAGACAGAGAGAGTGTTGTAGCCGCCAGCCCCCGATAGACACACAGACCACCAGAAATCAGTGAGTTATAGGAAACACACTCTTTATTCAGCCAGCTGGGTCTGCCAGGGTTATGCAGACCCCAAATCAAACAGCCCCGAAATGTAGAGGTACAGAGTTTTTAAGCCCTAAACCTATATTCTTCATCCTGTTTGAACACACAAATCTATTTTTCTTCTTTTTACTAACTGTCAACCCACAGGTCAGTTGTGCAAGCAGGAGTACAGAAGCAGAAAACTTATTGTTAGAGCATTATGTTCCCATGGGCGATAGCCAAACAGTAATTTTTCAGCCAGCACAAGAGAATCTTAAAAGCAGCAACAGAACAGGATCTAGTTACCTATGAATGAGCTCCCATAAGACTGTCATCGGATTTCTCAAAAGAACCTTTTGCAGGCCAGAAGGGATTGGCAGGAAGTATTCAAAGCGATGAAAAGTGAGGACCTATAACCAGGATTACTCTACCTAGCAAAGCTATCATTTAGAATTGAAGGAAAGATAAAGAGCTTTGCAGACAAGGAAAAGCTAAAGAAGCTCATCATTACCAAGCCAATGTTAGAGGGACTTCTTTAAGAAGGAAATATATATATATATATATATATATATATATATATATATATATGAATAATAAAATGGCAGTAACTACATATCTATCAACAATCACTTTAAATGTAAATGGATTAAATGCTCCAATTAAAAATAAGGTAGCTGCAATTGCAACAAAAAGAATAAAATACCTAGGAATAAATCCAACAAAACATGTGAAGGACCTGTATAATACAAACTACAAGACTCTGTTAAAAGAAATGGAAGAAAATTCAAAAAAATGAAAAGATATTCTGTGTTCTTGCATTGGAAGAATCAACATAGTTAAAATGACCTTATTAACTAAAGCATTATACAGATTTTATGCAATCCCCATCAAAATCCCATAGGCATATTTTAAAGAAATAGAACAAAAAATTATCAGATTTGTATGAAAGCACAAAAGACTCCAAATTGCCAAAGCCATCCTGAGAAAAAAGAACAAGGCTGGAGGCATCACTCTACTCGACTTCAAATTATTACTACAAAAGGACAATAATCAAAATGGCATGGTATGGGCAGAAAAACAGACATACAGGCCAGTAGAGCAGAATTGAGAGAGTCCAGATAAACCCATATTTATATGGGCAAATAATTTTTGACAAAAGAGCCAAAAACATATAGTGGAAAAAGGAAAGCCTTTTCAATAAAGGCTGCTGGGAAAACTGGAAAGCCGCTTGCAAAAAAATGAAACTAGACTGTTGTCTATCACCACACACCAAAATTAACTCAAAATGAATTAAGGACCTGAAACAATAAATAGGTAGAAGAAAACATAGGAACTAAACTCGAGGACTTTGGAATTAAAGAGGATTTTATGAATTCGACCTCAAAAGCAAGGGAGGTAAAAGCTAAAATAAATGAATGGGACTACATCAAACCAAAAAGCTTCTACACAGCAAAAGAACCATCAACAAGATAGAGAGACAACCATCCAAACAGGAACATATATTTGCAAGCAACGTGCCTGAAAAGGGCCTAATATCCAAAATATACAAAGAACTTATACAACTAAATAACAACAACAAAAAATAAAACAATTCAATCAATGAATGGGCAGAGGACCTGAACAGACACCTCTCTCTAGAGAACATACAAATGGCCAACAAATATATGAAAAGATGCTCATCACCACCAGCTATTAGGGAAATGCAAATCAAAACCACAATGAGATACCCCCTCACACCTGTTAGAATAGCTATTATCAACAGGACAATTAATAACAAATGTTGGAGAGGATGTGAAGAAAAAGAAATCCTTATACACTGCTGGTGGGAATATAATCGGTACAACCACTATGGAAAATAGTATAGAGTTTCCTCATGAAACTAAGAATTGATCCACCATATAGTCCGGCAATCCCTCTACTGGGTATTTACCCCAAAGATTTGAAAACACATATCCAAAAAGATATTTGTACACCGATGTTCCTAGCAGTATTATTCACAGTGGCCAGGACGTGGAAGCAACTAAAGTATCCTATGATACATGATTAGATAAAAATGCTATGGTACATATATACAATGGGCAATTACTCAGCCATAAGATGAGATGAAATACTGTCACTTGTGACAACATGGATGGACCTCGAGATAATCATGCTAAGCGAAATAAGCCAGACAGAAAAAGTTGAAAATCACATGATATCACTTATATGTGGGATATAAACCTAAAAACAACAAATGACAATAGACTATTGGTTACTAGAGCGTAGGGGGGAGGAGGAAGGGGAGAGATAGGGTAAAAGCATCAAATATGTGGTGACAAGGAAATCTAATTATAAGTGGTGAACACACAGTATAAATATATATTTGCCTTATTGTGAAAATGTACTGCTGAAATTTATTGGATTTCATTAACTAATGTCACCATAAAAAATAAATTAATTTAAAAATAAATAAATAAAAAATAAATAAAAATGGAAAAATATTAAAAAATAAAAATATGGTGGCTGAATGAATAAGAAAACAAGACCCTTGCTTATGCTGCCTACAAGAGACTCACTTCAGATCAAATGACACACACAGACTGAAAGTAAAGAGATAGAAAAATATATTTCATGAAAATGGTGGAGAGGGGAAGGTGATATAGCAATACTGATAACAGACAAAGTAGACTTTAAAACAAAGGCTATAACAAAAGACAAAAAAAAGGACCCAGTTATTCCACTTCTGGGCATTTATGCAGCATTATTTACAGTAGCCAAGATGTGGAAGGCTACCTCAGTGTCCCTCAATGGGTGAATGGATAAAGAAGAAGTGATACATATATATCATGGTATATTACCCATCCATAAAAAGAATAAAATCTTGCCATCTACAACAGCATCAATGGACCTAAAAGGTATTGTGCTGAGTCGAGTAAGTCAGACAAAGACAAATGTCATATGTGGAATCTAGAGAACAAGATAAACAACAGAAGCAAGCACATAGATACAGAGAGCATTTTGATGGTTGTTAGATTGAGGGTGGGGGTTGGGTGAATGGGGAGGGAATTAAGAAGTACAAATTGGTAGTTACAAATAGTCATGGGGATGTAGAATATGGCATGGGGAATATAGTCAGTAGTAGCAGTGTAATAGCTATGTTTGGTGTCAGATGAGTACTGAGTTTATCAGGGTGATCACTTCACAAAGTTATATAAATGTCTAATCACTATGTTGTGCACTTGGAACTAATACACTATTGTATGTCAAGTATAATTTAAAAACTAAAAATATAAAAAAAGAAAAAAAATTAAAAATTGCAATTACAATATATACCTTCTCTCCTCTCCCCCCAAAAAAAGTTCTATAAAAGCACGAGATAACAACAGGTGTCTCTTACATTCTCATTACCTTATTTGAGATCTGGCACGTACTCTCTCTTGGAGGGATGATGCCACTCGAAGCCTACCATTTCTTTTTGTAGTGTCAGGTTGTTAAACAGATTTTCTGGCTTAAATGGTTGAGCTACTAATGGTTGAGCTACTAGTCAGAGCTACTAATCCCAGTAGTGATGGTGGTAGTAGTTAAAAAAAGAGGTCATGGAGATAGCTGACGTTTTAGTAAAAATTCCATAGACTGGACGGCTTATAAAAAAAAGAAATTTATTTTTTTCACAGTCCAAGATGAAGGCATTGGCTGATTGGGCATCTGATGAGAGCCTACATCCTGGTTTACAGATGGCCATTTTTTTTCTCGGTGTCCTCATGTGGTAGAAGGAACAAGCTAGCTTTTTGGGATTTCTTTTATAAGGGTGTTAATCTCAATTGTGAGGGCTCTGTCCTCATGACCCAAACACCTCCCAAAGGTCCCACTTCCCAATCCCATCACCTTGGAGAGTAGGATCTCAACATAGAATTTTGGGGTGGCACAAACATTCAGACTAGAGAAGCAGGCTCCCAGTGAGCCAGAGCCAACATTTATTCTAAAACATTTCAGTTTAGAGGGAAAGGTTTTATGTATACCTTTTATATATTTAATGAAGTGGAAAACCTGGGGATAAAATCACAAAGGGCACAAGCATCCTGAGGCCTCCTCAACCACACTTGACATTTCCTGATTCTTGTGCATAGGCATAAGAGTCACAGGCCTGATCTCTCTGAAGTCTGTTTCTCAAGCAGAGGAGCGGAGGAACGGGCAGCAGCTGGCGGAGGGCGAGGGTGGGGGGACTGGACATGAATTCCAGCTGATTGGTATATACACTTTGCTTTCCAAAAGTACTAGGACCAAGATCCTTCTCCTCATTTCCAGGTATCTCTGTTAAGCCTCTTTGAGAGTTCCTGGCCTCCTGCACTCAAGACAGACCAGCCCCAGGCTACCTATTTCCCTCTTGATAGTCCTCTCACTTCATTTCTCCTATGGCCCAAACTCACTTCATCCTTGATATTTCTTAAACATTGAAGGTAACAAGGGATGATAGACCTCCTCGTTGTGTGTTGCTTTGGTGGGCTTCAGGCAACTCACTTGACTCTTTATTCCTTTGATCAGAGACTACACACATTCTACCTTGGACTTGCAAAAAGATTAATAGACACAGATAGGATTTCACTGTTTTCTTGCCTCTATCCAGACTCTGGGGCCACATATATTTTACCTTGGACAAGCCTGAAAATAATAGTAAGAACAGATAATATTTCACTGTCTGCTCTCCACCTTCAAGCATAGAGTGAATCGCAGTTTTCATGTAGTCACCATTCCAGCAGAGCCCTTATCCTTTGTGCTATGTCAGAGGCCTTCTTCCCATGACTATTCCTATAACTGCTACTCTTGTCTTTCCTCCAATAGCCAGTCTTAAATCATGATCTTTTTATATAAAAAAGCAAACCATGCTTCAGAGGTTGTGACTCAGTTTCTCTCTGTATTTTGTTCTCGACTCTCCAACTTGACAAAAGAGGTTCACAGTTCAAACCGGATGGGCAGAGACTACATTTCCCTGATGTTGATGCTGTGGCAATATGCTTCAGGAATTCATCCAAGATTGAGTAGTAGGGGTAAAATTTATGAGATTTTCTAGCACATGTGACCCTGATCTCTCAGTCTAAAGTTGTAGCAGATAGGGTTTCCTCATTGATACCTGCAAAAACAATCCATTCTTGTCCCCTCTCTGACTACAAGATATTATGCCCCATGAGATATTTTTGACTGGCAGATGTAGTATGAGATTCTGTCATGGTAACATGTTGCCTGTTAAATCAAAGAGATAAGACTCTTTCACTGTGGTAGTATCCGCTAGTGCTTCACTGCAATTGTTCTTTCTTCTCAGTCAAACCTTAGATTATATTCCTTAGCCTCCCTGAAAATAGGGTGAAAAATTCTGTGTACCACATCTAGATCTGGTCCCCAAATCCTCTCGCCTGCTCTTTATTTATTCCCTCCTCCCCTATTCTTGCTCACTGGGATGGAGATGATCACACTGTTTGGGAAGTTGTTTATGGTTCCTGAGTGACTGCATGGAAGAGAGCAATCCTTAGACTGGGAACACTGTGCTTGACTATTATATAGATTAAAAGTAAACACACTTTATTTGAGTCATTATCGTTTGGGGGTCTGTTTGTTACAGTAATTTAGCCTCCAATAAGAAATTTTTAAAAAGCTTACCTTTGTTCAGTTGTGTACCCATAGATATTCCAGGTATGTTTCTCAGGCTTCTGGGCCTGCTCTTGAGAGCTCGGAAAAATGTCACCCTTCTGAATTCCTGATGGAAAGTTCTGCTTTTGGAAATTTTTTCACTAACGGTGATTATTAGCCCTTTGGAGCCCTTGGGCCAGGGCACCCTGTCCCTCCGTCATAGGCCCAGAATGTGCAGGGGCTGGGCTGGGACTGTATGCATAGGTGGTGCCTACCTTTCTTCCTGTTTTACTGGCGAACATTCTAAAGGTGTGTCGTTGAACCACAAAGCCTTCTTCTATTCTGGCTTGAACAAAGGAGTAATAGATAGTTAGGGAAGAAATGAGGACATTTAAAGTTATAGTGGGTATTTAAATGAATACCGAGTAAGGAATTATGAATTTCGTTAGGCAGGATAATTGATGTTAAGAAGTAAAAATTTTCTTAGTTTTAAATATATGTACTGAAGTATTTATGAGAGAAACGTTACAATGTCCATAATTTAAAATATTTTAACAAAAAATAAAATGAAGCAAATATGACAAAATATTTACAATTGTTACATATAGTTAATGGGTATGCAGGAGTTCATGGTAATATTCTCTCTACATGTCAGTATATTTGAAATTTAATGTTAAAAAATGAAATGTAAATGAAAAGTCTTCATTCCTTGTGAAAAGTTCTTAAATTGAAGACTTCTTGCACAATAGAGTTTGAAAAGAAATACAATGTTCAGTTTTTGATTACGGTTATTTTACTTTTGTCTTCATCCAAATGTAAGAGGTACAACAATTTATTCAAATAGGAAGAAGGACACAACAATCTAGTCTCCCTTTCCTTTCTTCCCCTGATAACTCTCACCTTGCACTTCTCAGACTCATTCAGGCATATGTGGAATGTATAGGACTTACGTTGTCCCAAACACTCAGCACGAGGAATAAGACGGCTGATGGGGTACTCCCTAACAATGTGTGCACATTAGACAACCCTTCTTGCCAACTCATTGGCTTCAGATACTTGAAGTACAGATCCCTCTGAACTCCTCTATCCTCTACATAGGATCAGTTTACTGACTGCCCACCACCACACTGCCTGGCATTGACATGTCCTTGGAAACCTCTCAGTCCTAAATCAGTTGTCCCAAACATTTTAGTCTGGACCTCAACTTGGCGAGGATTTACAGCCTATGTGCATGTATCCAAAAGCCTTCCAAATGTATCCACAGCTTCCTTGCAATCTTCTCAATGCCTCTAGCATGGTCCAGGTAGGGAAGCAAATGCAAAATGACAAAATCTGGCAGAAATCTTAGTTAGAACCTCAAAGTGTTTGTTTGGTAATACATAAAAAATATGAAATTCAAATTTCAGTGTAAAACAAAAGTTGTGTTGGAATATATCCACACTCATTCATTTACATATTACCTACAGTTTAGTACTACAACAGCAGAGTTGAGTAGCTGCAACAGACACCAACCATATGGCCCACAAACATTAAAATATTTTTTGATTTTTTTTTCCGGAAAAAGTTTACCTACCAATCCATGTTGTAATGTTTCCTGTTTGTTTTTGTTCTGATAGAGGTATGGCCTTTATTCTCATTTTTTAAATTCAATGTTTATCTTAGTCAGATTGCCAAATAAGACATACAAGGTGAAGAAGCATTTGATTATTATTTGGTGAGAAATAATCAGTGAAGACAGTAAGAAAGTCTAAATTTAAATAAAAAATGAAATATCCACTCAGATGTGAATTATACCAATTACTTAGATTCACTGATGAAATAAATATTTCTAAAATCTAGTCTCACTATTACTTAATCCTGCAGATGCCCAGTTTGATATTGTTTAGTAGTTAAACCTTTTTTAATACAGAGCTTAGAAAATCTTATTCCTAATATTGTATTGATAAATTTTGTATCAAAAAATTTAACATTGATGTATCTGAATGTATTTTGTATCAGAAAATTATATATATATGTATATATATATGCTTTATATTACATGGTATGTACAAATTGATTTTAAATGATAATTGTTTAAAACTAATATACTCATATTTAGCAATAATTATCTTGACATGGGGGGAGATGAATGACCTTTTTTCTTCTTCCTTGTATTTTTCAATTTTTCTATAATTACCAAAAGAGTTTTCAAATATTGCATTATTTGACCAATTTAAAATAAAATTTTCTTAATCCTTGTGAATTTGCTTCACACTGACTTTTCTCTCTGCATACCCAAAAAGCTATCTGATGTGGAAAGGACTAAACATGAGGTTTAGTGCCTTTAAAATGAAAAACAAAAGGGAAGGCACAAGTGCCAAGAATAAAATTACAGGCAGATCCAATTTTCACACAATAAAGTCTGCTTAGTGTTCTTGGGAAATACGTGACGATCCTTGAAATGTGTGTGGGGGGGATTTACGTGGTCGAACTAATCAAATAAAACACTACTTAATTGCCCAGTGGAGCACTCTCTCAGGGGCTAAAGTGAAGGAATTATTTTATCAACTCCAGAGGAAACATTATATACTTATATTTTTTAAAACTTCCTAAAGTAATACTAGAGAAGAAATAGTTTTAGGTCATAATTTCGCTTTTTAAGGCAAAACCTGATCATCAGATAAATTTTTTACAATTCTAGAAATAGGTAAAGCAGATTTTTTCTTTATCTTTCCCACCCTACCAACCTTTACCGAGAAGGAAAATTTTTTTGAGATTTGATGTGTTCTACAACTCCTTTTTCAAGTAGATCTGGAACCTAAGAAAAACAAATGTGAGAAATGCTTATAAAGTCAACCAATGACTGGTGGATATATTTTATGAAGAAAAGTAGTTAATTCACTGTAAAGGAAAATGTATAATAATTTACCAGCTGTTGAAATTGTTAAATAATAGCATTTGTGTGGCATTAATTGCTCTTCTAAATAACATGGCACAGACACAGAAAAAGTAAGCTGTCAAAGAGAACTGTGTATGCTCTGTGTCATTCTCTGTGGCAAGCTGCTAACAGATTACCAACTCTATTTCATCTTCTTTCTGGCAACACAGCTATCTGATATTTTCCTGTCTCCTTTGTGTTTATATGTGCCACAGGACTGACTTCTAACCAGTGGAATGTGGGTAGAAGTGATGTATGGCTCTTTCAATCCTGATCCCTACAGCCTTCACACCTACTGTGCTCCATTTTTCTTCTGATGACTGCATAAACAGGATGCTGAAGACCTAAGAGGCCATAAGATGAAAAGAACCACTGCTGCTTGGAGGATAACCTACTGACCAAGAGCACCCACACTGAACTGTGGCAGGATCATTATTATGTCCTATGCAGGACCCATTTATAGGCAGGTGTTAACTATCTGCAAATGGATAAACTGCTCTACCTATAAGCAGAGAATTGAAGTCACTTTGATCAGTTGCTCTCACTTCAGAATTATCTTGCCAAAGGGGATCTTTCAAATTCACGCCAGGCTTCTCCCAACATTCAAAAATACTACTGATGGGAAAATTGTTTATTTTGTTATGTTTAACTCAAAACAGAGGTAGTGACATCTGTGCTGAGAATTACCCACTGCTGAAGAGATCTGGCGACACCCGAGTTGTTTTTCTATAGCTTAAAATTTCTGGTTCAAATTTAATTGCAGATAAGATAGGAAAGATCATGCAGATGGTCCTAACATACTCCTCAAGAAATCTTTTACAAAAAAAAAATTTATTTGTGAACCTAGCTCAAGAACAAACATCTTAAGTCATATTACACAATCCCTTCTCATTAGGTAAGATGGATCTTCTTGAAGATCTGAAAAACTCACCTTGTTGTTCAGACATGTCTGGCAGTTCTTCTGTGGGACTGAAGAAAAGCCAATGAGCATTTTCCATGAACCTATTCCTCAAAGTCAACCAGCAATAAGTTTGACCAATGAGGTTAAACCTGGTCAAATTCTTTTTTTTCGAATGAAAATTATTAACATGAATGAATCCAAGCCGTTCAGTGCTCTAAGTTCTACTCACTTGAATATTGTTGTATACTCCCCTAAAAAGATATTTAATAAAAGGAAGTCAAATCAGACAATAATGGGATGCTTCAGGCCAAAATGACATTAAATGTTTTTTATTGAACGAAAAGATAAAACATGGAAGTTGAAATCACCAAGTGAAAGCAGCTTGCCAGATGAAGCTGCTACACTTGGTGCTAAATAACCTTATGAACTGAGAGTATAAAGAATACATATAATATGGAAGTTACCTCAACAGCAAAGGAGAAGGTGTAGTTTACAGTTTTGCAAGGTAAAATTTGGTGATGACAAATTTAGTTGCTCAAAATTTCTAGCCCTTATCCACTTAATCCGTTATGATTCTACATATGTGCATTCAGTATGTACATACTGAATTTCCATTTTAATGGAAGCTGCTTTTGGAAAAAAAAATTTAAAATTTTTTTACATTTATTTGACATGCTAATTTTTAAATTTTTGTATTTTATATTTGTATGTGTGTGTGCGTATTTATATGCACTTAAAAAACTCCCAACTCTTGTTTATATGTAGAGGGGTCATGCTGCTTTTCTTAAAGTTAACATTGGTGAATTTCAGTTATTATTTCTCCTGCATGTCTAAGAAACTTCATATGTTCTCAGTGTACCCACACAAAAAGGTGGGTTGACAGGTATGTCAAAAATGCTTTATGAAAAGAGGGAGGTAGCTCATGCGAGTTGGCAACCTTTTGTCTATTGTTTTCTGTTGCAGTAAGCTGCCTCCCTTTGACACCTTACAGTCAAGATGAAAGGAAAACTTTTTACTTTGAAGCTTACTTAGCACAGTTGTACATTTGCTATAATCCACCTTCAACTTAGTTTACTAGGGTTTCTAAGGTACGATGATAAATACCCTATACCCAGTACACAGCATTAAAAAAGTACTGAAGAAACATTTTAAAGACGATACTTTGTTGTTTTTTTCATCAGCTTCTCTGGGATACATTTCCAGAATGGTTTTGTTACCACTTTATAAACAATCTAAGCCAAACAGCACAAATAGCATCAATGTCGTATTTCTTCCAATATTCATATCAATACTGGAGGCTAATCCTAACATACACTATTTGGGGGGTGGAATGCAAAAGAAGAAAATCCATGACACGTTGCAAAGATAGGACAACAGCATCTTAGTTGTAGGGGTGATCTTAAGGTGCAGAAAGAGGGGACTCTCTAGAAGGTGATGGTGTGGTTTCTTCAGGTGGAAAAACAGTGAGTGTGCAAGCTCGGATGCCACCAAGGGACTCTGGGAGATCAAAAACCTTATGCCATTCATCTTTATCTGGATCATATTTCTGCACTATCTCTACCATACAACGATTATTCCAGGAATACCCACCAACCACATAGATTTTATTTTCAAAGACAGCAACCCCAACGTCACTCTGCCCTCTTAACATGGCAGCAATTGGGGTCCACTGGTCAAGGATAGGTGAGTAGTATTCACAGCTGAGGACATCGTCATAATCACTTGTTCCTCTGAAGTGATTGCCGCCAATGACATAGAGCCTTTCTCCCACTGTACACATGCAATGCAGACCTCTGACAGTGGTCATCGGTGCCTTCTGGATCCATTTGTCAGTATCAGGGTCAAAGCACATGAGCTCCTTTTGGAAAGTGTCATGAGTAATTCCTCCTAAAGTATGAAAATAATAGGCATGAGGTAAGCAGATTACTATAAAAATGTAAAGGTCAATAAGAGGCTCTCTGTCATAGATAATTAACTTCTGGCCAAAATTATAATATTCAACAACTTATCAGTAGCATTATTACAAATGTCTGCCCTCTATAAATACTTTCCCTGGATTAAAAATAAAGAAAAAACATTTTCATCTTCTTAAAGAACAAAAATACAGTTTATATTACTGCTTTGATTTTCTTTTTTATTAAATTTTATTTAGTTTCAAGTATACAGTACATTGATTAGACATCTATATAGTTCATAAAATGATCCCTCCAATTGCACCCTCCCTCCTCTGACTCTCCACCTAGCCAACGTATTAATGTTAACTGCATTCCCTATGCCATGCTCCCCATTCCCGTGACCATCCATCGGCTACCAATTTGTACTTCTTTAGCCCTTTACCCCATTCTCCCAGCCCCCAAAATCCCCCTTCCTTCTGTCTGATACCAAATTGTTCACTACACTTGTGAGTCTATTTTTGATTAGTTTTTTTTTTAATTCTTTAGATTCGGCATATAAGTGAAATCATATAGTGTTTATCTTTCTCTGTCTGACTTAAATACCTTCTAGGTTCATCAAAGTAATATATTTTTTCTGTCCCCTTCCTTTTCATATGTAGGAATCTTATTTTTTATCCTTTCAATCACCATATCTTTTGGCTGGAGCACTTAATTCTTTTCCATTTAAGGTACTTATTGATAGGAATGTAGTCACCATTCTTTATTCCTGTTTTTGATACATGCTTTTTTTTTCTTAAAAAAAGACCCTCCAACATTTCCTGTAATACTGGCTAGGTGGTGATAAATTCCTTTACCTTATTTTTGTCTGGGAAGTTCTTTATCTGTCCTTCAATTCTAAATGATAGCTTTACTGGATAAATTATTCTTGGATAACCAAGAATAATTTATATATCCTGAGTCTTCATCCTGTCGAATATTTTTTGCCAAGTCCTTCTGACCTACATAGTGTCTTTTCAGAAATCAGCTGACAGTCTTATGGGTGTTTCCTTATATGTAATTATTTGTTTTTCTTTTGCTGCTTTTAATATTCTCTTTGTATTTAAACTTTGGACTTTAAATTATGATGTGTCTTTGTGTGGGCCTCTTTGGAGCCCTGATATTTGGAATTCTCTGAGCGTCCTGTGGTTTTATGCCCATTTCTTTCACCAGGTTAGGGAAGTTTGCCATCATTATTTCTTCAAACAGCTGTTCAACATCTTGATTTTCTTCAGTTATGCCGATTAGATGAATATTTGGAGCCTTAATAGTGTCGCATATCCTCCTTAAATTATTTTTATAATCTTGGCATCTTTTTTCTAACCATTCTAATCGAGTGTCATGATTGGCTTTCCTGTCCTCTAGATATTGCATTTGATCCTTTATTCACTTTGTTTATTCCATTTAATATACTTTTCATCTCAGATAATATGTTCCTCATTTCAGACTGGTTGCCTTTTATAATTTCCATTTCCATTTTTATGTTTTTTTATCTTTTTGTTGAAGTTCTCACTGAATTTATCTATACTTCCCAGCAGTTCATTAAGCATCTTTATAACCAGTTGTTTTCAACTCTGCATCTATTAGATTGACTCCACTATATCTGGATGTCTGTTCTCTTCTCTCATATGATTTCTGCTTCTTTTCCCATTTTGTCAGCCTTCTCATGTCTGTTTCTATGTACTAAACAAAGCTCCTAAGTCTCCTGGTCTCATTAGTGTGGATTTGTGGATTTGTCAGTGGCACAGTCCTGAGAGGGATTCAGCTGAAAGCCAAACTTAGCCCAAGACTCTACCCCTCAGGGGCCACCTGTTAAGATTCAGCAAGCAATCCACAGATGCTGTGCTTATTTTATAGTTGCCTCAAAAGGTCATATCAGAAACTCAGGCTGCCTCCAGTGTGAGTCTCAGCAAGGAACACCTGACTCACTGAAGATACACTCGAATGTGGCTTCAGTGGGGCCACGAGGTGGGCGAGGCAGGGTTCAGGAAATCCTCTGGGCTGCGCAACCTCTGTTATACAGTTTGATGACATCACAGCTATATCAGCACGGAGTCGGGGCTCACTGGTAGTGGGGGAAGGCTCAACAGGGAACAATGGATATAACCAGCACTTCTGTACTCAGCAAATCCCGCCTCAGCCCTCACTCCAACAATGTCTCCCTGTAAGTCCCTGGTGACCCCTGCATGCAGCCGAATCGGTACTGGTGCTCAAAGCAAGCAGGTCCATCACTGTGAAAATCCGCTCACAGGCATGACCCTTTTAAGAGGCTAGTGCAGCCACTGCTGCCGCAGCCTCCCTCTCCCTCAGCCGCTCGGGACAAGGCAGCCCTGCATCCTTGCCACGTCCTACCTTCTGCCATTCATTGCAAGGTGATTTGTTGGATTTCTCCTTAGTTGTATCGCTTGTTCCTCTAGATACCAGGCAATTTTTCCTGGCTGGTGCTCCTTGTTCCATCAAAACTTTGATTTGGTCACCAGAAGGATGAACAGAGCCTTTATTATCTATGCCATTTTTTCTCCCATTTTAAAAAAATAAATGTATTTATTTAAATTAGTTTCACGTATACAGTACATTTGGTTAGACATCTATAATGTTCATAAAACTATCCCCCAATTGCTCTATCCCTCACCTGGCTCTCCACTTAGCCATTATATTAATGCTAACTGCATTCCCTCTGCCATGCTTCCTGTGCCCAACTATCAATCACTTATTTGTACTTCTTTAGCTCTCCACCACATTCTCCCAACCCTCGCAACCCTCCTCTGCTCTGTTCATTCACCAAATTGTCCACTATATTTCTGAGTATGTTTTTTAATTAGTTTGTTCTTTTGTTCCTTATATTCCATGTGTAAGTGAAATCACATGGTACTTATCTTTCTCTGACTTATTTCACTCAGCATAAGAACCTCTAGGTCCATCCATGTTGCTGCAAATGGTCGAATTTCATTTTTTTAATGGCTGAGTAATATTCTATTGTCTATATGAACCATAATTTCTTTATCTAATCATCTGTTGATAGGCATTTAGGTTACTTCCATATCCTGGCTATTAGAAAATTTGCTGCCATGAATATCAGGGTGCATAGATCTTTACGAATTACCATTTTCGTTTGTTTGAATAAATATCCAGAAGTGCAATTGCTGGCTCAAAAGGTATATCCACTTTTAATTTTTCGAGAAACCTCCATACTGTTTTCCATAGCGGCTATACCAATTTACAATCCCACCAACAATGGATGAGGGTTCCCTTTTCTTCGCATTCTTGCCAACACATGCTGTTTTTTTGATTTATTGATGATAGCCATTGTGACAGGTGTGAGGCGATATCTTATTGTGGTCTTAATTTACATTTCTCTGATGATTAGCAATCTTGAGTATCTTTTCATATGTCTCTTAGCCACCTGTATTTCCTCTTTGGAGAAGTATCTGTCCAGGTCTTCTGCCCATTCTTTAATTGGATTGTTTGTTTTTTGTTGTTGTTGAGTTGTGTAAGTTCTTTATAAATTTTGAATATTAACCCCTTACCAGATGTATCATTAGCAAATATCTTCCCCCAAACAGTCGGTCATCTTTTTGTTTTATTGATGGTTTCTTTTGCTGTACAAAAACTTTTTAGTTTGATGTAGTCCCATTTGTTTATTTTTTCCTTTTGTTGCTCTTGCCCAAGGAGAGATACCTGAAAAGAAATTCCTATTAGCAATATCAGAGAGTTTACTGCCTATGTTTTCTTCTAAAAGTTTTATGGTTTGGGGTTTTACATTTAAATCTTTAATACATTTTGAGCCTCTTCTTGTATACGGTGTAAGAAGATGGTCCAGCACCTATATTTTGCACGTATTTGTCCAATTTTCCCAACATCATTTATCGAAGAGACCGTCTTTACCCCACTGTGTATTCTTACCTCCTTTGTCATACACTAAGTGAGTGTATAGGTGTGAATTTATTTCTGGGCTCTCTATGCTGTTCCATTAATCAACGTATCTGTTTTTATGCCAGTGCCATGCTGTTTTGATTACTGTAGCCTTGTAGTATAGTTTGATATTGGGTAGTGTGATACCTCCAACTTTGTTCTTCTTTCTCAAGATTGCTATGGCTATTCAGGGTTTTTTATGGTTCCATATAAATTTTAGGATTATTTGTACTAGCTCTCTGAAAATTGCCATTGGTATTTTGATAGGAATTGCATTGAATCTATAGATTGCGTTGGGTAGTGTGGCCATGTTAATGATGTTACTTCTTCCTACCCATGATCACGGTATGTGCTTCCATTTATTTCTATCTTCTTCAATTTCTTTTTTCAATGACTTATAGTTTTATGAGAACAGGTCTTCTACCTCCTCAGTTAATTTGATTCCCAGGTATTTTTTAGTTTTCGACACAATTGTAAATGGGATTGTTTTCTTAATTTCTCTCTTTCTGAAAGTTAATCATCAGTGTATAAAAATGCCAATGACTTCTGAATATTAATTTTGTAACCTGCTACTTTACTGAAATCATCGATCAGTTCTAATGATGTTTTTGGTGAAATCTTTAGGGTTCTCTATATTTAGTATCATGTCATCGGCAAATAACAAGAGTTTTACTTCTTTCTTTCCAATTTGGATATCTTTTTTTTCTCTCTTTCTTTTTCTCTCTTTTTTTTCCTCTTTATTGCTGTGGCTGAGACTTCCAATACAGTGTCGAAGAGGAGTGGTGAAAGTGGGCATCCTTGTCTTGTTCCTGATCTTAAGGGAAATGCTTTTAGCCTTTCCCCATTGAGTATGAGGTTAGCTGTACGTTTGTCATATATGGCCTTTATTATGTTGAGGTAAGTTCCCTCTATTCCCACTTTGCTGAGAGTTTTTACCATAAATGGATGCTGGATTTTGTCGAACGCCTTTTCTGCATCTATTGATATGATCATATGGCTTTTATCTTTTGATTCATTAATGTGGTATGTCACATTAATGAATTTGTGGATATTGAACCAAATTTGCATACCGGGAATAAATCCAAATTTAGCATGGTGTATGATATTTTTAATGTATTGTCTCTAGGTATCTTTGATTTCTTCCTTGATCTCATTAATTACCCAGTCATTGTTTAGTAGCATATTATTTGGCCTCCATGTGCTTGTGTATTTTCCAGTTTTTTTTCTTGTAGTTGATTTTTAATTTTATAACAATTTGATCAGAGAAGATGGTTGATATGATTTCAATCTTCTTCAATTTTTTGAGACTTGATTTTTGTCCTATCATGTGGTCTATCCTTGAAAATGTTCCATGTGCACTTGAGAAGAATGTATATTTGCTGCTTTGAGGTAAAATGCCCTGAAAATATCTATTAAGTCCATCTGTTCTAGTGTATCTTTTAGGCCCATTGTGTCCTTGTTGATTCTTTGCCTGGAAGATCTGTCCATTGGTGTCAATGGGGTGTTAAAGTCCCCTACTATGAGTGTATTCCTATTGGTCTCTCTTTTTATGTCAGTCAATAATTACTTTATGTATGTAGGTGCTCCTATGTTCGGTGCATATATGTTTACTAGGGTTATGTCCTCTTGATTTAATAAAGGTCCCTTTATTATTATGTAATGCCCCTTTTTATCTCTTATAATAGCCTATGTTTTAAAGTCTACTTTATGTGATATAAATATCACTACTCCTGCCTTTTTTTTCATTTCCAATTGCATGAAATATCTTTTTCCATCCCTTTACTTTCAGTATGTAAGTGTCATTTTATCTGAAGTGGGTGTCTTGTAGACAGCATGTACATGGGCCTCCTTTTCTTATCCATTAGGTACCCTATGTTGTTTGATTGCAGCATTTAATCCGTTTAAAGCGATTACTGATAGGTACATCGTTACTGCCATTTTATTATTCATATTTGTCATTTCTATTTTCTTTTTTACCCCTTCTCTTTTTACAGAGGACCCTTTACCATTTCTCGTAATGGTGGCTTGTTGGTGATTAGCTCCTTAAGCTTTTTTCTGTCTGGGATACTCTTTATCTCACCTTCCATTTTAATCAAAAGACTTGCTGGGTAGAGTATCTGTGTTGTTGATTCTTGTTTTTCATAACTTTGACTATTTCTTGCCATTTCTTCTGGTCTGCAAAGTTTCCACTGAAGACTCTTATATTTGTTTTGTCTCTCAGCCTTGGCCAGATGGCCTAATGTGGAAGGTTCCCTGTGTGGTCCAGTGGTGCACTCTCCCTGATCCCTTGTGCCGGAAGCTCTGGAGGTGACATTTGTGTGGGTTATGTGTGATCTTCTGTTGTCACCAAACCTTTGTTGTTGTTAGTAGATCAGTGGGTGGGATTAACGTCCAGGATGACTAATTGTGGGAATTGACTGCACCCTCAGAATTAGAGTTGTTGTGTGTGGCCTGACCCCGCTGAGTCAGATTTGCCCTAGCGGGCTTGTGTACTTGTCGCAGCCACCCTTTGTGTCTATCACTAGTGGAACTAGTCAGGGGTTGCTCCATTGTGGTCTGGTGCCAGCCTCTAGATATTTTTGTTTTTTGGCCCCTTGGGACGGGTTCCCCCATAGGCCAAGGTCAGTCACTGCTTCTGATTGCTCAGAGCTACCGAGTGAGAACTACAAAGCGATCCACTGATGGTTGTTGCCTATGCTGGATTGGCTTCAATGTGGCTCCTTTATATTATCAGATGGAGGTGTTATAATGAGCTGGACTTCAGGTGATTCTCCACATTGATTATTTTATAATTTGGCTGTAATTTCAATGCAGTCCTGGGAAGAGACAAACTCTGCTTTTACCTAGTCTGCCATCTTCCTTGACTCCCATTTTTTCTCCCTCTTATTGCCATGACTTTCTTAAACATAGACCCATGAGATTTAAGAAACTTTACTGAATGAAAATATGTTTTGGCACTTTCAGAGATGAGTTTGCAGCAAATCCCAACTACAAAGCATCATTCACTACTACTCCTTTTTAGCAGGTACCCTCTGGGTGCTAAGCACAGGAATAGGGCACCCATATCCTTATTTGCTAAATAAGAATATCTCCTCTAGTTATTTCATTAGGGCTGTGATTCTGACTATGAATTGAAATAAATCAAAATGCTTTGGAAAAGTTGAAAGTGTTACATAAATGTAAAGCTTATAGAAATATTTAGAATTATTTCTTTTTGTAAGGTTTTTGGTGGATAGGTTCAGGTGGGTAATATCCTCTCCTATTAGCATGAACATTTAAAAAGCTAAAGAATTAGAATGCTGAATATATATGGAATTTTATATGTACAACTATTAGTTGTTGATCTATTCAGTCTCTATCATCTACAAAGTGTATTCTTAAATCACAAATAGTCTCTACAATAAAAGAATCAGATTATATCTTCTACAGTTTATTGAGAGAGCCAAACTAATTTTTACCCATATTATTCAAAGCTCTACTATCGGTGGCCAAATGGAAATCTCTTTTTTCTTCTGCTTTTTATATTTTTTTTCTGTATTTAATTGCATTTCCAGAAAGCAAAACAGGGTACTTTGGTTTGAAAATCAGCTATAGTTCCTATCCTACTCTTGATTGTGAAGGGCATATCTGCAATATATGCTAGTGGGCCACTACCAGTACAATTCGGACCTCATTTTCTCCCCCAGAGGATTTGGAACTCTCATTATAATGGCATGGCATCTATAATGAGAAGATAGTTAAATGGTATAAATCATTGATTAATGGGGCATATGATTTTCTGGTTGGCTCTTTCAATATAACACATCCTGTAGTTGCTCATAAATTTAACACCAGAAATCTGCCAATCACACACTGAAGACTCTTTATTGATCCTTCTTAATTACAGGTTTCATAAGGCAGTGTTCAGAGACTTAGATCACAAACATTACCTAATGCCTTTGTTCTCCAATAATGTAACTGCTGGCCTGGCACTGGCAGGCCTTCAAAAGGGGGACATACTGTCAAAGGTAGACTGTGTCAGTGGCACATGATAAGAATCTGTTTAACAAAGGAAAATTTCAATACCAGAGGTGAACATTACATTAAAATAGGACTCCCTTCTAAATTCTGCAAAGAATGATTTAAACACCAACAGTTTGATAATAAAAGTTGTTACTAGGACACTAAAAAAACTGTAGCTATTTCAAAATTTTTTATTAGAAAATAAACGTGTATGTGGCCAAAATATAGGTAATCAGCACAGAATTATCCATGGTGTAATCTTATGATAAAAAGAGAAATACATATTGTAGGTTACACTAAATAAGAGAATGAACATATTATGCATATCAAAAGTGATGTTTATGTACAGTAGAGCTTACATGTTAATAATGATATATTTCCTCATAGAGACCAGCTAAATTTTAAATAAGAATAAATTAAGTATTGATATAAATAATATGAATGGTGATTATAAGAATACAGAGTTTATTAATGTACAGAGTGGGGACTGAAAGGCAAGTCAGAGAAGCTGAGTGCTTTCCAATTTCTTCAAACTTATGTATTCCCAGGAGGATTGGTTATAGAATATCAAAGTACTCATATGCAAAAGTTATACACACAATGTATCTTCTAAGATCAACAATTATATTTTGATTATCCATATATCTGGATTATTTTTATTAACACTATGTAGGAAGATGGTGACATAGTTAAAAGCTTATGTATTATATTATTTGCATTCACATCATGATTGTTTACCTGAAATATACATTACTCCTCCATACACAGTTCCAGCATGGCCATAGTGGGGCTCATTCATTTTGGCAACGTAGGTCCATTCATTTGTTCTTGGATTATAACATTCTACTGTAGCTGTTGTTAAAAAAAAGAATAGAAAAGAAAATGATTTACAATTTCGAATTTAGCAATTATTTTTCTTTTTAGGTGTATAATAGTAATAACCAAATAACTGAAATATATTTATTATAGATATGAGATGGTCTTTGGGGGGTTTCATAGTATTATGATTATATTGGTAATTTTAACCTTTAATACATGTTATATTAGATACTTAATTTAACTCTAACACATTTCTGTCACTGCAGAAATCACTAGGATTTCTTTTCTTCTTGTATCTTATTATACCTATATAATTTGACATTTCTCTCATTTCTTTGCTCTAAAAATGTGGGAAGAAAAGATGAAAAAATTACAAAGAAGAAAACCATTTCAATTGTAGGCCTCCATGTTAATACACCATATAGGAAAAAAGATTAATAGATGTGAAGTAAAATTTTAAGTTGAGAATAAATTATGAACACTGGTTGGTGTATGTTCTGATGCCTATTGTCTTATTTCATATCTGGACTACAAAATGGACACTGACAATAATTTTTGTGTATCTATACATTAAAGCCAATAGTTTATACATACCCAATACTGCTGCAGCCAGTGTTGTTCTTAACTTGAAAATGATTGGCAGCTTAATATGAAGTTAAGATTTTATTAGGGGTACTTCTTCTTGGTAATAAATTATCTTTAACATAAAGTATTTTGGAGAAGTGACCTCAACTTATTTAAATATCAATTTGTTATAACCTCAAGAATGGAACAATGATAGTCCACACAAAAAAAATGTGAGCCTTTTTTAAAAGGCAGAAAGAGATGAGACTGTTATGAGGACTCTGGTCAAAAGCACAATGTCTAGATTTACTTAAAATTTTTATACGATTTATTGCAAACATTGCCAGTTGCTAAACAAATTTCTTGTCTCAACATCGCTCAGGGAAGCGCTGTGCCAAACTTAAAATAAAATTCAAATTAGTAGGTTCCCTTGAAGATGGAGTTGACCATATAATATAGTTCTAGGCAATGAAATAGGAGCAGAATTCTATTGAGTGGGCTATTTGATCAAGCCACTGGAATAAAGATTTGCTGCTTGCAGCCAAATGCAAATCTAACCAATGAATTGTCCTTTAAACAAGGATTCCTATTAACAAAATAACATAAGAACAGACAAAACTAGAGAGAGAATTAGAAATTAATTTTCTACTCTATTCAATAACTTTATTTCTTCGTCATATTCACCATGTGAAATACTTATTTCTCCTCTAACAACACCTACATTATACCACTTCATATCGCTTTACTTATTTCCTTTTATATTTACTTTAGATTTGAGTTTTCAGTCTTATTTCAAAGGCTTTTACTATTCTTGTGTCGATATACTCTCTTGTTCATTTAGTTCATTACTTCAGGTTTAGACCCTTTCCAACTCTATTTCTTCTAAATCCTTCCATCAAGTAGCAGAATCCTGCAAAATCCCCCAAATATGGGGGAATTTTTTCCACAATTAATGACAAGCTAAAACTGCCACATACTACAACACTGTTTTTGACTATTTCCAGTCACTGGATGTCTTCTCTAATGTGCATTTCTATTTGCCTTTAGCATGACTTTCACCTATGTGACAAGCAAAATCCTACCATGTATATTACTATCTCTTTCTCTACACTTACAGAGAACCTAGTATATTTGATGGTACCTGGCATCAGAAGGTACTTAATGGTAAGATTTTAGCTGATAAAAAATTAGTCTAATCACACATCTTACCAGTAAAAAGGTTTAAAAAGACTTCAAGAGATTATCTTTTCCATTTATTAGATGTCAAAGACAGGTTTTACTATAGTTCTGTTTTTCTTAATGAAGAACTCTGCTTTGAACTTTGAAATTTCTAAAGTGTAAAAGTCTTATGTCTAATTCAACTTGTTCTGATGCAGTTTCCACTAGCTTCTTCTTACTCTCTTTATAGTGAAGCTACAAGTTGAAATAGCTTTTCACTCTTTATGATTATTAAAGTTCTTGCATGCAGAAAGATAATGCTATTCTTCTATTAGAGTTAATTGTTTTTCCTAATAGTGGTTATAAGAATCCATTTCTACATACATCTATACATAGTATACATCTATACATATGTATAATTTCTTACACAAAAGCCCCTAAGGGTAAGATGGCTATTAACATTAAGAACATAATAACTATATAATAGTTTAGCATCCACAAACTTGTCTTCTTACAGCTAAATAATCCATCTCCTTTAGCTCTTCCCATCATTTAATCTCTACTTTCTTCATGCAGAATTGCTGTTGTCAGTAAAATTAATAGCATTTAGTTTAAAAATAGAATACACTAATTAAAAAGTATATGTACACACACACACACACATACAACCTTATTTCTGTTTTCCATATTTACAAGGTTAGCACCAACAACCTTGCCTTAATATGGGGAGGAGGCAAGGGAAGATGCAAGACAAGGAGTTGGAGCCACAAGGCAGTAGTTCCATTTTTGTCTATGAAGTGGGAACGGGAATGAGGTAATTGGGAAAATCAAGAACAATAGTCAGTCAAACTACAGCCAGTAAGTCAAATCCAGTATGTCATCTGCTTTTGTATGGCCTGCAAGATAAAAATATAAAAAATTTTTACATTTTAAAAGTATTGAGGGGAAATCAAAGGAAGAATATTTTGTGACATATGAAAATTATATGCATTTCAAATTTCAATGTTCATCTATAAAGCTTTATCAGAACACAGCCTCAACCATTTATCTATTAAGTTGTCTGTAGTTGCTTTTGCAATATAACAGCAAAGTTAATTAGTGTAAAGAGATCCTGTGGCCTGCAAAGCTGGAAATATTTATTTTCTGGTCCTTTACAGGATTTTGCTGTCCCCTATTCTAGCAAATCATCTTCAATAGTCTGGTGGCCTGGTATTCAAATTACAGACCCTCTCCAATTTAAGAATTACACTTAGGTTGGTTGTTTCATTTATCTCACCAGGAATCTTATTTTCTCAGGTGGTTCTACTGGAGTCCAGAATCATGGGATGATGTAGAACTTGCTTGTTCTTTGAGACTGAAAAAGAGATTAGGCCTGCAGAAAACCATTTGGACAATGATGGCTTTCTGAGTGGGGATGCTTTCTGGAATCTTAAAGTGCTAGCAGGTAATGTGTTGCTTAATGAAAAAAAAAACCCAAATCCATTAAGGGATAAATTTCAGCAAGTTTATTGTACATTTACTTGAAAAAACATGTTTTCTATAAGTTATTTCATTATTTGAAAACTTGAATTATTAATATTTAACTAAAGTGAAAGATATCTGAGCTGCCATATTTCCCTTCAATATAGAAAACCTCAGTAGAAGATCTATTACTTATATGACATAATTTTGAAAGATGCCAGAAGTAACTGACTCCTTTTTCACTTAAGTGACAGCTACACTAAACATCCCCTAATTACCCATTGTACCCAGTGTCAAAATAAAGCAGCATTTCTAAGAAATGTTTCAGCAATATGCCAGGCTTATATACACACTAGTAGTATACTTTTGATGTACCATGGGCTTGGGTCCACACACTCCATAAAAATATTTTAAGAGGCCAAATGCCTTGCAAATGTTGCCACTGTTTTCTTTTTCATAATTATATATAGACAATGTTTATTGTGTGCATGAAGAATAAATAATATACTGGTACTAATAAACCTGTTTAATTGTTAAAAGGCTCTCCCGTCAACCCCCTTTTCTTGACACCCATTCCTATCCCCTTCTCTATTTACACAGGCATGTTAACATGTCAATGTAATCAGTTAAGATGAGAATATTGTTATTACAGCAAATGTGTGTGTGTGTGTGTGTGTGTGTGTGTGCGCGCGTGCGCGCGCGCGCGTGTGCAAGTTTGGGCTTCCATTAAAAAAAGTACTTATGGAGCAGGAGAAAAGTTAAAAACCCAGCTTCTGGCTGGAACATACAGAAATAAAATAAAGAGTTTCTTTAGAACTAAAATCTGCCATTATGCAAAAAACCTGGAAAGGGCATCAGACACATATACTTTTTATTTATACAAAGAGAAACATTATTAATGGATAGAATTCAGAAGGACTCATTGATATAGTTCTTTTGGGAAATAATCACGGCAGTTTACATCAGGCTTGGTTATCTCAACAATAAAGAATGTGACAAGACAGGACAGTTGACTTCTTGCTCCCACTTGGGTTCAACATTGGAGAAACTCTAGGTCTGGAAAATATTGAAGCCTCTTACTTATTGGTTTTATGTAATGGCTCTTCTTGGCCTGACGGTTCTCTTGGAATCAAGACTCACTTTGAGCGCACTTAACGAGTCAACTGCTTAATTTTTAAAAAACAACTTTGAATATATTTTAACTTAAAATATTTAGTACAGACTGGATTTTCTGGGTATGCTGATTTTAAGGGAAGTAATCTCTTCTATAAAAGTTTACTTACTTACAGACTGTAGGAGGTAATTCCAAAGGGAAACAATGTCAAATAGTTGGCCTTTAAATACTTCTTTTCACTTCCAAACTGAAATACAGAAGACTATTTTTAATAGGAGATGAAGGTGATTTCTGAAGGTCATGAGCAAGGAAGCCAGCCACTTGCCAAATGGAGTGGTCTATTTCTTGTTCCGAATTGAGCATAACATGGGAAGAGCTCAGACAGGGTGGGGATCAAGTTGGAAAAAGAAAACTTCTAACTTCTAGGTTGTATGTAATGACTCTCCTTGTCCTGAAGATTATAAATTCTCAGAACAATAAGGCCTCTAATTAATATTAAGAACATATATTGAAAACTTAATAGTTGCATATAACAGGGATGATAACATCTACAAGAAAACAAGCACTGATTGAAAAATATAATTATTTCCTTTGAGAAAAAAAAATTAAAAATGATCATTGACTGCCAGTGTTGGTGACTGATAATTTGTAAACTTGTTAAGATTATCTTAGGTCAGTGGTTTTTCTAAGAAAGTGCTAAGTGACTACTTGCATTGTGGATGTTTCCAGACACCATAAATTTACAATAGTATAACAAAATGAATATGTGTGGGTTAACTGAGGAGACCTGAAATGACAATCCTACACTAAGGGTACTAATGCCTCAAATACTTTTAAAAGTCTAATTGTTAAAATATATTGGGAAATCTGTGTGGTTCATGATCATGACACCTAGTACAAGAACCTGAAAAGTCTGGTCTTAGAAAAAGATATCACTGTGACAACAAAGGAGAAAAAACTGTGGGTAGAAAAGATCAGTAACATTATGATCATGTCACTAGCAAGAAAGGGGTTGATAAACTGAGAAGTATAAGAGCTGAGAGCAGTTATTTTTGTCTCTGATAAAGAGCCTACTCTCAAATTTATTAGTTAGAATATTAAAGAGAAATATTCTGATAATTACTCTAAAATTATTGAGAGCTAATGCCAATATTTTAAACTTCTCTAGCATTCTGGGGCCTGGAACACTGGACAACTACAAGGACTCTATAACAGAGAATAAAACAATAGAGGTTAAAAAAAGGCCAAAGATAGTAATTACATATATATAAGGCATGATTAAAATGTGGTCTTTCCAAGTTCTCTTTTGGATAGGTTATTCCAATTATATCTAAAATAACAGAAATATACCTTCTAGTGTTAATTTATATAGCCAAAGTATTGCTATGTTAACTGTACATGTGACCAATTTTAGATTAGAAAGACAAAAACATGACCATCATATAAAGCTAACCAGATCAGTTTACGGTGAAGAAAACAATTTGCTATTTAACCAAGAGAGAATGATTTTTAAAACTAATAATCACAGATCATACTACTCACAATAAATAAACTTTGGATAACATTGAACTTTGTACATTTAATCAATAAAAAAATTATCTTACTATGTGTCTTCTGATAGGTAATGGATTATATAAAAGAAAAAAACAGTAAATATCAGTGCTTTGTAAGGAAAATTTTAATCTGTTTGGTAAAATATTATGTAGGCTTTTAAAAATGGAAAATGAGGAAATATGCCAAACTTCTGTCCAAGATTCTATTAGAAGAATACACTTTGTAGTTGAACTTTCAAGATGAAAACCATATAACTGCATAAATAAAATATTATGTAACATATTGATATATTTATGAGACATTATTTGTACCATAGCCAACAATATTTGTCCAGATAAGGCAAACTTTTTGTCTCTAGGAAAACTAGTTTAAAAGGAAACTCTAGCTATATATATATATATATATATATATATATATATATATATATATATATATTTGATTTTCAGAATGGCTTCTTTTATGATTTGACAAGAATTTTGGAGTAAAGAAATTAGTCCCTATGCTTCATATAAATGCATACACTTACGCAATTCACCAGCTGCATTTCTCCCACCAACTGCATACAGATATCCTTTGAGGGCACTTAGGTGGAAGAAGGTGCGCTTTTCATTTAAAGATGCAACTTGCATCCATTTATTGTATCGAGGATCAAATCTGAAGACTGTATCAACTGCTGTTTTTCCTTTTGTGTCATAATTACTCTGTCCACCAACAACATAGAGGAAATTTCCAATGACGGCAATGCCATGCTGGTACCTTGGGGCATCCATGGGGGCTAACGATTTCCATTCATGTGCCTTTTCATCATACATGCGCAATTCCTTGCTGACAACCAGCTGCTGCCTCAGCACTCCTCCTAGTGTAACCAAATGAGTGGTATCAGACCGAATGGCAGTCCTGTCTGACTGCATAACTGGCTGCATATATGGCATCATTTGGTAATTGCTGGCTTCCAAAAGAAGATTCACACAAGTATTGTCAGTTCTCATGAAATCCACAGTTTGCACGTAATTAATGAGCTCTTGTGGTGTCATCAGTGGAAATCGTATATTCTTCATTAATTTTGCAGCAAAGTCCATCCGAGGCTCTTCCAAGCGTAGCCAGCGACAGGTAGCCTTAAAGAGCTCAAGTTCAGTGCAATGCTTAAGGCTATTACTGGAAAGCACAAAGGCAAGCCGCTCAAAAGGGAGTTTCAAAAACTCTCCGGTGCTCAGCAATGCAGGAAAATTCTTTAGGACGAAACCGTTAACATATTTATCCACTTCAGTCAGATTGTAGGTGTTGGCAATCCGCCCAACTTCGACACAATTGTCTAAAGTGACCTATTAAACCAATAAAAATTAAAACATGACTACTTTCATTAAATTCACATCTGAATAACGTAAATACCTGTTCTAGAATAAGAGTAAATTATGTCTTTTACTGTTCATATAGATGCAAATAAGGATTCTTATCTAAATATGTTAATGATCTAAAGAGAATTCACAAACCACCTTTACCTCATCCAACAGAATGGTGACTAGAAGAAAATGATCATTTAAAAACAGTAGGTTAGAAGTTACTCTAAAAAACAATATAATTACTTGACTATGGTCAAAATAATTATAGTAAGTCCTCAATGTAGTCATATGTTCTTGGAACTGCAGCCAAATGACATATAATAAAACCAATTTTACCATAAGTTAATTGATACAAATGAGTTCCTACTGCATTTCATCAACATAATGAAATGATGGTATTCAAGAACTTGCTGTACTTTTCTCTTTGAAAATGATGTTTCCCCCTCCCCCCAAAAAATACTAATAAAATTCTGGCCAGATGGAAATTTGGGAAAAGTAGAAGGTTACTCTATTATGGTTCATCTTAATCCTCTTCTCAGTCATGATTCTTAAAAGCAATTCTGCTAGCAGATCCATTAACAGAAAAGTTCTAATACTCAATTCCTAGATTTCTCTTTCATGTAAACAGGCATTATTCATTACTATGACTTGTTTTGATTCCTTCAATAGTTATTGCTTATACTACAAATAATTCATAGGACAATTATTCCTGGGGTAAAACTATTTTCCACATTATTTAGCCGGAAATATATGCAAGGAAATCACTTTCATGAGGGTTGGAGCAATTTGTCTACATCAAATTACTCAAGGAGTTTAGTTAGTTTCTGGTATCACATGCTACATAGTTTTCTTTAGCTTCTGTCTTACTCTCAGCATACTCTAGCTCTGCCTGGACTCAAAATGAGCACAGAAAATTTTCCCCAGAACAGAGTAAAATACATCAAAACTGGAAACCAGGAAAAAGGGAGAAGCTATGGAGAGGCTTCTCTTCTGCAGGAGCTCTTTTCAATGTTCTCAAAACTGATTGGTCGAAAGTCAAAAGAGGAAAATCACATCAACAAATATTGTGCAAGGAAGAACTCACAAAAACAAGCCTACCACACAAATGTCTGGGTGTGTATACAAACACAGACATAGGTCACAGGCAAAGAAGTAAATTATTTTTTTCTTAATTTAGTCAGGGTGCATGTTCACAAATGTCACATATACCTCATTGATGCAACTGTATGGTTAACAGATTGGCAGATGATTTAGAGAAAATAGGCTAATCCTTCTGTTATCCTTTTATTTAAAAGCTGTAATGAGACTGAAATATTTACTCCTCTGCATAAAATAACAGCCATGTTAAGATATAATACCACTGAAAAGTCGAAGGTTAATACACACACACACGACACATTTATTGCTCAAGAATTTGAACTCTTTTAAGCAGCTTTACAGAAATTGTCCAAAAGTTTTAATTGCTTATTATACTTAATAGCTATGTATTTAAAAATACCTGAAACATAATTATAACAGAAGAACTAGGAAAAATTAATGATCAAATCATGGAATTTTTGAAATACAGTTAAACAATGTTCAATACCTTGAATTTCTAATGTGGTTAATAAAAAGTACATTTTAATCCAATTTTAGGGGTGGCAGGTTTATGTGTCATAAAATTTTAAATTGTTTAAATGAAGTTACGGTTAATTCCCAATTGCCCAAATCACCTCAGGTAGAAGAGATTCCTGTTTGGGGTAATGAGTCCACTTTCTGAGGCAAATAATACTTGGCTTTTCCCCAGAGCAAGAGTAATTTGTCTTTTAAAACACATTAACTAGTATAGGTAAGCAAAAGTTGATAACAGTATAAAAATAATTCCCAACTGTACAGATTCTCATTAATATTGATATGATTACAAATAAAAACAACAAAGAATGGGTACTTTAAATAGGCAAATGATACCAAATTTAAAACATATAAAATAAGTGAAGATTAAAGATTAGAAGCCAAACTGTGTAATTTAGAAATGAGATCAAGTTTTTTATTTACTTCCCCATTTTCTCTCTTCACCTTTATCCTATAAGAAAACAATTACTAAAGTAGCAGAATAAAGAAATCTACCTTTCATGTAAGGGTATTTGGAAAATATCAGTATGCTCAAATACAGATGCCCAGAACTGGAAAAAGACCTTGACAGATCACCTATTCAAAACAGATAGCTACCTATTCTTTTCTTAAAAATCACTAGAGAATTGTATTTCATAACCCTCCAAATTGTCATCTTTTTCATAGGACTAAGCATTTTCTATAGCTCATGTACAACAGCTACCACACTGTGGGCCTATAACAAAAGTTAAATACTATGATTATCAGCAACATAAGAATTAAAAATGTGATGACAGATCAACTAAAAATAGAATACTGTTGAATTAATGTAGTAAGTTATTACAACCCTATTAATCTTAAAATGAGATACAAATAAGTATGTAATAGGAAATTAATTTTTATAAAGTACATGTAGTCAAAGATAAAAATTAATCATAAACTATAAGGATTATAGAAGCAAAGTCTAAAATATAAGTTAAAATAATAATCAATAATATATAAGCAGATCAAAAATGATGGAATAATGGTAAATGATTTTTGGAAAAATACAGGGTTATTCAATGATAATTCATCTCAACCATTTCTCAGTCCTGATTCTTGAAAGTGCTTCAGCTAGCATATCCCCAAACATTTAGCCTAGATTGACTTAAAATAATATGTGCAGTAATAACATATAATGCAATTCATGTATATATTAGAATACATTACATTTTGAAAATATGAAATATAATGTTCAAAGCTTATTTAAAAAAATTCATAAGTGGAAAGAACTCTAATTTCATCTGTTTATATAATCTGGCTAAAATATCAAAGAACTGTTATGGAGGTTAATCCAAATAATTATATTAGCATTTTAAAGGCTAGAGAAGCAAAAAAGAATAAAATTTCTCAACCACAGATGAGAGCCAATAGAATTGATTTTAAAATAATCAAGTGCACATTTAGGTTTCCTTGATATAAATTATTATAAATTATGTTATTGTAATCAAACAGCTTTCATGGTCATTCTAAAGTCAGTTCTAAGAATCATAATTTTCATAGTGGTATTCTCATTAACATACTGGTCCTCATTGATGCTATATTAAATTTAAATTAAGTAAAATGTACTATACCTTAAAGTACATTTAAATACCCTAAATTAAAAATCAGATAATACTCAATACACTCAAACATTGTTATTAACATAATTTGATATTTTAATGACAGGTTTCATCAGAGATTTGCGATGTTATTTTGTTGAAGATCAGTATCTAATACAAATAAATTCCCATTTAGGAAAAAAAACACAAAGCAAAAGCAAATGAGTGCCTGCTTTTGTTTTGTCAAGGGAAATGCAAAGATTAGCTGACAAAGTTGGAGGAACTCCTTAGAAATTAAATGTACCAAATTCTCCTTGGTGCTATATAGTTTATTAAAATGACAACCTGACATCAAGTACATCCTATAAAGAGAGACAATGCATGCCCACAGAAAAAGACTGAGAAGAAATCAAACAAACTACTCTGGGAGGCAGAAGATATATTCTCCTGGACCTCCTTCCGTACGTGAGAACATTGTAGGACATAGGAAAGGAACCTTTTGATAAAAAGAACAAACTAATGATTAAAAATAAACAAACAAACAAACAAAACCTTTCTCTCAATCTTTGTCTCTCTTTGCATTCAAAATGCTATTTGTGGTGAATACTGAATACTGATGCTATCTCCACCTTGTGGAATCAAATTCTCTTACTACTTTGCACTTTGAATGGACTTCCCTTATTGGATCAATATTAGATATTGAAATGGTCTAGGGGGGTCTCTTCTTCCACTAAAAGTTCCATATGGCAGATGGGCAAGAATGGGGTGGTGAAAGTTATAGGCAGAGGTGATAATTAATAACCAGCATAGTCTGGATACCAACTAATCAGAATGGATGCTCAGTCATAAACAATCAGTATCTGGATACTACTTGCTAAATATTAGTCTTGCAATAAGAAGTCAAACCTGGTTTGGTGGGGAGGGAAAGAGTTCAATTCATCGTAAAATTATCTGTACAATTTTTTCTCTACTTGGCATTGAACCAATCCCCAAAAGCAAAAAATAATAATAAGAAGAAGAAAGATAAGTTTCTTAATTTTTATGGATAAATTCAATTTAGATTAAATAAGAAATGTGAAATATATGTACTCTACAGGAAATCTTTACATGAAGAACATTCCCAAAGCTTGCCTCTGATATCATCACCAAGTAGCAAAATAAACTGTCTTTTCCAATAACTTCTGATTCTCTCATTTTTCCCTTAAGAGAACCCCTTTTCTTTGCCTTTTGCCTCTCTCCCACATTATACATACACCTTCTTTGTTTTCCACCATCTCTAACTCTTCATTCCCCCAGTCACCGATATAACATTTCTCTGCATTTCACTGTGAGCTTCCCACCCCAATCAGTGATAATAAATCATTAGTGGAACCAATGACATACCTGTGTAAAGGGAAAAAAATAAACACAATTTTAAAAAATGAGTTTAAAGAAAGAGTATCACCAAGTCAAAAGCCCAATGGCACCTTATTCTCTGATTAAGCATACTTTTATATAAAAATAAAAGTTTCTTGCTCATTTTCATTCTCTTTGTTTATTCAGTAAAACCATATATTTAAATCGAAATATTTCCAATTCTATTACAAATGCCCTATTTTAGCAACCTTATGTTAAGTTGAGTTTTGTGGGCTAGCCCATAATTCTCCATAACAGTAGTAATTCTGTGGGGCAAATGTTAGATGTTACAAATTTCAACTTGCAAACAAATATAATAAAAAAATTTAACTACAATTTGTTTGCAAATCAAGTAACAGCTGCACAGTAGTTAGCATGCTGTAGTTATACAATGTCACAGGGACAAAAACTAATGTAATTTTTATAGGCATATAACTAAACAAAGGTAATTTTCCACTATTTTCATGATATATGAAAGTAAACATTTTTAGTTTTATAGGAACGCTGCTTTACATCATTCACTATCACCCTTTTGCATTCATTTCATAGTCCTCTTTTCTATAATTACTGAGAATATAACATAGCAAGAACAAAGCACCAGATCCTATAAACTATAATACTGATTACTACCCTAAGAGAAAAGTATTATTTCAAAGGATGGCAAAGTTAGTAGGAAAATGGCTTTTGTTCTATTGATCATGCTGTTCTGTTACAGAAAACTAATATCTCTAACCCACCAAAGATAAGTGTCGCTTTATTATCATATTTAAAGTTATTATTCAAAATTAATATATAAATGCTTTGTGTGTTATTTGCTGAGTCACAATTAATGCACCAGTACTCTTCATCATGCACACAAATGATTAAGAATGGGATAGAATAGAATTGTAGTAGAGCTAATTTTTCTTTCTAAAAGCCCAAATCCAAGTAATGTTTTGGTTATGTGAACTATAATTATGCTGTATCATTAAAAATATAAACCTATTTCCTCAAAATGTTTGGTTTAAACACACAATTCTTAAAATATGAGATTGTTGTGCTTAAAAGTTATCTATAATAACTCAGCTTCTGAGAGAAATAAAAAACAAATCTACCTTTGAAAAATATATTATCTTGAAACTCAGTTCTTGTAGGTAGAAAAGGCAACTGGGGCTACTGTTTTTCCTGATTCACTTGATTGCTGAGAAGGAAAGGGGAAATAAATAGAATAAGGCTGAAAATTTAACTGAGAATGGAATGCAAGAAAGAAGGATAAAGGAAAAATTGGATTTTACACAACCCTTAAACTAATAATTTACCAACTTTTCTCAAAACTTATCATAGATTCTGAGAGGGATGATTTCCACAGCAAAATCACACAGACTTATCCTCAGCAAACAAGATAAAAGATAAGTTAATAGAATGGTGCTCAGAAAACACACACAAAAAAGATATTTCCTCAAAGCTCACAGGCAAGAAAGTTCTAAAAATGAGAGAGAGGAGTAAACTATATCACAAGTAAGCTTTGTCAGGAACAAGCCTCTTCTCCATTAGAAATAGATTTTAGAATGTCTGCATAGGACACTAGGAATGAAGAATATACTCTTTAAGACAATATTAACTGTTTATAAAAACAAAGATATTTCTAAAGAGGTAAAACATGCCATTACAATAAATGTTTCAAATAGGTTAAGGAAACAACATTCTAATTATAGGAAATTTTTCAATATTACAAAATTACTGTGATATCATCTTTAAATAAACTTGCTTTAAATAGAGTTATCTAGAACAAAATTATTTTCTAACACTGTTATTTTGTCATTCTTATAACTTTCCATAAATTGTACTTTATCTAGTTTGGTCCTTTTCTTTTAGGTAATGGAATTGGTCATAACCAATATCTAAAAAGTTATAAGGATAAAACTCTGGGATTAGAGAGAAAATAGGTCAACAATGTCGCTGGTTAATGATTAGTTCCAAAGAAATCATGATGCTGTGCCTATTTTGGCTCAGGAAAGCCATATGTTGCTAAGGTCAGTGTAAAGCAATGTTGAGAGTCTATATATGTAAGGATAAAGTGTTATTACTAAATAGAATATTAGACTGATACATTTTTAAAAAATATATTCAATACAATTATTTTTCTTTAAATGAAGTTGTTATATGATGTCAATGGCATAAAACTAGAGGAAAGATACTTATAGCTCTTAAGGGGAAGGGCCTTATGTGATTAAATTAAAATTAAACTTAGTACCCAGATTCAGTAATGACAACAAGCAGCATCATGGGAACTAAACTTCACTTGGACTATTTATGCAATGGAGAAGACAATACAAGTCAATACTATAACACCATGCTGCCATAAAACCTTTAAAAATAGTAGACAACTTAAAAGTTTATAAGTAATTATGAGACAGCAGGCTGAGTACTTTAAAATTGAAATAAGCAAACAAAACACACTTTCAATTGTCCAGTTGAATTGTTGGTTGACTTTATAAGATAAGGAGCAACTTATTAATGAAATCATTAAGGATATGTTCTTTTGAAACATAGGGTTTCAAAGATAAGTCTCCATGTTTAATAAATGCAATTTTAAAGCCTTAACAGTGATTATTTACCAATATTAAAATTGGTATGTGTTAAAGCTAGTTATTAAAATTATATTCTCTATCAATATAGTAAATTGGAAAATATATCAAAATTTACTATTGTCATAAATTTCCATCGCAAAAGCAATCCCTAGAAGCTCTAGAAATCTTCTTGGTGATATTTCTTTGCAACCAAGACATTTCCTTTCCCAGAAGAAAATTTTAAAGTTCTCAACTAAAATAGGACACTGTCTTCAGGACCCAGATGACTGCTAAGTAGTTCATTGACTGGTAGTTGCATGTGCTCTCTCTTATCTATTAAAGAAAGCTGAACATAATTCAGTGGGTGATGTGTTTCTATGAACTCAAAACATATTATTAAAGGTTTATTCATATGTGTTAGTTCTTTTCAAGACCTAGCTCTCATATTTAAAGGAAGAAAAATATTACTGAGCCTATTTGAAAAGACCTCTAGAAGCTCAAATTATGTTTCTACATAATTCCACTTAAGTCTGCTTGTACAAAATGATGAAGGTGAATAAAACCAGATTAAAATATATAAGAAAGGTTAAGATATATATTGTTATCAAACACGATTACTATCGGATGTCATTTAATTACACAGAAGGTTTTCTTAAATTATTCTGTTTTTATAAGTATGCACTTGCATGTTTTCCTCTTAACTTGCTTTCACATCACACACTATGAGATATCTCTCTCTAATAGCCAAAGTTTCACATTTCTACACAAAAGATTCATGAGTCTACTTTAAAGAGGTGACATCAGAGTCTATAGCAGGAAAAGATTTGAAGATTTAAAAATGTCTTACCCCAGATATGAGAAATATTTTGCAGAAGTCCAAAACTGGCAGAATCTGTAGAAAACTGGCAGCTTCCAGTGTGTCTTGAAGGTTTTCCATATTAAGAGAAAGCTTTGCAGTATAAATGAAATCAATAATTTTCCTTAAACCGACTTTGCTCACACCATGAAGCTTAATGCACATTAAATCTTGTTCTTTCATTCCACCTTAAATAAAGACATTCAATTAAATGAAGGTGGATAATTTAACTAAGGTTAAACTAACTTCTGCTGCTAATTAGATACAATAAAATCAAGGAAAAGTTGTATTCTCTGTAACCACGTCAGAGTCAGATTTCTGCATATTTTACAATTAAAAGAGAGTACTTGAAAAGGAATATCGCTATATTAATGGAGGTCCATATGATACAAGTGCTTCCAAAATGTTCTGTCACTTTGTATCTTTTGGTGAATTAAAGACTGTAGTAGTGGGACCCAAGGTCTCTGATGGCCCATTCAGTTATGTGTCTAGAAAAGAAAAGTTGTGAAATGAAGGAGTGCAGAAGTATGAAAAAGTTACATTCACTTCCCAAGTTAGAAAAGCGCCACCCACAAGCACACTTGCTGGGTGTATATTCCTTCTAAAACTGTTTCTTCTTGTAAACACACAGAACAAAAGAACTGAATTCACTTTAGAAACAAAAAGATTTAAACACATATTTTCATATTGTTCTGACATAGCTGCAGCTTAAAAAGTTAACCTACCTGTGAACATAGCCTTGAAGTAATCACTTGCAGAGGCCATCATGACTCTATGCACAGGAAAGGCATCATCTGCGTCACCTGGCATCAGGGTCACATCACAAAGCAAGCCTTCAAGTCGAAGCTGGTCAAAGCCCTACAACAAGTACATGAATTGCACCACTAATCAAGGTAAAATGGATATACAAATTTCTGTATACTAAAATTCTGTTTACATATTAATGTGTTCAACCTATTTGGAAAATAAAGCCAATAGGATAATTACTCAGAAGAAATAACTGAACAGCTTACTTGATGATTGACCACGTTTATTTAATTCGCTGTAGGAAAAAAGATAAAATTAAGACTAATTTATATTAAGAACGAATAAGGAGAGATTATATATATTCACGTTTTTACACAACCATTGGCTTTTACCTATTTTGAAAAAAATGTAACAATTTACACTTTCATTTTCCCATGTGCAGAATTAGAGTATTAGACTAGTATTCTCTTCCATAATAATATATTAATAGTCCTTTAATATAACTTTACTGAGAAACCTTGTTTTTGTTTCTGTATTTTTTTTGTGGGGGGAGGGTGAAAAAGAAAGGTAGAGAGGATTTGTGTTAACTGCAAGATAGCAGTTCCTTGCTAACAAGATAGTTCCAACACTTTTAGAATTAGGGTTGTGTCTTAGATACCCTTGTACTTTCTACATTATTGCTGCTTGATCAATTATCTTTCAAATTTCAAGTATGATATTTAATTATCTTTGAAAAAAGGAGTCCAGGGAGCCCCAACAGGACATAATTATTCCCCAAATGCATAAAGTATAGCGAAGAATTAACAGGTTAGTACATACAAAACAAATAGGCAGTTGTTCTCTTGGTCTACTCTGAGAAGAATGAAATAGTTTAAGTTTATAATAGGCAGGTAAAAGACCCAAAAAAGAGATAATGAGGATGAAAATGAAGACTTTAACAATATTGAATTTAAAATTTCAAAAATGAAAATGTTCTTTAAATAACACATTAGACTAACTGGACATAATTGACATTTACAGAGCCTTTCATCCCCAAACAGCTGCATATACATTCTTCTCTAGTGCACATGGAACATTCTCAAGAATTGATCACATACTGTGACACAGGGGTAGCCTCAACAAATAAAAGAGGCTTGAAATCATACCAACCATATTCTCTGATCATAATATGTTGAAGCTGAAGATCAACTGTAAAAAGAAAGTGGGAAGAACAGCAAATACTTGGAGATTAAACAACATGCTAATGAAAAATAACTGGCTCATAGAAGAAATAAAAAGAGAGATCAAGAGATACATAGAAATGAATAATAATGACAGTACAACAAATCAAACTTATGAGACACGGCAAAAGAGGTAATTAGAAGAAAGTTCATGTCATTAAAGGCCTACCTCAAAAACAAGGACAAGCTCAAATAAACAATCTAATACTTCATCTTAAAAAACTAGAACAGAAAGAACAAATGAAGCCTAAAATCAGCAGAAGGAAATAAATAATCAAAATTAGAGTAGAATTAAATTAAATTGAAAACAAAAAAAAATAGAAAAAAATAAATGCAACAAAGAGTTGGTACTTTGAGAAGGTTAATAAAATTGACAACCCCCTGGCTAGACTCACTAAAGAAAAAAGAGAAAGAACACAAATACAATCAAGAATTAAAGAGGAGAAATTACAATAGACACCACAGAAATACAAAAGATCATAGAAGAATGCTACAAAAAAGTATATAACACCGATTTTAATAACCTAGAAAAAAATGGATAAGTACTTAGAAAAATTAAACCTTCCTAGACTGAATCTAAAAGAACTGGAAGATCTAAATACACCTATCTGCACTATGGAAATGGAAAGAATCATCAAAAACCTATCAAAAAGTAAATGTCCAGGGCCAAATGGCTTCACCTTTGAATTCTACCAAACATTCAAAGAAAGTTTAATACCTATTCTCCTTAAACCCTTCAAAAAAAACTGAAGAGGAGGCAGTACTTTCTAACTCATTTTATGGGGCCAATGTTACCCTGATACCAAAACTTGGTATCACAAGATAACACACACACACACGTGCATGGACACACACACACACACAAACCTACAGACCAATATCTCTCATGAACACAGATACAAATCCTAAATTAGACACCAGCAAACCAAACACAGAAACACGTAAAAAAAATTATACACTATGATCAGGTGGGCTTCAACCAAGGGGCACGGGGATGGTTCAATATATACAAATTGATTAATGTGATACACCAATTAAAAAATTGAAAAATAAGAATCATATGATCATATAAGTAGATGCAGACAAAGCCCTTGACAAGATACAGCATTGATTTATGATCAAAACACTTAACAAAATTGGTATAGAAGGAAAGCATCTTAACATAATAGAGGGCATACATGACAAACCCTCAGCCAATATTATACTTAATGGTGAAAACTAAAATCCTTCCTTCTAAGACAGGGCAAAGGGTGTCAAATATAGGGTTTAATGGGGAGGGTAAACTAGGTAAAGGAGATCAAATATATAGTAGCTGAAGAAAACTGGACTTTAGTAAACACAGAATAGAATATATAGATGTCAAATGATAATGTATAGCTGAAAATTATATAAGTGTATTAACCAATGTTACCCCAAGTAAGTAAAAAATTAATACAATAAAAATAAAAACCTTCCCTCTAAGATCAGGAACAAGACAAGGCTGTCCACTATCATCACTGTCATTCGATATAATATTGGAGGTCCTAACAAGTATAATCAGGAAAGAGGAAGATATAAAAGGCATCTAAATAAGAGATGAAGAAAAACTGTCACTATTTGTGGATGACATGATTCTCTATAAAGAAAACCCTAAAGACTCCACAAGAACACTACTAGAAACAATAAGCAAATACAGTGAAGTTTCTGGATACAAAATCAATGTTCCAAAACCCATAGTCTTCCTATACTCTAATAATGAATTGCCAGAAAAAAAAGTGGAAAAACTAATTCCTTTTGCAATTACAACAAAAAGAATAAAATACCTAGGAATAAATTTAATGAAACATGTGAAGGACCTATATATGAAAACTATAAAACCCTATTAAAACATTGAAGAAGATACAAAGAAATGGAAAGATATTTCATGTTCTTGAATTGGAAGAACCAACATAGTTAAAATGACCATATTACCTAAAGCATTATATAGATTTAATGCAATCTCCATCAAAATCCCATCAGCATTTTTTAAAGAAATAGAACAAAAAATCATCAGATTTGTATGGAAGCACAAAAGACCTCAAATTGCCAAAGACATACTGAGAAAAAAGAACGAGGCTGGAGGCATCACTCTGCTTGACTTCAAATTATACTACAAAGTGACAATAATCAAAATGACATGGTATTGTCAGTAAAACAGACACAGAGACCAGTGGAACAGAATTGAGAGTCCAGAAGTAAACCCATATTTATATGGGCAAATAATTAATGACAAAAGAGCCAAAAACATACAGTGGAGAAAGGAAAGCCTCTTCAATAAATGCTGCTGGGAAAACTGGAAAGTCACCTATAAAAGAATGAAACTAGACTGTTGTCTATCACCACACACCAAAATTAACTCAAGACGGATTAAGGACCTGAATATAAGACCTGAAACAATAAAATTCATAGAAGACAACATAGGAATGAAATTCAAAGACCTTGGACTTAAAGAGGATTTTATGAATTTGACCTCAAAAGCAAGGAAAGTAAAGCTAAAATCAACGAATGGGACTACATCAAACTAAAAAGGTTCTGCTCAGCAAAAGAAATCATCAACAAGGTAAAGAGACAACCATTAGAATGGGAAAATATGTTTACCAGCAACACCTCCAGTAAGGGCCTAATATCCAAAATATACAAAGAACCCATACAATTCAATAACAACAAAAAATAAAAAATGGGCAGAGGACCTGAACAGACACTTCTTCCTAAAGGACATACAAATAGCCAACAAATATATGAAAAGATGCTCAACATTGCTAGCTATTAGGGAAATGAAAATCAAAACCACAATGAGATACCATCTCACACCTGTTAGAATAGCTATAATCAATAGGACATGGAATAGCAAATGCTGGAGAGGATGCGGAGAAAAAAGGAACCCTCATCCACTGCTGGTGGGACTGCAAATTGATACAGCCACTATGGAAAACAGTATAAATGTTCTTCAAAAAACTAAGAATTGATTTACCCTATGATCCAGCAATCCCTCTACCGGGTATTTACCTCAAAGACTTGAAAACCCATATTCGAAAAGATTTTGTACACCGATGTTCATAGCAGCATTATTCACCGTGGGCAGGACATGGAAGCAACCAAAGTGTCCTAGGATAGATGATTGGCTAAAGAAGCCATGGTACATATATACAATGGAATATTACTCAACCATAAGAATAGATAAAATACTACCATTTGCGACAACACGGATGGACCTCGAGATAATCATACTAAGCAAAATAAGGCAGACAGAAAAAACGAAAACATGATATCGCTTATTCATGGGATGTAAACCTAAAAGCAACAAACAGGACAAACAAACAGAGACTCATGGACATATACAATAGACTAGTGGTTACCAGAGAGTACGGGGGGAGGGAGAAGTAGATGGGGAGTAAAAAGGGTCAAATATGTGGTAACAGAAAGAAATCTAACATGTTACAATGTACGTGTGTGTGTGTGTGTGTGTGTGTGTGTGTGTGTCTTACTGTTGAATTGTACTCCTGAACCTTATTGGATTTTGTTAACCAATATCAACATAATAAAAGAAAGATTAAAAAATGAAATTTATTATAAAAAATCAAGATACTCATACAAATTACATTCTAATAATATAATATAATACATAATGTATACAAGAACTAAAAGCAAGAATTACTCTATCTCCTTTGTATTTTAATGACCTGTAATAAAATCTTTATTTAACGTTGTGTATCACAGATTTGTGAGGCAAAAGGCATGACATACTAAAGAATGCAGTTTACAAATATTGATCCTACACATATGTACATAATATAAGTTTCAGTCTGAACATTTTCTCATCATAATTTTTAATTGATTTTTAAAGAAAATACTTGGATCTACGAAATTGGAACTTCAAAGAGATAGTGTGACATAGCACTTTCTCTCTAAAAAAAGATTTTTATTCCAAAATATGTATGCATTATACATATATTTTAGAACTGTATTATGTATCACATTTTTTCTTTCTCCAACAGTGATTGATGTATGTTTTTGTTCATGAATGTCAAATATTTCGAAAATGCCCCTTTTCCTTTATAAATGCAAACATTATATACCCCCACCTTCACTATTTTCTATTTTAATTGTTAAATCATCTCCTGTCCCTCTTATTTATAAACCAGTTATAAAAAGAAATGTCAGTTTTAGTAGTGGAATATTCTCATGCACGATGCAAGAAGTGGCTTTTAGAAAATTCAAAAATGGGGCCTAAATTGCAATAAGTGGAAGGGAACTGACTTTCAAATGTAGATGAGCATTGAAAAGTATTGAATGCAACTACTGAGGGTGCAAATGGGATGCTAGCAATTTCGAAGGAGGGAACAAACCATCAGCTAGAAGAGTTGAGGGACTAGCATGGCACTTAATAAATATTCAATTTTTTTAAATTTAAGAAATTTATTCCAATAATAAATGTTGAATAAATAAATAAATAAATAAATAAATAAATAAATAAATAAATAAATGAACAACCAGATTTTACCCAGAAGCCATCACTTGGTATTTTAACCCATTTCCCATTTAGAAAAAAAAAGTGCAGCTTTATACCAGCATTAATTTAATTTTACATAAATACATTCTTTGAAGCTGAAGCAAATCTCACTGGTTTTCAGCATAAAAATAAAATATAAAACGTATTCTTGGAGTTATTTCTAAACTGAACTTGTCTCAAATATTAATGTAACAGAAATATATACATAAATCAGATTCAGCAAATGAATCTTAGGCTAACAATCGTTTAAGAACAATGTTAACATCATGCATAAGGATGCTACGTTTTCTTAGATTTGGCATTTTCAGTGATCGAAAATTACTATATATTATAAATGGAAATACCACTACTAAAAACATCATGCCATAAAAAGAATGATGTCATTTGTTACCAAAACTATTGATATGTAGAGTGATGCGAAAATAATAAATGTAAGGTATGTCGTGGCAAAGTTTGGGTGTAAAGTTAGGACAGTAATCCATGAGTTATCTGATGGTAAATACCGCAGCTTCAAGCGCCGATGGCAAGTACTCTTGGGGCAATGGGAAATGAGTTAAAACCATGTAGTTACACTGGGTAAAACTTTTTTTTAACTTATTTATAAGAATTCTTTCAAATAAGAAAGAATTCATTTATATAGATAAATGAGACAAAGTTAATTCAAGCACAACAAAACTTTAAACTCTAGTAGGATTAAAAGAGCTAAAGAAGCAAGTAATTATTTTTTGTAATATATTTGGTAACAAAATATTCTACCCACATCATTTTTTGTTGCTGATTAATTAGTTTCAAGTATATAGTACATTGGTTAAATATTTATATAGTGTACAATATAATCTGCTTAATTGCTCCTTCTCTGGTTTTCCATCTAGCCGAGATGTTAATGCTAACTGCATTCCCTATGCTGTGCTCCCCATCCTCATGACCAACTATCAACTACTAATTTGTACTTCTTTAACCTTTCACCACATTCTCCCAGCACTGCGACTCCCCTCCCCTCGGTCAATCCCAAAATTGTCCACTATATTTCTGAGTATGTTTTTTAATTAGTTTGTTCTTTTGTTCCGTATATTCCATGTGTAAGTGAAATCACATGGTACTTATCTTTCTCTGACTTATTTCACTCAGCATAAGAACCTCTAGGTCCATCCATGTTGCTGCGAATGGTCGAATTTCATTTTTTAATGGCTGAGTAATATTCTATTGTCTATATGAACCATAATTTCTTTATCTAATCATCTGTTGATAGGCATTTAGGTTACTTCCATATCCTGGCTATTAGAAAATTTGCTGCCATGAATATCAGGGTGCATAGATCTTTACAAATTATCGTTTTCGTTTGTTTGAATAAATATCCAGAAGTGCAATTGCTGGCTCAAAAGGTATATCCACTTTTAATTTTTCGAGAAACCTCCATACTGTTTTCCATAGCGGCTATACCAATTTACAATCCCACCAACAATGGATGAGGGTTCCCTTTTCTTCGCATTCTTGCCAACACATGCTGTTTTTTTGATTTATTGATGATAGCTATTGTGACAGGTGTGAGGCGATATCTTATTGTGGTCTTAATTTACATTTCTCTGATGATTAGCAATCTTGAGCATCTTTTCATATGTCTCTTAGCCACCTGTATTTCCTCTTTGGAGAAGTATCTGTCCAGGTCTTCTGCCCATTCTTTAATTGGATTGTTTGTTTTTTGTTGTTGTTGAGTTGTGTAAGTTCTTTATAAATTTTGAATATTAACCCCTTACCAGATGTATCATTAGCAAATATCTTCCCCCAAACAGTCGGTCATCTTTTTGTTTTATTGATGGTTTCTTTTGCTGTACAAAAACTTTTTAGTTTGATGTAGTCCCATTTGTTTATTTTTTCCTTTTGTTGCTCTTGCCCAAGGAGAGATATCTGAAAAGAAATTCCTATTAGCAACATCAGAGAGTTTACTGCCTATGTTTTCTTCTAAAAGTTTTATGGTTTGGGGTTTTACATTTAAATCTTTAATACATTTTGAGCCTCTTCTTGTATACGGTGTAAGAAGATGGTCCAGCACCTATATTTTGCACGTATTTGTCCAATTTTCCCAACATCATTTATCGAAGAGACCGTCTTTACCCCATTGTGTATTCTTACCTCCTTTGTCATACACTAAGTGAGTGTATAGGTGTGAATTTATTTCTGGGCTCTCTATGCTGTTCCATTAATCAACGTATCTGTTTTTATGCCAGTGCCATGCTGTTTTGATTACTGTAGCCTTGTAGTATAGTTTGATATTGGGTAGTGTGATACCTCCAACTTTGTTCTTCTTTCTCAAGATTGCTATGGCTATTCAGGGTTTTTTATGGTTCCATATTAAATTTTAGGATTATTTGTACTAGCTCTCTGAAAATTGCCATTGGTATTTTGATAGGAATTGCATTGAATCTATAGATTGCTTTGGGTAGTGTGGCCATGTTAATGATGTTACTTCTTCCTACCCATGAACACGGTATGTGCTTCCATTTATTTCTATCTTCTTCAATTTCTTTTTTCAATGACTTATAGTTTTATGAGAACAGGTCTTCTACCTCCTCAGTTAATTTGATTCCCAGGTATTTTTTAGTTTTCGACACAATTGTAAATGGGATTGTTTTCTTAATTTCTCTCTTTCTGAAAGTTAATCATCAGTGTATAAAAATGTCAATGACTTCTGAATATTAATTTTGTAACCTGCTACTTTACTGAAATCATCGATCAGTTCTAACGATGTTTTTGGTGAAATCTTTAGGGTTCTCTATATATAGTATCATGTCATCGGCAAATAACAAGAGTTTTACTTCTTTCTTTCCAATTTGGATATCTTTTTTTCTCTCTCTTTCTTTTTTTCTCTTTTTTTTCCTCTTTATTGCTGTGGCCGAGACTTCCAATACAGTGTCGAAGAGGAGTGGTGAAAGTGGGCATCCTTATCTTGTTCCTGATCTTAAGGGAAATGCTTTTAGCCTTTCCCCATTGAGTATGAGGTTAGCTGTACGTTTGTCATATATGGCCTTTATTATGTTGAGGTAAGTTCCCTCTATTCCCACTTTGCTGAGAGTTTTTACCATAAATGGATGCTGGATTTTGTCGAACGCCTTTTCTGCATCTATTGATATGATCATATGGCTTTTATCTTTTGATTCATTAATGTGGTATGTCACATTAATGAATTTGTGGATATTGAACCAAATTTGCATACCGGGAATAAATCCAAATTTAGCATGGTGTATGATATTTTTAATGTATTGTCTCTAGGTATCTTTGATTTCTTCCTTGATCTCATTAATTACCCAGTCATTGTTTAGTAGCATATTATTTGGCCTCCATGTGCTTGTGTATTTTCCAGTTTTTTTTCTTGTAGTTGATTTTTAATTTTATAACAATTTGATCAGAGAAGATGGTTGATATGATTTCAATCTTCTTCAATTTTTTGAGACTTGATTTTTGTCCTATCATGTGGTCTATCCTTGAAAATGTTCCATGTGCACTTGAGAAGAATGTATATTTGCTGCTTTGAGGTAAAATGCCCTGAAAATATCTATTAAGTCCATCTGTTCTAGTGTATCTTTTAGGCCCATTGTGTCCTTGTTGATTCTTTGCCTGGAAGATCTGTCCATTGGTGTCAATGGGGTGTTAAAGTCCCCTACTATGAGTGTATTACTATTGGTCTCTCTTTTCATGTCAGTCGATAATTATTTTATGTATGGAGGTGCTCCTATGTTCGGTGCATATATGTTTACTAGGGTTATGTCCTCTTGATTTAATAAAGGTCCCTTTATTATTATGTAATGCCCCTTTTTATCTCTTATAATAGCCTATGTTTTAAAGTCTATCTTATGTGATATAAGTATCACTACTCCTGCCTTTTTTTTCATTTCCATTTGCATGAAATATCTTTTTCCATCCCTTTACTTTCAGTATGTAAGTGTCATTTTATCTGAAGCGGGTGTCTTGTAGACAGCATGTACATGGGCCTCCTTTTCTTATCCATTAGGTTACCCTATGTTGTTTGATTGCAGCATTTAATCCGTTTAAAGCAATTACTAATAGGTACATCGTTACTGCCATTTTATTATTCATATTTGTCATTTCTATTTTCTTTTTTACCCCTTCTCTTTTTACAGAGGACCCTTTACCATTTCTCGTAATGGTGGCTTGTTGGTGATTAGCTCCTTAAGCTTTTTTCTGTCTGGGATGCTCTTTATCTCACCTTCCATTTTAATCAAAAGACTCGCTGGGTAGAGTATCTGTGTTGTAGATTCTTGTTTTTCATAACTTTGACTATTTCTTGCCATTTCTTCTGGTCTGCAAAGTTTCCACTGAAGACTCTTATATTTGTTTTGTTTCTCAGCCTTGGCCAGATGGCCTAATGTGGAAGGTTCCCTGTGTGGTCCAGTGGCGCACTCTCCCTGATCCCTTGTGCCGGAAGCTCTGGAGGTGACATTTGTGTGGGTTATGTGTGATCTTCTGTTGTCACCAAACCTTTGTTGTTGTTAGTAGATCAGTGGGTGGGATTAACGTCCAGGATGACTAATTGTGGGAATTGACTGCACCCTCAGGATTAGAGTTGTTGTGTGTGGCCTGACCCCGCTGAGTCAGATTTGCCCTAGCGGGCTTGTGTACTTGTCGCAGCCACCCTTTGTGTCTATCACTAGTAGAACTAGTCAGGGGTTGCTCCATTGTGGTCCGTTGCCAGCCTCTAGATACTTTTGTTTTTTGGCCCCTTGGGACGGGTTCCCCCATAGGCCAAGGTCAGTCACTGCTTCTGATTGCTCAGAGCTACCGAGTGAGAACTACAAAGCGATCCACTGATGGTTGTTGCCTATGCTGGATTGGCTTCGATGTGGCTCCTTTATATTATCAGATGGAGGTGTTATAATGAGCTGGACTTCAGGTGATTCTCCACATTGATTATTTTATAATTTGGTTGTAATTTTAATGCAGTCCTGGGAAGAGACAAACCCTGCTTTTAGTTAGTCTGCCATCTTCCCTTGACTCAAAGCAGTGGTGGTGACAACAGTGATGATCTGGACCACAAATGCCTAAAACTCTGAGGGAGAGGAAACTTCCTCTTTGATCACAGGAGTTGTAATACTTCCTCCACAGTGAATACCTCTCTGTATTTGGGCTATGATGTGGGCTCAATTATGGTTACTTGTACTGCAAAGCTGGATCAATTAAGCCCTAGTTTTCAGTCCAGAGGATCAAAAAGAGAGTCCTAGGGAACTGGAAAGAATTCAAGAGATGGTCGAGATGGCAGAGTGTGGAAAAGAAGACCCAACAAAGTTCCATACATTGGAATGCTGCGTAACCATAAAAAGGAACAAACAACTACTAATACACATAACAAAGGACATAGATCTCAAAAATATTAATGAAGCAAAAGAAACAAATCTCAAAAGCTTACAGACTATATAATGCCACTTATAGTCTCAAAAAGACAAAAATACAGTGACAAAAAAAAGATCAGTAGTTTCCAGAGTTTAGAGGTAGGGATGAGTGTGACTACCAAGAGTAACAAGAGAGTATGCAGGGATAATGAAACAGTCCTGTATAATAATTTTGGTGGTGATTATATAAAACAATATATTTGTTAAAACTCATAAATGCATAGACCAATTAAATATCTATTTCCCTCAGAGCAAAGATTATTTATCAGTCCGAGGAAAGCTTTCAACTTCCTCCTTAAGAAACTAGAAATAGAAGAGCGAGTTGATCACAAATTATGTAGGAGAATGGAAATAATAAAGATCAGAATGAAAATTAACAAACTATAAAACATAAAAGAGAAAAAGCAATAAAACCAGAGCTTGTTATTTGAGAAGATCTATAAATCTGATAAAACTCTAGCCAAACTGATTTGGGAGGGAAAGAGAGAAAACACAAATTACCAATACCAGAATGAGGGAGGTGATATCACTAGAGATTATATAGATATTAAAGGAATAGTAAGGACATATGAACAACTGTACATCAATAAATTTGACAACTCAGTTGAAAGGGACAAATTCCTAGAAAGACACAAGCTACCAAAGATTACTTCATAAGAAACAATAACCTAACTAGCCATATGTCTACTATATAAATTTGAATTTTCACTGGTGAATTCTACCAACCATTTAATAAAGAAATAACACTAATTCTATATAAACACATCCATAAAGTTAAGAGGAGGAAACAAATTCCAACTCATTCTATAAGGCAACAAAGGTAAGAAAACTAAGACCAAAATCCCTCATGAACATAGATGCAAAAACTCCTAAAATTTTAGCAAACAAATTTAATAGTATATAAAAGGAATAATACATGATGACCAAGTGGGATTTATGGCTACAACAAATGGTTGTTTTAGCAGTAAAAAAAATCAGCCAATATATTTTGCAATATTAACAAACTAAAAAAAGTAATAAGATCATTTTAATAAGTATAAAAAAAAGCATTTGACCAAATTCAACATCCATTTATGATTTAAATTTTTTTTTCAGCAAACTAAGAACAAAAAGAAACTTCCTCGGACCTATAGCTAACATTATATTTAATGGTAAAACAAAAGAGAGAGAGAGAGAGAGAGAGAGAGAGAGAGAGAGAATGTTTTTCCCCTAATATTAGAAACAAAGCAAGAATATACACTCTAACCACTCCTATTCAACACTTTTTCTGGAGTTCCTACCCAGCATAGTAAGGCAATAAATAAATAAATAAATAAATAAATAAATAAATAAATAGTATCACATTGGAAAAAAAGAAATAAAACTATATTTATGGGCAAAATAATTTTCTATATAGAAAATCCTACAGAACTTACAAAAATGTTCCTAAACTAATGTCAGTTTATCATCGTTGCAAGATACAAAATCAATAATCATTAACAAACTGTATTACTATATACTATCAACAAACAATCAAAAAGTGAAATTATGTATTACACAGCACATTTGATTCTCAGTTGTTCTGTGCTAGTCCTCTCTATCACTTCAACACATACTAGATAACAAAAAAATACTCATTTGAGAGAGCAAGGCAATAATAAAATGATCTAAAAGAAATGGTGATAGATTGTCTTCTAGCTTATATCATAAAGATACACAGTCCATTGAAAGTATTAGAATAACCTACTATACCTCAATCTGAGTACCCAAAAAGTTATCCCCAAGAAAAATTATATATTCATATCTCTATATTCTAGCTGCTATTCAGGAAACTGAAATAAAGAAACAAAAGTATCATTTTAATAAAAACCAACAATCTAGATTATTTGAGCTCTTCTTTTATAAAATATAACTTATCTTAAAATTGTTACTCTTCTCTTTCTTATGTTAATAATACATTTTAAATTAAACATATTGGGCTGACATTGGTTAATAATTGTAATAATTACATAAGTTTCAAGTGTACAATTCTATAATACATCACCTGTATGTTGTAACAATACATTCTTAGAGCTGTTATCCTATGAACATAAAGTTTTAAAATTGTGTACAGTTCATCAATATGGCATGATTAGCAACTCAAATGTTTACCTTAGGATAAGCATTTCATAAAGTAAGCCCACTGGAAGGCAACACAGCTAATTCGTACAGGTTTTCGGGATAACTCATTTCTTTAACACTACATAAATAATAATTTGAGATTATAAAATGATCTCTCTCTCTAACTTTACAACTAAAATTGAACAGAGAAAATAAATAGATAATGTGGAGAAATCTGAAGAGAGAAATCTGATATGTACCAATTTTAACATGAGAAAATTCCAATTAGAAGCCAAGACATCTGGAACAGGGAGGCATTTTCAAGGTTTATAGGTTTGAGTATGTATGGTCAATAATCAGGAAATTATTTGTTTCCACCTAGGTGAGTATTCTATAATTAATATACACTGCCACCAGCTGAAACATGGTTTACTAGTTATGGTCTCCTTATCCAAATAAGGATGCTTCTGACTGGCAGTTAACAATTTTTCCTCTCAGGTTTTTTTTTAATTTTGGCAGGGGAGGGGAAGAATGCCAAGTAGGCAGGAAGACATTCTGCATAGTTCTGCTATTTCTATTAAGAATAAAATCTTTATTATATCATTCATGCCAAATTGCCTTTTAGTCCTTGTTAATACATATTTTACATTTACAGTAAATAAAAACTTTGTATTCGTGGACATTATATTTTAAAAGATAATACAGTTTAGAGCAAGATTGGAAGAAATACAAACTTATATTCAGAAAACCTGTGTTCAAGTCATAGTTTTTGTCGCTTACTGGCTAAGTAATTTGGGCAAGCCTCCTAACCTCTCTGAGCTTCAGTTTCTTAATCTATAAAATGGAGAAAATAATTCTAACCTTTCTATTTCACAACATTGTTTCAAGTATCAATGAGATGGGTATATACAAAAGAGATGTATAACTGCCATTTAAATTCATTTACTCCACAAACAATACTGATAATAGCAGTAAAAAACATTGAGTATTTCCTCTCTGCCAGATAATGGGCTAGGCTCTTTATAAGTATTATCTCTTTTAATTATAATAACAATGTTAATAAGAAATAACAATAATAATAATAGCAGGCGTTTATTAAGCATTCCTGATGTACTCCAGCACTAGATCATAGGCATACAGAAACAACAAATTAAATTTTACCTAGATCTTGTGGATCTCACAGATAGTTGATATTAACAAGGGCTAAGAGGAAGAAATTGAAGAAGCCATTAACTCTGCCTGGTCCACACAAACTCCATCTTTGAAAGGCAATTTTCCATACAAATGGCCCGTCTTAATTCATGCTGTGAACTTTTATAAAAACTCTCAAAGGTTCACAAAACCCAAACAAGTTGTCAGGGGAATGGAGCCATGAAAAGAGGCTGTTTTGAGAAATCTCACTCTGCAGGATTAGTCACTGCATAACTGTGGTTGGAAGAACATGAGATTAGACCAAAATTAGAGTTTCCATCTTACCACTCTCCATTTGAGATGGATAATTATGAATAAACAAGGGTTTTCCAGATAGAAAAAGTAAAATAAGGGCATTTCAGGGAGAGGAAATGGGTACAAAGACATTGAAGTGTGAAATAATAATACATGTTTAGAGAATAGTGGAATATCACAAGTCTTCCAGACACTTGCCTCGACTACTTGTTCTATTAACTCCACTAAGGTAAAGTAGAAGCAAAGATTACATGGCTGAATGGGTAAAGGACTGGAGATTGGCAAAACTGAAATTATAGCAGAACAACAAAGGACTATAAAACAAAGGTGCTAGGAGAAAATACTTGCAAATCATGTATCTGAAGAATAATTCGTATCAAGAACTCTTCCAACTGAATATTAAAAAGATATATAACCCAACAGAAAACTGGGCAAAGGACCTGAATAGACAGGATATATCATTCAATATCATTCAGAGATGACATAGAAATGGCCATAAGCACAAATGAAAAGATGCTCAAGATCATTAGCAATCAGGGAAATAGAAATCAAAACCACGAGATGCCACTTTGCACCAACCAGTATGGCGATAATCAAAAAGACATAAGTGCTGGCAAAAATATGTAAAAATTGGAACCCTCATATGCTGCTTGTGGAGATGTGAAATGGTTCAGACACTTTGGAAAATATTCTGGCAATTCTTTAAAAAAATTAGAGGTAGAATTATTATATGACCCATCAATTCCACTCCTAGGTATACATGAAAGATAAATGAAAACATCCACACAGACACATGTACATGAATGTTCACAGAAGTATTATTGGTAATAGTCCAAAACTGGAAACAACTTAAATGTCCATCAATAAATGAATCGATAAAAAAAAAGTGGTAGAGTTCCAGTCAAGATGTCATAGTAGGAAAATGCTGTGCTTGCCTCCTCTTATGAACATATCAAATTACAACCAGACCACATAAAAATTATCATTGTGAATCACATGAAGTCTAGCTGAACAGAAGCCTTACAGCTAATGACAAACAGAAGAAATTACCTCCAGACTGGTAGGAGAGGAGGAGATGTGGAACAGGCTGTTCCCACAAATGTGTGTGGCAGTTAAAAGTGGAAGAGAAGTCTCAGTTGCAGAGGTAACCCCTGAGGAGCAATGGGTCCCAGCTCCACACTGGGGTTCCAAGCCCAGGGTTACAGTGCCAGAAAGAGGAGTCCCCGCAACTTCTGGCTGTGAAAACCAGTGGAAATTGCAGTTGAGAGAGATAGAGGTCTGCTGGAGTGCCAGGTGCGCCTCTTAAAGGGCCTGTGCACAAACTTACTTATGAACTCACTCGCTCAAAGCTCCAACACTGGGGCAGCAGCTCAAAGAGACCAGGGATATACAAGGAGAAACTGAGTTGTCTGGAGTTAGAGTAAAATCTGGAGAGGCATCTTTCTTCCAGACAAGTGCTGGTAGAATCCGTGGTTTCTTTGTTGAGCTCTCCTCCTTCCCAGCATGCAGATGCAGACAGCCACCATATCTTAGTCTCTATCAACTTGCCTAAGACTGGTTACCCCACCCTGGTGATTCCCTGAAATCCCACCCCACTCAAATTGCGGTCCCACCCAAGCCACTTTCAGTGAATTTCCATACAAACGGCCTGTTTTGATTCATGCTGTGAACATTTCTAAAAACTTTCAAGGGTTCACAAAACCCAAACAAGCAGCATCTGGCCTCTACATGCCTGGTACCTCTTGCTGAGCATCCCCAAGTCCAGAACTAGCAGCAGCCAACCTCAGTTCATGGCTTGGCCTCTTGAGGTATCTCCAAGCTCAGGGCAGGGGGTGGCCATCTGCAGATTGCTTGCTGGCTTAAGCCAGGTAGCCCCGGCCAGGGTACAGGCTGAAGCCAGGGGTTGGGCCCCTCCCAAGAGGCACCAGAGTGGCATGTTTGGTGACCGGCCCAAACTGTACCACCACTGGGAGCTGCATCCGAATACAACATACACAAAGGGCAAACTGGTCAGGTACCAGAACCCTGCTAAAGTGAATCCTGCCCCACAGGATTAGCCTCTCACTGGCCAGTCTTCACAATAAATTAGCCTGAGGATAAATCCCTCCATTGATATGCAAATTGCAATCAGGCTCAACTACAACAGGAAGGCACACATAAACCACTCAAGGGAGCACCTGGAGCACCAGACACAGGTGACCAGGAACACTATGCCACTGGGTCCAACAAGACATCTACTACATAAGGCCTCTCTACTAAGACCAGGAGATATAGCAGCACTACCTAATACATAGAAACAAAGGGAGGTAGCCAAAATGGGGAGTCAAAGAAAAATGTTTCAAATGTAAGAACAGAATGCTCCAGAAAAAGAACTAAACAAAATGGAGACAAGTGATCTACCAGAAGCAGAGTTCAAAACACTGGTTATAAAGATGCTCAATGAACTTAGGAGAAGAGCAGATGAACTCTGTGAGAATGTTAACAAAGAGATGGAAAACATAAAACATAAAAATGGAGATAGAAAACATAAAAATTAACCAATCAAAAATGAAAAATACGGTACCAGAAATGAAAAAAAAAAATGCATTAGACTAATGAGATATCTGATAAGGGGCTAATATGCAAAATACGTAAAGAATGTATACAACTCAACAACAACAACAAAAGAAAAAAACAATTCAATTAAAAAAATGGGCAGAAGACCTGAACAGATCCTGCTCCAAAGAGGATATACAGATGACTAACAGACATATGAAATGAAGCTCAAGGTTGCTAATCATCAGAGAAATGCACATTAAAACCACAATGAGATATCACCTCACACCTGTCAGAATGACTATCATCAATAAATCAAAAAACAATATGTGTTGGCGAGGATGTGGATAAAAGGGAACTTTCATACATTGTTGGTGAGATTGCAAATTGGTACAGCCACTATGGAAAACAGTCTAGAGGTTTCTCAAAAAATTAAAAGTACATATACCTTTCGATCCAGCAATTGCACTTCAGCCACCAAAAACAATGAAATCCTACCATTTGCAATGACATGGATGAACCTAGAGGTCCTTATGCTGAATGAAATAAGTCAGAGAAAGATAAATTCCATATGATTTTACTTATATGCAGAATCTAAGAAACAAACAAAAAAAACAATCAAAAACAGACTCACAAATACAGTGGACAATTTGGTGATGGACAGAGGGAAGGGGGTTTAGGGAGTTAGGAGAATGGGATGAAGGGTTAAAAAATACAAATTAGTAACTGATAGTTGGAACACAGAATAAGAAATGCAGTTATCATTAATATGATGGCTAGGTGGAGGGCCAGGGGAAAAAGAGCAATTAGGGAGACCATTTTATGAACTACATAGATGTCTAACCAATGTACTGTATACTTGAAACTAATTTAAATAAATAAATGTTTAAAAATGCATTAGAGGGTTTCAACAAAATATTAGATAAAGCAGAAGAAAAAAATCAGTGATTTAGCGGAAAAGGTGGAGATTCTGGGAAAATATGGAAGAGTGAGAGATGTCCTCAGATTTATCACCTCGAAACAACAATAAGCTGAACATCTAAAACTCAACAAAAACCACCCAAACTACACACCAGCACATCTGAGTTTAGGATCTGCGCATAAGAGCTACCACAGGTCAGAACCCTGGATGCCGAAGGTGGGCTGGGACAAATCAAGAAGCTCCCTCTCGCAGACACCAGCGCTACCTGCAGGAGGAGGGGTAAGAGTGAAAGTGTGGCGATTTTTCTAATCACACCTGCTTGGAAGCACCAGGGCTTTTCTATGAGCCAGCAGCAGGGCTCAGTCATCAGGGCAGAAAGCAGAGAAGTGAGATGGGATGACAGAGAAACAACAGTTGATTTTTACAGGCCCCGGTGGCAAAACTGAGGCTGAGTCTTAGCCCCCAAACCCCAACCCAGAGAGCCCCTCACCACATACCTTTGGAGACCAATCACTGCAGAGCCCCAGGGGAATCTGAGCAAATGTTACCAAAACTGTTGCTAACACTGACAGGGAATAAAACTGAGACTAGCAAGTTTCATTAAAATCTACAAGAAAATAAAAGATATTAGTCTTTATATAAAGCAGGGATCCATGAGGATTTGACACCACCTACTGGAAACCAAAACAAAAGCACCTTCTTTGCAGCAGGCTAAAGAGACCTTTACATAATAAATCTTCTTTCTGGAAAAACAACAGAATATGCATCTAATGCCCAGGTGCAGAAATAGTCCATTAAACACCATGAACAACCAAGGTGATAAGGTATCTCAGAAAGAAAGACAAAAAATCTCCAGAAAATGTGCTTATAGACATAAAAATATGTGACTTAAGTGACAGAGAATTCAAGATGGTGCTTCTAAAAAAACTCAGTGAGTTCCGAAATGAGTCTTATTGGCAACCTCAGAAATTAAAAAAAAAAAAAAACAAAACAAAACAAAAAAAACCCAGCTAGATGAGCAGAGCGAGGAGATTGAAACCCTCAAAAAGAACCAAGTAGAACTTCTGGAGATAAAAACAAAACAAAACAAAACAAAACACTGAAAGTGTTGAAAAATGAAATAGCAACCTTGGGAAATAGAGTCTAAAAAGGATCAGTCATATCGAAAACAGAAATCTAGAAATGAATCAGAAGAAAGAAGAAACTGAAGAATGAAAAATAATGAAAGAGAAATACAAGAGTTAGCTGATACCATCAGGAGCGGAAACATAAGAATAATGGGCATTTTCAAAGGAGAGAAAAAGGAGCAGGGACTAGAAAACATTTTCAGACATATAGTGGATCAGAATTTCCCAAATCTAAGAAATGAGCTGGAGCTTGGAATTCAAGAAGTCAACAGAAGACCCAATTATCTCACTCAAAAAGGCATTCACCAAGACACATTATATTAAAGTTATCAAAAATCAATGACAAAGATAGAATTCTCAGGGCAGCCAGGGAGAAGAAAAGAGTTTAACGTATAAGGGAAAACCCATTAGATTATCATCAGACTTCTCAGTGCAAACCTTACGAGCCAGAAATGAATGGAATCAAATATTGAAATTATTAAGGGAAAGGACTACCAATCTAGAAGAATGTATCCAGCTAAGCTCTCTTTTATTTATGAAGGAGATATTAAGACCTTTTCAGACATACAAAAATTGAGGGAGTTCTCTACTATGAGGCCTGCACTACAGGAAATACTGAAAGGGGTCAGCTCACCTAAAACAAAATAACAAAACAAAACAAAACATAATTAGGAGTAAAGTGACTATGAAGCAAATAGAAGCAGAGGAGTGCAACCCTTACTAAGAACAGGGTGTTGTAAGCTTACATAATAAGAAGAGAATTGCTATAGCAAGATAGTAATGAACATTCAGCATACATAGAAACAAACTGAGATAATAATGACTGAAAAGGGGAGGATTCAAAAATCCAAATTTGCAAAGGAGGAAGGAGATAAGGCACATACAGAAGAAAATGGATGACTGTATATACATAACTACCTTTTTCATATCTGTAAAGGTAACCAAGCTCCATAGAGTCAGAACAGAAGGATATAACATAAAACAAGAAGAATCAGAGGCAAAATCCACAAAAGCCGACCAAAATAAAGAAAACAGAAACACGAGGACAAAGAACCAAGGGAAACATCGAGCTACCAGAAAGCCAAAGATAAAATGGCCATAAGAAGACCTCATATTTCAATAATCACCCTAAATGTAAATGGACTGAACTCACTAATATAAAGGCACAGATTTTCAGAATGGATCAAAAAACAAAAGCCAATCATATGCTACGTCCAAGAGACACATCTCAGCTCCAAAGAAAAATATAGACTCAAAGTGAAAGGGTGGAAAATGATATCTCATGCAAATGGAATTCAGAGGAAAATGGGAGTAGTGGTATCAATATCAGACAAAATAGACTTCAAAATGAAAAAGGTAAAGAAAGATACTGAGGGACACTTCATAATGATAAGGGAATCATGCACCAAGAAGACATAACACTTATTAATATCTGCTCCAAATCAGGAAGCCTCGAAATATGTAAAGCAATTACTAACAGAAATAAATGGAGGAACAGACCAAAACACTAGCGTAGTAGGGGACCTAAATACCCCATTGTCGGACATGGACAGATCATCCAAACAGAAAATCAATAAAGAAATAACATCCTTAAATGACACATTATACCAACTGGACATAATCGACATATACAAAGACTTCCATCCCAAAACAGCTGCTTACACATTCTTCTCTAGAGTACATGAAATATTCTCAAGAATTGACCACATACAGAGGTACAGAAATAGCCTGAACAAATATAAGAGGGTTGAAATCATACAATACATATTCTCTGAGCATTATGCTTTCAAATTAGAGATTAATTGCAAAAGAAATCAGGAAGGACCACAAACACATGAAGATTAAACAACATGTTACTGAAGAAGAACTGAGTCAGAGAAGAAATAAAAAGAGAGATCAAGAGATACATAGAAACAAATGATAATGATACTACAACATATCAAAACTTTTGGGACACAGCAAAAGCGGTTATAAGAGGAAAGTTCATATCATTACAGGCCTATCTCCAAAAACAAGAACAAGTCCAAATAAACAACCTAATGCTTTATCTTCAAAAAACTAGAAAAGAAAGAACAAATGAGACCTAAATTCAGCAGAAGGAAAGAAATAATCCAAATTAGAGCAGAAATAAAGTAAATCGAAAATAAAAAAAAAAAAAGAAAAAATACATACAACGGATAGCTGGTTCTTTGAGAAGGATAATAAAATTTTTAAAAAACTGCCTAGACTCACTAAGAAAAAAGAGAAAGGACACAAATAAACAAAACCAAGAATGAAAGAGGGGAAATTACAACTGACATCACAGAAATACGAAGAATCATGCAAGAATACTATTAAAAATTATATAATAATAAATTTAATAACCTAGAAGAAATGGACCGGTACTTAGAAAAATACAATCTTCCTAGACTGCATGATATGGAAAATCTCAATAGACTGATGAGCAATATGGAAATTGAAACAATCATCAAAAACCTACAAAAAAGTAAAAGTCCAGGACCAGATGGCTCCACCAGTGAATTCCACCAAACATTCAAAGAAGATTAAATACCTATTCTCCTCAAACTCTTCCAAAAAATTAAAGAGGAGGCAATACTGCGCAATGCATTTTATGAGGCCAAAATTACTGTGATACCAAAACCTGGTAAAGATAACAGAAAAAAGGAAAACTACAAACCAATATCTCCGATGCAAAATTCCTTCATAAGATACTAGCGAACTGAATACAGCAACATATTAAAAAGATTATACACCGAGATCAACTGGGCTCCATCTTAGGGAACAGAGATGTTTCAACATGCACAAATCGATTAATGTGTACACCACATAAACAAATTAAAATATAAGAATCGTATGATCATATCAATAGATGCAGAAAAAGCCTTTGACAAGATACAGCATCCATTTATGATCAAAACACTTAACAAATTCAGTATAGAATGAAAGTACCTTAACATAATAAAGGCTATATATGACAAACCCTCAGTCAACATTATATTTAATGGTGAAAAACTAATACCCTTCCCTCCAAGATCAGGAACAACACAAGGCTGCCCACTATCGCCACTGCTATTCAATGTAACATCGGAGGTCGTAGCAACTGCAATCAGGCAAGAGAAAGATATAAAAAGCATCCAATTAGGAAATGAAGAAGTTAAACTGTCACCATTTGTGGATGACATGATTCCCTACATAGAAAGTCCTAAGGACTCCACAAGAACACTACTAGAAATAGTAAGCAAATACAGTAAAGTTTCTGGATACAATATCAATGTTCAAAAATCCATAGCATTACTATATTCTAATAATGAAGCGTCAGAAAAAGATGTGGAAAAAATAATTCCTTTTGCAATTGTTACAAAAAGAATAAAATACCTAGGAATAAATCTAACGAAACATGTGAAGGACCTATATAATTAAAACTATAAGACCCTATTAAAAGAAATTGAAGAAGACGCAAAGAAATGGAAAGATATTCTGTGTTCTTAGATTGGAAGAATCAACGTAGTTAAAATGACCATATTACCTAAAGCATTATACAGATTTAATGCAATGCCCATTAAAATCCCATTGGCATTTTTTAAAGAAATAGAACAAAAAAAAAATCATCAGATTTTTATGGAAGCACAAAAGACCCTGAAATGCCAAACCCATCCTAAGAAAAAAGAATGAGGCTGGAGGCATCACTCTGCCCAACTTCAGATTAAACTACGAAGGGAAAGTAATCAAAACAGCATGGTATTAGCAGCAAAACAGACACACAGAGCAGTGGAACAGAATCGAGAGTCCAGAAGTAAACCCAGATTTATATGCACAAATAATTTTCGACAAAAAAGCCAAAAACATGCATTGGAGAATGGTGCTGGGAAAATTGGATGGCCATTTGCAAAAGAATGAAATTAGACCGTTGTCTATCACCACGCACTAAAATTAACTCAAAATGAATTAAAGAACTAAATATAAGACCTGATACAATAAAATGCATAGAAGAAAACATAGGAACGAAACTCAAGACTGTGAATCTAAAGAGAATTTTACGAATTTGACCTCAGAGGAAAGGGAAGTAAAAGAGAAAGTAAATGAACAGTACTTCATCAAACTAAAAAGCTTCTGCTCAGCAAAAGAAACCATCAAGGAAGTACAGAGACAACCATCAGAATGGGAAAATATATTTGCAAGGAACGCCTCCAATAAGGGCCTAATATCCAAAATATACAAATAACTCATACGACTCAATAACAACAAAAAACAAATATCCAGTCAACAAATGGGTAGAGGACCTGAACAGATACTTCTCCCTAGAGGACACACAAGAGGCCTACAAACATAGGAAAAGATGCTCAACATCGCTAGCTATTAGGGAAATGAAATCAAAACCACAATGAGATACCATCTCATACCTGTTAGAATACCTATAATCAACAGGACAAGTAATAAATGTTGGAGAGGATGCAGAGAAAAAGGAACCCTCATACTCTACTGGTGGGACTGCTAATTGGTACAGCCACTATGGAAATCAGTATGGAGGTTCCTCAGAAAACTAAGAATTGATCTACCATTTGATTCGCCAATCCCTCTACTGGGTATTTACCCCAAAGACTTGAAAACCCATATCCAAAAAGATATTTGCACACCGATGTTCATAGCATCATTATTCACAGTGGACAGGACGTGGAAGCAACTGAAGTGTCCTACAAGAGATGATTAACTAAAGAAGCTATGGTACATATATACCATGAAACATTACTCAGCCATAAGAATAGATGAAGTGCTGCCATTTGCAACATCATGGATGGACCTCGAGATAATCATGCTAAGCGAAATAAGTCAGACTGAGAAAGGTGAAAATCACATGGTATCACTCATATGTGGGATATAAACCTAAAAGCAACAAATAAACAGGACCAATACAAAATCATGGACATAGACAATGGACTAGTGGTTACCAGAGGGTAGGGGGTGGGGGAGAAGGGTAGAGGTAGTCGGGGTAAAGGAGGTCAAATATCAGGGGCCAGAGGTGAACTGGGTAAAGAGGATTAAATATATGGTAGCTGAAGGAAACTGAACTTTGGGTTGTAATCACATAATATAATATATAGATGTCAAATTATAATGTACACCTGAACATTATATAATTGTATTAGCCAATGTTACCCCAATAAACTTAATTAAAAAATAATAATAAATAAATAAATAAATAAATAAAAGCTGGATTAAAAAAATAATAGAAGACAAGGTAGCAGAAAATGCCCAATCGGAACAGTAAAAGAAAAAAAAATCCAAAAAGATAATGATAGTTTAAGGGACCACTGGGACAACATCAAGTGTTCCAACATTCACATTATAGGGGACTAGAAGGAGAAGAAGGAGAAAGGAATTAAAATACTATTTCAAGAAATAATGACAGAAAACTTTCCTAACCTGCCGAAGGAAATATACATTCATGCCCAGGAAGTACAAATGGTCCCAAACAAGATGAACTCTAAGAAGCTCACACAAAAAAGCATCATAATTAAAATGCCAAATGTAAAAGACAAAGAGAGAATCTTAAAAGTAGCAAGAGGAAAGCAGTTAGTTACCTACAAGGGAGCTTCCATAAGACTATAAGCTTATTTTTCAACAGAAACTTTGCAGGCCAGAAGGGTTGGCATAAAATATTCAAAGTGATGAAAAGCAAGGACCCACAACTAAGATTACTCTATCCCTCAAGGTTACCACTTAAAATTGAAGGAAAGATAGTTTCTCAGACAAAAATAAAAAGCTAAAGTTGTTCATTAACACCGAACTAGTTGGAGGGACTTCTTGGAGAAGGGGAAAAAATGTCAAAAATATGAAAAATAAAATGACAATAACTACACATCTGCCAACAATTACTTTGAATGTAAATGAATTCAGTGTTCTAATAAAAAGATATGGTAGATGAATGGATAAAAAAACAAGATCCTTACATAGGCTACCTATAAGAGACACACTTCAGATCGAAAGACACATACAGAGTGAAAGTAAAGGAATGTAAAAATATATTTCATGAAAATTGAAATTAAAAAATAAAATCTGGGATAGCGACACTTATACCAGACAATATAAACTTTAAAACAAAGTATGACAAGAGACAAAGAAGGACTCAATAATCCCACTTCTGGGTATTTACCTGAACAAACCCAAAACATTCTTTGAAGGGACATGTCCATCCTTATGTTCATTGCAGCATCATTTACAATAGCCAAGATATGGAGGCAACCTGGGTGTCCATCAGTGGGTGAATTGATAAAGAAGAGGTGGTACATAAATACAATGGAATATTTTGTAGCCATAAAAAATAATGAAATCTTGCCATCTGCAGTAACATGGATAGACCTAGTGGTAATTGTGCTGAGTAGACTAAATCTCACAGAGAAAGACAAATCCCATATGATTTCACTTATGTATAGAATCTAAAGAGCAAAATAAACAAAACAAAAAGAAGCTCATAGATACAGAGAACATTTTGACGTTTGCCAGATGGGTTGGGGGTTCTGGGGTGGGTGAAAAAGGGAAAGAGATTAAAAAGTACAAACTGGTAGTTACAAAACAGTCATGGGAATGAAAAGTAGCATAAGGAATATAGTCGTCAATATAACTATGTAATAACTATGTCTGGTGTCAGTTGAGTACTAGATTTATCAGGGTGATTACTTCATAATTTACATAAATGTCAAATTACTATGCCGTACACCTGAGACTAATATAATATTGTATGCCAATTGTAATTTGAAAATAGATGAGAAAAAAGGGGTCAAATATGTTGTGACAAAAATCCAACTACGGAAGGTGAAATTTTTAAAAAAATTAATAAAAAATAAAAAATTAATAAATATATATATTTTAAATAGTGGCATATTCATACAATGGAATATTATTCAGTCATAGAAAGGACAGAAGTACTGATGCAATGTACTACATGGCTGAACCTTTAAAACATGCTAAGTAAAAGAAACCAGTCACAAAAGACTGCACATTGTATAATTTATATGAAATGTTTAGAACAAACAAACTATAGAGACAGAAAGTAGATTAATGGTAGCCTAGGACTGAGGGTAAGTGAGGAGTGACTGCTAATGGATACAAGGTTTCTTTTTGAGGGGATGATAATGTTCTTCAAGGAATTGTGACAATGTTTGCAAAACTATGAGTATATTAAAAACCATTGAGTTGTACACTTTATTTTTTTAATTGTATAATTTAAACGGGTGAATATATATTTAAATTGTATCTCTATAAAGGTGTTATTTTTAATCAATGAAGGTGTGAGGAAGGGTATGATTCAATGAATTATAGAATGGAGTAGTAAGAGAAAGATGTTGATGACCTAGAATAATAGAATAAAGTCAAAAGATTGAAGTTTTTCATGAGAAGTAAGCACAGCTGGAGTAGTAGGAAAAGAGGGAGGGAAATGAAGTAATTCATGTGTTTTTTTTTTTTTTACCAGTTACTGCTTTAGCAAATCCTGGTTAATCATCCTTGAGTAAAACTCATTTGCACTGCTAATTTCATCATAGATTCTCCTGGGATTCGTTCAATGTTCTAGGAATCCAAGCCTATTTGGAATCAAAATTCTTTCTAGACACTTTCTTTGCTGGCCTAGTTTGTTAAAGCCTATTTAATAGAGTCAACTAATCTGTTAAAGCAGATCAAGCCCACCAGATGAATGCTTTATTTGGCACACCCATCACTTCTGATTAGCTACATTTTCTGTGACACCTTCCCTGTTCCACTCAAATGGAAGAAAAGTAAATGCACTTTATTTTATGCATTTTATTTTCCTATAAATTGCCAGACTTAATCCTCACATCTTTTACCCATATTACAGATAATGAAGTTGGCCCAGAGAGGATAAATGACTCCCAAAGTCACAGAACTAGCTTGTAAGTAGTAAAACTAGGATTCCAGTTTTGGCCTAAACCCATGTCCTTCCTGTTATAGTTATGCAGTGGTTGATACTGCAAAGTGAGACTTCTCAAAACAGGCTTTTCCATGGATCTGTTCTCCTGACAGCTACTTTCAACGCTCTCAAAGCTGGAGTTTGTGTGATTGCTAATTTTAAAACGATGATAGCATTTAACACTTTACACACTTCTCTAGCTTGTTCCCTTGACAACCACATACCTAAGATTAGATACAAAAAAAATGGTCTCTCTTAGTACTTGTACTTAAAAATTATTTATGAGAACATAATTTTAAAGAGACTTTTTTAAAAAGCATACATAGTTTTTAAAAAATTATATAGAGTGGTAGCTCTACACTACCACAGAAAATGATAAAACATTTAAAAATTAGTTTAGGAAAAATCATCTTCACTTAATATAAACTTTCACTGTTCTTACCACCAGCCTGAACCAACAGCTGAGCTAAAATGTTACAAACCTAGGGGTTCTAAGACACAGCTACATTTATTTTGTCAATCATTATTTTTTTTGTAAAAAAAAAAAGTATAACTCCAAAATTTCACCTTTATTTTTTAAGTAGAGTAAGTAATAGTCCAGAGGTAGCAAATTAATCCCTTTAGAGGGTCCCTTTAGAGGGTATTTGAGAAATTGATAAATAACAAAGACCTTCTCCCTGGCAAACTACATGATTGCACATACATAATTTTGCTTTTAATTTCAGAGGTGAAGAGATTTCATGACTCCCAAAAGCTTACTCATGTATCCAGCATAAAGAGACTTGACCATGGAGACTAGGTAAGGATTTGTTCATGCTTCTGTTCATGCTAAGGGAATCTGTCCTACCCAATAAAAAAATAAAGCTCAATGCAGGCTTAAAAATAATCATAAGAGAAATAACAAGAGTAATACAATATCAATATTTTATAGTGTTTTTTCATACAGAAGAAAATAAATTGACAGGAAAAATAATTTACATATCAGTGTAGAATTTTCCACAAGAATACTAGTGAAAAACTTCTTTTAAAATTTTACATTGTTTGTAGAAGAATATAAAAAATGTTATCCAATGTGTAAAATGAATAGAAAAATGGAAAATCTTCAGGTAATTATAAGTCATTATTGGGAATCTTCAAATAGCTTCTTAACGACATGGAAAGGGATTGCACTTTCCCTTTATATAGTCAAATGTATAAACAGAAGAGAAAAATGAAGACAATCTTAAAAAATAGTAATTCAAGAAATTGCAAGCCCATTATCTGAGAATCTATGTTTTACAATTTGGTGAAAACCAGGAGAGCAGACAAATAGTTGGGGAGCCATGAGAAAACATTACAGATGATGCTTGTCTTCATTTCAAGAGAATGGAGGTTTTCTCAAAAGCAGACAATCTTAAAAATTAAGATAGCTACAGTGAATATAAATGTTGCAAAACAAATCACTCTTGTGCATGAATCCTATCCTCAAGAGTCGTAATTGGTCATCCTACTTTTCCTTCCTGAGCTTTATTGAAGTATAATAAGCAATTAGTTTCTCATAATTACATTGGACAATTCAGTGAGATTTTCTTTCAATTATAGTTGGTGTATAATAATATATTCATTTCAATTGTACAGCATAGTGATTAGAAATCTATATGACTCACACAGTGGTCACCCCACTATATCAAGTATCCCTCTTCCCCCTTACATATTTTTACAACATTGTTTACTATTTTCCTTATGCTACACTTTATATCTACATGACTATTTTGTATCTATTCATTTGTACTTCTTAATTCCTTTGCCTTTTTTCACTGTCTCCCTCAAATCCCCCCAAACCTTTCTCATGGTCTAGTAGCCTTCAAAATATTCTCTGAATCTATGAGTTTGTTTCCTTTTTTGTTGTTTTTTATTTTGTTCTTTAGATTCCACATGTCCGTGAAATCAATTGGTATAGGTCTTTCTCTATCTGACTTACTTTATTCAGCGCAATACCCTCTAGGTCCATTGAGGCGGTATCTTTTTCTATCCCCTTCCTTTTAGTCTGTGTGTGTTTTTGAATCTAAAGTGAATCTCTTATAGGCAGCATATGTAGGGGTCTTGTTTTCTTATCCATTCAGCTTCACTATCTTTTGGTTGGATCACTTATCGTTTCCATTTGAGATATTTGTTGATAGGAATGTAGGTATTACCATTCTTTATCCATGTTTTTGATTCATGATTTTTCTTCTTAAAGAAGTCCCTCCAACAATTCCTGTGATACTGGCTTAGTGGTGATGAACTCCTTTAGCTTATTTTTGTCTGGGAAGCTCTTTATCTGTCCTTCGACTCTAAATAATAGCTTTGCTGGATAAAGTATTCTTGGTTGTAGATTCTTGGTTTTCAACACTTTGAATAATTTGGCCAAGCCCTTCTGTCCTACAGTTTCTTTTGAGAAATCGGCTGCCAGTCTTAGGAGAGCTCCCTTGTAAGTGACTAATTGCTTTTCTCTTGCTCCTTTTAAAATTCTCTCTTTGTATTTAACCTTTGGCATTTTAATAATGATGTGTCTTGTTGTGGCCCTCTTTGGGCTCCTCTTTCTTGGGACTCTCTGAACTTCTTGGGGTGTTGTCTATTTTCTTCACAAGGTTAAGGAAGTTTTCCATCATTTCTTCAAATATATATTCAACTTCTTGTTCTCCCTCTTCAGCTATCCCTATGACATGGATATTGTCATCCTTAATTGTGTCCCATACACTGCTTAAATTATTATTCTAGTCTTGGTTACCTTTTTCTTGCTGTTCTGACTGGCTTCCACATCCTCTATATTGGTGGTTTGATTCTCTTCTTCCTTCACTCTGTTGATTCCCTCTAATATACTCTTCATTTCAGATAATGTGTTCTTCATTTTTGACTGGTTCCTCTTTATAATTTCCATTTCATTTTTATGTTTATCTCTTTGTAAAAGTTCTCACAGAATTCATCTACACTTCCCCTAAGTTCACTGAGCATCTTTATAACCAGTGTTTTGAACTCTGCATCTGTTAGATTGCTTGACTCCATTTTATCCTGGATCTCTGTTCTATTCTTTCATGGTTTCTGCTTCTTTGTCTTCCCATTTTGGCTGCCTTCCTGTGTCTGTTTCTATGTACTAAGCAAAGCTCCTACGTCTCCTGGTCCTATTAGCACAGTTTTGTTTAGTATGTGTCCAGCAGCACAGTCCTGAGAGGGGTTCAGCTGCAGACCAAGTTTATCCCCACGGCGTGCTCCTCTGGGGCCACCTGTTAAGATTCAACAAGTAATCCACAGATGCTGTACTTATAGATGCCTCAAGAAGCCTCACCAGAAACTGAGATAAGCTGACACCAGTGCCTTGGCACTGCTTAGCAAGTTGCATCAGTCTCACCAAGGACACAACTGGATGTGGCTTAGGTGGGGCCATGAGTTAGGGGAGGCAGAGTTTCAGGGAATCCTCTGGGTGGAGTTACCTCTGTTATCCAGTTAGATGACATCTTAGCTATGGTGGCATTGTGCCCATACACTGGGAGGGGAGTGGGTTCAAAAGAAAAACAATGCATACCACTGGCACTTCTATACAGAGTGAGTCTCCCCTCAGCTCTCACTCTGACAACTCAGTGTTCCCCTGTAAGTCCCTGGTGTCCCCCGAGCAGCTGACACAGGTCTGGTACCTGGAGCAAGCAGGTCCGTCACCTCAAAGCCCAGTTACAGACACGGCCCCTTTAAGAGGTGTCTGCAGCTGCCGTAGCCTCTTTTCCACTCAGCTGATGGGAACTAGGCGGGCTCACATCTTTGCCTCCTCCTACCTCCTCCCAGTGCAGGGTGATTTCTTATTTCTCTCCCTAGTTGTAAGGCTTCTGTTCATCTAGACCTCCCGGAGACTCTGCTTACTGTTTGCTCCGTGTTTCTGTCTCAACTTTGATGTGGTTGCAAGAGGGTAGAACGAAACTTCTATCATCTATGTCATTTTGCCTCATATTCAACTATTATTTATTTTTAATTACACAGGTTATATGCAAAAATATTTCCATTGTAAAAAAATTAAACAGTGCAGGGTTATACAGAACACAAAGTCTTAAGACATCATTCATCAGCCTCCCTAATGTTTCAGACCTTTCGTTGTATATTTACATTCATGTATATGTATGCAGATTGTGTAATTTTGCCTATAAATATATAGGATTATACAATACCTACCACCTTGTTACTTTGTTTAACAGCTTTACTGAGATGTAATATACTACACAATTCACCCATTAAAATGGTTCAATTCACTGGTTTTTAGTATATTTACAGATAATATGTTTAATCATCCCCACAATCATTTTTAGGATAATTTCATTACTTGAAAAAGAAACACTGTACCCTTTGGTTATCACCTGTGTATCCTTGCATTTTCTCTAGCTGTAAGCAACCACTAGTCTACCTTTTGTCTGTATAGATTTCCCTATTCTGGGCATTTCAAATTAATAAATCATATAATATGAGGTATTTTGTGACTAATTCCTTAAGTGTAGCATAATATTTTCAAGCTTCATCTATGTTGTAACATGTCTCAGTACCTCATTCCTTTATATAGCTGAATAATATTCCATTGTGTGACTATACCACATTTGTCCTCTTTATTCATTTAATATATTCTTTCCATTCAATACGTATAGATCTATCTTACTCTTTTTAATGATTGTACAGTATTACATAGTTGATGCAACATAATTTATGTAGCCATTTCCCTATGGATGTATATTTACCCTATTTACATTGTTTGCCCATTATAACATTAACTTATCTCGACACGATATAAAGGAAGAAAGGAAGAGGCCATCTCTCTTGGTGGAAGAAGGAACTTGCCTATAGAACAGTGGTTCTAAAAGTATGTTCCCTGGGCCTGCAGCATCACCTGGGGACTTGTTAGAAATGCACATTTCTAGGCCCCACCCCCAGTTTTTGATTCAGAAGCTCTGGGGTGGGGCGCAGTGCTCACTGTTTTAACAACCTTCCTCCTTGTGATACAAACTAAAATCTGTGGACCACTGATTTAAATTTTTTCCACTGCACTACAGTAGGTTTCATTATTTGGATTAAAGTACATTTAAAAAATTAGCAGGACCACAGAAATTGGCCTTTAACACATGACTATGGTCATGGATAGGACAGAATTATAGTGGAGGAGTACATGGGTCTCTATTTTTTTTAGAGAGAGTGCTTCAATATAACAACAGCAACAAAAAAAACTCTTCCTCTCATGCTTTTCCTATCTGTTTGACTCCTTATTTTCTCCTCCCTTGACCTTAAAAAAACAACTAAACCATTTACATAGAATTCAGATGCTAACAGATGTAAAGCTTTACCTTCCTGATTATCATATTTCTGTCAATGATACCCACAGGACAATGAACCATAAAACCCAGCTCCCATTAGAAACTGAAACATTGGGAAAATACAATTTCATTGAATCACACAGATGGGAACTAGAAGGGAATTTAGAGATCTCCTTAGTCAAGATTCATATTTTTGAGATAAGAAAAATGAAACCCAGATAAAACACATGATACAGCAAGGTCACACAACAAGGATAAGCTTCTTCTCTTACTATGCTATATACTATATTGTACTATACTAGTGCACTATACACTCTAAACTACTTTACTGTAATGGTTCTTGACTAGGGATATGCATGAAATTCACCTGGGGAGATTTGTTTGAAAAATGTATTTTTTAATCTTACTAAGCAGAGAACATTGATACAATTTAACTATATCTAGGAGGTATTTATGAGTATCTAGTACCATATTGTTCTCTAATTTAGTAATGCCCATAGAGATCAAGGAGATTCCACAAGTGTCAGAAGTACTTGGACTCATTTCTACACTAAATATCTCAACATTGCAGTTTTTTTATTTTTATTTTTGGCTTTCTATTGTTTTTCTGCCCTATCCTTTGTGGTGAGTTATTAGTTCTTACATCTATCAGTGTGTTTGTATCCAGCAGTCCTCACCCTCGCCCCCTCCACTACTAGCACCAATGTGAGTTGAAATGCTAAATAAATACAATCTTTAGAATCATGATAAAGGTAAAATAGGTTGCAAATGAGGAACTAGAAAATTGAGTGTAGGAATTTTGTGACATTTATGTCAGCTGAGACATAATGGGAAAGTTTATGTTGCCAGATATACTATTCTCTAAGAAACTTGCATAACTGCAAGATCTCCTTTACATACGAATGAAATGAAGAATGAACTCTGGGAATTTTTTAACATCATGAAAGTATGCAGTTTTCCCTTCAAGTGTTTGTTGTTTTTTTTAAATTAATAAACTTTATTTTTTAAGAGAAGTTTTAGGATCACAGCAAACTTGAGCAGAAAATACAGAGTCCCCAAACAAATACAACCTCTCCCACTATCCACACCACTATCCCACACCATAAATAAAAACTCTGGGTATTTTCTAAAGCCATGTAAATACTAAAAAAGAGACAACTTAGATTACCTGTAACACCACAGAACTATGGGTATTGCTGGTAAAGATGCGTGTGGCTCCTGCCTTGGAAGATTGCAAATGGGATGAGAGGCCCATTTCATTGCTTCCAAGGGACAATTTCATGTGATGGTCTTCCTCTTCCACAAGAGATCTGAAAATGTTTCGAAATCAGAAAGAAAAGCAAATTAAAAGTTATCATTAATTCACAATAATGAGATTATTTAGAGAAATAATCCGTCACTAGTGTCAATCATCTGACTGAATATACTGAATTTTGTTTCATTGTATTTTAGGCTCATACCATTTTATATTATATATATATACATGTATAAATATATATGCATATATATATATGCAAAAGGCTTACTGAGGTCAATAAAGATAAGTGAGACCTGAAAAATCAAAAGCTGGTTCAAAAACATAACCACAGAGGATTTTTTTTAGTACCAGAGTAATTACTTTTAGTATTTCACTATGTAGATAACAATATGATCAAATTGTGTTATTCGCAGTTAAAATTAATTTGAGATACTTACTTTTAGAAACATAAAAATAATATTTGTCATTTACTTAACAATCACTACATATCAAGTACTTGCCAAGAAATTTACACACATGACCTCACATAATCCTTAAAACAATCCATTGCAATAGGTACTATTATTACGTCCTTTCTATTCAGGGTAGGCAAAATGAGCCACAGAGGATTAAAAATAACTTACCTGAGGTCAAAAAGTTATTAAAGTGGTTGGGCCAGTATTTGAATGTAAGTTTAGTCTGATTCCAAATTCCAATGACCCCATTAATAAAAGTCAAAATTAACTGTGATATATTACAACATTATTTCCTCTTGTATTATTATAGTTCTAATTAACCCCAACTGAACAAAAAAACTTACATGTGAAATAATTTCATTTTCTAGCAGTATCTCTCATTTAGTAGTTTGGGATTATTTAGCTAAGTACCTACAGTCTGGTGGCATTGCCATCTTTTCAAAAAAATAAATAATAAAAATAATAAATACAAGCTATGACCACATATACTATATCAGTAACTTTAGGTACCATAAAAGAGATTGGAGAACCTGTATTCAATAGATCAGTTAGTTCCACAGAGAATATGTCAAAATATTTAATAGTTAAAGGGCCTCAGTTTGTTTACACTATAACCATGATGGTACAACTTTTCATTATTCCTTAGACTAGTCAAGCTGTATTTCCTCAGGTATAAATTGTTAAAATTGCCTCTGAATAACCTGCCTAAGAGCAGGAAGCTCATGGCTCTGAATGGGTTTGTGTATTCTTGACGTAGACTGCTGAAATGGACATTAGAAAAGAAGAAGAAAGACTGGATTTTCAAGTACTAGAACTCCGTATTTTTTCTATTTATCTGTAACTTCTTGCATGATGAATTATTTACTTTTCTAACTCTAGTCTATCAAATATCATAAAGATTTCACTTTTTTCCCTATTATACCTATAATGGAAGTTGATCAATTTTAACAGTAAAAAAAAGTTTCATGACTATACCATACTTTAATAAAGATCCTGCTTTTTAAATTCTGACAGCAACTAGCAATAATTAGCAAAACTTCTAGCCTTGAGGGTGACATCCATTTTTCTTAATGATATTAGAGCCACAGTTTAACCAAAAATAAATTAATAATGTAGGACTATGCTTTATTCAACTTTCATGGATGCTTAATAAAAAGAATAATTTAAGTAAGATTTTAACAAGAATAAAAATGAATATAGCATTCCATATTTTCAGAAATAGCTTTAAAAGAATTAAATTATATACATGATATATAGCATACACACACACTTTTAATGAGCTTTTGCAAACAGACATTTAAAATTACAGAATCAATTAGAAAAGTGTGTAATAGATTGATGGCGACTGGTATCCCTCATCAAAAAATTCAAATTCATCTAGAATTATTAAAAATATTTTAATGGGGTATTCGAGCTGAATGTTTTCTTATTTTCTATATTCCTTGCACAGAACCTGACACATGAGAGGTTTAATATATGTCATCTGAATGAATACAGAATCTCATTTCTATGGATCATTCTAAAGACATTTCTGTATCATGCAGTGTTTTAAATGACTATCAATTACCATTTTTATGGAACCACAGATAGCAACCAGGACAGGAATAAAGCTGAAACAACACTACCCTATGACATATTCTGGAAATTGTTTTAAAAATAAACTAGAGATAACAACTTGTTTACTTGTCATTTGTCTCTTGCTCTTAAACTTGAAAAGCAGAACGTGAAAATGCAGCCTCTTCTTGGCAAAACACGGCTGGCTTTATAATTAATTACTTCAAAAGCTGAAGAAGGCTTCACTAAAATCATCTCCTTCATGACTTTTTGTCAACACCTTTTGACTTTTTAACATTCAGAACACTCCCTGTTATTCCTGCATTAGTAACAGTACATGCCATGTCAACCTTCTCAGCAGATTCAATATTCCTTCTAGCTCTTTTCATTAAGTTTACTGACTAGATGTGCAGAGCATTGTTCTTCAACACTGCAAGGAGGTAAAAACTCTCTGCAAACCTCAGACCAGAAGTATATCAAACTATCCTTTAAAAAAAAACAATTATCTGAGTAATTCCAAGAACAAATAACATTTTAAAATCTTTTTTTCAAGTCATATGTTTAAAAGCAATGTAAAGACCAGTGGGTCTCAGAAGGGGAAGAGGGACCAAGGAGACTTTTGCCTCCCACTTCCCTATGTTTGATAATATCTGGAGACATTTTCATTGTTGCAAGGGGGAGTGGGTATGTGCTACTCTCTAATGGGATGCTGCTAAACATCTTACAATGCACAAGAAAGTCCTCCACATCAAAAATGTACTGTAGCAAAAATGTCAAGAGTGTCAAGGTTGAAAAACCCTGATGTAGAGGGATTAATCTCCTCAGAAATTTTTTTTCTAAAGCAATTTCATGTTTTAAATAACTTCCTACTCAGGGGGTTGACTCCCTGAGGTAAGAAACACAGTCGGATTATGAATTACAACTAACTGTTTCAAGACTACCTAACAATAAAATATCTCCTCTCTTTCTTGACAAGATAATATGGCTGGCTTTCAAACTTTTAATTAATGACCCATCAATTTGAAAAGTCAAGTGTTTACAGTAGATAAGTATATAACGGTTTTTACATAAAACAATTATGTAAAAATGCATTGTTCTATATAACTCATGTAAGAATAATAATTTTTTAAATTCTGCTTACAATAATTTTACTTGAATTCACTTTTATATGCTAATTTAGAATCAAGCAAATCCTGTCCAAATAGTTACATTTCTTCAACAGTATAAAATTATTTATGGGAGAGGCTATGTTCATCAATTTTCTTTCTAAAAATCAAATCTTTTTCTTACAGTGTTTGTATATTGCTACCATGCCACACCCACCATACTCACTATGACCGGACACATCTTATTTTCTAAACAATGACCAACCATAGAGCACGAAACTAATATTTCACAAAGTATACATGAATCAGTGAACTGTGTATGCTTAAAAAGAACAATTCCTATTTCAGAGAGCACTGTCTGATCCTTTTATTGGAAGCATTTTAAAGGTGGTCTAACTGAACGTACACTATGACATTTCTTTGCACTGCTGTTTAAAGACAAAAGAAATAAAAATCAGACCAATTGTCATATGTAACAGGGTGATGCTAACATTATAATCTTGCCTCTAAAACTCCCATATTTTAAAAATTACCCCCGAGGGAAATATGTAAATGATATTAATAGACAATTCATAAAGATACAGTAAGTACGAATGGTTAACAGTAGAAAAATGTTTAACCTCATTAATATTCCAGATATGCAAATTAAAGCAAAGATTCCATCCTTAAACATATAAATTTATCAAAGAGTAGAGTGGAAGATATACTCTTAACATTTCTAGTGAAAACATGTATTAAGTCCCTGCCATCTGCAAGGCACTGTTCACTCCAATGATTTTTTAAATGGAAATTCTAATACATTAAATGTACATTTTTTTTTATTCTGAACACCATGAGAATAAAAGATTATGTATTATGTGTACGATCTGGTAGGTGGGCTGCTCTGTCAACCTGGTTCAAATATGTTTTCTGCCATGACTAGTTCTGTAGAGTTAATAGTTTGGCAGACATTCTATAAAGAACTGTATACTCTTAGAATTCACTGTAACAATCAGGTTTGGTGGTATGCTATATAGGGAAGGGAAGTGTATCTCACAATTGTATCATTTGGATCTAAAAATACCAAATACAACACTCATCAATCTCCATATGCCCTCAAAAAATATTTGCACAAAATCCACTGAAATGAGTACTTTTGTGTTTAAAAATGAGGTATCAACTTGATAAATCATAAAATGTGTATTTCAATTTCTTAGTTTCTATTATTACAAGCACCAGTTCAATGTTATACAAAAAGCCCAAGTCAAATTTCAATGTCAAGGAAAAGGACATTTTAGTGCTTTTTAAAATTATTAGCATGAAAATACATAAAATACTTAACTTTTCCTGGTAGAGAAGTTATTTATATATGCCAGTACGCTCTGGTGTGTGCTGTGAATAAAAGATGCTAGAAAGATCTATGTTGTTGCAGAAAAAATAAATTACAGTCTAGGGCTATCAAAATAGTTATCAAATTGTTCACTTCACTTTCCTGTACTATTAATTTCTGAAAGAAAAAATAAATGAATCAGATGAAAAGCTAAAAAGGTAAAAGTATATAAACAACACCTTTCACTTTTCTCTAGTTTCCAATTTTTTTGCTTGCAACGATTACATTACAAAGTGATTAAATCTAACAATGTATTCTAATAACATAATTCCACTGTAACAAAAAATAGAAGGTTTAGTGGCAAAAGTATAAAAGTATAATACAAAAGTATTGTTATTCCTCAGAGTTATCTTAACTGAAAGTCAGTGCCAGTGGGTTAGTATACAAGACAGTAACAATAACAAAATAAAACAAAAACAAAAATATAAGCCATGAATGGCATACAACAAATGATATACGACAAATTGGGATAGTTAATCAAGGCACTGGCTCATGTTTTTCACCACCCATGCTCCAGGAAAATAAAGTATATGTTTCTCACACTCACGATTTAAAAAGAAAAAAAATTTCTTCAAAGAAGTACACCCTTTCCATTTGTTTTTCTGCTCTGAAACAGAGAAGTATCTACTAGCAGCAGCATTTGCTAAAAGAAACATTTCTTGTGATAAAGTTGCATGGCAGGTGGAGGAGAAATTTAGTCATCTGTTCTCACACTCATTTGAATTTGAGTACTAAATCTGACAAGGTATTTCCTACCACCCTTGAGAAATAACTTAAAAACTTAAGATGGGAGATATCATTTCTCACTGATTTTTCTATAGATTTAAAGTATGCATACTATATTAAATTCTAAAGATATTGATAAAGTCCCTACATCACAAAATTTAGAATCTTAACTCCCCCTTTCAGCTCTTTCAAACAAAAATTGGATGATATATTCTCTCTCACCTACTCAACTTCCATTAAGGAAGCAAAGAGGGAATTTAAAAAAAAATCAGAGAGCTGGAAAAACAGGGTGAAGTGAGAGAAGTCCTCAGATCTCTCCCCTTGAAACAACAATAAGCTGAACATCTGAAATTCAACAACAACAACAACAAACACCCAGACTGAAAACCAACACATCTCAGCGTGGAATCTGCGCATAAGAACTACCACAGGTCAGAACCCCAGGTGTCCGATGGTAGACTGGGAGAAATAAAGAAGCTGCCTCTCTGAAGCCTCCAGAGCTCTTTACAGGAGGTGGGGGAGGGGTGTAGGTGTTGCAACTTCCTTGATTGGCCTGCCTGGAAGTGGCGGAACTTCTTCGCAGCCGGCAGCAAGAACAAGTAATCAAGGCAGAAAGCAGAGAAATGGGACAGGAAAGCAAAGAAACAACAGTTGATTTTTACTGGCCACAGTTGCAAAACTAAGGCTGAGCTGCAGCCCAAACATCAAACACAGAGGGACCCTCTCACCATACCCTCCGAGATCGAACACCGTGGAACACCACGGGAAACTGAGCAAATGCTAATGAAACTGTCAGTCCACTGACAGGGACTGAAACTGAGAGTAGCAAGCATGATTAAATATCTACAAGAAAATAAAAAAGACATTAGGATTTATATAAAGCAGGGATCCAAGAGGCTTAGACACCGCCTACTGGAAACCAAAAGAAAAGCACTTTCTTTGCAGCAGGCTAAAGAGAGCTTTGTATAACAAATCTTCTTTCTGGAAAAACAACAGAATATACTTCCATAAATGTGCAGGTGTAGAAATACTCCATTAAACATCATGAACAAACAAGGCGACAAGGCATTTCAGAAAGAAAGAAAAAAATCTCCAGAAAAAAAGCTTACAGACATAAAAATGTGCAACTTAAATGACAGAGAATTCAGGAGGGTACTTCTGAAAAAACTCAATGAGATTCAAAACAACTCAAATCAATAATTTCAGGAATTGAAAAAACAACTAGATGAGCAGAGCAAGGAGACTGAAACTCTCGAAAGGAACCAAATAGAACTTCTGGAGATGAAGAACACATTGCAAGAGTAGAAAAATGAAATAGCAAGCTTGGGAAATAGAGTCAACAAATGGTGGAAAGGATCAGTGATATCGAAGACAGAAATCTAGAAATAAATCAAAAGGAAGAAGAGAGAAACCTAAGAATGAAAAATAATGAAAGAGAAATACAAGAACTAGCAAATACCATCAGGAGAGGAAACATAAGAATAATGAGCATTATCTAAGGAGAGAAAAAGGAGCAAAAAAGGAGCAGGGGCTGGAAAGCATTTTCAGACATATAGCGGGCAAGAATTTCCCAAATCTAAGGAATGAGCTGGACATTGGAATTCAAAAAGTCAACAGAACACAATTATATCAACCCAAAAAGGCCTTCACCAAAACAGTGTATTAAAGTAATCAAAATTCAGTGACAAAGAGAATTCTCAGGGCAGCCAGGGAGAAAAAAAAAACGATAACATATAAAGGAAAAACCATTAGATTATTCATGGACTTCTCAGCAAAAACCTTACAAGCCAGAAAGGAATGGAGACAAATATTGAAAGTGTTAAATGAAAGGAACTACCAGCCTAGAATAATGTAGCTATGAAGGAGAAATTAAGACCTTTCCAGACATACCAAAATTGAGAGAATTCTCCACTACGAGGCCTGCACTACAGAAAATAATGAAAGGGGTCAGTTCACCTAAACAAAATAATAAAACAAATAAAACATACATAATTAGGAGTAAAGTGACTACGAAACAAATAGAAGCAGAGGAGTGCAACCCTTACTAAGAACAGGACATTATAAGCTTAAATAATAAGAAGAGAATTGCTACAGCAAGATAGTAATGAACACTCAGGATACATAAGGACAAATTAAAATAACAATAACTAAAAAGGGAAAGATTCAAAGATCCAAATTTGCAAAGGGGAAAGAAGATAAGTCACATGAAGAAGAAAATGGACGACTGTATATATGTAACTCTGTTTTTCATATTCGTAGTGGTAACCACACACCAAAGATTCAGAACTGAGGTATATAACTTAAAACCAGAAAAACCAAAGGCAAATCTCACAAAAGCCAACCAAAATAAAGAAAACGAAAGCACTACGACAAGGAAGCAATGGAAACACTGAGCTACCAGAAAGCAAAAGTTAAAATGGCTACAAGAAGACCTCATATTTCAATAATCAACCTAAATGTAAATGGATTGAACTCACCGATAAAAAGACACAGAGTTACTGACTTGATCAAAAAACAAAGCCCAACCATATGCTGCCTCCAGGAGACACATCTCAGAGCTCCAAAGATAAATACAAACCCAAAGTTGAAGGGTGGAAAATGATAATTCAAGCAAATGGCATTCAGAGAAAAGTGGGAATAGTGGTACTAATATTAGACAAAATAGACTTCGAAATAAAAAAGGTAAAGAAAGATACTAAAAGACACTTCATAATGATAAAGGGAATCATGCAACAAGAAGACGTAACACTTATTAATATCAATGCTCCCAACCAGGGAGCCCTGAGATATGTAAAGCAATTACTAACAGAACTAAAGGGAGAAAGCAACCAAAACACTATCGTAGTATGAGACCTAAATACCCCACTGAAGGATATGGACAGATCATCCAAAAATAAAACCAAAAAGGAAATAACATCCCTAAATGACACATTCGACAAATTGGACATAATTGATATTTACAGCATCTTCCATCCCAAAAAGTTGCTTATACATTCTTCTCCAGTATACATGGAGCATTCTCAAGAATCGACCACATACTGGGACACAGAGATACCCTCAATAAATATAAGAGGGCTGAAATCATAACAACCATATTCTCTGATCATAATGCTTTGAAACTAGAGGTCAAGTGCAAAAAGAAATCAGGAAGAACCACAAATATATGGAGATTAAATAACATGCTACTGAAGGATAACTGGGTCAGAGAAGAAATAAAAAGTGATATCAAGAGATACATAGAATTGAATGATAATGAAAGTACAACATATCGAAACTTTTGGGACATGACAAAAGTGGTCATAAGAGGAAAGTTCATATCATTACAGGCCTATCTCCAAAATCAAGAACGAGCCTAAATAAACAACCTAAGTTTTTACCTTAAAAAAATAGAAAAGGAAGAACAAATGAGGCCTAAAATCAACAGAAGGAAAGAAATTGTCAAAACTAGAGCAGCAATAAATGAAACTGAAAACAAAGAAACATTAGAAAAAACAAATACAACAAGGAGGTGGTTCTTTGAGAAAGTTAATAAAATCGACAAACCCCTGGCTAAACTCACTAAAGAAAAATGAGAAAGGACACAAATAAATAAAATCAGGGATGAAAGAGGGGAAATGATGACTGACATCACAAAAATACAAGGGATCATGCAAGAATACTTTGAAAAAGCATATAATAATAAATTTAATAGCCTAGAAGAAATGGACCGGTACTTAGAAAAATATAATCTTCCTAGTCTGAATCAAGAAGAACTGGAAAATCTAAATAGACCGATCAGCAGCATGGAAATTGAAACAATCATCAAAAACCTACCAAAAAGTAAAAGTCCGGGACCAGATGGCTTCACCAGTGAATTCTATCAATCAGTCAAAGAAGATTTAATATCTATTCTCCTCAAACTCTTCCAAAAAATTGAAAAGTAGGCAATACTTCCCAACTCATTTTATGAGGCTAATATTACTCTGATATCAAAACTTGGTAAAGACAACAGAAAAAAGATAGCTACAGGTCAATATATCTCATGAACACAGATGCAAAAATCCTAAATAAGATGCTAACGGACCGAATACAACAACATATTAAAAAGATTATACACCACAATCAAGTGGGTTTGATTTCAGGGGCACAGGGATAGTTCAAAATACACAAATCGATTCATGTGATACACCACATAAACAAATTAAAAAATAAGAATCATATGATCATATCAATAGATGCAAAAAAAAGCTTTGGATGAGATACGGCATCCATTTATGATCATGACACTTTACAAAATCAGTGTAGAATGAAAGTACCTTAACATAATAAAGGCCATATATGAGAAACCTTCAGCCGACATTATAATTAATCGTGAAAAACTAAAAATCTTCCTTCTAAGATCAGGAACAAGTCAAGGCTGTCCACGATTGCTACTGTTATTGAATACACTGGAGGTCCTAGCAAGTGCAATCAGGCAAGAGAAAGATGTAAAAGGCATCCAAATAGGAAATGAAGAAGTCAAACTGTCACTATTTTCGGATGGCATGATTCTCTACATAGAAACACTAAAGATTCCACAAGTACACTAAGCAAATACAGTGAACTCTCTGTATACAAAATCAACATTCAAAAATCCATAGCATTACTATACTCTAATAATGAAGCATCAGAAAAAGAAGTAGAAAAAAAAGAATTCCTTTTGCAATTGCAACAAAAATAATACAATACCTAGGAATAAATCTAATGAAACATGACCCTTTTAAAAGAAATCGAAGACGGCACAAAGAAATAGAAGGATATTCCATTTTCTTAGATTGGAAGAATCACCGTAGTTAAAATGACAATATTACCTAAAGCATTATACAGATTTAATGCAACTCCCATCAAAATCCCATTGGTATTTTTTAAAGAAATAGAACAAAATATCATCATATTTGTATGGAAGCACAAAAGACCCCAAATTGCCAAAGCCATCCTGAGAAAAAAAGAATGGGGCTGGAGGCATCACTCTGCCTGACTTCAAATTATACTATAAAGTGAACAGTAATCAAAACAGCATTATATTGGCAGGAAAAAAGACACACGGACCAGTGGAACAGAATTGAGAGTCTAGAAACAAACCTATATTTATATGGGCAAACAATTTTTGACAAAAGAGCTAAAAACATACAGTGGAGAAAGGAAAGCCTCTTCAATGAATGGTGCTGGTAAATTTGGAAGGCCTCCTGCAAAAGAATGAAACTAGACTGTCATGTATCACCACACACCAATATTATTAACTCAAAGTGGATTAAGGACTCAAATATAAGACCTGAAACAATAAAATGCATAGAAGAAAACATAGGAACTAAGCTCAAGGACCTTGAACTTAAAGAGGATTTTATGAATTAGGCCTCAGAGAAAAAGGAAGTAAAAGCCAAAATAAATGAATGGGACTACCTCAAACTAAAAAGCTTCTATTTGGCAAAAAAAATACAACAAAAACAAAACAAAACAAAACAACAACAACAACAACAAAACAAAGTAAAGGGATAACCATCTGAATGGAAAAATATATTTGCAAACAGTGTCTTCGATAAGGGCTTAATATGTAAAATACACAAAGTACTCATACGACTCAATAACAACAACAAAAATGATCCAATCAACAAATGGGTAGAGGACCTGAACAGACACTTGTCCCTAGAGAATATATAAATGAGCAACAAATATATGAAAAGATGCTTAATATCATTAGCTATAAGGAAAACACAAATCCAAACCACAATGAGATATCACATCTCACCTGTTAAAATAGCTATAATCAACAGGACAAGTAATAACAAATGCTGAAGAGGATGCAGAGAAAAAGGAACCTTCATCCACTGCTGGTGGAACTGCAAATTGGTACAGCCACTATGGAAAACAGTATGGAGCTTCCTCAGAAAACTAAGAATTGATCTACCATTTGATTCACCAATCCCTTTACTGGGTATTTACCCCAAAGACTTGAAAACCCATATCCAAAAAGATATTTGCACACTGATGTTCATAGCAGCATTATTCACAGTGGCTAGGACATGGAAGCAACTGACGTGTCCTACAATAGATGATTGGCTAAAGAAGCTGTGGTACAGATATACCATGGAATATTACTCAGCCATAAGAAGAGGTCAAATACTGCCATTTGTGACAACATGGATGGACCTCAAGATAATCATGCTAAGCAAAATAAGCCAGACTGAAAAAGTTGAAAATCACATAATATCACTTATATGTGGGGTATAAACCAAAAAGTAACAAATGAACAGGACAAACAGAGATTTCTGGACATGGACAATGGACTAGTGGTTACCAGAGGGTAGGGAGTAAGGGAGGAGGGTAGAGGCAGATGGAGTAAAGGGGGTCAGATATATGGTAGCTGAATGAAACTGGTCTTTGGGTGGTAATCACACAATAGAATATATAGATGTCAAATTATAATTGTATTAACCAATGTTACTCCAATAAACTTTAAAAAATAAGAAAGAAAATTTTCAACTCATGAAGTTAGTTCACATGTATAAAATAAGCCTGGTAGTGTCATTAAAAGAAAAACCAAAAAAATTAAACTTAAAATATTGAAAGATATGTCCTAAAATGTTATTTACAGTTTCATTACACAAAGTAATTATTAACATTATAGAAACATCTGTTAATAGGCATAAACTAATTGCTATTTAAGAAACTATGGAGAATATATCTCCTTAATGAAGTGTTTGCTTGAAAAGAACCGAAAAAGATAGAGCTTTGGTTAGTTACATTTATTTTTTAAAGATATAAATATAAGTAAAGCCATTCCTCAGTATCCACAGGGCGCTGGTTCCAGGATCCCCCACAAATACCAAAATCTGCAGACACTTAACTCCCTTTCAGAAAGTGGCCTAAAACAATGCATACAGTCTGCCCTTGACATCTTTATATTCCCAACCTCGGATCAAAAATATGGTTTTCAATTGAAAATACAGTTGGTTGATCCCGCGAATGCAAAACCCAGAGATATGAAAGGTCGCCTTTATATTATTGCCCACTTGCAATGAATTTGCTAATGAAATTCTTTAGCATAGATGATATAAAATAGCTACTAATCTTTCTAAGGCTTACTTTTCTGCTGTAGCAATACCAGAGCCCACAAAAGAGAAATAAAATTCAAATGATTTTCCAAAGTAATAAAGCTTTCTTATATGTATATGTCTGTCATGTTTAAAATAAAATCACATTAATAAATAGCTGATGTCGATTTTAACATAGAAATAAGATCTTTTACCCAGCACCTGCTATGTAGTAGGCATTGTGCCAGACACATTATCTATGCGACTTAATTCTCATAACAATTTCATTTTAAAGACAAGAAACTGAAGCTCAGGGAGTTTAAGGCTTCATCATGGGTCTGGTAACTATGATTTGAACTCCAGTCTGATTCTAGAGCCCACATTGTTCCCATTACGCCAAGACTAAAAATGAAAAATAGCAAAGTAGAGAACATAATGAAATTGACATTTCAATGCTTAATTTTTAAATACAAGTTGGATCTCAGAGAGACATTCTATTATGGGTAAGTCATTTTCTGATTGAATTAATTGAGTTTAAAATTATTCACTTTTGTCACTATTTTTATAAAAGGGCCAATGCTAAAAATCTCATGTAATTTTCCCAATGTATATGGGGTAAGGATGTAGCACATCCTAGAATATAACTCAGATCAGATTTAGGGAGGACTTTACACTACTGATATCAGCATTTTAAAGTACAGATTTTTGAATTCCAAAGGTACCCATCATAATCACAGAAATAGCACTATGACAGAAACGAGGAAATGGAGCTAAACAAATGGAATTACAAATGATATTCCATTAGATAACTATAATAAGATGAACGTTAATTACCCAAACCATAAAGAATTTGCACTGAATATCTCAATCTTCTCCCTGAAAACCTTTAAAATTAATGTTTGCTCCCTCTATCCACCATATTTCAAAACTTAAGTCTTCCTTCATCTTTTAAAATGCATATGCTGATTAAAGTACATCAAGTCTCATACTTCTAGGCCAGAAATTCTTCTACTTAGAAACTTGGTTTATGTATTATTTCTCATTCTTCACGTTGCTTATAATATTTTGATGAAAGGATGGATAGATTCGATAGATGATAGATGACAGATTATAGATGATAGATATAGATAGATAGATAGATAGATAGATAGATAGATAGATAGATAGATACAGACAGATAGATAGATATAGATAGATGATAGAAAGAAAGAAATAGATGATAAACAGATATCTGAAGTAGAAATGAAAGAGTAACAAAATAATGAATTTCTAAAGGCTCATTACACAACAACTATACAAAAAAAAAGCTAAGTCAGAGCTCCTTGACCTTAGGAAGCTATATAAGGTGAGAGCATACCAGTGGTAGTAGTGGGAGGGAAATGGCAGTATGTACTCGTAGGTTAGGGGAAACAGTATGTGCTCCAATCGTTTAGTCCCCTTCTCAGTGTACAGAGGAAATAATTATAATCCTCTGGGTACACATTAATCCTCTGGAAGGATAATCCATTTTACAGCCAACATTAGCCCTGCCAACTGAGAAGTCTAGAATACCTGAGATAAGAAACATGCCTTCTCATTCTTCAATCATCAAATGAAGAAATGAATGGAAGCTCCAACACCCAGGCCAACTTTAAAGGTACTTTTTGCTCCCAGAGGATTTGTTAACCAAGGTGTCATATTATTCTTAATGCCTGTAGCTCATGAACTTTGAAATTTGTCTATTGTGCACTTCAATGGAAAAGCATGTTATTAAAGAATTGAGGTTTCACCTGCCTAAAATTTCAGTTTATTAAGTATTCAAACCTCCAAGTTATCCTGTTTTAGAGTTTATTATAAAGGCAGATTCCACAAACAAAACCAATTAGAAATTAGAGACAAATATCTTTGAGAACAGGAGAATCATTAATCAAGTAATAAAAAATCTATCCTTTTCCGTCTTTCTTAAATTTCCAAGTTATATTCAACTTCACAAAGTCAATAATTCATGACTAAGTCTTAGGGCAATGTTTATTTCTCTTTAAAATAGAAATATGAAAAAAAATATAAGTCTTTCAAACTTACAAAATAATAGCCAATTGCATTCCATGTTTTAAGAATTAAAACTGGCAGCTCTCACTTAGGGTAAAGACTGACCTTTGTCAAAGAAGCTACAGACCAAGGATAAACAAAACAAAACAAAACAAACAAAACAAAACAAAACTGGCAGCTCTAAGATCCTACCGATCCTGTCCTCAATGCCTGTCATAAATATAATAAATCTCAACCTTGATTTTGCAATGACCTAGAGGCATCTCTAATTACTTCAATGAATGTGGTAAAAATGTCAGTATCAAATCAATCATGTTTTAATAGAATATGTTTAATATGATTTAATTATATAGATATTTTAAGATGACAGCCAGTATTTTTAACACAGGGGAAGGTAATACAAAAAGAAAAATAAAAAAACAGACTCTCTACCTAACAAGTCTGGGAATAATACTTAAAATAGTTCTCTCAAGTTCATTTCAGCTTTGTAGCTTATAGAAGCAAAGAGTCTAATTTAATCAAATTTTTTCATGTTAAAATTATTTTCCATTTTGTACATAATTATTTGCCTCACCATTAAGGTTTTTTTTCATACACCTTTGTTATAAGACTTTAAGTTATCCTTCTTGTACTATACTTACCATAAAACTGTTGCCGATTCTGAACTTCTCAGGTTGTTAGGAGATGAAAAAAATCTTTACCGTCACTTACAGCCCACTCGCCTATCTACATATTGAAGAATAATATTGTAAGAGTAGAAATGCAGCCTTTAACTCCAGAAAGTAATTATTTATTTTACTGTGATTTCTTTGCAAGTAAGTATCCTGCCTGCTCTTTGTTTATCTGTCTCCTACTGATGAGCCTGGCACATAGTAAGCAGGTGCTCAATAAATGTTGAGTAGATGATTGAATTTAGAGAGTGTAGTTTTGAGTTTTGTAGCCCTGTGCAAATCACTTCAGTTAAGAGTGTCAAGTTTCTTCATTTGACATATGCAGTAATCTCATATATTACAGTCTTATTAGAGAGCAAGTTACAACTATCTTTCCTATGAAAAGAACTAATCCAAAATCCCAATTATGTTCCTTGCTTGCTGATAAATGCCACGATGCTGGCACAGACTGAAAGTAATTTTAGTCAAAAAAATTTGTGAACAGAATACTTTAGTCATGGTTCATCAAATTATAATTTGATAAAGAAAATAGATTATAATCTGTCTCAAGATAGATAGCAGTTAAGAGATATTTGACTTATTTTTACATGTCCTTTACTACAGTGAAGAAAATTATTTTAGACAAATTTATGTTTCAAAGTAAGTATGGTTGCACTTGAATTATAATGTGTTTTATGTGTATGGTTTGAAAAAAGGAACCAACTGACTAGAAAAAAAAATCTGACTTAGGAGAAATAAGTGTAAAATTAGTTATGAAAAAATCATCCAGAAGGTTTGAGAGGTGAAGTGACTGGTCTAAGCTAACTTAATGAATTAATAGCTTGAGCTGAAAAAAAATTTTTTCCCTTTAAAAAAAATCATCCACATTTACTTCTGATTTTTTTTATGCTTAGAAGGGCTTCAATCTAATTACCAAGGTTTATCAGATATTTGATTTTTAAAATTTTTATTTCATTAGTATCAAGTATACAGTACATTGATTAGACATTTATATAATCAATTTAAGTAAAATTTCCTTTTATCAAATATTTAAGAAAAACATCTTTTACACATTACTTGGTTAACAATAGAAAAAAGATATCGTTGTTAGGTATGAAATGACATATTCTAAAGCAAAACAATTGAAAGTCTGTGAATAAATTTGGATTTTTATTTATTCTCCAATCATTAAATATACATTTATTTTGAATTATTTGCTGGAATATGTGATTAGTTAGGGAGAGCTAGTCCAAGAAGCCTTGAATCCAGGAGTGTGGCATTTCTTTTTCGTTTAGCACACACTGAACAGTAATTGAATACTTTTGAGCAAGGAAGCAACTTTCAGAGCTACAAATACAATCTTAGTTTATAAAGAAGCTATAATCTAATAAATATGTAATTTATATTAATGACTAAATGCAAATAAGAAGCAATAGATATCCGAAGTTTTAGGGGATGTGAAAGTGGAGGGGAGGTAAAAGATAGGAACACAGTAGAGAGACAGTCAGTAGTACTTTGACTGTTGACTGGACCTAAATTATGAGGAAGAAACAGGAGTCAGAGATGACTGAAGTATTTTGATGATAACAGTTTTCTTTTAGAATCCAAAATATCCCATCTTTGGCTCTCTTGAATGCATGTCATCTAGTTACATTTGAGATGCCCAAACTTTCTTATGACTGACCAAGCTCCTAGAAATAATCAAGAACTGTTTTCAAATTCATTCCCATTTGGAGTATCTTTAAAGAATCCAGTTTTCTTATTAAAGCATGATCTACAAAAGGTTGGATTTTGGAGATTTGGAAATAACTTACTGCTTCAAGAAATAGCTGTTGTAGATGAGGTAAGGGTAGTACCATTTAGAGTAGCATTTTCCATCTAGCAAGGCAAACTTTTAAAACCTTTATTTTTTGCTATCTTCACATATGTGGTGACTCTTCCCTGTCAGAAATTATAAATTGGTTTTTAAAGATTGTAAGAAAGGAAGGAAAAAATGTTTCTCTATTTGTTGCTTAATATCCCTCTATTTATCTCAAACATATCAAGGCAAGTACTTTATTACTACTTCACAATTCATAGGTAACTTCTGTGAAACATATAGAAACAGTCTGAAAATGCTCCAATTATCCTCTATTAAAAATTCCCATTAAATACTAAGAAATATGAATGCTTGATGCTTATTGTGTCATATTGTTTAAATGATATAGTCTACTTCTTCCCTTTTGAGTTCCACTTAAGAACACATACTATCTTTAAGGCAGAGGTCATAAGGTTTCTAAAAAGAAACACCTTACACCCAAAGTAACAAACTATCCAGTGAATTGTAATTTGCATCTACCCCCTCAAAAAAATAACTAGTCTACCTTCCAGGAAATCATTACCAATTTTATTAAAACTTTTTAATATTTTGGGTAAACAAACACAGTTATAGTACATAAATATTTTGCCCAAAGGACTCCTTCCTTAGTGTTACTGCACTATGGACAAATACTTATAAAAGTATTTTTGCAGAGCAATTTTTGTTACATTAGCAGAGCTGTTTGTAGATCATGAAATTGCATTGTGATGTGGAACTGAGCATTATAGTGATCTTAGTTAAAATAGTTTTCTAGGAGTGTAGTAAAATGATGGATCCTAATAACATTTTAGGAGAAAAATCAGAAGCTAAAACTACCTTCTCTGAATTCATTCATCTACTCAACATTTATTGAGCACCTGCTTGCTATTTGCCAGGCACCTCAGTAGGAGACGAGTAAACAAAGAGCAGGCAGGATACTTGCTTGCGAAGAAATTACAGTAAAAAAAATTACTTTACAAAGGACTAAATAGTATAATAATAATAAATTCTCAACATTATCTATTAACAAACACCATGCTGCATAATTCACATAAACCACAGTAACAAAACTAATTGCAAACTTTGCTCCCTAGTACAGAAGTGTATGAGTTCATGCTTAGCATATAAGCAACAAATAAAAAAAATAAATAACATCAACTTTCCTTACTATTATTCTATTTTAAAGGACTATTCATCCCTGATCAGACTATCTTCTAGGCCGGGTCAGCAATCAAACAATATCCACTATTTAAAATTATAATATGAAATTATAATTATATTAAACAAAACCCAAACTTACGATGATGCAATAGTGCATCTCATTGTTTCAAAAGAGGCAGTCTTTTATTACATCTGTCAATGTATTTCAGTAATATGTCTATAAAAATTATCTAATAAGCCAGGTCTCCAGTCCACCTAAGACGAAAATTTTTGTTGCAGTTTTATGAACTTCTGTTTAGCTGTGAATCATTCAGAAATGATTATATACAAACACCTTTGGAAGAAAGTGCTCATAATGAATGAAGATCACTTTAATTTGGTGATGCTAAGGGATTGAATGATCTATTCACAACTGAGAAGATTCATATACTTTGCAAAATTGTACTTCAAATATTTTGTGGGTCCTTCCAAATGAAAGCTAGATGAAACTGAGTTAATTAAGAATATGGTTCACCATAGGACCGAAGGAAAGCTTGGTGTAATCACATCTATAAAGAGAAATCTACTTGAAGTTTTACAGTTAACTAACCTTAAACATTAATTTGTAATACAGTTGGTGGAATGAGATAAAATAATAAAAAGAAAACATGAATTAAGACTGAGTTAAATCATCAAATACAAATATACACAGATAAAAGGAAATAAATCAGCATAAATATCACATTCTCTTTCAAGATACAATGGTATGACAACGAGATATTCTAAGGTTTCTTCCAGCTCTTGGTTTCAAAGAATCCTGGATACAATAAATATGCTATTTTTAAGATGTCGTGGTCTTATCTCATTTACCAGTGAAAAGCATTGTATTTTTCAAATTGAAACTTTTTTTGTTTTAATTCCTCCCCCTTTAATTCACCCCAGATTATGACATTATCACTGAATAATTCTACTTTTTAATAAGATTACCAGTAAATCATTGTTGAAAATTTTGAGAACTGCCTATGTTATGTTTAAACTATTATAATTTTCAAGAACGAAACCACTGTCCCAGAGATTATAAATATAGTTCAGTAACAAGAATGTAAAATTTGTAGAACCACTTAGGTTAATTGAAACAATTTCTTAAAATGCATATGTAAGCCTAACATAATCAATGTTCAGCTAGAGCATGGTAGGCAGAATCATGGCCTCTCCAAGATATCCACATCCTAATCCCTGAAACCTGTGAATATATGGTTACATGGCAAAAGGGACCTAGTAGATGTGATTAAGGTTAAGGACCTTGATATGGAAAAGATGAGCCTGTCTTATAATAGTGGGCCCAATCTAATCACAGATGTCGTTAAAGGTGGAAGATGAAGGCAGAAGAGTGTATTAGAGATTGATGTGAAAAAAATTCCAACATTTGCTAGCATTGAAGATAGAGGAAGGGAGCTCAATCCAAGGAATGCAGGCAGCCTCTAGAAGCTGAAATCGACCCTCAGCTCACAGCCCAGCAAGAAGATGGGAACCTTGGTGGTCCTACAATGGTGAAGAACTGAATTCTGCCAATGACCCAAATGAACATGAATAAGACTCCCCCCCTAAAGCCTCAAAAGTCAATTCAGTCCCACCGACATACTCAATTTTAGCCCAGTGAGACCTATAACAGACCTATGACCTAAATAACTATAAAAGAATAAATTTGTGATTTTGAAAGTCATTAGTTTGCAGTCATTTGTTATGACAGCAATAAAAAACTAATACACTGAATTAATCAAAGATTAACAATTAAGCAATGGGAAAATAATGTCCACAAGAAAGTACTAAACATATTGACTAGATAGTACCCTTGGAAAGTGCTAAAAAGAGCACCCCAGCTACAGCACTATCTATGGTGTGGAAAAAAGGGTGGGTAGCCAATGAAGGTAGAATAATGCTTCAAGAGAAATAGGAAAAACTGAGGCTAATCCTGATATCCTATCATCAAGTAAAAATAATTGACCCAGTATTTTTCTACAACTATATCACTTGACAGTATTTCCAAGCAAAACTAACTTCTCTATATACAACCAAGCAATTCAAAGAAGCTTATTCATCTGTCATATTTCTTTGTTCAAATTCTAGTGAGATATTGCCTAATTAATAGATGGCATGAAAGTAGTGAAAGTCTATAAAAACAAAAAGGCATTCGAAAAGTTAAGGGCTTTGAAATCAAGCAGATTTGAATTTGAATTCTCACTTCACCTCTTGAAGTGTAACACTGAGTAAGTTAACTAAGCTCCCTGCATCACTGTGCCCTTGTGTGTAAAACAGAGAAAAGACTTATCCTTATAGAGTGTTTAGGAGTCAGCTTGCAAAGTGCCTGGCACTTTTATGGTAACACTCAATAAATTATATTTAACTATGCTGAATCAAGACATTTTTTAAACTGCAAATAAATAAGTTTATTATAAAATTTACAGCATATGTTATACAGGCTAGATTCAAGTTATAAGCTCCTAGAATTCTTAAACTTGTTTTTAATTATGTGTTTCTTATGGAAGGATGTTATTTCATTTCTCCATTGAACCATACCATAAGAAGTACTCTCCAACAAGTTGGGCATATTTTTGACTTACTATACCATAGATACTGCAAAATTGAGTTAAAATAACCTATACCCATGGTAAGTCATGCCAGTGAAACTATTTTACTATAATTGGAAACATAATATAATTTTATATTTCACTAAGATTACATTTTATAGTCTAGAATCAAATTATTGCTACTCAGAAGGTAAAATGTGTACACTTGTGCACTATAAAAAACCTAAGTCCTATCCAACTTAAAGGATGGCATTCCATTCTTCTTGTTTAAAAAGGTCACTATCAAGTTTAAACATAAATTGCATCATTTTCCATCCTATGTAATATCTGGTTTGAAATCTGGTGTCTCTCTCCAATTACTGTCTCATCTAGCCCATATACATTTCTCTTCTGTAGTGTTTTCATTGCTATTAAATCTGTTATCAATACCGAAGGTATAGTAAACAAACATGTTTATCTTGGATCATAATTTTCACAGCAATAAAATAAATTAAGCAATTAAATTATGAATAAAGATAGGATGAAATATAAAGACTAGTCATTCTGAAGGACTGTGAGGATTATCCTGTAATACCCAAGAGAGTTATGCCTAGTACATGACAAGAAGTGAGTAACTTCGGAATATTATAAACTCATTATACAAGGTGATTGAAAAAGTACTAAGCACTTTCAAAAATGCATTACTGAATAACTTCTTTATGTACTTATTACCCAAGAATACAACATTTATACCACCTCTTCCTCACAGTCTTGGGGAAATAAAACAATACACTGTGGCTTCTGTTTCAATTTAAAATATCGTCCTGCACAATTTATAATTCTTTACTCTTTAACCTCAAGTAATAAAACCATTAACATAAATACTTGCCTATCTTTTACTTTTCTCTTTTCCCTCCCCCTAACTTGGCCCCATTTAGGTCTCATTTAATATTTTAAATTTCAAGGAGAATGTCTGGACTCCTTAGAATTGTTAGTAACTCCAGACTTCCCACGATGGTATAAAATTTGCATTTCCATCTCTCTTCCCCCTGGAGTGAGTGTTTTGAGGGCTACTTGGAAGTAACACTCATTTAAGTAAAAAGAATGAATTTAGATAAATTATCGACAAGTAAAATTCTTAGAAATTTCTGAAAGCAATCAGAAATACTGGTGTTCTCTCTTGCAAGTTTCTTATGTGCAATATTCTTTGGTTAGATTTAATGGATTTGAGATCTTTTAAAAAACATACACAATAAGCTTTAAAAGAAAATTTTAACTTCACTTGCACATGCCACACTTCTTCAGACAAAAATATCTAAAGTAGCTAAAAGAATAAACATTGACTATGAGGTGGAAGCAATCTAATCATAAACCTCTGAAAAGGAAGTTTGTAAACTCTAAATTCACCATAGTCCGGTGCTAACCCTGTAATTACAAAGTGATACAATCTCAGGCTTTTTCAGACACGCAGAACATCTACATAAAAGGAGAGAGGGGTCTTCTAGTCAGACTACATAGGAGCATTGCACTCAGATGTAGTATCTCGTATAAATATTAACATTACAAAAAAAAAGAAAAACTAAAACTATCCAGGTAAGGACAACCAGCAAAGTGAAGAGTCTGGAAAACATGTCACATGAGTAGTGGTTAAAGAAAGAGATTTCCAAGCCATACATAATAGAGAAAATAGATCTTTTTCTGCATAGCTCGACAAGGTCACACTACTAACTGGAGATAAAAAATCTGAGGAACTGATTTTGCTCAATGCAAGAAAGAGCATTGAAATGGAAGGCCACGAAAGAAAGGTGCTGTCTTGGTGAGGTAGTGAGTTCTTTGACACTGACAGCGCTCAGGGAGTGTATGTATCACCATCTTTCAGAGGTGTCACAGGAAGGATTCCTGCTTTAAAGGGGGGTTTGGAATCTCTAAATGACCTCTAAGGTCACTTTCACCCCTCTGGTTTTCCATTAATAAGTGTAAAGCTAGCTAGCAAGCCCCTTTACAAGCTCAGACCATGGAAATTCCCAAAGAACATGTCACAAAAGTTACAGACAAACACTAAATTGTTCTTAAGTGTTACATATGTTACTGTTCCACATACTTTTGTTAGATTGAGCATATCTAGTGAAAACAAATTAAGCAGACACAATAATATACATTATTGTGAAAGTAAATATATTCTTTTCTAATTTGAAATGATAAATTTAAGAAGTATTTTGCTAAATAAAAAAAATTTAAACCATAAAGTTTTATTTTATTCACTAAATTAGAAAAAAAAGACAATCTTAGGGGATAAAAAAGAATGTCAAATTTAGCAAATGCATACTTTTCTTTGGTCTAGCCTTTGAACCACCCGCGAACAAAGAATATTTATAAGTGTGCACAATCTTTTCTCAGGAAATCTAGATACTGATTTTTAATGATGAAATGATAGAAAACAACTGCTACAAAATACTGTGCTATCGATATCTACTATTAAACATATTTTACATATTAAAGAAAATCATGTAATCAGGCTGCTAACTGAATGCAAGTGCATGGCTAAAAGTGGGTAAGTCTAATTCACTAACACTTGTTCTACGCTCATTGTCTTTTAGCTTGAGAAAGGTAAAATTCTAAGGAACACATTTCATAGTGTCTCTATCCTGCTAGAATTCACTGCCACACTGCACTGGTTAATTCTTACCTATTGTTTTACTCTCTATTGCCACACCATTATTATAAAAACTTACTGCTCATGAAGAAGGTAAAAGGATCACTAAAATTATTCTTGTCCTATTTGGGTATGTCTCTAGAATCTAAAAACACATTAATCCTATATCATTAGTCTGAACGAACCATTTGCTATTTTAAAACAATGAATACCAAAACACCAGAAAACCACTCAGATGGGAGCGTCCTTTCAGGTTTATTAATTTAGGTAAACTGACAGGTTAATATATTCAGTTCATCCCTGTTAGGAGCAGAGTCTTTGCTAATTCAGTTGACGCTGACCAGGTGATCCTCCTTCAGGCTAACGTTGAACTTCAACCTACTGTTGAACAGAGTGCAACACAACCATGTCACTCAGATTTGGATTAAGACAGTTCCTTCAAAATTCCACATGGATGGCACACCACCCTGCAAGTGTTCAAAACTGAAGATGAAGGAAGACTATACCTATCCAACAAAGACTAAGTATTTGGCAATCAATCCATCTGGAGACCAAAGGATTATTTTCCTAAATCTTTTGTCTTTAAGAAACTCCACTCTTCTCAAATTATATTATAACACAAGTTAAAAAGTATTTTATATATTACCAAAATGATTTTCCTTAATATCGTCATAAACATTGCCTTTATCATCAATAAGTCTTGAAAATATGAAGAAGTATCAACTGTCATTCAAGTTCTAAAGAAACAGAAAGAAAACAGACTTAGAGGTTAAATCCACAAGAGAAAAAATAGCCTTTCTGTTCAATGTTTGCAGTAAGTACAACATTCCTTATTGTAGCTTTCACTAGTGTAGTAGCACCGCACTAGATACAGCATCAATGGAAGAGCTCTATCTAGCTAAGCAGCACCTACACTGAGTTTAGAAAGAGACCATCGAGAGTCTTTATATTTTTTTCCATACTTGCTCAATTGCCACAACACATTTTTACTACAACCAAAAACATTTTATATTGAAATTTCAGTCTTTGAAAAAGTGTACAACTCTTCAATGAAAATCATGTAATTTATATTTGACAAATCATAGTAAATAATTGTAAAACATTACAAATCAATATTGCTGCTACCCAAACATACAGGAAGATGCTTTATTAATGGTGAAGAATTTTATATGCAAGATACTATTTTTAATGTTTATACATAATTTTACAGGTAAATTCCAAAAAAATCATATTTTATCAAAGTGTCAGAATTTAACTATTCCATTTCAATACAAAGACTTTAGACTGGAGACACAAGTAATCATTTAACCTATGTTTGCCAGCAGAACAACTGTGAGAGCAAATATGTTACTTGATCCAGTATTCTAACTTAGTATTTATAATTTTTGAGAGCAAAAATTATACTAAAGTATCATTTTGTGTGTAGAAGTGCTGTGGAATATAAAGAAGCACTGATGAGTACATGTTAAACATGATATTTTTATTTCTAGCCAAGCAAGGCAATGAACTCTTAAAACAGTCAAAACCTAAACAATTTATTTAAAAACCTGCTTTAATCTCCCCAAACTAGCCTTTTCTTATATTTAATATATTTTCTCTGTGTATATTTAAATGATATTTCAAACACTGTATTCATTTATTTCTAAAAATAAGGTAAAGCCAATTTAATAATATAAACCATCAGTGTCAAAATAGTCTAGGCTAACACTAGCTCATCAAATATATTTTTCCATTCTACCTATGTGTACTACCAACAATCAATGTCAATATGCAAGGTCTGTGATATTTTCTAGCTTCTATCATCTAAATCGAGTTATTCATGTCATCAGGTCAAAGAGGTGAGTACATACCTAAAAGGATGAAAGTGATTCATTAAAGATGCTATATTAAGCTGTATCTGAGTTTGTAGCTAGTATGAATTAAATATAAGTATTTTTTTAACCATCTCTGAAAATAGGCAAACCAGCTGAATAGGAGCTGCAATTTGGATCTTCTAGACAGTAAAATATTGTACAAATACTAGAACTATTAGTAAATATTAATTGCAATCTACCGATTTTAGTTTTGTGTGTGTGTCTTATTTTGTTTTGTTTTGATGATAGACTTGCTTTTGGTAAATCTTTTTGGTCATTTCTCACCAGCTAACATTCATAAAGTCAATAGGCACATCACATTTTCTCAAAATTTTTGAAGAAGCTCCATTAACTTGTCACCTCCATTAATTTGTGCTTTTGACAACTACAGCTTTTGAAAAACAAATATAGCTAATCTTTTGTCCTTTTTAAAACAAATATAACTTAAAATGTCAACTTTATAGGAAAAAGAGTTCAACACCCGAACAGGTAAAATTGCCTGAAATACCTCTAAGAAGGGATACATAAAAAAATCTGAAAATGAAATGATGACAAGATTTAACTCTAAAATGTCCTCATTTTTCAGTGCTTTCCAGGGAATTGCTTCTTTGGACTGAAAGCACAGGCACACTTATTTCCTCAGCAGCTGAAATCCATTCAAAGAAATCAGTAGATACCACTGTGCATCTGACCCTCATATAAAACCAAAACTAAGTAATAAAATGGCAACTCACTACATTTCTAAACACACAATTAACCTAAAACAGGGAGAATTTTCCACATCTTTCCTACTGAAAAATATTTTAAAGGGAATACGCACAGTTAAGACATACTTAAACTAAAAACCTTTTCTCGTACTAATATTTAAGAAAAAGGTCCAGCTTTCCCTTACTCATTCTTCCACCAAAAAAAGAATCACAGACAATACTTTGAAAGAATATCTTATTATATCTCATAGATGTTGTTCTTAAAGCAACACTTTGTGGATTTAAAAAATAAGATTTTCAGGAATTCTAGAAAGATTTCTAAATATAGTTCAGTGTATATTTCTTAAAAATAAATTTCTAAACTGGGCATTTGTATAAATACACTTTTCAACTCCATGTATATAAATAACTATTCATAGAATTATAATTTGTATAAATTTGAACTTATACTTTGGAACCTGAATTATACAACTGGAAAAGATATATCAAACATTAATATTCACACATAACTGAAGTATAAAAGTCTTGATTAAAAGATTCATTTTCTTATCAATGTGTTAACTCTGTTTCAAATTCATCAAAAAATTTATAGAAAGCATTTCCATATTTAAAACAACACCAATAGCAAGGATCAGCAGGGGGTTTTTTGGCAATTGCACAAAAGAAGGCATTTTAAATATTTCAGATATACAAAAATTCAAAAAAATCCCAACCAGTGTAAAAGATTAAAGTTTATCCTTATGCAATTCCTTAGGTATACCTTTACACTTTCAATTAGTAATTAGATTACCATTAGGCACTTTAACTGAAAATAAACATAAACTCCTAAGAAAGCAAAACAATGGTGAAATAAAAAGTGGACATATATTTAAATGTAAGCAAACTTGAGGTTTTTAATCTTATGCACTTTTGGATGTTGCTGTTTGGGATTTTTACCCCATTTTGCCACAAGGATGATTCATAAATAAAATCCCACTTTAATATCCTATTTTTTCTCACTTACATGTACGCTGGAGAAAGTGGAGTTGACCTGGATGTTTTAAGCACAGGAACTGGGAATTTCCAGATAGCAGGAGAGCTCGTTTTCCATTTCAATGGCATGTTGTCACCACGGTACTATAATAACAGTAAACAGCGTTTCCAAAACAGACTACCAACTAGAACTTCCATTCCACACTGCACTAACACAGCAGTAGCTGCCACGAAGAACAAGCAAACATTTCTGCCAGCACCCTTAAACCAATGCTTCCAATCTGTAAAATAGGATTGCAAGGTACCTCCTTTAAATCCTCCTGTCCCCTAAAGCAATATGATGATTCTATCGTTCTAACTCAACAATAGTGCCACCTCGTTAGAAAAGCGTTGACTGCAGGATTTTTTTTAAGACTGCGCCGTGCATACCACACAACGCGGCTTTATTTAATAAAAGCGGCTAGAGTTTTGCTTTTTATTGTATTGTTTTAAGCTTGCATTACCATTGTTCTACCTTAACAGGAATACTGCAGCACTGTACTGTATTCTGCACCTATTAACCTGATTTCTGACCAATAGCAGCAGGAAAAAAAAATAGATAAGTTTCATATGAAAATGAAACAACATACCTACTCAGAATACACTTGTCATCCTCTGAACATTCTTCTTTTGAGCTGCAACAATACAAATGGGATATAAAACTCAGCATAGCCTTAGGCCACAGCTAATAGAGCTCAGTAACTAAATTCGGCAGCTTGCTTTCCTCCTGTGCAAGCTCTGGCCACACAATACAAGAATGCCATTATGAGAAAAGCCTGCTTAAAAAATGCCAGTCTCTCTGTTTTCCAGTTAGAAGAAAGCAAAATATAAGATCAAATATTAAGTGCTGCAGAACTCTGCACGTTCTCCTAGTAGCTTCTGATTCAAGTTGTTCTCCTTTCCCTATTCTTATTTCCAAGCTGGAATAAGCAAAATCCCATACATTTACAACATGCTGTGGTAACATGAATATCTGTCTTCTGCAGCAGAGAAGTACAGAGTAGTGTGCTCTTAGTAGCACTCCTCAGAGGGACACAATCAACAATTTAATTCAATGCTACCCTCCCCTTCGTCCTCCCTCTTTCACCTCCCTTCACCCCCACGTAACTTCCCCCACCCCCAAACAGCTCACAAATTGCCTAGAGGAGAGACCAATGCTGCTGGCCAAGCAGGTGCCCAGCAGGGCTCATTCCAAGGCACGGCAGCATGTCCAGTAACCTCTAGGGGTTACTGACTGACAAAGAAGTTCAAAAATTAAAGCTGCTGTCAGAGGAAGCTTGAGGTATTTCATGAAATGAATGGAAAACATAGGGTTCATCTATATAGTTTTAAAATATTGCTAGCATCCTAAGTGCCTTGAAAGTGACTAAATGTTTTAAGTATCTCCTTAAAGCACCAAGCTCACATATTTTCTACACAATTTTAAGATGGAAAAATAGGACAAACTGGTGTTATGCTGAACTCTTTACAGGCTGAACAATTTTACTTATGATGCAGAAAAGTCACCATCACTAAATATCTACCTTCATAGCATCCTTCCACTTCCACCTAAAAACAGAATTATCTGTCCTTATCAATGCAAACTTAGTAAAGGCAGACCACCATTGACATGATAACCACTACCTTTTAAAAAAAATCACTGCAGTGACAAACAGCTCATATTCACTTTCATGTTTGTATACAAACAATAAACTTGTGCTTCCAACTTAAGTAGTTGGCTTTTAGCCTTTCCCAATTATTACTAGTTTCTGAAAGATTGAGATTTAGTCCCTTAAGAAGCTTTCTCATTTGTATTCAAAACTCACAGATCAATGTTGCTATAGAATCATAATACCTTAAAAATTCCAAAATATATAATTTACCAGAGATACAGACTGAAATCAGCTAAGGTAAATCACAAGTACCTGAGTTTAAGATATACATCAATATTATGCAAATTCATACATATATCGAGAGAGTGAAAGCTTATTTTGAAACATTGACTAGCAATGCATAAAGCAACGTGCTTTTTTAGACTTATTAAATATTAAACAGATGTTAGCCATCAGTACCTCATAAATAATTTTTATTCAATCTACTATATACAAATACCCCTCCCTGAAAAAAAAACACTCAGACATCTTAGAGGGTTAAATTATATTTCCAACACTTTTTAGTCTCATAGACATCTTCAAAGGAATCATAAGAAGTATTTATTCATACTTTAGTAGCCAAAATATATTAAGAGGTTAAAAAAGTCACCACTAATACAAATAAACTACACTCAGTATTTTACATTAGAAATTTTTGTGTAATAGTTGTTAGTAGTTATAGAGCAAAAGGGTCCCAGGTACAATCAGCAGTAGCAACTTATTGGAAACACCAAGAAGGAAACACACACACACACACACACACACACACATACACAGACAGTCACACGCATATTAATCAAGCAAAATTGGAATGTCCCATTCCAAAAACTTGAAGCATTCTCAAACATTTAAAAATATAAAACATAAAACAGCTACAAGTTAGCTATTTGTAGTAAGGAGGCAATGTTTTAGAAAGAAAATTCACCCACATTCTAGCTTATGAAAATATTACAAAGCAATAATTGCAAATATAACTTCTTCTGAGAACAAACACCAATACCTATGCAAAAACATGATAGTGAAGTGTTTTGAGCAGTTTATCTACAAAGGCTACTCAACACTTATGAGTGAGAAATAGGGTTCATCCAGAGTTTTCCAAATTTCCAAGAGGGTAATCCTCAAAAACAGGTGAAGATCACCTTATTGTAAGGGTTCTCAAGTTATTATTCTTCTGTGAACAATCAACTGAATCAAGAAATCAATATATTCTTATCTAATCTCATTAGGCTCCAAAGAAATCAACCAATATCTAATCAAAACATCTATGCCAGTTTTCAGTCTAGATTTCTCACAACGTGCTTTTTTAGACTTAATATTTTGAATGTATTTTTGTAACACTCAACGATGCATTCAAAATATTCAAAGTGAAAAGAAAATAAGACTGCTTTCCTCTACCCCACCTTCGGCACTCTTAAAGAACCCCAAACACTAAAAGCATTATTTCTGATGATGAGCATCTGTTTATATTTAGTTCTTTTGCTTTAATAAATAGCTAGGAACCATCTGTAATGATCTCTTATGAACAAACAACTAATATCCCAAAGGCTTTAAAAATAATTCCTTTAAGTAGAAATATAGTCTATGAAATATACTTTGCACTATTAATTTGCTTAACAACGCCATTCCTCACACATTGTTTACAAATAAACTTTAGCCAGGTAAAATCACCCAAATTACAAATTAGCAGAGTCTAAATCAATCGGATTTTACTAACCTGACAGCAACTCCAGTAGCAACTATGGAGTGTAATTACCATTATATTCTGGAACTAAAATTGTGCTCACCTCAGAGTGAAAGAAAGAATGATTTAACATGTATTTTAAATATAATTTTATGCAAGCTCAGTATCCCTCTAATTTAATATTTTGACTGAAAAATGTCAAAAATCTTCATTCACATAGGAAACACTGATTTCATTTACAGAACACTTGGTTTCTATTATGGACAACTGCATAAAATAAGATAGAAAGACAACATACACAAAAGCTCTTCAAAGTATTTTATGAACGTTAACTAGTCACTTAAAAATACCTGTAAAATGCATATTTCAGAGATGTAATAAGCAAAGGACAATGCTGGGACATAGCCAAGGCCTCAAAAAGAGTCATTCTTGGCCAAATCTTACAACACAGAATTCCCTGGCTCCCAATGTAGAAACAGAAGATTTAAAAAAAAAAACTTTTAGAATTCTTACAGATCATCTTGCTCAATACCCTCTTGGTATAGATGAAAAAACTAAAGCCCCGAGAATTTAACTTGCCTGATATCACACTGCTAGCTAGAACCAGAACTGTAACTAAAAACCACATCTGCATGTCCTAGTCCGGGATTCTCACTCTTGATGAGACCATTTCAATGAGACTATTCCATAAGATGTGTGTTTCTATATAAAGTGAACCACATTCTATAAATGTCTCCATGTATTCTAAAGAAACAAGAGGTAGAAAGAGCTATTTACTCCTCCAATTACATGTACACTCAAAGATGGAAGGATGAGAGAAACACCAAAAATACAAAAGTGTGTAGGAAGACCATTTCCAAAATCTTAATTCCAGAAGTATTTAAGAATGATCAGTGAGAAAAAAGTAAAAATGACACCAGTCATAACATAGGAGAAACGCGAAATATACAGCTAGCAGTCTAATTTTTTCTCAATATAAATGTTTCTAAATAACTTTATAAGAAAATCTAACTGACTGACTGACTGACTGCTAAAGTTTATCTCCAGTACCACTTCCTCATTAAAGGAACTAACTAATATATCACATATCTGACCTATCTCTATATATTTTCCTGATAGTCCCTAAGAACTGACCTACCTTTTTCTTGCAAGTTTTGGTTAATCCTGTGATGGGTACAACTAAAGACTAATAGCACTAACCACAGTTTGTGTGAGCAGATACTGTATAATGTTCTCTTTAGTCTTTACAATGTCTCTTCAGATTAATTTCGGATATCCATGTTATTAGCATTGCTCAGACAAGACTGTGGGTCATGCCAAATTGTGTGCTCTGTTTATGTTCTACTAATCAGTAAAAATATTTAGATAGCAACCAAGTAGGAATGTTAAACCCTTTAAAGAACACAAAAAATGAACTTCTGAACAATAGAGCAAAATTCTTAATACATTCAGGGCTCCTTATTACAAGAAATAAAACTATTCACATGAATTGCTATGTATATTTGTGTGTGTGTGTGTGAATTTCTTTTATTTGTTTCAGGAAATTGGATATCAAATACATTTAAATTTCTTACTAGATACTAAAACCAAAATGGAAAATTCCAGATAGTTTTCAAAACTATGTCGGAAAGCCATCATTTCAGCTTTATAAGTTCCTTCTCACATGTCAATTTCCTTAACAGAACTATGTAAATCCTTACCGCTCCACAAAGGTTAACATAGACTATTGTAGCTATTACTATGCCTTGGATTAATACTGTTTCTATCTCCTTCACAATACAATTAGAAAAACACAATTGTTGTGCAGGTACATATTCATGTACATACATATGTATATACATGGAGAATTCTTTATGTCATGATGGTATAAATAATGTAAAAGGAAGTACTCTCTCAACTTTAACATTTCCAAAGGAGGGTAACAAGTTTTTTTTTTGGGGGGGGACAGGGATTATAGAACAAAAATCAAAGGAGTTGGCAAATTGATAAAACAGGAAACAGGGAATGGGACCAAAGGACAAAAAAGGTAATGATTGGAAGGAGAATGAAAATTCAGAATGGTAGCGGTTCCTGATAGTTATGTAGCACCTTTTATAATTTGGGGTCGAATGAATGAGGTTATAGGGCTAGGACAGAAGTTGGGACAAAAATACAGAAGGACTGAGCAAATAAGAAAGATTCAGTTGCTGGAGACTTGATGACCACTAGATTTTGACTACCCTTACTCCTTCACTACAGATGAAAAAAGAACATAAATTTTTGCCCTTTCTTTATTCTTTTGTTTTCTGTAGTATCTATGTTCTTTCTGGCTTTTTTCTTTTGGATAGCCTTGAATGCTTCATTCATATATTATTCTCGAATCCATATACCCAAGTAAGTCTTTATACATTTTCGACATGCAAAATGAAATTAATTCTTAAGTATTCCTATCTATTTTTAAAAAATGCCTTAAACTCCAAACCACAATGTTTATGTTAGGAGTAGTAATGGTAGAAACCAATGATTTTTCATATAAAGCATTTACATACCTGAATTTGCATTATCATTTTTAAATTGTTTGAAAAATGCAATTTAGAGAGAGTTTATCATGATTAAATAAGGATACCGTATCCCGTGCTCTAATAAGGGGCCATTCTATTACTATGCCCTATGCTCCAGGTATGCTACTTCATCTACCTGAGATGCCCTCCCCAAATTCCTGCTTCTCTATCAAGAAAGAATTCCTGAATCTTGTTTCTTCCTAATGGAGCACTATTCCTGGAACATTGGAAAGCAATTAGTAAATATTTGTGGAGTAAACCAAAAAAGAAATTTATAAGCAGAAGAGTGACTAAATAAGAATTGTGTATTGAGGACAGGATATTTCTTGAAAGGTTTTTTAAATGTTGTTATTGATATTGCTATTACTAAAAGCAGAGTTCAAGTAAAAGGAATATTCATCTGTTCATTTGATAATTTTAGGCTATAAATTCTTAAAATGAAAAAATATATACACATTATCTTATTAAAAAATAAGTATGTGTTGATGAAAATAACCTAGAATACATGCTTTTATAAATGACATAAATGCACCACTATAGTGATAATGAATTGCATTAATAAAAAACTGTGTTATCACCTGAAATAATGATAATTTATCCATTTAGTCATCTCTCAGCAACTTCTTAAGTATCTCCTGAAATTACCTTAGGTAAATAAAATAATCAAACCATTCTTAGATTTTTTGAAGTTTTTGTACATTAAACTTGCAAACTTATCAAAATAATAAGCCGAATCAGGAAGAAACATGGCAGAGTGAGAGACGTCCTCAGAACTCTCCCCCTGAAACAACAATAATCTGAACATCTAAAACAACCAAAAATGCCCAAACTACACACCAGCACGTCTGAGCATGGGATCTGCACATAAGAGTTGCCACAGGTCAGAACCCCCATCTGTTGGGCTGTGGACTGGGAGAAATAAGGAAGCTGCCTCTAGCAGGAGGAGAGGGAGGGGTGAAGATACAGTGACTTCCCTGATCGGCTGGCCTAAAAGTGCCGGAACTTCGAGCAGCAGGCAGTAGGGCCCAGTCATCAAAGCAGAAAGCAGAGAAGTGGATGGGAGAGGAGAGAAACAATAATTGATTTTTACTGGCCCCAGCTGCCAAATGAGGCTGAACTGCAGCCCTTAACTCACAGCCCAGAGGGCCCCTCCTCCCAAAACCTCTGAGACCGAAGCCCCAGGGGAATCTGAGCAAACGCTACCAAAATTGTTGATAACACTGATAGGGACTGAAACTAAGAGTAGCAAGTGTGATTAAACATCTACAAGAAAAAAAAAGACATTTAGGCTTTATATAAAGCAGAGATCCAAGAGGCTAAAATGCCACCTACTGGAAACGAAAAGAAAAGTGCCTTCTTTGCAGCAGGCTGTTATATAAAGAGACCTTTATATAATAAATCTTCTTTCTGGAAAAAACAACAGAATACACTTCCATTAATGCCCAGGCGCAGGAATAGTTCATTAAACACCATGAACAACCAAGATGACAAGGCATCTAAGAAAGAAAGAAAAAATCTCCAGAAAATAAACTTAAAGGCAGAAATATTCAACTTAAATGACAGAGAATTTAGGAGGGTACCTCTGAAAAAAAACCAATGAGATTCAAAACAACTCAAATCAACAATTTCAGGAATTGAAAAAATAGCTAAATGAGCAGAGCAAGAAGACTGAAGTCCTCAAAAGGAACAGAATAGAACTTCTGAAGATGAAAAACAGACTGAAAGAGTTGAAAAATGAAATAGCAAGCTTGGGAACTAGAGTTGACCAAATGGAGGAAAGGATCAGTGATATCGAAGACAGAAATCTTGAAATAAATCAGAAGGAAAAGAAGAGAAACCAAAGAATGAAAACTAATGAAAGAGAAATACAAGAACTAGAAAATGCCATCAGGAGAGGAAACATAAGAATAATGAACATTACTGAAGGTGAGGTAAAGGAGCATGGACGAGAAAACATTTTCAGAGACAAATAGTGGATGAGAATTTTCCAAATCTAAGAAATGAGCTGGAGCTTGGAATTCAAGAGATCGACAGAACACCCAATTATCTCAACCCAAAAAGTAATTCACCAGGACACATTGTATTAAAGTTATCAAAAAATCAATGACAAAGATAGGATTCTCAGGGCAGCCAGGGAGAAGAAAAATGGTTAACATATAAAGGAAACCTAATTAGATTGTCATCGCACTTCTCAGTGCAAACCTTACAAGCCAGAAAGGAATGGAATCAAATATTGACACTATTAACTGAAAAGAACTACCAATCTAGAATAATGCATCCAGCTAAGCTATACTTTAGATATGAAGGAGAAATTAAGACCTTTTCAGACATACAAAAATTGAGGGAATTCTCCACTACAAGGTCTGCACTACAGATAATACTACGAAGGGTCAGCTCATCTAAAACCAAATAACAAAACAAAAAAAAATACATAATTAGGAGCAAAGTGACTATCAGGCAAATAAAAGCAGAGGAGTGCAACCCTTACTAAGAACAGGGCATTATAAGCTTAAATAACAAGAGGAGAATTGATATAGCGAGATAGTAATGAATGTTCAGCATATATAGAAACAAACCAAGATGGCAAAGACTGAAAAGGGGAGGATTCAAAGATCAAATTCAAAAAGAAGAATAGAGATAAAGCACACACAGAAGAAAAGGGATGACTTTATATATATAACTATCCTTTATATATTCATAAATGTAACCACACGCCAAAGGTTCAGAACTGAAACATATAACATAAAACAAGATGAACCAGAAGGAAGAAATCCACTAAAGCCAATCAAATTTAAGAAAACAGAAACACAAGGACAAGGAAGCAATGGTAACACCGAGCTACCAGAAAGCAAAAGACGAAATGAGTGTAGAAGATGTCATACTTCAATAATCATTCTAAATGTAAATGAACTGAATTCACCAATAAAAAGGCATAGAGTTGCAGAATGGATCTAAATACAAAACCCAACCATATGCTGCCTGAGAAGACACATCTCAGTTCCAAAGACAAACATAGTCTCAAAGCGAAAGGGTGGAAAGTGATATTTCAAGCAAATGGCATTCAGAGAAAAGCAGGAGTAACAGTGCTAATACCAGATGAAATAGACTTCAAAATAAAAAAGGTAAAGAATGGTCCTGAGAAACTTCATGATGATAAAGGGAATAATGCAGCAAAAAGACATAACACTTATTAATAGGTATGCTCCCAGTCAGAGAGCCCCGAAATATGTAAAGCAATTACTAACAAAAATAAAGGAAGAAACAGATCAAAACACTAGTGTAGTTGGAGACCTAAATACCCAAATGTTGGATATGAACAGATGATCCAAACAGAAAATCATTAAGGAAGTAATACCTTTAAATGACACATTAGACCAACTGGACATAATTGACATTTACAGAGCCTTCCATCCCAAAACAGCTGCTTACACTTTCTTCGCTAGTGCACATGGGACATCCTCAAGAATCGACCACATACTGGGACACAGAGATAGCCTCACCAAATGTAAGAGGGTTGAAATCATATGATACATATTCTCTGATCATAATGCTTTGAAACTAGAGATCAACTGCCAAATGAAATCAGGAAGAACCACAAATACCTGGAGATTAAACAATATGCTACTGAAGAATAACCGGGCTAGAGAAGAAATAAAAAGAGAGATGAAGAGACACTTAGAAATGAATGATAATGATAGTACAACATATCAAAACTTTTGGGACACGGCAAAAGTAATCATAAGAGGAAAGGTCATATCATTACAGGCTTATCTCCCAAAATAAGAACGAGCCCAAATAAACAACCAAACACTTCATCTTACAAAACTAGAAAAGGAAGAACAAATGAGGCCTAAAGTCAGCAGAAGGAAAGAAATCATCAAAATCAGAGCAAAAATAAATAAAATCGAAAAATAATTTTGAAAAAATAAATACGACGAGGAGCTAATTCTTAGAGAAGATTAATAAAATTGACAAACCACTAGCTAGACTCAATAAAGAAAAAAGGAGAAAGGACACAAATAAACAAAATCAGGGATGAAACAGGAAAAATGACAACTGGCATAGCATAAATACCAAGAATTATACAAGAATACTATGAAAAAGTATATAACACCAAATTCAATAACATAGAATTGAACCAGTACTTAGAAAAAGAAAAATACAATCTTCCTAGACTGAATCAAGAAGATCTGGAAAATCTAAATAGACCAATAAGCAGTATGCAAATTGTAACAATCATCAAAAAACCTACGAAAAATTAAAAGTGCAGGACCAGATGGCTTCAACAGTGAATTCTACCAAACATTCAAAGAAGATTTAATACTTATTCTCCTCAAAATCTTCCCAATAATCTAAGAGGAGGTAATTCTTCCCAACTCATTTTATGAAGGAAATATTACTCTAATACCAAAATCTTGTAAAGATAACGCAAAAAAAGACAACTACAGATCAATATATCTCATGAACACAGATGCAAAAATCCTAAATAAGGCACTAGTGAAGCAACACATTAAAAAGATTATATGCCATGATCAAGTGGGTTTCATCTCAGGGGCACAGGGATGGTTCAACATATGAAAATTGATCAATGTGATGCACCACATAAATAAAATAAAAAATAAGCATAATATGATCATATCAATAGATGCAGGAAAAGCCTTCGAGAAGATACAGCATTCATTTATGATCAAAACACTTCACATAATTGGTATAGAAGGAAAGTACCTTAACATAATAAAGGCCATATATGAAAAACCCTCAGCCAACATTATACTTAATGGTGAAAAACTAAAAATCTTCCCTCTAAGATTAGGAACAAAGCAAGGATGTTCACTATCTCCACTGTTATTGAATACAATACTGGAGGTCCTAGCAAGTGCAATTAGGCAAGAGAAAGACGTAAAAGCCATCCAAATAGGAAACAAAGAAGTCAAACTGTCATTATTTGCAAACATGATTCAATATATATAAAACCCTAAAGATTCCATAAAAACACTTCTAGAAACAGTAAGCAAATACAGTAAAGTTTCCGGATACAAAATCAATGTTCGAAAATCCATAGTGTTACTATACTCTAATAATAAAGCATCAGAAAAAGAAGTGACAAAAAGAATTCATTTTGCAATTGCAATAAAAAGAATAAAATACCTAGGAATAAATTTAATGAGACATGTGAAGGACCTTTATAATGAAGACTACAAGACCCTATTAAAAGAAATTGAAGGAGATACAAAAAAGTGGAAAGATATTCTGTGTTCTTGAATTGGAAGAATCAACATAGTTAAAATGACCATATTACCTAAAGTATTATACAGATTTAATGCAATCCCCATCAAAATCCCATTGGCATTTTTTAAAGAAATAGAACAAAAAATTAACTGATTCGTATGGAAGCACAAAAGAACCTGAACTGCCAAAGCCATCCTGAGAAAAAAGAATGGGGCTGGAGGCATCACTCTGCCTGACTTCAAATTATACTACAAAGTGAGAGTAATCATAACGGCATGATACTGGCAGCAAAACAGACACACAGAGCAGTGGAACAGAATCGAGAGTCCAGAAGTAAACCCAGATTTATATGTGCAAATAATTTTTCACATGAAAAAGTCAAAAACAAACAGTGGAGAAAGGAAAGCCTCTTCAAGAAATGGTGCTGGGAAATTTGGAAGGTCACCTGCAAAAGAATGAAACTAGACTATTGTCTATCATCACACACCAGAATTAACTCAAAATGGATTAAGAACCTGATTGTAAGACCAAAATCAATAAAATGCATAGAAGAAAACATAGGAATGAAACTCAAGGACCTTGGACTTAAAGATGATTTTATGAATTTGACTTCAAAAGGCAAGGGAAGTAAAAGCAAAAATAAATGAATGAGACTACATTAAACTAAAAAGCTTCTGCTCAGCAATAGGAACTGTCAACAAGGTAAAGAGACAATCACCCAAATGGGAAAATATATTTGTAAGCAATGCCTCCAATAAGGATCTAATATCCAAAATATGCAAAGAACTCATACGACTCAATAACAACAACAAAAACAACAAAAAAACAAACAATCCAATATAAAAATGGGCAGAGGACTTGACCAGACAAGTCTCCCTAGAGGACATACAAATGGCCAGCAGATATATGAAAAGATGCTCAACATTGCTAGCTCTTAGGGAAATGCAAATCAAAACCACAATGAGATACCATCTCATACATGTTAGAATAGCTATCATCAACAGGACAATTAATAACAAATGTTGGAGAGGCTGCGGAGAAAAAGGAACCCTCATATACTGCGGGTGGGACCGCAAATTGGTACAGCCACTATGGAAAACAGTATAGAGGTTCCTCAGAAAACTAAGAATTGATCTACCATATGATTCAGAAATCCCTCTACTGGGTATTTACCCCCAAAGACTTGAAAACCCATATCTGAAAAGATATTTGCACACCAATGTTCATAGCAACACTACTCACAGTGACTAGGGCATGGAAACAACTGAAGTATCCTCCAATAGACGATTGGCTAAAGAAGCAGTGGTACATATATACAATGGAACATTACTCAGCCATAAGAAGAGATGAAATACTGCCATTTGCAACAACATGGATGGACCTTGAGATAATCATGTAAAGCAAAATAAGCCAAACTGTAAAGTTGAAAATCACATGATATCATTTATATGTGAGATATAAACCTAAAAACAACAAGTGGACTGGACAAACAGAGACTCATGGACATGTATATGGACTAGTGGTTACCAGAGGATAGAAGATAGGGGAGGAGGGAAGAGGTAGACTGGGTAAAGGGGGTCAAATATAGGAGGGTTGGGGGAGGGTGAAGTGGGTAAAGGGGATCAAATATATGGTAGCTGAAGGAAACTGGACTCTTGGTGGTAATCACACAATAGAATATATAGATGTCAAATTATAGTGTACACCCAAAATTATATAATTGTATTAACCAATGTTACCCCAATACATTTTAAAAAATAATAAGTGACTTAAAATGAACAGTATAACTGAAAAATAAGTTAAGAATATGGTTCTACTGACAAAAAAAATGCATTCATATAAAGTTTTTCAAATTGTTTTGCTACTTTGTTTTAATTTTGGTGCTATCACATATAGAAGCAAAACTACAAAAGTTGCATAAAAACAATGTAATAAGTAATATTACTACTTTAATATTTATAAATCCCAACCTATTTTGATATGAATAAACGATTTCTAATAATATTTGTGATGGTTGAATAACTTTCCAATAATAAATACATCACATACCCAATCTCAAAAGATATGGCAGTTAAAAAAGTCATCATTTGCTATATTCTACATTCTTTCAGAAACACCTATACTTTTATGAAAATCTGAGTTACTAAAAGACATTTAGAATATGACATTTTCCTCAACATTCCAATTAAAATTAATAAAATAATGTTACTATTTTAAAAACACATATATTTCTATCTTTTCATTCAAAGAGGAGTTATAACATTAATATCTGTGCTATAAATGTTATAGCTAAAAATGAGACCTAGATTACTTAGTCTTCCCATCTCTTTTTCCCTCTTAGTATTTGTAAATCTTGGTTTCAAGTACAGAGTAATCACTACAATGTTTTGTTAACCAGAAGCAAACACTTTAATGGAAAGCTAATCCTAGTGACTCATTATTATACAACATTGCTTAAACTTTCCATGAAAAGGGACCCTTTATATTCATTTGATTTAATTTTGTTTTTACTATTTCCAGAGCCTAACCATTAAAATTTTAAATTTCCTGTAAAAACAATTGTTGACTAAAAATAAAAGTTTTAACTATATAACAAATGAGAAAATCTTAAACTCCATAAAAGACTCAACTTCAAACTTGAACCCTGTAACCCATTGCCATAACATGGGGCTCAACAGATTTCATAAAGGTGTAGTTTATAGTTAAGGTATTTGACCACTATTGTGGTATCTAAGAGATTTAGCAATCAGTTCGATATCTATATTTTCATGACTATTTTGAGAACCTTCTTATTTTCTAGTTTAGAATCTTTCTCTTGGATGATTTAAGTTACATTTTTTTCTAAAAAAGGAAGTATAGAAACAGTTGTAGAAAACATGCCAAATATATGGTAGTAAGTGTAAATTACAGAAGTTAGCCTCAAAGTGTGCAATTTAAAATTGCTATGTTTGAAAACATATTTAGCAATTCAATGAAAATCTATGATGTAAAATATCATTAACTCACGTTATATGACGTGTTCATGTATTACAAACTAACCATGGCATTGTTTCAGAGTTGTGTCTAACCTCCTTACTTGGATGCAATGCTTGTCCACCAGGGGAAAATCATTTCTTTCCATTTATTCCATATTCTATTACTAACTAAAGTAAATTCAATTTTGATATGAGGAAATAAAAAAAAATTCCTCTTCTAGGTTAACCATAGGTTTAAACTAGATGCAATTTAAATTTGGGTTTCCTGACTACCTTTTTAAATCTCCTTCAACCAGTAAATTCAGAACCACTTTATGTCTTCAAAATCAAATATATGGTTTAAATAATCCGTTATTTCTCATAGAATTCTGAAACTACATAACACTTGAATAAAATATATCTTCCTTTTAGCTATATGTATTTATTCATTCATCCCTTATTCAGCTTTATGTTAAGTCAGAGACACTGTTGAGCATTTTTATGAGTCTTCCACTACAGTTTCTGGCCATTCTATGTAAATTCCTATGATACTGTTCAATTGTTAAATAAAATATTTATGTTTAGGGATTTCCAAAATTATCAATTTTTGAGATTCAGATTTGTAAAGCACATAACAACATTAAGTTGTATTCCAAAGAGGGTGAAGCAGCAGCAAGATCAAGCTTAAACTGATACTCTAAACAGGGAATAAGCCTTAGCAAATTGATTAATTAGGACCATGTTTTCATAATTGTCCACAAAAATCCATTTGTTTAAACTAAGACATCCAGTATGTTAGCCTTTACTGACAGTGTTAAGATAGACTCCTTGGACTTGACAAACACCGAAATCAGTCAATCAACTCAATATGCCTAGCCCAAAATCTATAGAGTAGAGAGGCATGCTGAATTAGTTGAATCATCAGTAAATATTGAGAACTTAGAAGTTGCTAGATGTTACAAGTGTACAAGGTTCCCTGGCCACAAATCTCTTACAATCTAATCAGACAGACTGTATGTTGACATATGAAACATGAGTAAGCATAAATATTACAGTAAGCCTTAACTATTCAGAATCCTGGATAGCTGAGCTTTCTAGCCAATTTTTAAAAATCAATTTAAATTTAAAACTGGAATGTGTTAACTCTTAAAATATCTGAACTCACATATTTTTCACCTTTTGGCAAAAATCTTTCTGCTCTTTACCTTTGTCAAGTCTAAAATGAATTTTTAAAAATATCTCATAGTCACCATGATGCACAACAGCTATTGTACTATACCTCAGATGTAGATACAGCAATGTGTGCAAGTAATATCTATCATTAGTCACACTTGCCTGAATCTTGCCCCCATATGCTTTGACACAGAACATTGGTGCTACCAAGAGCAACATGGCTCTTTGATTACACTCTAATACATATACCAGGAGAAACATCCTATACCTTGAAGACATCTCTCAGACTTTAGTGTGCATAAGAATCATGTGGGGTGAATATTTAAAATGTAGAAGTCTGGAGGTGGACCTCAGTAGTCGGCATTTTAAACAAGTACTTCAACTGATTTTCATGCCTTGTCTAATAAAATCAAAGGAACACTGCTTTAAAGTCAAGGTTTTTAAGCCCCGCTCAAGACAACCCCAGCTATAGTGAGATTCTGTTTTCTCTCTGTCCCTGACCTTCCTCAGCATATCAGCATTCGCTGCTCACCACTAGTTGTCAACCCCCACGGTCCACAAACATTATCTTGCCTTCCCACATTCCAGATCCTTCCAGATCTGGGAGAGTCTGAAAGCAAGGTCTCCATCTGGCTGACAGATAGGTTCAGAGGCAAGAAGACAGACAGATGCAAGGTAGGAAACTGAAATACAGAAATTAGGAAACAAAGGTAGTATCAATTATAGTGATTGTGCAATATAGATTGAAAAGTTAAAAACTCGTTTCAAACTTTTTCAATGAGAAAGGATGCAGAAGAAGACAGAGGTAAGCACCTGTGCTATAGTTGCAGTTCTGCCACTAACTAGCTTTGTGACTTCCAGTCTTATCTTCCCTCATTCCTAAAATAGGGAACCTGCTACTGTCATTGCCAGACTCCCAGCAATTTTATGAAAACCAACTGAACAATATTTATGAGAGCACACTGGAAAATATAAAACACAATACAATGACACATAGTGTTTTTAACAGGATAATTTCTCATTTTTTATCTTAATAAATACAGTACTCTAGATGTCATTGAAAGTTTCCTTAATGTCTGAACATCTAGTATCTCAGGGTCTTTTTTACAAAAATAAATTCTCATTGACAAAAAGGTAGAGGAAAATGCAGACCCTTGGACATACCCTGATGTTGATTTTTTGAATAAATCCTTGAAATTGGCTTGTTTTAAAGATAATTGCCTCCGTCTCCTGAAAGTGGAGTGCAAAATATATATATATATATATATGGTTAATTGTAGCCTTATTGTATTTAGTTTAAATTTTTCAAAGCATACTCTGCAAATATTTTAGCTGTAAATTAATAAATCATGTTTATAAATCCTGAACAGTTAAGACCACATAGCACAATTAGGAAATATCTAAATTAACATTTTTAAAAACTTAACTAGAAAGCCATAAGTTTCTATTTGGTTTTAGAAGCTCTCTTAATGTTTCAGAAAGTCTGGAATAAAGATTGACATTAAATACAACATTTATTGGCAGATGATCTAAAAGACTAAACTAGCCAAATTTTGACACAAGGAAACACTTTTCCAGTCTATATATACCCGGCCTTGGAATGCTTTGTCATTTTCTAGCTCTGCAAACCTAAAGTTCAATTCTTTGCTGATATAGTGTTTTGTCATAAAACCAGAATGCAAATGACACATATAAGCTTTCAGAGAACAGATGGCTAATGTTTTTCCAGGTTCATTTAGTACCAATACTCTTATTTTCATATTGCTTGTAATTAATAAAAACATATAAATAAATGTACTGTCTCCAAGCAGAAGGTTTTGTTTTTGTGAAGTTCTGTTATTTATCTAACTCATTTGGGCTAATACAAAAGGCAACGATGAACATACTTTTGGTACTGCCTCAGGAACGCAGTTTTGAAAACAGAGACTACTACAGAAGCGCTGCAGTATAAGCAGTCAACTCTCTTATAAAATTAAAGTAAGCTGGCAGGTGTTTGAAGAACTCTAACACAAAATTGAATTTGTTACATTTATTTCATTTATGTTGTTTGTAGCTTATACAAAGTAAACATTACTAAGCATTACCCTTATCTAACTTTTTCTTCAAAATAAACATTTTTAACTTTTTTCTTGGTCATCTGACAAGCACTATTTTATTATTAAAGTCACAACTAAATCAAAGTCATAGCCTAGTAGTATATTTAAAAAGACCTTGGCAGAGAGGGTATACAAAATGTTATCCTAAATCTAAGGGCTTCTTATGCAAAAGATAGGCAGCTAGTATTTTATTTCTTTTTAGAATAGTAAATTCAAAACAGTATCTGCCTAATGGCAATATTATTTCAAAGTCTACTTTTAAAATGCTATACACATAAAGACTATTATTTTTGAATCATAAAAACTACAATGGGTTAAATTCATATTTACCATTTTTTTGTGCTCTCACCAAGCAAATAACAATTATATAGTTTTTACATTAAAGTATCTTTAAATATTGCTTATTTTATATCCTTATTAATATTACTCCTTTCCTTCGTGTAGTAAAGAAGAATCTGGTGTGCCACCTTCTGGCAACTGAGTGAAATTCTGTATCTACACAAGTCACTATTCTTTATTGTAACATACACACACACACACACACACACACACACACACACAACATATTTATATATAAGCCAGAGCCTGAAATAAAGTAAAATTTCCTTTGTGATTTTTTAAAATCAAGCTCTTTACATGCTTCCTATGATTTTGCATGGCTACCAATATGTCTCCTGAATTCTAAAAGCAGTAAGTAAAGGAAGAGAAAGGTCTCTTACCAACAAGCCCATTTTTCTCTTAAGGTTTGAACTCTCATCATTTGTCATGTTCTTGTGGATCCCTCTCTCATCAAATTCTCTGGAGTTTTAACGTTGAGAGCCGTGATGCACAGCTAGGCTCTGCTACATAGTAGCGCACCCCAGTGTGTCTGCCTGGTATAACACTACAGTTGTAGTTCTCAAAAGCAGAAACAGGTTTTATATATTCAAAAACTGCGCACCTTCCCTTGATAGGAAAATTGTAGTCAGCGTGGTTGAACTACTTATATTTCACATCTGAACTCCTGATCATATATGAAGATCAGAATCACATGAATATTGAGCTTTAGTTCCAGTAAACAGAACAGGAACAAAGTGTTCATCTTCAGAGCAGAGGTAGGATGAGGCAAGCACTAACATCAGGAGATCTGACTTAGGAAAAAAAAAAGACGCACTTACCTGAAAGTAACCTTATTTTTTCAAAGGTCATTGTCCTGTTATTTGTCATATTACCCTAAATCTTTATTATCTTTAACTCTCCTCTCTCTTGTGCCTCTAGTAGCCAGTCTTTAAGTCCTATCCTTTATTCTTTATAATTTTTTCAGGAATCTACTCCCTGCTGTTTCTTTGTTTGTTTGTTTTAACAAATGAGATACTTCAAAAAATACCTGTAACTGGTCTTTCTGCATTTCCCATCTTCAATCTATCGATCACGTTGCTTCTAGATGGCTCTCTTTAAAACACAACTACACATGATGTAAACTAAGTGTTCAACAACTTTTTTTCTTCGAGACATATTTGTTAAAAATTTGCTACATGTTAGGTGGATATTCTGCTAGGTAACGTGAATGTGAAGGAGAATAAGACACTCTAAGGAAACAATTAGTCGAATGAGGAAGTAGACATGTACCCTGAAGAACAAAATATGGTATAGAAGCTTTAGTAGAGATTTGAGAGAATACAACATGCTGGGGAGGACTGGAAATGTCTTCAATATGACCGGAAAGAGTTTACAGTAAATAGTGTTGAGGAAAGTGAATTTTAAGATGTAAGGAAACCACATCGTAGAAGACCTTACATGCCAATTACGAGGTTTGGATTTTATTCTATGTTCTGTGAGAAACCATTTGCTAAATGAGTGGATCACTTAAGAAATTAATCAAGCAACTATGCTTAGCACAAATAATTCACTACAAACTTTTCCAATCCACTGTCTAGTATCCCCTAACATCAGCTTCCCACTCTGTATCTCACAAGCCTGTTTTGTTGTTTCTTGCCTTTGATCCAGAGATCCTCCTGCATAAAATTTCTTCCCCTCTTCACTTTTCTAAACTCGACTCATCCCTCCAGATCTAGCTCAAATTCTATTCTTTTCTATTCTATTCTTTTTGAGTATACGGTTTTTAAATAATTCTTCATTAAACCAGGTATTCTTCCTAATGTTTAGCACACAATGTCCAAGAAATCTTTTTTAGCTCTTTTCCTATAAAGTAAAGCAAGATGGTGAGGAGATGATACTACCACAAAAGTCAGAGCCTATACCTTCCCAGACTTCATGATATATAATAATCTCAGTAATTTCCTTTACCATCTCAAGTTTGGAAAAAAAGAATATGAATTGTGACAAGAATTGGATCTGTATTGGGCAGCAACTCTATATTACTATGAACATTGCTGGCTGTATACATCACAGCTCTGGTTCAAAAATTCCAGACAATTTATGAGAAAAGGATACCAACAAAATGCCTGAATGATGGAACCGTGATCTTTGGGGGAAAAACAGCTATTGAGGGTGGAGATATGATGTGATTGTGTTTTACTAGTAGTAAACCGAGAGAATTTATCTGAAGTTCCATACAATAAACAAAAAGAATTCAGAAAGATCACAGAAAAAGATGGGAGAGTGAGGACAGGGGATTGGATCCAGAAGGTTTAGAATCTCATGAGATATTAAGGGTGAAAATCCAAGTGTAAGAAGGTGATGTGTTTTAAAAAGTGGGGGAGGTAGTAGTGTTAGCTAGGAGATTAATCTAAGACAAGAAGCTAGAAGCAAAGAAACATGTCCTGGGGTATAAATATTTAACTTTCTCTCCCTGTGGAACCACATCCCATTACGTTCAGCGTCAAATACTCAGACAAGCTTTCCTTGATGCTGGCATTTAGTATTCAGCCTTGCCTTATCTTTTTTATGTACGCATAATCTCTTAGATTTATGCAATGATGCAAAAACCATGATGCTTTCATGTAGACAATAAAAAATCTTTTCATCTATTCAACCACTTTATGTTAAAGTGGGTTAAGAGGATTTTGCCAATAATTTCAAAAAGCAGTTAATACTAGAGAATATTCTCTCAATGATTTTGAAATACTCCCCAGATAAAAGCTGTCTACACCTTCTTGTTTTGTTTTTGTTTTTGTTTTTGTAATGGAATGCAAAAACTGACCACTTTCCTTTCCACTAACTGGTAAAAAAATAAGTCAAATACCAAAAAAAAAAATGACGAATGTGATTTTGGATATGTGCCACACTTTTCTCAAGAAATCTTCAAAAAAGGGCAGTACTTAGGTGAGCCTTCATTTATTTGTTTGTTTTTAGGCGAGGCAGCCTTTGGTTGACCTCACAGATTGCAAGGACCTTGTCATCTTATAAGCCCTTATTTTTTATTTTTTTTACACTTACAGCACCTGGTCTTCCTAGGTGGTCTCCCATCCAAGTACTAACCAGGCCCAACCCTGCTTAGCTTCTGAGGTCAGACGGGATTGGGCTTGTTCAGGGTGGCATGACCTTAGACAACTGAGTCTTTGAAATAATATTTGTAAGCTAATTTATTGATGGTACCACAGATTTTAGAACAAACAGAAAATAAACCAGACTATTTCCTCATTTAGATATGTGGAAAATAGAATAATTGCAAGAGTATTTCCCTGAGACCTGGTAGGAAAAAAAAAGGAATAATTATTTTGTATTATACTTTGGACTAGAATAGGTATTTATACAAATTCACATGAACTAGTTCATCTAGAAGTTATAAAAGGAAAAAAGATAGAAATAAAGACTTCCTTATAGTCCATAGTAAGTCTCATAATATTAGTGATTTTGATGACAGGATCTATATTAATCTAGTATAAATAATTCGTTTACATTCCATGTAAAATACCTTAATCATGTTATCTCATTCATAACAGAACCCTTCTCCTTTCTTCCGGTATATATAAGATGGCTCAGAACAGAATGGATTAAGTGGATTATAGAGTTGTCTGTCATGCAGAAATATCCTTGGATGACAGATTTTGAGAACCATTGATCTAAAAAGAAAAATTGGTCAGGGGTATTTATATTGGGAGCAATTGCTCATATTTTTATAGCCAGAAATTCATATTTCAGGTGAATTACCACTCAATCTAATGGGAAAGGTGGGGTAGAAGAGAAGAAAATGAATTGAAATGCCTTTTCCTGTCACTAATAACTCTGCCTGTACTGTCATTGCATTAGGAAAAACGGCAAAAGAAGTAGAAAGACACAGTCGTATAACTTCCATTGCTACTTGAATGAATATTAGTACAATATATCCTTATATATCCCTAAAATGTAACAAAACCCAGGTTATACCACTATATGATAACACAAATGATTGAGAGTATTTCATGAGTAATTCAAATTAATAGATATCAATTATTCAAGGTTGACTATGAAATACACCAACTAATATTTTATTAACCTAATTCTTCAATTTATTATTACTTAACTGTGATAGTGAGATTCTGGAAGGGCCTAAGATATACATGGTAGACCATTGTAAAAAAAAAAAAGAAAATTTTATCATGTTGGTTTGGAAATCTAGAAATAAGCTAAATGACATTCCACGGAGAGAAGGGTAGACATATGGAGTTAATGAGGAAGTCGAAGTGTTTCTACTAGTTAATTACTTTCCAAGTTAATTTTCCTATTCAGATATTCCACAAAGTACTTTACTTGTTTTAAGTTTCAGGTGATAGCTTCAGCCAGCAGAATTCCAAGTAAAAAAAATTATTACGCCATTTAATTCTTGAGTCTCATTTTCACTTTCACCCCAACCTTGAGATAGACAATGCAGGTAGTAATATTTCCATTTTACTAGTGAAGACAGGGTTATTAAATTATTTGGCTCAAGTAACATAGCTACTGAGAGAACTGGAAAACAAAATTCAGGTACCCTGACTTGGTGTTCATAAGTCACCTCTGTATTGTAGTAATCTTTATTTTAGCAAGAAAAAAACATACGACTCTTAAATACCAGTAAAAATGGGGTAAAAGTTTTGTTCGCACTGATCCTGAAAAAGTAAAAGGCCAGAGGAATGGAAGAATAGGCTATGAAAGATATAGAATGCTATATTATTAAATCTGCAGAATGATCAACCTATACTTAGGCCAGAAATACCTTCCCAATGCCAATTCACAGAGCTCCATTTTATCCCTCAATTAGCAATTCCTTGGCATAGACCTCAAACATTCCACAATCTCTTATGCCACAGTGACTTCACATATGATATTGTCTCATTTTGGAATTCCTTGCCTTCTTTGTCTACCAAACAAACTTCTAGTCATGTTTAACTATCCAAGTATACCTCCTTCCATAAAACCTTCCTTCACATCCATTAGCAGATTCTGGTGCTAGGTTTTCCAAATCCCCATGACACTTTGAATAATATAGCTCTTGTTAATTTGGATTATAATTGTTTCTATAAAATATAAACTAGAATACCAACTCCTGAGAGCTGCAGTTGGGTGCCCCTTACGTTTTTTTTTTCCTGCCTAACTCAATTCCCATCACATAATAACCTAACTACAGGAGGCAATTTTGGTGTTCTCTCTTCTGTTCTCTTCTCTAATACTAAGAACAGTTTTCAGATGATAATTAAACAAGAAATAATTAAATGGGTTTATCCTTCCTCAACTAAAATATGAATGGTAAGAAATAAAGATTACAATTACAAACGGTATACCTAAATGACTCCTTTTGCTATTTGAGTGATAAATCCTGTGTGTGCCTAGCAGGGTGCCCAAAATAGTAAGTATGAAACTGAAGGATGAAATGACTGCTAACCTATACTGAGCAAAGAAAACACTTAGCTACAACAAGGAAGGAAAATGTCAATCATCATTCGCCTGAGTCAAAATAGTAGTACTGGTAAAGGTAGAAACTGAAGAAATACATTTCACTAGTTTGTAAACACTAAGAAAAGTGAACACTGAAATATGAACTAGCATCCCCTAAAAACAATCATTTCTAAAGACTGCTAATTGAAAAGGATAAAAGCATTCTTTGGACTGTTAGATCCTATTAAGTTACTGTAATCAGTGGTGATGAAAAAGTAAACCACAAAATTCAATTTTAACAATAACTGCTGTGCTAGTTTGAACAAAAATTTTTTTAAAAAATAGTGAATTCAACCAAGCAAGCCATTGCACATCACCAATACCTAGTAACTCAAATGGTATTGTGAGCAGTCAAGAGGAAAATACATAAATGAAGCACAGGAGGGTGTAATGTCAACAAGCCCTTATAACCTTCAAAATAGGGAAAATATATACATATTTGATTAAAGTCCTATTAATCTGCTGTTTCAATATGAGTATTATAATTTAGGCTTAAGGGAATGTCACAAATCCCTTTCTCACCCCATTTCCTGGCCTCTCCCATTATGCAAACTGGCAGCATAGAGATATCAAGGATATTAACATGATGAACAATATAAAGAATAAATACAAAGGGGTTATCCATCAAGAAGAGACTATTCACAGCAAGGTTTCACATATGGATGGTGGATGGAGGCTTCTGTATTTGTGAGGGCTTCTTGGTGCTGATCATTAACCATTATCTTCTGGTGTGTTCTGGGATATGGTTAAAAAGGCTGGAGGTTTTTATTTAAACAAAAGTAATGTGGTCTTATAAAAGGGAGCTGTTTGTTGCAAACATTGGACTTAAATTTTGCTGTTGGGACACAGAAACACAGTGTACAAGTCCCTTTGGGCTAGTTGGAAATATAAGAGTCATTAAAGCCTCTGGTATTCTGAACCCTAAAGGAAAGATTGGCTCAGAAGCCACAGAACAGATAGCAATGGAAGCAAACACTAACAACTAAAATAAGTCCCAAAACAATGAAAAATGGCAGCAAAAATAAGATTCTGTATGTATTAACCAAGCCGAGTAAATTTAATACCCCATCATTTCTAATCCAAAATTTAGAATTAACTATGCATTCTTTATTGCTTTCATCATCTCAATCTTCTATTCAAAAACCATCCATGACTCCTTATTTGTGTGGATGTATTTACAGACGGGATTTTCAAAGTCCCCTTATCCCCAGAACACTTCATTTATTCAATCCTATTTCCCATTATAGGCCTTCCTAGATTTTCAACTGGAAAACACAGAACCCCTTTACACAGAACTGCTATGGTAGCTACATTTTTTTTAAAAAATTGCAACTTATTATTTCTGTGAATTCAAGAGAAGAATATATGAAACAATTTGGGGAGAGGGAGATAGAGTGGAAAGGGAAATTAGCAAAGGCTTTCCCCATCCCAAAATATCTTCTACAGTGCCAATTCTCTCAACAGCAAACTTTCTCTCTCTTTATCCTCCCTCCCTCTCACCCTATTTATCCATCATCCATCCCCCTTCCTCCTCCAACATTCTCTCTCTCTCTCTCTCTCTCTCTCTCTCTCTCTCTCTCTCTCTCACTGTTTGCTCTCTACTACTTCCAGAAATTCCATCAATTACAGGTTACTTTGAGCTAAAAAGTAGCCTGTTAAAATTATAAATACAGTAGTTCCGGTCAAGATGGCAGAGTAGGTAAATGCTGTGCTTGCCTCTTCCCATGGCCACATTAATTACACAACTGAATTATAAAACTATCAACCTGAAGAACCATCTGAAGACTAGCTGAACAGAACTCCCATAACTAATAACAGAAAGAAAGGACACATCAAGACTGGTAGGAGGGGCAGAGGTATGAAATGGGCTGGCGCCACACCAATTTGTGGGGATAGAGCATCAGGAGGTATATCTCGGTTGAGGAGGCCCCCCTCCCAGGGAAGGAGGGATCCTCGCCCCACACAAGGTTCCCCAGCCCAGGGTTCCAATGCCAGGAAGAGGAGTCCACACAAAATATGGCTGTGAAAAACAGTGGGGATTCCAAATGTCCAGATGAGACAGAAGGCTACTGGAAAACCAGACATTCCATAAAGGGCCCATGCACAGACTTCACTTGCTCATAGTTAATCACTCTGGGCTGGGGTGGAGGGACAGCAGCTCAGCAGTTGACAGAGACATACAAGGAAAGATTGAGTTATGTGGCTTTGGAGCAAGGGCTAGAAGAACAGCTGCCATTGTCCCTTTGTTGAGCCCTTCTGTGCAGCTATAGGCGAGTGCCATTGTGCCTGTGTTGAGCCCTGCCCCCACAGAGCCAAATCTGAATCTGCACTGGCTTGGTGAACTTCATATGCTCCACCTTGACGACTCCTTGAGACTCCACTCTACCCAATGTGAGCATTGCTGGAGGCATTTTTTTGGCTAGGCAACTGGTCACGCACCAAGCTCTTGCCAGTACTCTCCTTCAGCAGCAGTCAACAGGCCTCAGTTCCCACGCCTGAGGGAGTCAGTTAGTCACTTTTGGTGGTAGACAACCAACCCCGGCCCAAGCTGCAATATTTCTTAAACAAGTCTCAGAGGTCTGCAGACCTGAAGCAGCCAGCAATTGACATTAGTGTGATCTGAGACTTTTGTGAGTGGACACAGACTTAGCACTGGCACCAAATCTGAATCTGTGCTAACCCAGAGAACACAACTTGGTGACTCCCTTGTATGGCACCTCACCCAATTAGAGTACCACCTAAGGCTCTTTCAGCTACTGAGGCTTACCAGCAGCTGGCAGGCAGCCTTATGCCTTGGGGTGCCCTGAGCCTTTTGCTGAGCTGCCCCAGGCCTAGTATGTGGCAACTAGCCTCAGATTACAGTTTGGGTCTCTCACTTACCTCCCGGTCCAGCACATGCAGCAACCAAATAGAGATAGATTTGCAGCTCATACCAGATAGCTCCAAGCTGGTCTCAGGCAGTGGCTGACCTTGGCCTGCGTGACATCCACTCCCAAGGGGCCCCAGAACAAACATACATGGAGGCTTGCATCAGACCACAACATAGCATCACCTAATTGGCCCCATAAGTTTCAAACACAAGGGGTGGTCTCAAAAGGAGCACAAGCTCGCTGTAGCAAACCCACTTTTGGGGGCAGCTCCCACACAGCAGCTGATATGCTGTACATGTGGCTAGTCTTCATAGCCAGTTAGCCTGAGAGTCAATCCCACCCACTGATGTATGAACAGCAGTCAAGGCTCAACTACAAAAGTAGGGCACACACAACCCACACAAGGAACACTTCTAGAGCACCAAGCAGAAATGATCAGGGAGACTGTGCCACTGGGCCACACAGGACACCTACTTCATAAGGCCACCAGCCAAGACTGGGAGACATAGCAGATCTACTTAATATATAGAAATGAACATAGAGAGGCAGACAAAATGAGAAACAAAGGGAAATGTCTCAAATGAAAGTACAGGAGAAAACTTTTTTAAAAGAACTAAATAAAATAGAGGCGAGCAACCTACAAGAGTTCAAAACACTGGTTAAAAAGATGCTGAATGAACTTAGGGAAGAATAAATAAGCTCAGTGAGAACATCAGCAAAGAGACAGCAAACATTAAAAAAGGACATAGAAACCATGAAAAAGAACCAGTCAAAAATGAAGAATACAATAACTGAAATGAAGAATAGAAAGAATCGCCACTAGATTAAAGGAAGCAGAGGATCAAGTCAGCAATATGTAAGATAGAGTACAAGAAAATACTCAATCAGAACACCAATTTTTTTTTAATTTGAAATTTTAAAATTTTAAAATAACATCAAGTGCACCAACATTCACATCATAGGGGTGCCACAAAAATGGGGGCTGGAGATTTAGAAATTATTTGAAGAAATAATAATGGAAATTTTCCCAATCTGGTGAAGAAAATAAACATACAAGTCCAGGAAGCACAGAGGGTCCCAAATTAGATGAACCCAAAGATACCCATGCCAAGACACATCATAATTAAACTGCCAAAGCTTAAAGACAAAGACAGACTCCTAAAAGCAGCAGGAAAAAGGAAGCTAGTTACTTACAAGGGAGATCCCATAAGACTGTCAGCTGACTTCTCAACAGAAATTTTGCATGTCAGAAGCTATTGACACAAAATATTCAGTGATGAAAAACAAGGACATTTGACCTAGACTACTCTACCCAGCAAGGCTATCAATTAAAACTGAAGGTAAGATAAAGAGCTTCCCAGATAGGAAAAAGTTAAAGGAATTGATCACCACCAAGCTAGGATCACCAAAAAAAAAAAAAAAAAAAAGTTAAAGGGACTACTTTAAGAAGAATGCGTGAAAAAAAACATGTAAATATAAATAAAATGACAATAACTGTCATTATCAATAATCACTTTAAGTGTAAATGGATTAAATATTCTAATCAAAAGACATAGTGTATAGGGTAGATGAATGGAGAAGACAACAACAAGACTCATACATATGCTGTCTACAAGAGACCAATTCAGATCAAAAGATACACATAGACTGAAAGTAAAAGGATGGAAAAAGATATTTCATACAAATGGAATGTTTAAAAAGCTGGGATAGCGGTCCTTATATCAGACAAAATATACTTTAAAACAAAGCCTATAATAAGAGACAAAGAAGGACATTACATAATAATGAGATCAATCCAACAAGAGGACACAATCCTAGTAGACATTTATGTACCCAACATAGGAGAACCTGCTTTTATAAAGCAAATATTGACTGACATAAAGGGAGAGACTGACAGTAATACAGTCATAGTAGGAGACTTTAACACCCCATTAATACCAATAAACAGTTCATCCAGACACAAAATCAACAAGAAAACAACACCCTTAAATGACACTCAAGACCAGATAGAGTTAATTGATATTTTCAGAGCATTTCACCCCAAAGCAGCAAAATATGTATTTTTCTCAAGCGTGCATGAAATATTTTCCAGGATAGACCACATGTCAGGCTATGAAACAACTATTAATAAATTTAAGAAGATTTAAATCATATCAAGCATCTTCTCTGACAACAATGGTATGAAATTAGAAATTAATTACAAGAAAAACACTAAAAAATACACAACACATGGAGGCTAAATAGTATGCTACTAAACAATGGATGAGATTAAGAAAGAAATCAAATTGAGACAAATGAAAATGAAAACACAATGACTCAAAGTATATGGGACACAGTGAAAGCAGTCCTAAAGGGAAAATTCACAGCAACACAGGCCAACCTCAAGAAATGAAAAAAATCTCAAATAATAAACAATCTAACCTTACACATAAAAGAACTAGAAAAAGGACAGCAAACATAGCTCAAACTGAATAGAAGGAAAGAAATTATAAAGATTAAAGAATAAACAAAATAGAGTGTAAGGAAATACCACAAAATATCAATGAAACCAAAAGCTGGTTCTTTGAAAAGGAAAACAGAATTGATAAACCCTTAACCAAACTCATGAAGAAAAAAGAGGGGACTTAAATAAATAAAATCGGAAATGAAAGAGAAGTGACAACTGACTCCACAGAAATACAAAAGATATAAGAAATTACTTCAAGAAATTATATGCCAATAAAACTGACACTCTGGAATAAATGGATCAATTCCTAGAAACTTACAATCTCTCAAGACTGAGTCTAGAAAAAAACAGAAAATTTGAACCTACAGATTACTACTAACAAAACCAAATCAATCGTCAAAAAACTCCCAGCAAACAAAAGTCCTGGACTAGATGGCTTCACGAATGAATTTTACCAAACATTCAAAGTAGACTTAACACCTAGTAGTTCTTCTCAAACTATACTAAAAAATTCAAGAGGAAGAAAGGATCCCAAGCTCATTTTATGAGGCTACCATTACCCTTATTCTGAAACCAGACAAAGATATTACACACACACACACACACACACACACACACACACACACACACAAAAATTCTAGGCCGATATCCCCGATGAACATAAATGCAAAAATCTTGAACAAAATATTAGATAACTGAATCCAGTAAGACATTAAAAGATCATACACCATGATCTAGTGCAAATTATTCTCAGGATGCAAGGTTATTTCAATACTCACATATCAATTAATGTGATACATGGCATTAACAAATCAAAAGATAAAAACCATATGAGCATATCAATAGATGCAGAATAATCGTTTGACAAAATCCAGCATCTGTTTATGATAAAAACTCTCAGCAAAGTGGAAATAGAGGGGACATAACTCAACATAATAGAGGCCATATATGACAAACAAAAAGCTAACATCATACACAACAGAGAAAAACTAAAAGCATTTTCCTTAAGATCAGGAACAAGATAAGGATGACCATTTTCATTACTTTTATTCAACATAGTATTGGGAGTCCTAAATGCAGCAATCAGATAAGAAAAGAAACAAAAGACATCCAAATTGGAAAAAAAGAAGTAAAGCTGTCATCATTTGCAGATGACATGATACTACATAGAGAGTCCCTAAAAATTCCACCAAAAAACTGTTAGAACTGAGAAATGAGTTCAGTAAAGTAGCAGGATACAAAATTAATATCCAGAAATAAGATGTACTTTTGTACAGCAATAATGAACTATCAGAGAGAGAAATTAAGAAAACAATCCCATTTATAATTGCATCAAAATATAAAACACCTAGGAAAAAAATTAATCAAAGAAGTAAAAGATCTGTACTCAGAAAATTGTAAGTCTTTGAAGAAAGAAAATGATGAAGATACAAATAAATGGAAGCATATACTGTGCTCATGGATAAGAAGAATTAGCATCGTTAAAATGTACATACTACACGATTTCACTTATATGTGGAATATTAGGAATAAAAAGAACATACTAATCAAAAACGGACTCACAAATATAGTGGACAATATGGTGTTCGACAGAGGGTGGAGTTTTAAGGACTAGGAGCATGGGGTGAAGGGTTAAAGAAACACAAATTAGTAGCTGATGGATGGTCATGGGGATGGGGAGCACAGCATAGGAAATGCAGTTAGCATTAATACGTTGGCTAGGTGGAGGATCAGGGGATGGAGGGAGCAATTGGGGGGATCGTTTTATGAACTATATAGATGTCTAATCAATGTGCTCTATACCTGAAACTAATTAAAATAAATAAATTTTAAAAAATAATAAAATATAAAAGGAAAAAATGTATATATTACACTAAGCAAACTACAGATTCAGTGTAATCCCTACCAAAATACCAATGGTGTTTTTCACAGAACTAGAACAAATAATACCAAAATTTGTATGGAACCACAAAAGACCCTGAATAACCATGCCAATCTTGAGAAAGAACAAAGTTGGAGGTATCACAGTACCTGACATCAAACTACTATAAGGCTATAGTATTCAAAACGACATGGTACTGAAATAAAAATAGACACATAGATCGATGAAACAGAAGAGAGAGCTGAGAAATAAATACATGCCTATATGGGCATTTAATCTATGACAAAAGAGGTAAGAATATACAATAAGGTAAATATAGTCACTTCAATAAATGGTGCTGGGAAAACTGGACAAACACATGCAAAAAAATGAAACTGGACTACCTTCTTACACCATATACAAGAAAAAAACTCAAAATGGATTAAAGACTTAAATGTAAGACCTGAAACCATAGAACTCCTAGAAGAAAACATAGGTAGTAAATTTTCTGACATTGATATTAGTAATATTTTTTCTGATATGTTTTCTCAGGCAAGGGAAACAAAAGAAAAAGTAAACAAATGGGACGGCATCAAAGTAAAGAGATTTAAATTTTATTTCAATATTTTATTTTTCAATTATATTTGGCATACAACATTATATTAGTTTCGGGTGTACAACATAGTGATTAGACATTTATACAACTTACAAAGTGATCATCCCAATAAATCTAGTACCCATCTGACACCATGCATAGTTATTACACTATTTTTTACTATATTCCTTATGCTATACTTTACATCTCCATGACTATTTTGGAAGTTCCAATCTGTACTTCTTAATCCCTTCCTCTCTTTCACCCACCCCCACAACTCCAGTCCAATCTTTCAACCCTAAAAATACTCCCTGTATCTATGAATTGGTTTCTGCTTCATTTGATTTGTTTCTTATATTCCATATGTAAGTGAAATCATATGGAATTTTTCCTTCTCTGTCTGACTTACTCCACTCAGCACAACACCCTCTAGGCCTATACATGTTGTTGCAAATAACAATATTTCATTCATTCATTCATTCATTCATTTATGGCTAAGTAATATTTTATTGTGCATATGTAAGACCTCTTTTTCATCCATTCATCCTCTGATGGACACCCAGGTTGCCTCCATATCTTGACTACTGTAAATAACATCATAATGAACATATGAATGCACATATCCCTTCAAAGTACTGTTTTGAGTTTCTTTAAATAAATACCCTGAAATTGGACTACTGGGTCCTTCTTTATCTCTCATTACAGCTTTTCTTTTAAAGTCTATTTTGTCTCGTGTAATTATTGATACCCCAGATTTTTTATTCCATTTCCTTTTTCATGAAACATCTTTTTCCATCCCTTTCAATCTGTGTCTTTTGATCAGAAGTGAGTCTCTTGTAGGTGGCACATGTTAAGGATCTTGTTTTCTTATCCTTTCAGCCACCCTGTCATTTGATTGGAGCATTTAATCTTTGTCAAGTGAAATAATTGTTGTAGTTATTGCCATTATATTATTCGCATTTTTGGTACATACTATTTTCTTCTTCTCAAAGAAGTCGCTCCAAAATTTCCTATAATACTGGGTTGGTAGTGATATACTCATTTAGCTTTTTCTTGTCTAGGAAGCTCTTTATTCATCCTTCGATTCTAAATAATAGATTTGCCGGGTACAGTAATCTCGGTTGTAAGTCTTTGCTTTTCATCACTTTGAATACTTTTTTCAAGCCCTTCTGGCCTGCAAAGCTTCACTTGAGAAATGCTGCTTTTAAGATTCTTTCTTTGTCTTTAACCTTTGGCATTTTAAAGAAGATGTAGTGTGGGCATCTTTGAGTTCATCTTGTTTGGGACTCTGTGCTTCCTGGGCTTGTATGTCTATTTCCTTCACCAGGTTAAGGAAGTTTTCAGTCATTATTTTTTGAAATAGGTTTTCAATTCCTTGATCTCTCTTTTCTCCTTGTGGTGCCCCTATGTTGCAAATGTTGGCATGCTCGATGTTGTCCCAGAGGCCGCCTAAACTATCTTCATTTCTTTGGATTTTTTTTTTGTTGCTATTCTGATTGGGTGTTTTCTGCTACCTTATCTTCCAAATCACTGATTTGATATTCTGCTTAATCTAATCTACTGTCGATTCTTCCTATGGTATTCTTTATTTCAGTTATTGTATTCTTTATTTCTTACTGGTTCTTTTTAATATTTTTTATCTCCACTTTTATGCTTTCTATCTCTTTGTTAAAGTTCTCACTGAGATCATCCACTCTTCCTCTAAGTTCCTTGAGCATCCTTATAGTCAGTGTTTTGAACTCTATATCTGGTAGATTGCTTATCTCCATTTTGTTTAATTCTTTTTCTGGAGCTTTGTTCTATTCTTTCATTTGGGACATGTTTCTTTGTCTCCTCATTGTGGCTGCCTGGCTGTTTGTTTCTGTGTATTAGGAAGGGCTGTTATGTCTCCCAGTCTTAAGAGAGTGGCTTTATGTAGTAGGTGTCCTGTAAAACCCGGTGGTATATTCTTTTCTTGATCACCTGAGGTGTGTGTCCTCCTGTTGTTGTTGAGCCTTGGTTGCTGTTTGCACATCAGTGAGAGGGATTGGTTCTCAGGCTGACTGTTTGTGAGGACTGGCTACTGACTACAGTGGAGGAGCTGTTGTGCAGGGGCTGACTCTATGGAGCATAATTTGCTTTAGCAGGGCCCTGGTACCTGTCTAGTCTTCCTTTTGGGTGTGTACTTCTCAGATCCAGCCCTGGGTTGTACTCTAGCTTCCTTGAAGCAGGTCACTGGGCATGCTGGCCCAAGGCCTCCTGGGAGGGGCTCAGTCACAGGCCAACTTCAGCTGCAGCCTGTCCATTCCCCAGGGCTGCTGGCAAGTGTTACTGAAAATCCCCAGATGGTCAATACCTGTGCTGAGCTTAGAGGTGCCTTGAGAGGACAAGCTGGGAACCAAGGCTGTCTGCTACTAGTGCAGGGTTGGGACTGCTTAGCAAGAGGTATAGGGCATGCTAGGGCCACATGCTGCTTGCTTGGGTTTTATGGACCTTTTAGAGATTTTTAAAAAGTCCACAGTTTGAGCCAAGGCAGACAATTGGTGTAGAAATAACACTGGAGGCAGTTTAGATGGGCCTGTAAGTTGAATGGAGCAGAATCTCAAGAAACCACCTGGTAAGGTTGACCTGTTTTAGCTAGGTTTATGTAGCTCAAATATGGTGCCTGCCTGTGTCCATAGGCCGAGAAGGGACAGGGCTCAACAAAGGAATAATGGACTCTGCCAGCACTTCTGTTGGGAAAATGACCCCTCCAGCCCTCGCCCTGAAGCCAGATAACTCAGTTCTTCTCTGCATGTCCCTAGCACTCCTTAAGCATCTGCCCCAGTACTGGAGCTCAGAGCAAGTGAGTCTGTCCCAAATAATTCCACACATGGGTCCCTTAAGAGGAATATCTGCAATTCCTACAGCATTCTGTCACACTCAGCTACAATCTCTGCTGGTTTTCACAGCCAGAGGTTGGATGGACTTCTTTTCCCATCATTAGAACCTTGGGCTGGAGAGCTCAGTGTGAGGCCAGAATCCCTTGCTCCTCTAGGAGTATCTCTACAGAAAAGATATCCCTCCCAATTCTCAACTCCACATACAATCGTGAGGCTAGCTAGTTTTATGTCTCTGCTCCTCCTACCAGTCTTGACATAGGCTCTTATGCATGTCCCCAGTTGTAGGACTTCTGTTCAGCCAGACCTCAGGTGACTCCCAGTGATGGTTGTTCTATAGGTTAGTTGTAATTTTGATGTGATCGTGAGGGGAGACGAGCGCAGCATCTACTACCTATGCCATCTTGACCAGAAGTCCAAACTAAAGAGATTTTGCATGGCAAAGGAAATCATCAACAAAATGAAAAAACAACCTCTTGAATGGGAGAAGATATTCTCCAATGATATATCTGATAAGGGGTTAATATCCAAAATTTGTAAAGAACTCATACAACTCAAAATAAAAAAATAACAATCCAATTAAAAAGGCAGAGGACCTGAATAGGCACTTCTCCAAAGAGGACATACAGATGGTCAATATACACCTGAAAAGATGCTCAGGATCACAAATTCTCAGAAAAATGCAAATTAAAATTGCAATGAAGTATTATCTCCCACCTGTTAGAATGGTTGTTATCAATAAATCGACAAACAAAAAGTGTTGGAGAGGATGTGGAGAAAAGCGACCCTTTGTGCACTGTTCGTGGGATGGCAAATTGGTGCAGCCACTACAGAAAACATTTGGGAGTTTCCTCGAAAAATTAAAAATAGAACTACCTTATGACCCAGCAATTCCACTGCTGGGCATTTGTCTGAAGAAAACCAAAACACTAATTTGAAAAGATATATACACCCCTATATTCACTGTAGTACTACTTATAATATCTAAGATATGGAAGCAACCTAAGTGTTCATCAATAGATGATAGGATAAAGAAGTTATGGTACATACGTACAATGAAATATTACTCAGCCATTAAAAAAATCTTGCCATTTGCAATGACATGAATGGACCTAGGGTATATTATGCTAAGTAAAATAAATCAGAGAAAGACAAATACCACATGATTTCACTTATATGTGGAATCTAAAGAACAAAATAAAGAAACAAACAAATTAATGGAAACAGACTCATAAATACAGAAAACAAACTGGTGAATACCAGATGGGAAGGATGTTGGGGGTTGATTTAAAAAGGGGAAGAGATTAAGAAGTACAAATTGGTAGTTACAAAACAGTCATGGTGATGTAAAGTTTAGCAATAGAAATATAGTCAATAATATTGTAATAACTGTATGTTGTCAGATGGGTACTAGATTTATTGGGGTGATGACTTTGTAAGTTATAGAAATGTCTAATCACTATGGTGTACACCTGAAACTAATATAATATTGTATGCCAACTATAATTGAAAAATAAAAAAATATTTTAAAAGTAAAATAAATAAATACGTCTGTTAAAAAATAATAAAAATACAATATATCAAAATCTGTGGGAAGCAGCTGAATAAGTTATTAGATGGAAATTATAATATTAAATGTTTATAGTAGTAAAGAAAAAGTTTTGTCAATTATGTATGGTTTTGAAACATAAAAAATATAGAAAAAATGTTATCAATAAAATAAAAAGGAGGGACGAAAATTAATTAAATAGAAAAAATAAGCAAAGAGACAATAAAAAGTTCTTCGAAAAAAGTAATTAAAACAATAAATCCTTAGTATGGCTCATCAGGGAAAAAACCACAATTTACTATTTTTAGAATTGAAAGGGAATGTTATTATAGATCCTTCAGACATTAAAATAATATTTAGAAAAACAAATTCAATATATCGAGTGAATGTATAGCATAGGGAATAGTCAATAATATTGTTATAATTATGTATGTTGCCAGGTGGTTACTAAACTAATTGGGGGGAATCACTTAGTAAATTATATAAATGTCTAACCACTATGCTGTACACCAGAACATAATATAAAATATTCTTGAATGTAAACACTAACTAAAAAGTAAAAATTTTAAAAATTACTGCTGCCAGTACGAGGTGACTACCAGTTTATTCTCAAGTTGACATGAATGAATTCAGTCAAGTTTCTTCAAATAGCAAGGAGCTATTTGCCCTCAGGGAATAAAGAAGGTTGGTGGTGAGAGCCTACTTTTTTGAATCCTTGCAACTTTGGGTGGGGTGCTATTTGAAGGAAGTTGAGGTGGACCTTCAGGGATAAAGAAACTACATCTAGAGATAAAGAAAGGGAAACTGAAATATAGAAAAAGGGACAGAAAAGATCATAGAAGTACAGAAAAGCTCAACTTCCTCTACCACTCAGTGTTTTCTAGCCTAGAATTCACCATGCTTTCCTGACCCCCTGTTCCCAGGCTCTGGAGCTCAAGCCAGTACTGTCCATTGATATATCAGCTACTTAAGTAGGTTACATACAATATTTGGGGAATATCTAGAAACCTTGCCATCTTGTATATGATGTGTCATATCCAAAAAAAAAAGATTTGTAAATAAATCTTTAGAATATTCACCATTGTTGGGAACTACCTGTACTTTTCAACAGATACTTCCTCCCTAGCCCCACATCCCAACCCTATATCCCCTCTCACCAGTGTCCTAGCCTACCCCCACCAAATACACCCTAATTAAGCTGGTCTCTTTTCTGTTTTGGAGTTGCTAGATGTTTTTCTTCTGTCACCATCCATTCAACTCAGAAAACATTCCCCTTGCCTAGACTGTGGCCACTCCTCTGTTCACACAATTTCTTCCTGTTCTTAAATTTCAAATCAAGCTCTATGTCTCTGAAGCCTAATTTGATTTCTCTAACACTCACTAAATGCCCTGTTTTCTAAACTCTTACAGCATTTACCACATATTGTTCTTATTTATCCTTATGTGTTCTCATCTCAACTTCCAAAATGAAGACTGTAGCTAACTTTCTACAGACAGAGGCCATTCATTAATTTACCCGAACAATTAATAAGCATCTACTTAGTAACAAGCATTGTGTTTCGGTTGGAAGTTCAAACCTGAGTAAGTCCAGTTCCCCATCTCTCAAGGTGGTCACAGCCCAAGAACTATCAAGTACCATCACAATACCATGTGAGACGCACTATAGTGGAGATATGTTCAAAGTGATATTAATGCACACAGAGAGCCTTAACTGGGCTAGGACAGGGAGTCATGGAAAGTTTCCCAGAGTTAACACCTGAGTTGAGTATTTAAGATTAAGCAGGAATGTGTCAAGCAGTCTGAGACAGAGAGAATGGAGGGGATAGGGAGAGGCAAAACTAGTTAAGGCACAATTACAATTGTGACACCATAAAGTCTTAAACTAAAGCAGTGGAAGTAGGGGACATGCAAAGAGATTTTTCAGAGATAGAATGGACATGGCTTACTGACTGGAAATGATGACAATGGCAAACATTTGCTGATCACTTACCATGTAACAAGCAGTGTTATAAATGCTTTATACATTTAATTATTTAACTTATTTAATCTTTACTATGACATTATAATGTAAGCACTATTAATATCCCCACTCTACTGAAGAGAAATCTAAGACATAGAAAAATCAAGTGTCATGACTAACGTTAGACAGTGAATAAATAAAGGCAGTGGAGACCAACAGTCCTCTTAAGCCCTCTGTTACACTATCTTTAAATGTGAGGTTGTTAGGGAGATGGGGACCCCAAGATGACTGCCAAGTTACTGAGAGACCAAAAGGTAGAGGCAAAGAGGACCATAGCATATGAAAGTTGAATATGTTGTTGCATTTATTAATTACTTCTAATCCTACCTAATGTCAAAAGCAAATTTTGCAGTTCATTTTATCCCTCTATATTCTAGCATTTTCTTCAGTGACACTGGTAATCCAACAGGTACCTAGTCTTGACTCAGTCTGTTTGGTTTTAGTTTTAGCACTTGGCACATTCCAGCTCTTCCTAGAATTATTTATAGATGTGGCTATTTTCTTCATTAAGTTAAAAGTATCTAAGGCAAACAACAACAACAACAGCACATCTCATTTACCTTTGATAAGCAGCGTCCAGGACCCAATCTGTACTTAATAAAAATTAATTGGCTTGAACATAGCATATGTTTCTTAAAGTCTCCTAGTTTTTAATCATCTGTGAATTGCCTTCATTTGTCATATTCCATTACTATGATATTATTATCTATTTTTTCCTTAAATCAACCCTTTTAAACTTTTTTCTAAAACAGAAAACATACTACTGCAAATGGAACATGCCATAACTTACCGTAATGAAAAGGCAACTATAAAAATAGATATTGAGGGGCACCAAAGTTTTGCCATCTCAAATGTGGCTTTCGGGAGATTTATTTTAAGCTGATTATTAAGAAACGAGATTCAGAAAGAAGTTTTGACCCTCCTCTATCCCAGCCTAAGGTATTTCAGATGGAGAGGCCTGCTTCGGGAAGGGAATCTTATCATATTCACCTTAAGGATTTTCACCTCAACCTAATTAAGTAAGGTAGATAGGAAGAATCCATGCAAGGGCCTGTTAGCTAGGATCCTCCATGTCCCATTGTTTCTGGGTGGCTTGGCAGAAATTTGTTTGCCACTTTTTCCCTCTTTTTCTCCTATGATGAATCACCTACCTTCCCTTTGGAATCCCAGATGCTTGCCCCCCTACTTCTTTGTCCAGCATGGCATATAAACTTTAACTGATCAATGCCTCTTTGGGGGTCTTTTATCTTATGGCACCCCTGAATGTACATTCATTTTGTACATTTTTTCCTGTTAATCTTCCTCTGTTAATTTGATTGTTAACCCAACTGGAAGAATTTACATGGTAGGAGGAAAGTCATTTTTTATGCCCCACAATACCTAACTCCTAAAACAAGAAATGTCTGTACACAACCTAACATTATCCTATTTCTCACAGTGCCACACTCACCACAGCATGGGGTAGAGTGTTTGTTTTGAGTTTTTTTATGTGAAATTCGCACAACATAAAATCAAATTTTTAATTGAACAATTTAGTGGCATATAGTGCATTCTGAATGTTGGGCAACCACTACCTCTATCTTGTCCCAAAATATTTTTATCACCTCAAAATAAAAACCCACATCCATTAAACAGTTACTCCTTATTCTTCCTTCGCCAAAGCGACTGGCAACCACCGATATGCATTCTGTCTCTGTGAATTTATCTGTTTTGGTATTTCACATAAATAGAATCATACATTATGTGATCCTTTGTGCCAGTCTTCTTTCACTGAGCATGTTTTAGAGGTTCATCCAAATCATATAGTATTATCGGTACTTCATTCCTGTTTATGGCTAAATATAACATTGTATGCTTATACCATGATTTTTTTATCCTTCAATGGTCACTAAGATATTTCCGCCTCTTGATTCTTGTGAATAGTGCTGCTGTGAATATGTGTGTACATGTATTCGATTGACTATCTGTTTTTAATTATTTGGGGCATATACCTAGGAGTAGAATTTCTGGGTCATAGGTAACTCTATGTTTAACTTTTTGAAGAACCTCTGGAGTATGTTTTGTACAGTACTCTTTGTATGTCTCAGAATAACATGTGGGATTGGAAGGTTTCACGCCAGAATGTGTCTCCAAACAGACATGAAAGAGATTCATTCTCATCGTGCTTATGAAAATACAAATTTCAAATAATTTTCATCATATTCGTATGATAGTTATTGTCTTTGTGGTTGGGCCTTTTACATCAATAGCAGATAGTTTGGACAATTACTCAATTAGATCTTCATATCTGAAGATACATGACTGATTTCATCAAAATCACGCCTTAGTATTAGCATTTCCATCACAGTCTGGCACTTCACATTTTAAAAATTCCATTTTATCCACTGATCTTTGTTAATTCAACGACAAAACAGAAAAAAAAGATAGAGCAAAAGCACGATTCCAATTCATAATTACATATACTCTAAATACTTTGTATATTTAAAAATTACCATTATCTGGATCTAAATATTTGTTCTATCCCTTTAAAAATTGCAGCCATGCATTCTCAGGCATATCTGAGCACCCTACTAGTAATTCAATTGGTCTGGATGAGATGCTATCTGCTGTAGTCTTGACTTCAGCACTCATATCTATGAAATCACAAGTATGATACAATAGGATATTTTTTTCTAATAAGCATTAAAACAAATTTTAAAAATTATTCAAATTGAAAGTATAAGTCTGTGTACTGCCAATAGTCTCTATATTGTCAGTAGCATGCACACCATGCATTTCAGAAAGCACTAATCTAATAGGAGCTATTTTTTAAAGCTGCACATGCTATGCTCATATATTTTGCTTGCCAAACAAACAGGAATTTTCCATCTTGACTGAAAACTGACTAATCTAAAGTACACAACTCATCACAAGGGAATTCAAAACTGAAGAAGTTTCTAATAAATCTGAAGACTTATACCTCTTGACTTCCTCAGAGAAATATGAACTGTCTTTGGTGGTTTTCTCATAGAACCCAATCTGCAAGGATGAGTGCTTTTGGAACTCACAGTCACTTGCACTTTGCAACATCTTCCACTGGGAGATGCACTCATTCTGTAATTTGACAGAACACTTTGTATTCGAAGAGCACCATCTCTAATTTAAATAGTATGCTACATTTCTTCCTATAGTCAACTATATCATCCCCTAAACTGTTCTATGCCCAGTGACCCTATCTACTGGCAAACAAGAGAGAATAATTTTTAAACAAACCACTTTCCTTTTTCAATATAGAGATTATCATAGAGAATCTTTCTATCTACTCTTGTTCTAAGGCAAAAGCATTTAATTAATTGTTCAAATCTAAATAGTCATGGATATATATAAAAGTGGAATATATCCAAAAAGCTGCATAAAAGTAAAATTTTCTCTTTAAGACTTTCACTGCCACTGACTACTCACATATTTAATTGAAACACAGGAGGGTTTCAATTAAATGAAATAAGTAAACAAAAACCTGTCCTCAAAGAAAATATTTTGAAAATAAGTTTAAATCATAATAAAATAATGGAAGACTACAAGAATAAATATAAGGATTAAATATGATAACATATGTAAAGTATTGAGCACGAGATCCATTCGCATCATAGCAATTTAATAAATGGCAGCTTAGCTCCTTCAGGACCAGGTGGCTCTCCTTGAAACTAAACCACAAATCCTCAGGCCACAACTAAATTACAACTTTCCTGGCTCCCATATCCTATTTGCTCCCCTTTTTAGCACCTAGCACATTCTACCTCATCTAAAAATTATATGTACTTATATATCTGTTTAATTGGGGTTGTAAGCACCCTGAGGTCTCCTTAGAGCTTTAAAAATAAAATGTAACTTAAAAATTAAAAACATAGAACAAAAAACAATTTATAAATACCAGTAATATCACCTTACTTTTGTATGAAGCCCCACTAATTTAAAACACTTTCATTAATTTGTGATCTTCTATAATCTCTACCTCACCAAAAATGAAATTGAGACCTAGAGAGGTAAGGTGATAGCTTGTTAAAGGCAAAGCTGGAATTTGAAGCTTAGTTTATAAAGGCAAATAAGGAGAGAACTGGAAGAGAAGAATAACAATTAATAGCTATGCTGGAGGAAATAGAAGGAAGGGGGGGACAAATACACAGGTACACATATACTTCATGGGAAGGACGTTTCAAATTTATGACATTTTAAGACATTTCCCTAAGAGATATTTAAATGTGTTGTCTTAATTTTTTTCTTTGCCTATAGGCGCAATGGTTTCATCTCTCAGAAATTGCCTGACAAGCGATGCATAGTGTCTCATAGGAACCTTTAACTGGTTGCTTCTGCCTGGGACTAATCAGGAGAGAGAAACCAAACAGTAATTTGAACTGGGAGTTTCACATAGGAATTATTAACTATGATAGGGGATCATAGTAACAGGGAATCAAAGGGATAAGCAATTGCCTAGTAATAAATAAAGGGAATGCTAAAAAGTACAGGAATCTCAGATATCAGGAACAACTACTACACTTAGGGCTAAGACAGAGCACCTTAGGAGGAGATCCCTCTTCCAGGGCTGAGATGTAGTATTTAAGTGTTCAAGGAAGTGCTCCCCATCCACCCAGGGCCAAGAACCAAGCCTTATTTGGAAAGGATACAGCCCTCTGAAGGGCAGAGAATTTGCTCTACCATTTGGAACAAAAGTACTCTGCCACAAAACTCTGTAAGGGGTAACAAGAAAAGCTACTGACAAATGGGTAAAGAAGCTGAGCATGAGGGAAGATGTGTGGGTTGCAGTAACCACCTGCAGAGCAAGCACACAGGAACCAGGACCCAAAACCATCTCTTCCCAGTCTGCCTTTCCAGCACCCTCTTCTTGACAAACTTTAAATGACAGGTGGTAACAGAAACAAATATTTAAAGGGCTCAGGTCCATGTTCACAGAGTATGCAAAAAGGATGGATTTGAAGATATGGGTCAATAAATCAATAACTGTCACACTGTTTAATAGAGAAATAATGTCTGTAAGCAAGCAAGAGCTTAATTACAGCACACTTAGGTACTATACTTGTTTTACCAAGTCCATATTCTGTACAAACTTGCTAGAATAAGAATTATGTAGCTGTGTTGCTTTGATTCTATTACTTCATATATATAAAAGACATGTAGATGTATACCAACTCATATCCACTTATGAAGTTATAGTTAGGTAAACCTGACTTCACAAAATTTTGAAAGCAAAGACTGTTAGACTTCTTACTTGGTATATCATGCTAGGATGCTGGAAAAGAGAACCTTAAAAGACTATGTAGAATAAAGATATCAAATCATCTCTCCATCCAGAAGCCAGATTGAGCAATGATAAACAATGAATATATTGAAGCTATGGAATTATTCATCAAAATAATGATTTGACATGGTAAGGTGGTCATTATTATCAAAGTGCTTTCATAGCTGCAAACTCATTTAAAACCTGGGAGATAGAAATTTTCAGCCACATTTGATAGATAAGAACATAACCCACAAATGCCAAAAAATAATCAGTTAAGTTCGCATTGCTGTTCCTTTTTCCAATGCATCTCAGAGGATCTTTCATGCAAGAACCAACCCCTATAAGAGAACCCCAACCTATCACTGGGAATTGTGGGTGGTTTTCTGCTGCAACCTTCTCTCCTGCTCCAATCTCCTAAAATTGCTACAAGATAAACTTAATTTCAATTTATTTTGATTAAAAATATATTTGAGGAATCTTGCAGCATTCAAAGATTATATTATCATTTGCTAGGGATGAGTTAAGTTGTACTCACTTCGATAGTTTTCGAGGGAGTGTTTTCAAATGCTTTTGGTTTTGTGGACCAGTGAAAATTTTAAAACATCTTGGGATCCTGCAAAGGGTAGCCAACTTTATTTTGCAAAGAAATAATGTTTTAAATGTAAAAGTCACTTATAAATCTATGACCCCTTATTCAAAATTTCAAAATCTGAATAATTTGAAATCAAGTAGTCTTTTTCTTTCTTACCTATAACTCATTTGGCAGCAAAATCTAAACTGACCTGAACTCATCAGGCAGGAGAACCTGCCCTGATAAAACGTGAAGCTATCCACAGCCACATTTTATCATGCTTAGCATAAATATTCTTATATTTCACTGCAGAAATAGTACTATAACTGATGATGGAGTGTCAACTCAGCCCCTGCTGAGACTGTTATGTAATATAGGCTAGAGACACTTTATTGCCTGTCTAACATCCAAAAAGAATTCTGAAAGATATCTTCCCCTTAAGGCTTTCAGATAATAAGGATACACAATCTCTTATCTCCATCATTTCATTAAAGAAAGGTAAAAGAACACTTTAACAACCAAAAAGTGAAGGACAATCTCAGGATATGAGATGGCTCTTTATAATCAATAGACAGCTTTCTGGAAGAAAATCACTAAACTGCTATTTTTCTTCTTTCACTTCAAAGCTGTGACAATACTCATAGCAAACCAGCTTTCGTGTGCTAATTGGCATCTGAGAACCACTACCAGTTGGAAGACTTTCTACTCAGATGGCTCCTTGCTCAAAAAAATGATCTTTGGAATAATTTTGCAGTCTAGGACAGAACTGTCATTCTAGGACGAGAACAAGTTAAGTCATTCTGTGACTGCTATATGTCATTAGATAAATGATATTTATGTAGTGAAAGAGCCAATGGTCATGTGGAATCCATCCAATAACAGAATTTTAAAAATTTCCCCTTTAAATTGTCTCTAGTGAATAGATAAGAAGGTGCCTGCATCTCTGGTCCAAACCTAACTGAAAAAGTTATTCGATTTTTAGAGAACTAATGCAACTGAAGGAATATGTATGTATTAGAATAAATCTAGAAAATCTAAAGATGTGTCCTGGTTGTTCAAACACTGAGCAAGCTAGGAGGAAAACCCACCAATAAACCAACTTAGAGTAATAAGAATCCTAGTCTTTTCAGATTGCTTGTTTCTGAGCACTGCTTAATTCTCTGCACAGTTCGATGTATGTATTAAGAGAACAGGACTATTAAGATATGTCAAATTTTATCCTGGTAGATGCTATTGAATCAGATGCCTGACAGTTTAAGAGAGATCATTTAATCTCTCCTACAAGGACCACTATCTGCATCTAAAAACAGCATAATCCATGGGGTTAGATGCAGGAAATAGATGGCTAGATAGGAATATTTCACGTTCCTCATGGACTTCATAGCCTATTCAAGGGAGACTATTAAAAAGGTAACTATTACACAGTGTGCTAAGTGATATGATAGATGTACAATCAAATGCTGTGAGATAAACTATGTAATTCTGTTGGTGGCAAGGAGCAGAGTTCACAGATCTAGCAAGAGCAAAGGCACAGAGGGTCTGAAGAAAACCTGAGAGGCCTTAATCACAGATAAGATTATTGTATTTCTTATGTGTTGCCTCTTCACACTCATTCTTATATGTGTTTCAAAACATAAATAACTCTACACTGTAAATTAGGAATAATAAAATGCAATGAAGATCTAATTTTTTTGAAGAGAACAAATTTGATGCTCAGGAAATATCAAATACTCGTTTTTCTCCTCATACCTATACCTCGTTGGTACTCCAAGCATGTGTTTAATCCACCTTTTGGATAATTCAACCCTATCTCAGATATATGAAAGAATATGGCATATTTAGGAAGGAAAAATAATGTGGTTACAGCCACAGTATAAGATACTGAAATGAGAAGTGGCAGAAAGTAGAGCTAGAAGGGTCATTTAGGAGCCCAATATGAAGGGCTTTCTAGCCATGGTAAGAAAATCAGACTTTTTGAACTCGTGTTCCTAACCTTACATTACTGGGAAGAGGTTACTGTGTAATAGGTTTTAAAATGATCTCCATTGAAAAATGATTATTAGAAAGAAGTATGGTTCTACAAATTAGAACATAATTATCTGAAAAATCATCTGACTCTGAACTGCCTCATTTTCTAACAGCTTATTTCTATAATATAATTATAAGAATCAAAACTGCAATAATAATAAACCAGTAAGCTAATTAATATTAATTTGAAGAAAAGTATTCAAGTTGACAAGCAAAAGTACCATACAATATAATAAAGGAAATGTGATGTTAACTACATTAAAACACTATTAATTGATAAGAATAACAACAAAAAGTATCTGAGATAACTAAACATCTAATAGAAGGGTAGTATTCAGTAAAAATCATGTTTGTAAGGAAAAAAGTGACAATAACTTAAAAGTCAAAATACAGAGAAAGTTCATTCCCTTTCCCTTCCTGAAAAGTACAGTCTGAAAGCCATTACTAGGGCCATCCAAATAAGCATCCTTTGGTGGGGACAGGAGAGAGGGGGTATGTTAGAGGCCCTTTATGGTACTTCAGAGAATGAGGAAAGTGTCACTGCAGGACAGCAACACCAATGGTGGCCTGGCATAGTCAGTCGAAGCTCAAACAAAATAAGGAGGGTTTTCACACAGGTGGACAGCAGGCACAACCAGATGAGAATTATTAGAGGCCAACATTTGGAGAGAGAGTGGCAAGGAGTGTCAAAAGAGTATTAGCTATATATGGGGGCATTGGTCAAATAAGAGATATGGTTCTTAATGTTAGAGGTTGAGGGGTGAAAACATGGAAAGGGAGAAAAGTAGAAAGAACTCTCTGGTATTAAGTTAGAATTTGAGGTATTGGTAGGAACTCATGGTTTTCAAAATATAAAGACATTGAAACATGAATGTAAATGTGTATAACCCTTTATGTGTGGATATATATTTATACACATACACCTATTTCCTAGTTCTGTCCACTGAAAAGGCCTGGGTGAAGCAATATCCCAATAGCAATGAACACATTTAGCACACAGATTTTGACTTCTACTGGTCAAATTTGAGACCATTTGACATCAAAATAAATAATGGATTATAACTCTGGATAAAACAGGAACCTATGACTCCATATTGATACAAAAAATAAATGAAATATTAAAAGTTTCATGAGGAACAAGATATTCATTCATAGTCTTAATGTATACCCTACCCCAAGCCCAAAAAAAAGCCATTAAATAAAAAGGAGAAAAAAAGTAATTTTGTAGTGGAGAACTCTGACAGACATCACCTCAATTAAGGTAACATCATCAATATGGGAAGAATTAAAAGCATGTGTCACCTGATAGGCTGCAATGATAAAACAGTATCATTTCTATGTAATTCGTGCTGGAGAAGGAAAACCTGAATATAATCATGACAAACCATTAAAACTGCCCCAAACTGAAGGATATTCTACAAAATAACTGGTCTGTAGTTATCAAAAGTGTCAATATCATGAAAGTCAAGGAAAAATTGAGAAAGTATTCCAGATGGAGGAAAACTGAGGAGACATTACAATTAAATTTAGTGCATGATTCTGAACTGGAATTTTTGCTATCAAGAACAATTTTGAAATAATTGAAAAAATTTGGATGGGCTTTGATTAGAATGTAGCAATGCATTAATGTTAATTTCCTGATTTTGATGGTTGAATTGAGGTTATACAGGAGAATGTTAACATTTACAGGAATTATACACTGGAGAATGTGAGGCCAATGGGCGTTCTGTTACCAAGTTACTCTGAAATAGTTCAAAGAAAAGAAAAGTTCTGTGTACTTATCTTGCAGTTTTTCTGTAAAGTTGAGATTGTTTCAAAATAAAAAATATCACAAATAGGAAAATGCTAATACAAATTTTGGTTCATGCATACAATAAAATAATTCTTATAATGAAGGTGACAAGTACATTTGAGTGCTTATTATGTTAATGACAGTGCTTAAAGGATTTTATAAGCATATCCATAGATTAATAGAAATGTGGACACAGGAAGATACCTTTCATATATTAAGTTAAAAATGAAAATACAATATAATATCTATAAGCACATTTTATAAAATTAATTATATATGCATATATTTTCTATGATTATTGACCAAAATATTAACTGAGTAGTTGAATTATAAATGACATAAATTTTCTTTCTTCATATAATTTCTTTCTAAGTTTTAAAAATAATGAAACTGTATTAATTTATCAATATAATTTATTTTCAAATTCACTGTTTAGAACAATAGGTAATAGGAACGTGGGGAAATGTTATCATTGCATTTTTGTTAAAGAAAAACATGATATAAAACTACTTATAAGGTATGAGTCTAATTTTGCTTCATAAAAAAAAGAAAGAAAGAAATGGCTGAGTGAAATATACCTAAATGTTATTGAGAAGTTAAATTTGAATGATGGCACTACAAATTATTTTTTATTTATACTTCTTTTCTGTTTTTTCTAAATTCTATACTATGAACATAGATTAATTCTATTTAAAAAAATTTTTATTAGTTAATTATTAAGAAGATTGTTAAAAATAAAAAAGTATTAATGGCATCACTTTGTGTAAGGAAAACAAAATATAAAATTGTATATACATCATGATAACTATGTAAAATATACCCAGGCAAAAACAATTAAAAGGAAGTATATTATTGTGATAACTGGTTTACCTTAGATCAGGTGGAATAATGTGAAATTTATTTTCTTTTCTGTATTTTCCAAAATTTCTATAATTTTCATATTGTATATTCTATGTATACTTATACATATCATCTGCAAAGGATAAGAATTCTCTTAATAAGGGAAGGAAAGGACATGAGAGGCATTAAAATAAAAATTTTTGATGAATGTTTTAGAAAAATATCTTTTTAATTGAAAAAAGCCATTATCTTAACACCCTCAGAAGAAAAGCACACAGTATGGTATAGCCGACATAGATATCGGGTGTGGTGGGAAGAACAATGCCTCCCAGCCCAAATGTATCCACTTCCTAATCCCTGGAACCTGTGAATATGTTACCGTACATGGCCAAGAGACTTTGTGGATGTCATTAAACCAAGTGTTATGAGATTGGGAGATTATCCTGGATCATTCAGGTGGGCTCAACATAAGCATAAGGATCCTTAAAATTGGAAGAAGGAAGCAGGAACAAAAGAGGTCCAATTGATGAGGTATCAGAAGAACTCAACTTACTGTTGCTGGCTTTCAAGATGGAGGAAGAGAGCTAAGAGCAAAGGATGTAGGCAGCCTCTAGAAACTGGGAAAGGAAAAAAAAACAGATTATCCTTTAGAGTCTCAGGAAAAGGCTACAGCTCTGCCTATACCTCGACCTTAGTCCAGTGACCTCTAGAACTGTAAGATAATAAATCTGTTTTTTTTAAGCACTGAGTTTGCAGTTATTTGTTACAGCAAAAAAGAGGAAACTAATACATGAGGCAATAGATAGAGGGAAGAAATCATCTTATGATTTTAGCAATCTGTTTTAAGGGAAACAAAATAATTGAGACAAGAGAGTAAGTTGTAATTGAATTAACAATGGTGTTAGCAGCAAGAGTTTTGTCTCAATGTAGAAGTTTCATTAAGTATATATCTAAGGTCAAATAATACACTAAAATAGCACTCATAGGAAAGTTTAGAATACAGACAGAGTTGAATTTCCATACTATTTTTATCCACTTTCCCCATTCCCCACTGATTATTAGGTTAATAATTATTTCTTTATTTAATTAATATAAGTATTAATTCCCTGATTAATACTTAACGAACCCACAGAAAAGAAACTACTTAAACTAGTTATCCAAAAGAAAAAGTATTTTACACATAAAAACAATAAGGGCTATACCAACATACCTAAACATTAAATATATCAGATATATTTAATACATTTAATATATTTAATATATTTAATACTATACAATACTGAAAATCTAATAGAACACATTTACTCATAGAACTTCTTGGGGGGGGGTTGTTGGTTGGGTTTTCCATGTTTACAATGATTCCACCAAGTTTTACTTCCTAAAAGGAGTCAAAACAGATAGTCCCAGGACACGACCATCCAGTTATACTAAATGAAGGGTCCCTTGTAATGATATATTTTTTTAACCTTTTCTTCTCTCTCCTTTAAAGAATTATCCCAAGATCAATGAAGAAACTATAAAATAGCAAATGGTCTGGATTCTGTTGGCCTTTAGATTATGCCTTGGCAAGAATTCTTAGCCACAGTAGCTAATCAGCTAGTTAAGCCATCTGAGAGGAATAAGGAGTGGGCTTCTTTAGCTTTAGAGTAAGTTTCCTGTCTCATAACCCAAATGCTTAGTGTGGAAATTTCTTTTTTGTTTTAAATATGCAAAATACAGGTTTCTGAGGTAAAAAACAAAAACATGACACTTCATATCAGAAAACATGGGCACTAGTGTCTTTGCTCTTTCTCTTGCTATATGAAGTTGGAGTTCTCTCTCTTTTGCATATCAGAATCACTGTTTTTTTACATTTAAGAAGGTTGAATGCTACCTCTACAGTCTTTTTCTATCTTTCAACAATGCAGTCTGTTATTTGTGGAGCCACAGCTATTAACAAAACAGATAGCCTTAACTGTGTTTTTGACTCCTTTCAAAAATCAACTTGTATGTAGAATCTAAGGAACAAAAAGAACAAGCTAATTGAAAACAGACTCACAAATATAGAGAACAATCTGGTGACGGCCAGAAGGGAGGGGAATTAGGGGGCTGAGAGAAAGGGGTGAAGGGTTAAAGTACAAATTAGTAGTTGATAGATGGTCACACAGGGAGCACAGCATAGGAAATGTTGTCAGCAGTAATGTAATGGCTAGGTATAGAGCCAGAGAAGAGAATGAGTAATTGGGGTGGGGGGTATTTTATAAACTATATAAATGTCTAACCAATATTCTGTATACTTGAAACTAATAATAAAATAAAAATTTAAAAATCACCTTGAATTGATTTAGGGTCTATCTTCCAGCGAGAACAAAGTAATTCAAGCATATCATCTCATTAATTTTTGAGACAAGATAAAGTATTTCTATTCAGAAAAAAAAGTAGAAAGAAAAGGAAGGAAAGTGGTAGCAGGTTAAATAAAATGCCACTTTTATATTGGCAGAACCAGATCCAAAAAACAGGGTTTTCAAACTCCAAAGTCAATATTGCATTTTACCTTTTCAACAGAAGGGTCAATCAAGTAAATGAACTCCCCTTAAGGGGAATAAGTAAGAGTATGTGGTAAAAGCTAATTTCATTGGAGCACCTACATACATAAACAAATTATTGACTGATGTAAAAGAAGAGATCGACGGTAATACACTAATAATAGGATACTGTAACACCCCATTGACACCAATGGACATATTTTCAGACAAAAAAATCAATAACTAAAAAAATGGGCCTAAAAGACACACTAGATCAGATGGATTTAATAGATATTTTAAGAGAATTTCACCCCAAAGCAGCAAAATATACATTCATCTCAAGTGAACATGGAACATTTTCCAGGATAGATCACATGTTAGGACACAAAACAAGTCTCAATAAATTTAAGAAGATTGAAATCATTTCAAGTGTCTTTGACCACAATGGTATGACATTAGAAATCAACTACAAGAAAAGAATTGGAAAATACACAAATACATGGAGGCTGAATAACATAGTATTAAATAATGAATGGGTTATCAATGAGATCAAGGAAGAAACCAAAAGATATCAGGAGACAAATGAAAATACAACAACTCAAAATCTATGGGACACAGTGAAAGCAGTCCTAAGAGGGAAATTCATAGTAATACAGGCCTACCTCAAGAAACAAGAAAAAGCTCAAATAAGCAATCTAACCTTACACTTAAAAGAACTAGGGAAAAAAAACAGAAAACAAAGCCCAAAAGAAAGGAGGAAGGAAAAAATAAAGATCAGAATGGAAATAAATGAAATAGGCTCTAGAAAAACAATGCAAAAGATTAATGAAACCAAGAGCTGTTTATTTGAAAGCATAAGCAAAATTGACAGACCCTTAAACAGACTCATCAAGAAAAAAAAAGAGAGGACTCAAATAAATAAAATCAGAAATGAAAGAAGAGAAATAAGCATGAACTCCACAGAAATACACAGAATCATAAGAAAATACTACAAGCGATTATATGTTAACAAATTGGACAATCTGGAAAAAATGCATACATTCCTAGAAGCATACAGTCTCCCACGACTGAGTCAAGAAGAAACAGAAAATCCGAACCGACCAATTACCACCGATTACCACCAACGAAATAGAATAAGTTATCAAAAACCTCCCACCCCCTCTGCAAAAAAGAAAATAAAAGTCCTGGACCAGATGCCTTCACAAGTAAATTTTGCCACAAACATTTTCACAGAAGAATTAACACTTATTCTTCTCAAACTGTTCCAAAAAATTCAAGAAGAGGAAAGGCTCCCTAACTCCTTTTATGAGGATGCCATTACCACGATTCCAAAATCAGATAAATAAATTACAAAAAGAAAACTATAAGCCAATGTCTCTTATGAACATAGATGCAAAAATCCTCAACAAAATATTAGCAAACCAAATTCAGCAATGCATTAAAAATATCATACACCATGATCAAGTTGTATTTATTCCTGGAATGCAAGGTTGGAACAATATCCACAAATCAATGAATGTGATACACCACATTAACAAATAGAAAGATAAAAACCATATGATCATATCAATAGATGCAAAAAGGCATTCAACAAAATCCAGCATCCACAGACGATAAAAACTCTCAGCAAAGTGGGAATAGAGGGAACTTACATCAACATAATAAAGGCCACATATAACAAACCTACGGCTAACGTCATACTCTACAGGGAAAGGCTAAAAGCGTTTTCCTTAAGATCAGGAACAAGACAAGGATGCTCACTTTCACCACACCTCTTCAAAATTGTATTGGAATAAAACAAGCAATAAGACAAGAAAGAGAAATAAAAGGCATTTAAATTGGATAGGAAGAAGTAAAACTGTAGACATTTGTTGATGACATGATACAACATAGAGAGAACCCTAAAGATTCCACCAAAAAACTGTTAGAACGGATCAATGAATTTAGTAAAGTAGCAGGTTACAAAATAAATATTCAGAAGTCAGTGGTATTTTTATACACCAATGATGAACTTTCAAAAAGAAAAATTAAGAAAAACAATCCCATTTACAATTTGCATTGAAAACTATAAAATATGGGAATAAAATTAACCAAGGAGGTAAAAGACCTGTTCTCAGAAAATTACAAGTCATAGATGGTCACAGAGACGGGGAACACAGCATAGGGAATACAATTAGCATTAATGTAATGGCTATGTGGAGAGCCAGAGGAGAGAAAGAGTAATCAGGAGGATTGTTTTATAAACTATATAAATGTCTAACAAATGGACTGTATACTTGAAACTAAAAATAGAATAAAATTTTTAAAGATTTAAAAAGTTAACATTCATGTATTTCCTCTTCATGTCACATGGTCAAAAAATAAATGTAACATGGAAGGCAGACTGTAGGGTCTGGATCAAATAGCTATTCTCTCCCTAGAGGCTTTAACGGTGTTAGTACTGCCTCAGGGAACCAAGAGAGAAAAGTATGTCCTAGGTAACCTCTCACTGATGCGAATAGTCACCCAAACTTGAGAAGACAAAAGTGGGGACTAAGCCAACCCTGACAGATATGCCAACCTTGGACAATGGCTGATCTCAGATAAGTTTGGACAGAGTTACATAACAGTATTTTCAGTACTGTGCCAGGGATAAGTAAATAACATTGCCTATATCTAGGCACAGCTCCTGTCAAAAACATCAGGTTTAATTTGATTTCACTCTACTGCCTCTGTTATTTTGTTTCCCAGATAACAGATTGTTAAGATCACCAGAGGATTTCTTTCTAGCTATCTATAGCCCATATCTACCTCAGCTATGCCATACTGTGCTGACATGGGAAAATGTCTTCATATTCAGGAGAATTCATTTCATAACATGCCACAGACAAGGAGACCCTCAAGAAGGTAGAAGAACATGTTTCCTTTCCTTCGATGGCAGATTAAGTCCATAGGCTCTCAGAGGAGACCAACAGTAGGGACATGAAGCTTTAAATTGCCATAGCTAAAACTCAAAGGCAGGCACAGAAGCTATAATCCAATGAAAGAGTTTAGCTTCCAGAATAAAGAAAAAGTATTATTCTTTTTCTGTTCATTTCAATCCGAAGTGAAGCAATAGTAGAAAGAAAAAAAAAATGTTGGGAGAATGTGAGTTGAAATATCACACAGCAGAGATAACTTAAAGACAAAGGAAAACTGTGTTCTCTGGCTCTAAATGCAGAGGTAAATGCATAGACTCTGGAGCAGAGCTTCCTAAGTTTGAACCCTGTATCCATGCTTATTAGCTGTGTGACCTTGGACAACTGACTTAAACTCTCTGTGCCTCAAGTTCCTCATTTGAAGAATGAGAAAAATTATAGTACCGATTTTATAGAGTTATTATGAGACTAAGATAAATCAATAGATACATAAGGGGTTTGAACCTGCCACAAAGTAAATGCTATTTAAGACTTAGTTATTATAATGACTACTGCCAATACAACTGTTACTGCTGTTGGGACTTTAATCACCACTACAATCACAATAGAAAAGAAAGTCAATGCTAAGGGAGCTATAAGAAAAGAACACTTAATTCTGCTTGGCAGAGGTACACATCAGTGAAAGTTTTACAGAGGAGTTAATATTTGTGCTGGGTCTCAAAGGATAAACGAGAGCTGGTTAGGCCAAGAATCATAGAAAAGGCATTTCAGGAAGATGGATGGAAATAAAAGAGAACATTTCACTTTCCAATGCTGCAGGGGAGAGCATCACATGTTTTAGGCAGGAGATAAAGCTGATGACATAGAGGAGAACCGCCTGAAATGCCTTGCCTCACTGTGAGCCACTGAAGAAATCTAAACAAGGAAATAATATAAACATATTTATATTTCAGAGAGATCACTATGGCTTCAATGGGAGGGATAAACTAGAGGGTAGTAGGGGAAGAGATAGAGGAGAGCTAAGGTTAGAGGCCAAATTCCATTTAAGAAGGATAGTATAATGAGGTAGGTGATAAATTATGTAAACACGAAATAAGAAGGTGGTAATAAGAAGTGGCAGGGGGAATGGATAGGGAAATAATTAGGAAGGAGAAATAGGACTGGGTGACTGACTAAATATGAGAGATGAGGAAGAAAGAAGAGTGCAGGATGAGGCCCAAATTTCTCGTTCAGGCAACTGAATGAATGGTAGTGTTGATAATGAGTCCAAGACTACAAATAAAAAGGCAGATGCTGGGGAATAAGATTATACAGATTTGGACACAATGTGTTTACAATACTGGGGAATGTTCATGTTGAATAAACACTTGTATTTATGAGTTTGAAAATACTAACAGTGTATTCAGAGCAGCAGGATTATACTTTTCCAAATACATCACAGAGAGTACACATTACATATGGAAAACTTCCAGATAAATACATGAATGTCTAATTTAAAAAAATAGCTAGTAGCCTCTGATCCTGCGTCCTTCAACTTCCCACAAAAAAAATTGTAAGACAAAAAGTGAGGAAATCCAGCACCTGCAGGGTAACAGAGACCTGGCAAAGGGGCTGTTCTCTTATATGGTATACCCCTTTATGACCACTGACACCACTGTTGATACCTCTCTTGTGTTCATATCAAGTCAGAAATGACAGCTCCTGGAATACATGTTCAATCTTGTATGCCAGACTTCAGAAACATGGTATATTCATTTCTTATTTCTGCTGTAATAAATGACTACAAACTTAGTGGCTTTAAACAGCTCAAGTTGACTATCTTTCAGTTCTGGTGGTCAGAAGTCTAGAATGTTTCAGGGGAGAATTTATTTCCTTGCCTTTTTCAGCTTCCAGAGGCAACCTGCATTCTATATTTCATGGAACTTTCCCACATCTTCGAAGAGCATCGCTCTAGTTTCTGCTTCCATGATCACATCTCCTTTTTCTGACTGACCGTTCTTGCATCCCTCGTGACTCCATTGGACCCTTCTGGGCAATCCTGGATAATCTCCCCATTTCAAACTCCTTAATTTGATCAGATCTGCAATGTCCTTTTTGCCATATACAGTATCAGTCACAGATACTGGGGATTAGGATGTGGACATCTTTGGGAGACCATTATTCTACCTACCACAGGTATTATTCACCAGATTTCTTCACTGTAAAAGTATTACCTTATTCTTTCCATACTGTTTTCTCTGGAAGTGAGTCATTACATCCAAATACAAGGGGAAAGGGAGATGGAGTTCTGTCTCTTGAAGGAGGGAAATACATACACACATATATAAAATTTGGGATACTCCTGTAAGGAAAATTAGTCTCTTCCCTTCATTTACTTATTTTTTCAATCATTTTCTTTTCAGTAATGACTCATAAAAAAATCTGAGAAAGGAGTTGGATTAGTACCCAAGAGCACAGGGAGAGGGGCAATGGTTAATTTGTTCGTTCCGCAAATATTTATCGAGCAACTAATATGTATAAGACAGTATTGTAGGTGTTAAAATTAAAGCAATCTATAAGACAGACATGATCCATGCCCTCCTAGGACTTATATTTCAGTGAAGGGGGATAGCTTAAAAAAAGGGGAAAGGAAAAAATAAACAAGAAAGAAGGAAAATATCTAATAGCAATAATAATAAGTCTTAAAGAATTAAACTAGGATAGTGTGACAGTAACAGATGGCCACTTTAGATTGGGTGATCAAAGAAAACTTCTCAAAGGAGAGGATGTATAAGTAGACATCTGAAAAAAAGAAGAGCCAGCCACACAAAGTTGATAGGAAAGAAAAAGTTCAAGAAAAAGTAATGGCCAGTACAAAGGCTATTTGGAGAATCCTTCTTCCTTTGAGAATAAACAAATAGAAAAACAATGAGCATGGGACAAATGAAAATATATTTAAAAACAAAGAAAATGAGATTTGTCAATGTAAAGACTTAGAGGAAAAACAGAACTCTGCAAATATTTTCATATATGAGTCAGAAAACTATGTTGAAAGCCTTTGTCACATTCAAGAAAATAAGAAAACATGGCCATAATAAAGCAGGAAAAAGAAGCCACAATAAGATAACAGGATCAGATGAGGAAAGCTATAAATTGTATTGGTCAACTGCAAGGAAACTAAACTAAAATGTACACCAGAGGAAGCAGAGAGAAGATTTACATAGTTCAAAACAAATTCATTAAACAGAAAGAAAATAGAAAGCATGAAAGATATGGAAGATAAAATAATTATTAATCAAAAGTAGATTCAACCTAAACATTTAATATTAAGAAGTCATTTGTACCATGGAATAGTTTATACTTTGCAACTGTTTTGTCCATTACAAATTTTATTGACATGTGAAAATCTAATGATATAACTAAAGAAAACAGCAGGATATAGACATGATATACAGTATAATAAAATAGTAAATGCTTCCATTTATTGAGTATTAACCATGTACCAGGAACCTATCTTACAAAGATTTTATTTTCTCATCAGATAATTCCAGACAGTAATATTACTTATTTTATAAGTGAGGAAACAATACTAAGAGATGTTAAGAACTTTCTAAAGCTCACACGGCTAGGAAGTAGCAGAGCTTGATTTAAACTTGTATTTGACAGACTTCAAAGCCTCTGCTCTTAACCACAATGCTAGAACCAGATCATGTCCAAAAATTACTACCTCAGATACATTTTAAAATGCACCAAAAGACTTGAGTGAAAACTCACCAAGAGATAATAAAGATTACCTTAGATGACTATTTTCCTTGCCCACATATAATTTTCTATTTTTGTGTTCTGTAATAAAGACGTATTACTTGTAGAGTCAAATAAATAAATTGGTGGAGATTGGGAATAAAGAACCTTTAGTCTGGGACTCATGGAAAAGAGTTAGAATTGATCTTCAGTAAAAATATCCATTTTCAAATGTCTGTAAAACTTGAAGTATCACTTCTGGAAAGGTAATTGTATAAAGCTTGGTGGTTTCTTTGGGTCAGAGAGTGGCTAAATGTGATCATTTTTCAAAAATACTCAAAATATCCTGCAGTTCCTTGGTTTTTGTGACACAAGCCCAGAAACTATAGTTAAAAAGACAACTTGGTAATGGTCGTTGAATCATGCTTTCTGATGAGCTCAGAATGCTGGGATTCATACAATATCATGGAAATGCTTTTTGTTTTGATGACAACTATGCGTGTGTTTGTGGGGTGGAGGGGAACCCTTATGTGTCATTGTACAATGACAGCCTACACTGGCTATTGCAAAGAGCAGCACTGACCTCTGTTTTTTCCACATTGCATGTGATTTTAGTTGGGCTCAGCCCTCACTTCTTTGGTCCTAACACTCTCTGTTATTCCCTTTTAAAAACTAGTTTATCTGTTGTATCGTGATTTGTAGTTATTAAAAAGCTACTAGCCCAGTGTTCTCATCAATAAACTAATATCATAAATTAAAAAAGATTTAGAATAGAGACATAAATGTTAAGGTCTTCAGCATATAGTTCGGGATTGAACTAATGGTTGTAGATAAGAATGCCTAGAAAGGCTGTGTAGAATATGTACAGAATTACATGCAGCAACATTCAAGACCTAAGTAGAGGGAAAAAAAATCATGGTAGTAACTCCTCCCCAGGAACAGAAACAGGTTTTATAGCCTGGAAAATTCCTCTAGATAGATTAAACATACAACATTACTTAAAAGTTAGTGGCTTTTGTATAAAAACATGTTAACTCTTCAGTGAGAGGAACAAATATGCTGATATACTGCACATACACCTTACCGCAAATAATAAGATAACAACAATGAGTAACTAAAACCTACAGAATTTCTGAGCCAAAATAAAATCTCGTATAAAGTTTAACTGGCATTAGAAATGCATGTTATCCTCTTATATTATAATCCTTATAGGCATCTTTAGCCTAAGATTTGACCTTATTATAATCATTGACTCACTTACTTCAGCAAAAGTAAAACTAGATCCTCATAACTTTTAATTCTTAAAAAGCACAGAAAAACATATTTACATTGAAGTTTATATAGCTAGATTAAGAAAACAGTAATAAAAGAACTTATCTTCAATGACTAATCATTATTAAATTTTATATATCACCTACTATGTGCTTAGGTTTAAAGATATAATTCCAGATGTTTAAGATTAAAAAGGAGATTGACATCTTCCAATCCATAAATTTTACAGATGAGAATGGTGCTTGACAAATAATAAAGGCTCAACATTTTAAAATATGAAATGACCTGATTCAAAGCCCTGCCTTCCCTTGACATCACACACTATTAAGAAGTGATTATGTATTACATTGGTAAAAAGTCTGAGCTTATTCCTATAACCTATACTAAATTTCATTAGTCTATTTTACAATTTTAATAATTGTCACTTAAAATACAATTACTTAACTATAAGTATGAGTTAACTTTGGGAAACAAAACTATTCTAAACAATTTAACCAAATAAAATGATCAGCAACAAATAATTGTTGATAAATGTTATAACCTCTGCAAATTTTTAATGAATATCTATTATGCACAAAATCCTTCTCTATATACGATATAAAATAAATATATATTAGACAGTTAGTCATTCTCTGAAAGAGGCCCCTTAATGATGTTATAAGCAAAGACGTGCTCAAATCACTTCAATGTAGAACTGAATGTAATAAAAATCATTGCAAGTTCAGAGGCAAAGAGGACCTCCTGATCGTCTGCTTGGACAGATCAGGGAAGGCTTTAGACAGGGCATGGAATTTGATCTGGATCTTGAAGAACAAGTAGGATTTCAATAGTCAGAGGAAGAAAAGGGTAATCTGGCCAATGTTTGTAGGTTAGCAATGTTAAAAGATCACTTTGACTAGAGTGTGAAGACTTGAGTTGAATGCCAAATATTGTCAAATTTACCTTTAAATACTTCATGACTCCATCCCTTCTCCTCTTCTTCATTCCATATGCCATCACCTTTTTTCAGATGCCCCTCATTTCTTATTTTGACTACTATAATAGCCATTGAAGTTTATAAAGCCACCTAAGTGGCACAGAACCATGTATGACTATTCACTGTTAATCCCTAATGCATTGCACAGTAAGTGGTGCATAATATTTGTTAAAGGGATGAAATTCAATTATATGGAGTTTGGCACTCTTTTTGCTATATTGAAAATATCAGACAAATATTTTATATGGTGTTTTATTTATCGAAGAGTACTTTTAGAAAACCGAAACAGTCAGAGCTTTAAACCTCATTGCAGAGGTCTTCATTAGAGGTAGGGACATCAGAAAACACCACCATCATAATGTGATCCTCTGGATGTTACTGTAATATGTACATAAAGATGATACTCAGATTGAGATGTTCTTTGCAGCAGAGCAAGCCACACATGACTGTCCTCTCTCTGTACCTCATGGGGATCACTGGGGTAAAACTTTAGGGTAAAATATGATGAATGATAGGATATAAGACTAAAAACATCTAAGACTAGTAGGTTAATACTCTTCTGCATTGCCACTCCCACCCTTAATTATTTATTTTTCTACCCGCTTTATTAATTTTTCATAGCCATTTTCTCATATATATGTTTTTTTCTGACCCACCAACACCTCCACCAAAATAAAAACTCAATTAAAGTAAAGATTTATCACTTTTGCATCATATTTTAACAGATGAAAGTGTTTAGCACTTAGCAATCATACAATAAATGTTTGTTGGATTACAAAGAGAATCAATTGTTAGATTTTTGAGTTGCAATTACTATATTCTAGACATCGTGTTAAGCAACAGGGATATATTCAATACATTCCTTAACTTACTGAATAATCACTCCATCAAAATTTTAAATATCTTGTTAAATTTGTGTTAAATATCTTGTTAAATTTGCAACAATTTAGGAAGACTATATCTCTTCCAGAAATGTAGTCTTTTAATCCAGGACCATGGTATGTCTCTCCTTTTTAAAAATATCTTCTTTCCAGTCTCTCAGTTGAATTTTAAAAATTTCTTCATATAGATTTTAGACAAATTTTGTTGGAATTATTACTACCTATTTATGTTTTATGGTTTTCATAAATGAATTGTTTTCAATTATATCTTCTAAATGTCTATTTCTGATATAGATAAAAGGTATTAGTTTTTAATTTTTATCTTATACCCAACTACTCTTTAGGACTCGTTAAAATTCTATCGACTAAGAAGTTGCTTTTAAGTTTTAGCTTCTGTAGGTACATAAGCCTATCTTCTAAAACTTGATCATTACTGTCTCCTCCTTTCCATTAACTATGCTTCTTTATGACACTGCCCAGAATTTATAGATCTATATCAAATAATGTCAATTATGAGCATCTTGGTTTTATTGCTGCTTAAGGAACAATTCATATTTTATCATTAAGCATAATGATGGATTGTTAGTTTCAGAGAGAGAATTATTTTTCTTGTTTAAGAGAGCAAGTTTCTATCACTAACTTTTTTACTCTTAAAATGGACATTGAATTTTCTCAAACACCTTCAGCATTTATTCTTTACCTTTTTCTCTTAGAAGAGCTATTGACAAGACACATCACATGAGTAACTCTTATAGCATTAAAGAATTCACACGCTGCGATAAAAATTTCTTAATCACAAAAGATTAATTATTTTCATATATTCCTAATGTATTTTATTTAGACTTTGAAACTGACCCATATTTATGTATGCAAACGAGCAACATTTTTCTCAAGTTTCAATATCTGAATTATGCAGCATCACAAAATGAATTGAGCAGTTTCCCATCATTTTCTATGCTCTGGATGAGTTTATTGAGTATCTGAATTATCTATTTCTTTCAAAGTGATCTTATTTATAATAAAAAGATTATAAAAGTAGGAAATCAAAAGTCACTGTGTTATAAATGAGGAATCATAAGACTAGTTCCCAATGGTTCACCAAGTATGACTGAGGTTACAATTCAGTTACCTTGCCATTTACAAAGATATTTATTTAGAATTAAAAAGACAAAGAGGCTTTTCTTTTATAAAGTATTATTACTTATCAAGATTCCATGTAAAATTTAGGCCATAAGACAAGATGCAAAAAAACCCTGAGCATAAAAGAAAAAAATGACAAATTGATCTTCATCAAAAGGCAAACAAACTTCTGCTCATCAAAACAAACAAATAAGAAAATGGATGGCAAGTCACAGATTGGAAGAAAATATTCATAATACATGTATCTAAATATCCAGAATAAATTTTAAAACCCAAAAAGAAAACATATTTTAAAACAGGCAAAAGACTTGAATATATACTTCTAAAATATATACAAATAACTAATAAGTACATGAAAACATACTCCATTACACATGAGGAAAATGCAAAGATCAATAATGAGAAGTCTAAAAGAATGGCTAAAATTAACAAGATTAACAATATCAAGAGTCAGTGGGGATTCTCACTTATTACTGGTCAGAGTTGAAAATGGTACTACCACTTTAAAAAAGTGGCAGTTTCTATTAATGATATATAAATTAAATATATATCTCTTATGACCCAGCAATTACACTTCTAGGTAAATATCCAAAGAGACTGCGTGTATATGGCCACAAAAAGATTTATAAAAAAATGCCAATAACAGTTTTATTCATAATAGCCGAATAACAGATTCAACTTAAATGGCTATCAACAAGAAAGTGGATAAACAAATTGTGGTATATTTAAACAATGGAATACTAACAGCAATATAAAAGGAACTACTGATATATGCAGCAATGATGGATTTCAAAAATATCATTTTGAATGAAAGGAGCCATATGCAAAAGAATATAGTATTTGACTCCATTGACATAAAATTCAAGAACAAGCAAAATTAATCCAAGATACATAAGTCAAAACGTAGTTTTCTTAGTAGCGGTGAAGGGGATATGGACTGGAAAGGGGCACACGAGAATTCTCTGGTGGAATGGAATTGTTTTATATTTTGAACTGGGTTGTGCTTACCTGGATGTGAGCATGACTAAAAAAATATCAAGATGTATGTTTAAATGTTTATTTTACTGTATATAATTATGTCTCAATAAAAATAATGGAAACAAATTCAAGTATGCTATAACCACCTCAGTTATAGACTTGACCTTAGGAGTAACCCTTCTCTCCTACCATTTCCTCTTCTGAATGTGTGATACAGAGCCTCTCATTCTGCACACTCAATTCACCATTACAAATTCAACATTCTCCAACTACTATCCTCTTCTGTCTTTTCACCCAACATGACCATAGATTATTTCAGCTATGATTTTCTCACTTTCTATGTCTCTGAACAAGTCGACATCATACCACCTTGCCCAGATGACACAACACATTCTGACAAACAGGCACCCTCCATATGATATTTACTTAATGAGATTATTATGTAAAATTCTTAGTATGGTATCTGACAAATAACAATGACTTTATATATGTTCCCTTCCTACTTCAACCTTTCCCCTCTTTTCATATTCTTTTGAGACAGACCTATATTTTAAACTACCTCAGTTATCAAAAACACAATGTTGTATTTTCTTTTCTTTTACTTTTATTTTTCAGTTAGAGTTGGCATTCAATATTATTTTATATTAGTTTCAGTTACATAGCTTAGTGGTTAGACACTTACATAATTTACAAAGTGAACCCCTGATTATCTAGTATCCACTCAGTACTATATATAATTACTATTGTATTTTCAAAATAGTTAAAATCCCATTTATATTTCAACATTAGCACTGATATACCATGTATTATTTGCCATCTCCACACATACCTTGTCTCTCATCTCTACACATACACACCACAGACACTTATTTAATCTCAAAAAAATCCTGAGATTTAGATACTATTATCCCCATCTCATAGATGAGGAACTTAAGGCACAGAGTAATTAAGAAATTTGCTCAAGATTATACTGCTAGTGTGTGTCAGAGCCATAATATAGACAATTCCAGCATATTATTTCAAATGTTTCACACAAACCGTACAATTAAACTATTGGAAATAAAGGATACCTACAAAGCAAAGGCTATGTTTCTCTGAACTATGAATTTAAAATCCTAAATTGTTAGAGGAAGCTCCAAATTTCTCATGACTTCCTGGAAAAATTTTTAATTGGATATTTAAGTAACATAAATATACACACAATCATAGAAAAATACTATTAAAAATACTTGTTGATGCATTTATTCTTAAGCAATGGATATTTGTATGTATTGATTGGTATGCTTTAAAACTAAAATTCCAATCAATAGATCTCTTGACTGAATTCCATGTGTTCACAGATTACACTAATTATGATTTCTAGTATATTCTTTATTTTTTCATTATCTCAGAACACATGGTCACTAACATGCTCTTTATTCTGTTTGTCACTCATTCTTTTATTCGTTCATATAGCAAACATTTCTATTTCATGCCAGATATTAAACAAATACTTATTGAGTAACGACTATGTTAGGTATATAGGCAGGAGAGACATTATGTAACATAAGGTAAATTGTTTCCATAAATATACATGTTATGGAGAACTGCAGAAGCTGATTCCCCTAGATGCAGATGATCCATCACCTCTACAAGTTGGATAATGACCTGTTCAGGAGAAAAATAAGTAAATATTTACTATGAAAATCAATACTAGAATCTTCAAAGTATGTTACCTTTGTAATATACATTTTGTGAGAGAAAAGTGAAATATATGTCCATGTACCAAATGTCCATATTATCTTATGAAAATGAAGAAAATAAAGGAGATTAAGAAACTGTATCTGCAAGAGTCAAAATATCTACAAAATGCCATACTGAATCATAGTATTGACTAAATTTCATGCGAAATCATTAGCTAACAATTACCCATGGAAAAATAATCAAGTATACAGAAGTTAGATTAAATGAGAAGTCTGTGCGAAATTGGATTAGACAAGAGAAGTTAGAAGCTAAGAGTTGAGGCAAATATTTGCCAAGTAGGCACAGAAACAGAACTAATTCCCATGTTACTAGGAGAACTTGAAGCCTGAGAATTCCATAAGCAGGGCCCACAATTTTAGAAGTGGTGGGTCAAAATTAAGGCTAGAAAGGTATGATATTTTAAAATTTAAAGACATAAAATGGATAGTGGGGGTAAGAGTGTTGTTTTCCTGATCTGGACTGAATTTTTCTTTTGGTTGTTACTGTTGTTCTTTTAGGGGAAAAGAGGAGGTAAGGTTGTAGTAAACTGAACTTTAATATATTGATTTTTATTAATGTGAAGCTTTGCACTGGAGTTATAGAGTATATTTAATGTAGTCTATTAATTTCAAATACATCGGAAAGCAAAAATATATATTTTACTTAAATGTTTCTTATTAAAATTAATTTATTGCATTGGAAAGATAAAAATAGATGTATATGATTTAGTTTGTTCATATAATTGTGTTTATTATAAAGACCTAAATTAATTAAGCTAGAGAAAAAAAAGGTTTTCTTCATTATCCCTTGCCCTGTTCCTACACCTTAATTTAGGGACAAAAGAAAAAGAAGTAGAAAGGAAAAAATGGGCTCCATTTCTTGGGTCTTCATAACTCTAAAAATGAAACACATCAAATTACAATATAGCATTTATATTTATTTGCATAATCATATTTTGCCTACAATCCTATTATTATAAATTTAAAAACCAAACAGCCTAAAGGAAATAAAAATTATGAACATCTCAAAATCAAATAAACTTGACTTACTTTATCTAAAAATGTTTAAATGTTGAGAGAATTGTGAGATGTTGAGGAATTTTATAGATGGACCACAAAAAAAAAAAAAAACAACTTTATCAAGATCACTATTAGGAATCTGGGAATGTGAAAATGAATAATTCATGCCCTTTTTAGCCAACTGCATCTAAAGTAGAACATATAGTTACCAAAATGAGGTATGCAGACTTTCACTTAATCCCATTGTTTCATCCAATCCACCTGCTACAACTGGATCTCTGAGTCTGCGGCTCTCGAACTCTAATTCTCAAGATAAGAAACCTCTGGTTTCCTGAGTAGTGGAGAGTGGGTGACAAGACATGAGACTCCAGCAACTTACTCTAAATACTTTCAAGAAATAGTACATGATTTCAATCTCATGACTGATGACCAGGTACCTCCAAGTCTTGAAACATTAGGAATTCTAAGGGAAGAATTAGTTGGTTTCTCTCGAAAGTTCATGTAGGGGGACACACACACACACACACACACACACACGCACACACACACGCGCGCACACACACACACACAAACATACACACATACATTGAAGTACCCTAGAGTACACTATATAGAATCTAATAGAACAATGGATATATAGACCTAGATTTAGATTAAAACTTTATTCTGAGTTAAAAATTAGCTTCAACCTTACAAGTGTAGAATAGCTATAATCATTAGGACAAGTAATAACAAATGCTGAAGAGGATGCGGAGAAAAAGGAACCCTCATCTGCTGCTGGTGGGACTGCAAATTGGTAGAGCCACTATGGAAAACAATATGGATGTTCCTCAGAAAACTAAGAATTGATCTACCATATGATCCAGGAATCCCTCTACTGGGTATTTACCCCAAAGACTTGAAAACTCATATCCGAAAAGATATTTGCACACCGATGTTCATAGCAGCATTATTCTCTGTGGCCAAGACATGGGAGCAATTGAAGTGTCTTATAATAGATGACTGGCTAAAGAAGCTGTGGTACATATATACAATGGAATATTACTCAGCCATAAGAAGAGATGAAATACTGCCATTTGCAATGAGATGGATGGACCTTGAAAAAATCATACTGCGTGAAATAAGTCAATCAGAAAAGGTTGAAAATCACATGATATCACTTATAAGTGGGATATAAACCTAAAAGCAACAAATGAACAGGACAAACAGAGACTTATGGACGTGGACAATAGACTAGCGGTTACCAGAGGGTAGGGGGGGAAGGGGAGTTAGACAGGGTGAAGGGTGTCAAATATATGGTGACAGAAAGAAATCTAGCTATGTGAATACACAATGTAAATATATATTAATATATATTATAATATATTATTTATTATATATAGTAATATTAATATATTATATTATAATATGTTATGTAAATATATATTAACATAGTATAATATATTATATAATATTATATTAATATTAATATATTATAATATGTATTATAATATATATTAATATATATTTACACTGTGTATATATACATATATACACATTTTATTATTAATGTGTACAGCTGAAACTTATTGGATTTCTTTAATCAATGTAACCATAAGTATTGAATAGAAAAAAATAAATTAAATAAAGCATTAGAGACAAAATAGGTGTCACAAAGCTCAAGCACAAATGTACATTCACATTAATAACAGACTATCTTCTTGATCCATCGAGTACACTTAAGAAACTTAGAAAACTGGGTTTAAACCTGCAACTAATCAGAAGAACACAAGGAGGGAGGAATGGGAAGGCACACTGGCAATGGTAACGTGTGACATCTGACAGGAATAGAAAGAGGAAAATCATCAAAACCATTTCAGGAAGTTAAGAAGAGCACAATTAGGAATCATATACTGTAGAAGCAAATAGTTCTATAAGTCTCAACAGATTCTAGGGTCATTTCTAAAACTATTATAATAGCTGTAAAGATGGCCATGAGTTAGTAAGAAAAGTATTTAACCAAAGTATTTAAAATAAAAAATACATTAGTGTTTAGGGTGTAAACTGTTATTTAAAAAGAAAAATTTTAGAATGGTTTATTTTCCAAGGAATCACAGATGTATGAGGTTTAACTGTTACAAGTAGATCTTTACTTTCCTTTACCCTGCTATTAAGATAAATCATATGATATATAAGTCGTAGGGGTTTGTGATAATGTATACAGAGAGATTTGGGAGCTTATATCAAGAAAAATTCACTCCTCGTCACTATATAAATACATTGATTAATAGAGAAAATGCATTTCAGAGCTACAGTTTATTGTCTACAACTTCAGTACTAGTAGTAGATATAGAGCGAAGTGTGTACTTCAGGATATAACTTCTTTTCTGAGCCTCAGGACACACACACACACCTAAAGTTGCCTCCAGGTAAAATGTGCCTCAAGCTCTTGATCTTCCTAAAACTGTTCTGCATTCTCTCAGAGCAACTTTCTCCTACAGTGTTCCTGATTACAACCCTTCCACTGTCAGGGAAGTTTAATGGTTAAGAACATGGACTCTGCAGACAGCCAGCCTAGCTTCGAATTCTAGCTCTACTACTGAATTGTGTGACCATGATCACTTAATTGTCATATGAAAAAATGGACAGTAAAAGTAACTATTACTTAACATCAGTCAAAAATGTTAGTGATATATGCATTATTCAAAATTAAATAGCCCTTATAAACCCACGTCTCCCATGCTGCATCCCACAAAATGTGATTTTTCCTTTCCTAAATAAGGCTAACATTTTCCTCTTACTGTTAAATTAATAAAACTATTTTCATCTCTTTATGCATGCTTTAAGGAGATTTCTACTAAATTCAGTTATCAGTTAAAATGTTGCAATATGTAATTTATGTGGTAATATGTAATTTATAGCACACCTACAAAGAACCAGGCACTGTGCAGAGCATTAAGGATAGAAAGATGAATGTGGAATAATCACCAATGTCAAAGAATTCAATCTCATGGGGAAACAGATCATTAATATAGAGCATATACATGCTATGAATAAAGATATGTATGCTGTGGTGTTATAAAACACAGAGAAAAATGACTTAACCCAATGGGTTCCTGGAAGACAGGTCTATGTCTTAAAAGAAGTTAGACAAACAAAAGGAAGGTTACGACAATATCTCCTGAGGCATACTTAGAGTTAAATTCTGTGCATCATGTATAACAGGATGTGACGTGCTTTGTGTTTATAAACTGCAAAGCATTATATACACATTATTCCCTTAACATTATTGAAAAAGCCCAGCTCTCCACTAATCAGACAGCCTAAAATTCCCGCAAAGGCTCATCTCCCAAACATGCCATTACATTCTTTTTAGAAAATGTAAAATATACATAAAAGTGGAAGCAGATAAAAATAGAACTAATATTTATAGAAGTTATCTGTGTGCGGGCACTTTAGTTATTTCACCTTAATCTTCACAACAACCAGCTTAGTGAGGAAAGTATTATGATCCTCATTTTAAATGTAAAGAAATAGAAGCCTCACAAGGTTAATTAATGTGCCAAAAGTCACAACTACTAAGTGGATGAGCCAGGATCCTAACCTTGAAAACCTGAACTGCAATCACCAAATTACACTGCTACCTTAGTACCAACAAGGAGCTAACACTCATTAAGGGGTACCAGTCAGTCACTGTATTAGTTTGCTGGGGCAGCCATAACCAAGTACCGCAGACTGGGTAGCTTAAATAACAGAAACTTATTGTCTCACAATTATGGAGGCTAGAAGTCTAAGATCGAGTTTTCTGAAAAGCTGGTTTCTTCTGAGGCCTCTCTCCTTGGCTTGCTGGTAGCTGTCTTCCCTCTGTGTCTTCATATGGTCTTCCCTCTGTCTCCTAATCTCTCCTTCTTCTAAGTGCATCAGTCATATTGGATTAGGGCCCACCATAAAATACCCTATCCCCAAATACAGTCAAATTATGAGATACTGGTACTTAAAACTTCAACATTTGAATTGAGGGGGAAAACAATTCAGCCCATAACAGTAACACTGAACAAAATCCTCCTTCTAAGGGAACATGAAGACACACCTTAAATGTTTTTAAGTCATAACGGAATTTTTGACGGTTGTTTTGAGAAATGCAGATATGTGCTTATAGCAAGATAGAACCAGAGTCAGTGATTACCATTCTCTAGAGACTATTTTGGAAACGTGTTGAGATGCTTTTACAACTCATAATTATTGGGAAAAATCACTAGTATTTAGTGGGCAGAAGCGAGTCATAAAATGTGTGGAGCTGTCCCACACAAAAAAGAATTGTCGTATCCATATTCCAGAAGAGAGGAATGTTCAGCCAGACTAACCTTAACAAAAATAAATATCAGTAGTGCTCTCGTGAATATCAATAATAGATAGAATTTATAAGAAGTTAACAGAAAAACCCAATAATTTATGGCAAATTTTTTATGAAGGTAGAAATTGAATAAAAAAAGACATTGTTTCAAAATTAAATGATGCACTCACTCCACACTCTACATATTAGAGGATTTTCAACTACCTATTTGTTGAAAACAGTTTTAGTGAAATAGTGGCATCAATACAAAAGCAACAAACCCTCTACAAAATGTTACAGAGGATATGAATCTACTTTTAATAATTTCATACAAAATATTAAATTGGTAGACACATAAATTACATGAATCTCAACAAGTTACTTTTAGTATTTCAGATTATTGTAACACTATATATATATATTAATTTTTATAACACTAAAAAACCTGTACTATGAAAGACCACATTGAAAGTATTTGAGGGTTGCCTACTATTTTTGTCTTCTTCGAGTAGATACATCTATTGCCCAACTTCTGTATAGCTTCATATTTTATTGTTTCTCTTTTTAAATCATCCTCTATTCCTCATCACCTATAGATAGATATGGTTTTCAAGGTCTTTTGAAGTACCGGGAACCTAAAATATGACTTGACAGGTGATAGTATTCCAAAATACAAGAGATGCGTTCTGTGACACCTCATCTGTTCTATATTACAACATAAGGAATTATTTCATCACAGGTTTATAAATATGGCCCAGGTCATTTGTGAGAATATCATACATCCTCATTTTCTCCATTTTGACAGTCTGTAATTTATCATGGCTTGTTTTCTCCATATGAAGGATTTCCTTCTTTCTCTTATCATATACAAACAAGTCTAGTCATTTATTACTTATTCTAACATTTTAATTTCATGGCCCATGTACACTACTGATTTTTCATTTTCCTGGGCTTTGTATACAGAATTATCTTCTTACTTCTAATAAACACAATCTTATTCTTTATAAGAAGGTACAAGCATCAACAACTTCATTTTATCTTCTAATACAACTATGTTCTCACAGATATATCCTGAAATATATACTGTTTTATTTTAAATTACATTTATGATTTATATTAAATCATGGTATTCTATTTTCATCATATATACACACACACACACACACACACACACACATATATATATATATATACACATATATAGGTTATATAATTTATGAACTTTATTTCTGGTTAGTTAAATATAGTGTTACAAAATATTTATTTAAAAGGGGGAAGTAGGAGTCTGATAGGGTTGAGAGCCACAAAGACTGACTTGCAGAGACCTGAGCCAAGAGAACTCAGAAACTAGCCTTAAGTCTGGTCAAAAAAAAGAAAGAAAAATGTTCTTCATTACTGATACCTCATAGCTCAGCACACAGAACTTATAAATAGTAGCCCAGAAATTAGAAGCAAAGAAGTTAAAGAAAGAGTGTCAAAGTGGTTTATAAGAAACCCAACCAACAATTAAGCATGAATATGCAAAATTCACTTCTGGTAATGCTCATAGACCTAACCCAGAAACCGACATAGCATCAGGTTGATAGAAGATGTGAAGGGAGACTACTTAGAATTTCAATCCTGAAAGAGTGGCAAGAAGCTAAATCTGACTAATAGATCAATTCTTTAAACAAAGTCCATGACCCACATAACATGTTCACCACCAGAGTAAAGCTTAGTTGTACCTCAACTGGGCTTTTTATGTGCTGAACTTCAGAGGACTAAAAAAAAAAGTGGTCAGGAAGTCAGAAAGAATGAAAGGGCAAGAGGCCACAATACCAAGGGTTTAGCTTCAGAAAATATTCTGTCACTAAAAAGCTCCCATCTCTGCTCTAGGCATGAGACACTGAAGAAAACTATGGTTCAACCCGTTACCTCTATCTCGGCTTCATTTTCTTGAAGCCTGGGCCAACATCTCAGCCAGTAACTCAGGGTTACTTATAATTAGGTACTTTTAGAATAGAAACACTGAAAGCAATTTGGTCTGATATTTGATACTTAAATCATGTCACGCTATATTAGTTTGCTCCTTAACTAAAAAAGATATCTTCCTCCTTTCATGTCCTGAAAAATAATAGCAATATAAATTCTGCAACATCAAACTCATCCACATCCCTTGTCACTCTGTTTTAAAAAGGTCATTGTGAATTCTTAACAAAAAAAGCATAAGGCTAGATTTAGCTGAAATAAAGTTAATCTTACATAATAAGCCAAGGAGACCACATTTGATCAGATTACCTACAAAGAGCACATTTTTTATCTTTTGCTAGAACTTTAATTAATATTATTTACCACCAAAGATAAACATTAGTTATTTTAGGAATTATACCCTAGCCATGGTTTTATTTTTTCAGACTAAGTCTGGAGTTACAATAAACCAAATGATTATTCATTTTAATTTTATTTGGCAAAGCCATTTAGGTCGATAAATTAAAAGGTAAACTTTCATTAACTCATGGGTGAAATCATGAATATCTGAAGAATAACTTTGCCTCTATTAAGTCAGCATCGTCAATAACAATTTAAATTTGTTTTACCTAACTAAAACATAAAGCATTTGTTATAAATATTTGTTTTCAACAAAAATTTCTGAATCATATAACTTTTCAGATTTTTCACAAAAATTAGATAGCTTTAAGTGTTGCCTTATAATACTTAGTCAGTCTTTGCTTTCCTCTTCCTGTTTATTCAGATTAAAAATAAAAGGTTAGCTTCCCCTCCCCGAGTCCCAATTTAACATGCATTAATCCTTAGAATATAAGGTTAAAAAATATTTTCTTCCAAACTGAAGTATGTACTGCTATTTTTAAATATTGATTTATCAATTTAATGACCTCTGAAAAATTAGGTGCTTGAATGACTAACATTAGATAGCTGACATAACTCTTTTCACTCCAGATATTGGAGAAATGGTGGCCACATATTTGACACTGAGACTGAGTCTTATTTAAAAAGAAAGGAAGTGGAGATTGGATTAAACACGGGGGAGTGAAAGATGCCCTCGGATGTCTCCCCTTGAAATGAGCTGAACATCTAAAACTCAAACAAAAACACCCAAACTGCACACCAGCACATCTGAGCAAGGGATCTATGCATAAGAGCTACCACAGGTCAGAACCCCAGGTGTCGGGCAGTGGACTGGGAGAAACAAAGAAGCTTCCTCTCACAGTCCTAGCTCCCTGTAGGAGGAAGGGGAGAGTAGAAGGTGCGGCAACTTTGCTGAAAAGCCCTGCCTGGGAGTCCTGTGAGCTCCACGCAGCTAATGGCGGTGCCCAGTCATCAGGGCAGAAGATAAAGAAAAGGGGACAGCAGAAAAGCGGGGACCGCAGACAAGTGGGGATGAAAGAGAAAAAACAGTTAATTTTTACCTGCCACAGTTGAAAAACCAAGGTTGAACCACAGACCCCATTCTACAACTCAGAGGGCCTCTGCCCCCATACCCTCTGAGACCAATCAATGCGGAGCCCCAGGGGAATCTGAGGAAACGTTATCAAAACTGTCACTAACATTGACGCAGACAGAGACTGAGGGTAGCAAGCGTGATTAAACATCTATAAGGAAAAGAAAGACATTATTAAGATTTTATATAAAGCAGAGATCCAAGAGGCTTATACACTACCTAGTGGAAACCAAAAGAAAAAAAAAAAAACCTTCTCTGCAACGGGCTAAGACCACTATATAAAAAATCTTCTTTCTGGAAAAAGAAAAACAAAACAAAACAAGACAAAACACATTTCCACTGATGCCTGGGTGGAGAAATAGTCCATTAAACACCATGAATAACCAAGGTACCAAGGCATCACAGAAAGAAAGAGAAAAATCTCCAAAAAATAAGCTTAGAAATATAGAAATATGCAACTTAAATACAGAGAATTCAGATGGTACTTCTGAAAAAAACTCAGTGAGTTCCAAAACAAGTCATATCAACAATTTCAGGAATTAAAACAAACAAACAAAAAAACTAAATGAGCAGAATGAGTTCTTTAGCAAAGTGAATAAAACCCTCAAAAAGAACTGAATAGACCTTCTGGAGATTTAAACATACACACACACACACACACACACACACACACACACACACACACACACTACAAGAGATGAAAAATGAAATAGCAAGCTTGGGAAATAGAGTCGAACGAATGGAGGAAAGGATCTATGATATCAAAGACAAATCTAGAAAAAAGAAAAGAGAAACTGAAGAATGAAAAATAATGAAAGAGAGGAGAGATTCAAGAACTAGCTAGTACCATTAGGGAAGGAAACATAAGAATAATGGGAATTCTTGAAGGGGAGGAAAAGAAGCAGTGACTAGAAAGCATTTTCAGACAAATAGTTGATGAGAATTTCAAAAATCTAAGGAACAAGCTGGAGCTTGGATTTCAAGAAGTCAACAGAACATTCAATTGTCTCAACCCAAAAAGGCCTTCACCAAGAAACATTGCATTAAAGTTATCAAAAATCGACAACAAAGACAGAATTCTCAGGGCAGCCAGGGAAAAGAAGATGGTGACCTATAAAGGAGAACCCAATAGATTATCGTTAAACTTCTCAGCAAAAACTTTACGAGCCAGGAAAGAATGGAATAAAATATTCAAACTATTAAATGAAAGGAACTATGAGCCAAGAATAATGTATCTAGATAAGCTCTCCTTTACATATGATGGAGAAATAAAGACTTTCCAGACATACAAAAATTGAGAAAATTCTCTACTCTGAGACCTGCACTACAGGAAATACTGAAAGGAGTCAACTGACCTTAAACAAAATGACAAAATAAAAATTAAGAGTAACGTGACTAGCAGGCTGATAAAAGCAGAGGGGTGCAACCCTTACTAGGAACAGGGGGTTATAAGTTTAAAATTAGAAGTGATTTCCTATAGTAAGATAGTAATGCATGTTCAGCATACATAGAGACAAAAAGAGATTTAATGGCTGAAAGGGGAGAAATGAAAGAACCAAATTCGCAAAGGAGAATGGAGATGATGCATTCACATAAGAAAATGGAAGAACATATATAACTATCCTTTACATATTTGTAATGGTAACCACATGTCAAAGATTCAGAACTGAAATATATAACATAAAACAAGAAGGATCAAAGGGAAAACACACAAAAGCCAACCAAAATAAAGAAAACAGAACCACAAGGACAAGGAAGCAATGAAAACACTGAGCTGCCAAAACGCAAAAGATAAAATGGCTATAAGAATATCTCCTATTTCAATAATCACCCTAAATGTAAATGGACTAAACTCACCAATAAAAAGCACAGAGTTGCAGATTGGATCAAAAAACAAAACCCAACCATGTGCTGCCTCCAGGAGACACATCTCAACTCCAAAGAAAAATGTAAACTCAAAGAAAAAGAGTGGAAAATGATAGTTTAAGCAAATAGTATTCAGAGAAAAGTGGGACTAGCGGTACTAATATCGGACGAAATAGACTTCAAAATAAAAAAGATAAAGAAAGATACCGAGGGACACTTTATAATGATAAAGAGAATCATGCACCAGAAGACATAACACTTATTACTATTTCTGCTTCCGATCAGGGAGCCCCGAAATACGTAAAGCAATTACTAACAGAACTAAAGGGAGAAACAGACCAAAACACTATCATAGTAGGGTACCTAAATACCCCACAGTTAGATATGGACAGATTATGCAAATAAAAAATCAATAAGGAAATAACATCCTTAAATGATACATTAGAACAACTGGACATAATTGACATTTACAGAGTCTTTCATTCCAAAATAGCTGCTTATACATTCTCCTCTAGTGCACATGGAACATTCTCAAATATTGACCACATACTAGGACACAGATAGCCTCAACAAATATAACAGGGTTGAAATCATACCAACCATATTCTTTGATCAAAATGCTTTGAAACTAGAGATCAAATGTAAAAAGAAAGCAGAAAGAAGAATGAATACATGGAGATTAAACAACATACTATTGAAAAATGGGTCAGAGAAGAAATAAAAAGAGAGATCAATAAATACATAAATATGAATAATAATGATAGTACAACATATTAAAACATCTGCGACACAGCAAAAGTGGTCATAAGAGGAAAGTTCGTATCATTACAGGCCTACCTTCAGAAACAAGAACAAGCCCAAATAAACGACTCAACGTTTCACATTAAAAAACTAGAAAAAGAAGAACAATGAGGCCTAAAGTCAGCAGAAGGAAAGAAATAATCAAAATCAGAGCAGAAATAAATTAAATTGAAAAAAAAAATAGAAAAACTAATACAACAATGAGCCAGTTCTTTGAAACGGTTAATAAAATTGACGAACCCCTAGCTAGACTCACTAAAGAAAAAAGAGAAAGGACACAAATAAACAAAATCAGGGATGTAAGAGGAGAAATTACAACAGACACTGCTGAAATACAAAGGATCATACAAGAATACTATGAAAAAGTATATAACACCAAATTTAATAACCTAGAAGAAATGGACCAGTACTTAGAAAAATACAACCTTCCTAGGCTGAATCAAGAAGAATTGAAAAATCTAAACAGACTGATCAGCAGTATGGAAATTGAAACAATCATCAAAAACCTACCAAAAAGTAAAAGTCCGGGACCAGATGGCTTTACCTGTGAATTCTCCCAAATATTCGAAGATTTAATACCTATTCTCCTCAAACTCTTTCAAAAATTCAAAGTGGAGGAAATACTTCCCAACTCATTTTGTGAGAACAATATCTCCCTGATACCAAAATCTAGTAAAGATAACATGCAAAAAAGAAAACCTCAGACCCATATCTCTCATGAACACCAATGCAAAAATCCTTAATAAGTTACCAGCGAAACGAATACAGCAACATATTAAAAAGATTATACACCACAATCAAGTGGGATTCATCCCAGAGGCACAGGGATGGTTCAACCTATGCAAATCGATTAATGTGATACACCAGGTAAACAAATTTAAAAAATAAGAATCATATGATTATATCGATAGATGCAGAAAAAGCCTTTGAAAAGATACAGCACCCATTGATGATCAAAACATTTAACAAAATCAGCATAGAAGGAAAATACCTTAATACAATAAAGGCCATATGTGACAAGCCTCAGCCAACATTATACTTAATGGTGAAAAACTAAAAATCTTCCCTGTAAAGTCAGGAACAAGGCAAGACTTATCACTATAGCCATTGTTATTCAATATAAAATTGGTGGTCTTAGAGAGCGCAATCAGGCAAGAGAAAGATATAAAAGGCATCTGAATAAAAAACGAAGAATTCAAATTGTCAGTATTTGTGAATCACATGACTCTCTATATAGAAAACTCTTAAGACTCCACAAGAACACTACTAGATACAATAAACAAATCCAGTAAAGTCTCTGGATACAAATCAATGCTCAAAAATCCATAGCTTTCCTATACTCTAATAAAAAAAGCATCAGAAAAAGAAGTGAAAAAAGTAATTCCTTTTGCAATTGCAGCAAAAAGAATAAAATACCTAGGAATAATTTTAACGAAACATTTAAACGACCAATATAATGAAAACTACAAGACCGTATTAAAAGAAATCGAAGAAGATACAAAGAAATGGAAAGATATTCCGTGTTCTTGGATTGGAAGAATCAACAGTTAAAATTACCATATTGCCTAAAGCATTATACAGATTTAATGCAATCCCCATTAAAATCCCATCGGCATTTAAAAATAAAATATAACAAAAAATCATCAGATTTGTAGGGAAGCACAAAAAAAAACCTGAATTGCCAAAGCCATCCTGAGAAAAAGAATGAGGCTGGAGGCATCACTCTGCCAGACTTCGAATTAAACTACAAAACGACAGTAATCAAACAGCATGGTATTGGCAGAAAAACAGACACACAGAACAGTGGAACAGAATCGAGAATCCAGAAGTAAACCCATATTCAAATGGGTAAATAATTTTCAAAAAAATAGTAAAAAATATACAGTGGAGAATGGTGCTGGGAAAATTGGAAAACCACCTGCAAAAAAATGAAACTAGACTGTTGTCTATCACCACACACTAAAATTAACTTAAAATGGATTAAGGACCTGGATATAAAACCTGAAATAATAAAATGCATAGAAAAATACATAGGAACAAAACTCGAAGACCTTGGACTTAAAGAGGATTTTATAAATTTGACCTCAAAGGCAAGGGAAGTAAAAGCTAATATAAACAAATGGGACTACATCAAACTGAAAAGGTTCTGCTCAGCAAAAGAAATTATCAACAAGGTAAAGAGACAACCATCCGAATGGGAAAATATATTTGCAAGCAACATCTCCGATAAGGACCTAATATTCAAAATATACAAAGAATTCGTACAACTCAATAATAACAAAAATGCAAACGATCCAATCAAAAAATGGGCAGAGGGCCTGAACAAACACTTCTCCATAGAGAACATACAAATGGCCGACAAATATATGAAAAGATGCTCAATATTGCTAGCTATTAGGGAAATGCAAATCAAAACCACAATGAGATACCATCTCATACCTGTTAGAATGGCTATAATCAACAGGACAAGGAATAACAAATGTTGCAGAGGATGTGGAGAAATAGGAACCCTCACACACTGCTGGTGGTATAGACACGATGGAAAACAGTATGGAGGTTCCTCGAATAACTAATAATTGATCTTCCATATGATCCAGCAATCTCTCTACTGGATATTTACCCCAAAGACTTGAAAACTCATATCCAAAAAGATATTTGCACACCGATGTTCATGGCAGCACTATTCACAGTGGCCAGGATATGGAAGCAACTGAAGTGTCCTACAATAGATGATTGGCTAAAGAAGCTATGGTACATATATACAATGGAATATTACTCAGCCATGAGAAAAGATGAAATATGCCATTTCTAACAACATAGATGGACCTTGAAATAATCATACTAAGTAAAACAGGCCAGTCAAAAAAAGGTTGAAAATCACATGATATCATTTATATGTGAGATATAAACTTAAAACCAACAAATGAACAGGACATACAAACAAGGACTCATGGTCATGGACAATGGACTAGTGGTTTCCAAAGGGGAGGGAAGAGAAGGAAAATAAATAAAAAGTTAAGTAAGTAAGTAAGTAAGTAAGTAAAATGTTTTTTTTTTAATTAAAAAATAAAGTACTAAGATCTGAAAAACATAAAAAAAATAAAAATAAAAAGACAAGAAGTGGGGCTGGGTAACTTCTGTAAAATCCTAAGTATAGTCTTCGCTAAAAAGGTTTTTAAATAAATTTTTCATACTTCCAATTGGTAAAGTGAAGAGACCTCCAAGTTATGCAAAACTGCACTTAAAATCCCATTTGTTACCCATTTCCCCTAGGTTTTAATATCTTCATTGGAAATTTGATAATAATGCCTACTTCTCACAGAGTAGTTGTAAGGACTGAATGGAGTGACATAATGTCAAGTGACTAAGCAGTCATAATAAGTGCTAATTTTCTATCTCCCCTTCCTTATTTGATGATAACTTTGAATTTTAATATATATAAATAAAAACTCTTCAAAAAATGATTTCTTTCAAACAATAGAGAAAAATTACCACAATTTAAATTCGTAATACATTTTTAATACTTTAAACATCTATTTTCTTTAAACTCCAAATCCCTCAATTGTTGGATCTACAGATATTTTCTATGTGAATGACTGCCACTTATTAAAATAAGGAGTACTCTGTGATCAATATATTCAACTACATTTCTATGTGTTATATAAATTTAATTATTTTTTAAAATAAAGGAAATAGAAAAGTCATTATTGGATGACAGTGTGACATTTTCTAGTTTTGCAATTCCTAATTTACCTTTGTTTTGTTTTTAATACTCAATGAACTTTTCATGGACCTCTATATTCTGAAAAGCAAATTAATTTAAATGCATTTTAAAAGATAAATGTATGTCAAACACCACTTTCCGAAGTTGCAGTAGACCCAACATCCTGCTCAGTCTCCAAGAACTGCATGTCTTTAATCGTCAGAGATAGACCTGGGTTGTATTTTATGATTTCATACCCTAAACCTGATTGGATGGGGGTGGAACTTGCCCTAAGCAAAAATAATTATAATTTCTTTCCTGGGAACTGGAGCAGAGCATTCAGGTCTAGCTAAAAATAAACTCAGGGTCTTGGGAGAGCCATGTGCACAGAGAATCAGAGAAACTTATTCTTCAGAGAGAAAAAAGGATGAAGGGCTCATATAGAAAGAAGCAAAGATGAAGCCAATGTAGCCCAAAACACAAATGCTCAAATGCAGAGTCAGAATAGCTGCACCAAGGTTACTGAGCCTCATCAGCTAGCTGCCTTTACCCTCCCCCATTAGGACAGTGTTAGCTATGTTTCTGTTACTTAGAAATAAAAAAAAAAAACTTGACTAAGACAGGCATAGATAATTAAACACAAATACCAAAGGATTACAGCTTCTCATTGGCTGGATGTCACCATTTTAACTTTTTTTTTTCCATTATAGAGTTGACATTCAATATTGTTTTATCTGTTCCAGGTATACAGCATAGTGGTTAGACATTTATATAATTTACAAAGTGATCCTCCCGGATTAGTGTAGTACCCACCTGGTACTCACTATATACATAATTATTACAATATTATTGACTATATTCCCTATGCTGTACTTCACATCCCTTTGACTATTTCATAACTACCCATTTGTCCTTCTTAATCCCTTCCCATTTTTCACCCATCCCTTCATCCCTCCTGCCAACTGGCAATCATCAGTATGGTCTCTATATCTGAGTCTATTTCTCTTTTGTATGTTTGTTTATTTTGTTCTTTAGATTCCATATATAAGTGAAATCATGTTATATGTCTTTCTCTGTCTGACTTATTTCACTTAGCATAATATCCTGCAAGTCCATCCATGTTGTTACAAATGAAAAGATTTCATTCTTTTTATAGCTGAGTAATATTCCATTATATATGTATCACAACTCTTTTATCCAATTGTCTATTAATGGGCAATTAGGTTGCTTCCATATCTTGGCTATTGTTAATAATGTTGCAAGGAACATAGGAGGTGCATATATCTTTTCTAATTAGTATTTATTCAAATAAATACCCACAAGTGGGATTGCTGGGTCATGAGGTAGATCTATTTTTAATTTTTTGAGCAGCCTCTATACTTTTTTTCCATATTAGTTGCACCAATTTACAATAATCCCATAACAATGAGCACAGATTCACTTTTCTCCACATCCTCACCAACACCTGTTGTTTGTTGATTTTTTGATGATGGCCATTCTGATGGATGTGAGGTGATATCTCATTGTGTTTTTAATTTAACTTAAATTAAATTAAAATTTAATTTTAATTTTTTATGATGATTAGTGATGTTGAGCATCTTTTCATATGTCTATTGGCCACCTGTATGTCCTCTTTGGAGAAATGTCTATTCAGCGGACATCACCATTTTAACAGATACTAAAATTTTATCATAACTAAAATAATTTAACTAAGAAAGTAAAATCTCCAGTTTTACCGTAAATTCTTTCCATTGCTCCACTTACTGTTATTTTCTGAGAACATAACCAAAGGTATTATCTAGAAAATTAAGTTATAACAAAAATTAAATTGTTTAGAGAAAAACTAAATGGGATTATTACTTAGAAAGAAAGGGATAACGAGTAATATTTGTTAGTCTAAGTGAGGTGACGGTTGGAAGTTCCAGCTAAGGTATTTCACCCAGTGTGCTTTTCAACTGATTGGGACCTATTAGTGGGCCATGGAATCTATTTAGTGGGTCAGAACAAGCATTTTCTTTTAGTGAAACAGAACTACAGGAAAAGATAGTAAGGATAAATACTAGTAGTATAGTCACCCGCTGAATATGCTATAATTTATTGAGCACATGTTGAGTGTTAGGGGCTATATTAATCATTTTCTATACATAATTTTAACATATAAAGTAGGTTATTATTATTTCTATTTGCTCATGAGGAAACTGAGGCAAAAGGAAGTTAAATAACTTGCTCAATACCATACGGCTAGCAAATGGCGGAACCAGATTTCAAACCCAACTCTGTCTGGTTTTGAAACCTGTAATCTCTTTATAGTAATATGTTGTCTTGCCTAAAATAAATGTGATAGGAAATTAAAGGAAGACTTTTAAAAATGATAGACTAGAGGTAGCGAGGGCCCGCCTATCTAAAATTGTGAGTTTATAGTGGCTCAGATTCATATGGTGGTACAGTTTTCTCCAGGTATGTTCAGCCATTTTGCTACAAAATAAGAGAAGTCTGATAATTTAATTCATTCAGGATCACGATATGGTTTTGAGAGTCAAAGACATACAATAAAAATAAAAGAGAACAACTGTATTAAGGATATGACAAGAGAATAGATCAATTGACCATAGAGTCTAGACTTGAAAGAGGAAAAGTGAGGCCAGACAGAGACCAACAAACTGGGAGAAAATTGAGTGATTCTGAAGTCAAAGAGCAGACTTAAGGGGGAGTGAACAGTTAGAAATTCTGTATGATAAGAGGTGGTCAGAGTGAGATAGTGCTTTGAAGCTATCAAAGGTATAATATTTCCCAAGGAGTAGATTGTAGGAATGGAGGTGAAAGTAATTGTAATTGAGGAACTAACTCAAGCACTGTGAGATCATGGAGGTATACTGATCATGTTTATGGATTTCTAAATCATCCACAATGGCGAGACTACAGGTGGACTGTGAACCAGATGCCAGAAACCTCAATAAACATGGCTGAACCAGGAGTTCAGTATATGACAGAAGCAAGGAGAGTTAGGGTAGGTTACGTAGTTAGCATAATTTTCAAATAAGAATTTTTTTCTTTTTTGCATGAGTGTGAAGATTTAGTTTGTAGAGAGTTAGGAGCAAAGGTCATAAAACTATCATGGGTCAACTCTGGTCTCACTGAATACTTTTCTATATAAAGTTTTATTGGAACACAGCCACACCCATTCATTTACACATTGTATCTTGCTGCTTTCAAGCTACAACAGTAGAGTCAGGTAGTTGCAACAGAGCCAGTACATACCACAAAGTTTAAAATATTTACTACTTGGTCCATTAAAAAAAGAAGTTTACTGACACCTGGTTTAGAAAACGGAGTAGAGGAGTATGCATGTTGGGGAAGAAAGAACAGCCTAAATATGGCTGTATGGGACACAGTGTTGTAGGCTAGAGAGCCTTCAATTAGCAACAGGAGGTGGAGTGAAGTGGAGACATGGGAGTGAACTTTGTTTACCATGGAATAAGATTCCAGACTGTGTAATGGGAATGTTGGAGAAGAGAGGAATAACATTGAGAAAATTGTTGCATTGTTGATGTCTAGCCAGAGTTTGCAATATGGGTGGTGTCCAAGGATCACAGGCATAAAAAGGTAAGGAGGAATTTACCCAAGGTTCTCATTTGGGTCAGGGTCAGATACTTCTGGATTGCCTTAGTTTAGTAAGGCATTCCAAACTCCAAAGGCAAGATCCTTATAGCAGGGTGGCTTCTAGGGCACCCTCGGGCCTAATTTCCTTATCTTGGCAGGCTAAGAAAGATGTCATCAGGTAATTTTTGACTGTATAATACAAGCCAATCCTATTTTCTCCCTATTGGAATATTCATGGATTTTACTTTCTGTCTGTGGAAATGCCAAGATTGTAAATTTACATTTTGTCACCTAGCTGGAGAATGTAAATGCTGGAACTCTTGTTTGAAGGCTGTACATTATTTTAAAACTATGTCTAGAAGGCATTCCTCAGTCAGAGTCATCTCCTTTCTTTTCTGTCTTGAATAATATTCACAACCTTAAATTCCATCAGGTCAGGGCCCATATTCGGCTTTTTCATTGTCGTGTTCCCAGAGCCTATGAGTAGTAAAAGTTCAGTGCATATTTGTTGGATGAAGGAATAAGAAATGATTTTCCCTTGATTGAAAGTATTGGAAAATAACATTTCAGATTTTCCATGAAGACTAGCGTTTGCTCAAACTGGGCAGAGGGGGACAAACATAAGTTTTACCAAGTTTAAAAAAAAATAGTATGAGACCAAATTTTTTAAATTTATTTATTTAATTAGTTTGAAGTATACAGTACATTGGTTAGACATCTCCATAGTTCATAAAATGATCCCCCCCAATTGCTCCATCCCACCCCCGGCCCTCCACATAGCCATCACATTGCTGCTCACTGCATTCCATATTCTGTGCTCCTCATCCCCATGACCATTTATCAACTACTAATTTGTACTTCTTTAACCCTTCACCCCAGTCTCTCAGTCTCCCAAACCCCCTCCCTTATATCTGTCACCAAATTGTCTACTATATTTGTGAGTCTTTTTTTGATTAGTTTGTTCTTTTTGTTCCTTAGATTCCACATATAAATGAAATCATATGGTATTTATCTCTGTCTGACTTATTTCACTTAGCATAACAACCTCTGGGTCCATCCATGTTGTTGCAAATGGTAGGATTTTATCTTTTTAATGGCTGAGTAACATTCCATTGTGTGTGTATGTATGTATGTATGTGTGTATGTATATATATATATATATATATATATATATATATATATACCGTAATTTCTTTATCTAATCATCTATTGATGGGCATTTAGGTTGCTTCCATATCTTGACTATTGTAAATTGTGTTGCCATGAATACTGGAATGCATAGATTGTTACAAATTATTGTTTAGGTTTTCCTTGGATAAATATTCAGAAATGCAATTGTTGAGTCAAAAGATATATCTATTCTTAATTTTTTGAGAAACCTCTAGACTCTTTTCCATTACAGCTGTGTGAATTTGCAATCCCACTAACAAGTATAAGGGTTCCCTTTTCTCCGCATCCTCGGCAACACTTGTTGTTTATTGATTTATTGATGACAGCCATTCTGACAGGTGTGAGATGATATCCCACTGTAGTTTTAATTTGCATTTCTCTGATGGTTAGCAACCTTGAGTATCTTTTCATATGTCTATTAGACATCTGTATTTCCTCTTTGGAGAAGTATCTGTTCAGGTCATCTATGTCTGCCCATTTTTTAATTGGATTGTTCGGTTGTTGTTATTGTTATTGCTGTTGTTGTTGTTGTTGTTGAGTTGTATAAGTTCTTTATAAATTTTGGATATTAACCTCTTATCAGATGCATCATCAGCGAATATCTTCTCCCAGTCTGTTGTCTTTTTGTTTTGTTGATGGTTTCCTTTGCTGTACAAAAACTTTTTAGTTTGATGTAGTCCCATTGGTTTATTTTTTCTTTTGTTTCCCTTGCCCGAGAAGATATATCTGAAAAAGAAATTCCTGTTAGTAATATCAAAGAGATTATTGCTTATGTTTTCTTCTAGAAGTTTTATAGTTTGGGGTCTTACGTTTAAGTCTTTAATCCATTTTGAGTCTATTCTTATATATGGTGTTAAGACGATAATCCAGCTTCTTTTTTTTTTGCATGTATCTGTCCAATTTACCAAACACCATTTTTTGGAGAGACTGTCTTTATCCCACTGTATATTCTTATCTCCTTCGTCATATATTAAGTGAGCATATAGGCATAGATCTATTTCTGAGTTCTCTATTCTGTTCCATTGATGAATGCATCTGTTTTTATGCCAGTGCCATGCTGTTTTGATTACTGTAGACTTGTAGTATTGTTTGATATCAGGTAGTGTGATACTTCCAACTTTGTTCATTCTCAAGGTTGCCATGGCTATTGGAGTTTTTTATGGCCTCGTGACCAAATTTTTTAGAACTACTTCAGAAAAAAATTTTATTTGCATTGTCCAGTAGTCCCCTCTTATCCATGGTGTCCCTTTCCTTGGTTCTGGTTACCCTCAGTCAACTTCAGTCCAAAAATATTATATGGAAAATTTCAGTAATAAACAATTCATAATTTTATTGAAATATAATAGACAGTTAATTGCTTGTATATACATTGTACAATACAATGAGTTTTTAAAATTATAGCTGGCATACAATAATATACCAGTTTTAGTTATTTAGCATAGTGATCAGAGATCCACATAACTTGCAAAGTGATCACCCAACTAAATCTAGCACCTCTCTTCCCCCTTTCATATCTGTTATAATATCATTAACTATCTTCTCCATGCTACACTCTGCATCTCCATATCTATTCTGCAATTATCCATTTGTACCTCTTAATCCTTCTGTCTTTTTTTGTCTCTGCTAACTCCTTTCCCATCTAGTATCCCTCTAAATATTCTCTGTATCTATGATTTTATTTCTGCTTTTGTTGTTGTTGTTGATTTTGTTCTTTAGATTCCACATGTATGTGAAATCATGCAATATTTGTCTTTCTCTATCCAATCCATTTCATTCAGCACAATATCCTCTAGGTTCATCAAGGCAATATCTTTTCCCATCCCCTTCCTTTTAGTCTGTGTGTCTTTTAATCTGAAGTGAGTCTCTTGAAGGCAGCATATGCAGGGGTCATGTTTTCTTATCCATTCAGCCACTCTATCTTTTGGTTAGAGCATTTAATTCTTTTCCATTTGAGGTACTTGTTGATAAGAATGTAGTTATTACCATTCTTTATTCCTGTTTTTGATACATGTTTTTTTTTCTTCTTGAAGAAGTCCCTCCAACATTTCCTGTAATACTGTCCTGGCGATGATAGATTCCTTTAGCTTATTTTTGTCTGGGAAGATCTTTATCTGCCTTTCAACTATAAATATATTAGCTTTGCCAGATAAAGCATTCTTGGTTGCATATCCTGGGTTTTCATCATGTCGAATATTTTGTGCCAAGCCCTTCTGTCCTGCAGAATTTTTGAGAAATCAGCTGCCCATCTTATGGGCGCTCCCTTGTAGGTAACGAACTACCTTTTTCATGATGCTTTTAAGATTATGTCTTTGTATTTGGCATTTTAATTATGATGTGTCTTGGTGTGTGCCTCTTTGGGTACCTGATTTTGGAGACTCTCCGAGCTTCCTGAGGTTTTATGTCTATTTCCTTCACCAGGTGAGGGAAGTTTTCTATCATTATTCCTTCAAATAGCTCATTGACGTTTTGTTTTCCTTCTGGTACCCCTATGACTCATATATTTTTACATTGAATAGTGTCCCATAGGCTACTTAAATTATTAGTATTGTCTTGGCTTCCTTTTTCTTGCCATTCTGATTGAGTGCCCTTGGCTTTCCCATCCTCTATATAGGTCATTTGATCCTCTTCTTTACTCATTCTGTTTATTCCATTTAATGTACTTCTCATCTTAAATATTGTGTTCTTCATTTCTGACTGGTTCCCCTTTATAATTTTCATTTTCATTTTTTATGTTTTTTTGCCTCTTTGTTAAAATTCTCACTGAATTCATCTACACTCCCCATAAGTTAATTGAGCATCTTCATAACCAGTGTGTTGCACTCTACATCTGTGAGATTGTTTGACTCCATTATTTCTGGATCTCTGTTCTGTTCTCTTATATGGTTTCTGCTTCTTTGTCTTCCCATTTTGGCTGCCTTTCCGTGTCTGCTTCTATGTACTAAGCAAAGCTCCTAAGTCTCTAGGTCTTATTAGTGTGGATTTGTGAAGTATGCGTCCAGTGGCACATTCCTGAGAGGGGTTCAGCTGCAGGCCAAGTTTAGTCCCAGCCTGTGCCCCTCTGGGGTCACCTGTTAAGATTCAGCAAGCAATCCACAGATGCTGTGCCTATAGTTGCCTTAAAAGGCCACATGGGAAACCTAGGCCAGCTGCCGCCAGTGTGAGTCTAGGTGCTGCTCACCAAGGAGCACCTGACTTGCCAAGGACACACCTGGATGTGGCTTGGGTGGGGCTGTGAGTTGGAGGAGGTGGAGTTTCAGGGAATCCTTTGAGCAGAGCGACCTCTGTTATCCGTTTGATGAAGTCTCTGCTATGGCGGCACTGAGTCCACACACTGGGAGTGGGGAGGGCTCAACAGAGGAACAATGGATACCACTGGCACTTCTGTACAGAGCAAGTCTCATCTCGGCCCTCAGTCTGACAACTCGGTGCCCTCCATGTAAGTCCCTGGTGCTCCTGCACAGCCGAATTGGCACTTTGTTCAGAGCAAGCAGACCTGTCACCACAAAAGATGGCTCTCAGACTTGGCCCCTTTAAGAGGTATCTGCAGTTGCCATAGTCTCTGTCCCACTCAGCCACTCAGAATTGGGCAGCCTTGTGTCCTTGCCTTGTCCTACCTTCTGCCTTTGCAGGGTGATTTTTTAGATTTCTCCCTAGTTGCATGGCTTGCTCATCTATATCCCAGGTGACTCTTTCCTTGCTGTTTGCTTTTTGTTTTTGTCACAACTTTGATTTGGTAGCCAGAGGGATAAACAGAGCCTCTATCATCTACACCATTATTTTCAGAATTCCAACAATTCATAATTTTAAATTGTGTGCCACTCTCAATAGTGTGATAAAATCCTTTGCTTCATTCCATCCAGGACATGAAATATCCCTTTGTCTAGCATATCCATGCTATATCAGCTACCTACCCCTTAGTCACTTAGTAACTATCTCTGTTATCAGATCAACTGTCACAGCTTTCATCATATGGCATTGCTTGTGTTCAAGTAACCCTTATTTGACTTAATAATGTCCCCAAATCAAAAGTGTATTGATGCTGGTAATTCAGATATGACAAAGAGAAGTCATAAAGTGATTCCTTTAAGTGATAGGGTGAGTACAATACATTAAGATAGTTCAAAAGAGAGAGACCACATTCTGCCTTGCACATACCTTTCTGTATACATTTATGAGACAGCATTTTAATAGGTGGAATTGCTACATCAAAAGGTATGTATAATTTTTAATTTTGATTTATATATTGTATCATTGCCTCCCTAAAGAGGTTTCATCAACTTATGCTTCTAAGTAACTGTTTTCCCACAACCTTTCCTGTTATTTTTTAAATTTCTGCAGCATCTATAATATTCACTTTTATCCCTAATATATTCATGCTCTCTCTTTGTCAGAAGTTTGTCACTATGATTAGGCTAACCCCCTCCCAACACCTCAACTTTTGATTTTCATGAACTTCTATCGCTTCTTCATATTTGTTTTTGCTCTTTAATATTTCTATACTTATATTTTAATTTTGTTTTTTTCTACCTCATTAAACTGAATACTTAATGCATATATTTAGCCTTTCTTTTTTAATACAATCTTTGCATTAGCTGCACCTCACAATTTTTGCTATGTAGTATTTGCTATTGTTCAGTTTTAAACATTTTCTAAATCCATAATGATTTCTTTTTTGACCCTGTGTGGGTGTGTGTGCGTGCGTGTGTGTGTGTGTGTGTGTTCTATGGTGACATTAGTTGATGAAATCCAGCAAATTTCAAGTGTAGAAGTGTTTCTTAATAACCAAACGCAGGTAACTTTAGTTATCACTTATATTGATTTTTTAGCATAACTGTACAGTGGTCAGAAAGTATATTCTGATAAGACTTGAAACAATAAAATGTATAGATGAAAACATAGGAACTAAACTCAAGGACCTTGGACTTAAAGAAGATTTTATGAATTTGACCTTAAAAGCAAGGCAAGTAAAAGCTAACACAAATGAATGGCACTACATCAAACTAAAAAGCTTCTGCTCAGCAAAAGAAACCATCAATGAGGTAAAGACACAACTATCCAAATAGGAAAATACGTTTTCAAGCAACACCACCAATAAGGGCCTAATTACTAAAATATACAAAAAAACTCATATGACTCAATAACAACAACAACAACAACAACAAATGATCCAATCAAAAAATGGGCAAAGGACCTGAACAGACACTTCTCCCTTTAGGACATACAAGTGGCTAACAAATATATTAAAAGATGCCCAATATCACTAGCTAGTAGGGAAATGCAAATCAAAAACACTATGAGATACCATCTCACACCTGTTAGAATGGCTATAATCAACAGGACAAGGAATAACAAATGTTGCAGAGGATGTGGAGAAATAGGAACCCTCACGCACCGCTGGTGGGACTGCAAATTGGTACCGTCACTACAGAAAACAGTATGGAGATTCCTCAAAAAACTAAGAATTGATCTACCATATGATCCAGTAATCCCTCTACTGGGTATTTACTCCAAAGAGTTGAAAACTCATATCTGAAAAGATATTTGCACACTGATGTTCATAGCAGCATTATTCACAGTGGCCAGTATGTGGAAGCAACCGAAGTGTCCTACGAGAGATGATTGGCTAAAGAAGCTGTGATACATATATACAGTGGAATATTACTCAGTCATAAGAAAAGTTGAAATACTGCCATTTGCGACAACATGGATGGACCTCGAGATAATCATGCTAGGCAAAATAAGCCAGTCAGAAAAGGTTGAAAATCACATGATATCACTTATATGTGGGACATAATCTTAAAAGCAGCTAATAAACAGGACTAACAAACAGAGACTCATGGACATGGACAATGGATTAGTGGTTACTAGAGGGGAGAGGGGAGGGGAAATAAATAATATGTTTAAAAATTTTAAAAAATTAAAAATTAAAAAAAGCAAGTGTATTGTGATTTTTAGTTTTTTTGATATTTGTGGAGATCTACTTTATGATCCAGTATATGTTCCATTCTTGTTAATGGGCTATCTGTACATGTGAGAACAAGATGTTCTCTCCATGTGCTCAAATAATCTTCTATGTATACCCAATAAATTAAACTTAATAATTGTATTCAAAGTGTGTACAACTTTACTAGACTATATTTGTCTCCTTGTTCTCTCAGTTATTGTGAGAGGTTATTTAAAATATGCTATTCTAATTGGTGGATTTTTCAGTTTCTTAAAGTGTTATTCAGTCAGTATTGCTTAATATATTTTGAAGCTAGGTATTAGGTGCAAAAAATGTTTAGAATTGTTTGAGCTTCCTGGTGAAATGAAACTTTTATCATAATTTGGTCAGGAGGATAAATAAGTCTCCACTCCCTCTGCTTCTCCCTTCTCCTTTCTCCCCCAGTAACATCCTCCCCAGTCTACACACACCGGACTGTGGAAACAACTAAATTCACTGTCAACCCCACTGTAGCAACCACATTATTTCCAATTCTATTTTCCCCAAATAGGGCATATATCCCTTAGAAAGTCTTATAAGAGTGAAATAATTCTGAAAGTTAGGGGAAGCGATGTTTGGAAAACAATGGTTCGAGCTTCCTAACTATCAATATTAAATTGGTTCTTCAGACTGTACATCCACCCTGCTTATATAATTTGTACTTCTACCAGCCATCACTATCTATTTCTCTTCCTTGTTGATAGTTTTCCCGTTCGCTTTCTTCTATTCTACACCCTGTGTACCTGTCAGGGAGGTACTCTAGATCAGTAGTCCCGAAATTTTTGGCACCAGAGACCGGTGTTCCTATGACAATCTAATGCCTGATGATCTGAGGTGAGGCTGAGGTGGGGATGTCAGCTCTGGAGAATGGCTGAAAATACAGATGAAGCTTTACTCGCTTGCCCACAGCTTACCTCCTGCTGTGCAGCCCAGTTCCTAACAGGTTACGGATCGGTACCAGTCTGCAGCCCAGGGGCTGGGGACCCCTTACTCTAGATCAAAGCACATAGTTTCAAAGCTGTAAGAGCCCTTAAGAGATTTTTTTAGCTTCCCTTCCCACCCCCATATACTTTACAGATAAGGAAACTGGGTTCCTTACAGGAGAATTAACTTTTTCAGAGTTATACCTTTTGGCAGAGTGGAGTTTAAAAACAGAGCCCCTTTTCTGACTTCCTCACCCTATTTTTCCTTTTTTCTATCTGAGGTTCTCGTTATAGTCACAGACCTAGATATCTGCTGAACTAGTGAAATGTTCCACCTATATAAACTGCTACAAACTTATTCTTCTTTAGACTCTCTTTGGTGCAAAAGGACACTATGACCTCAGCTGAAATGTGGGTTCTACCTAAGAGTTTGTGACGTGAAAGCCTCAATCATAAATCTGTCAGTTCTCTTCAGTTTAGCCACTCTTGCAAGTTTGAGGGGGAGTGGAAACTAGTTATCAGAGGCTTCGGAAACTCTTCAAATACATATTTATAACTCTGGCCTGGCAATAGACATTCATACATATTTCACCTAATGTAATAAATTTGTTGGATTAATCCTGCTGTAGCAGTTCCACTGTATTGTTCTTAATAAGTTGCTTTTTCTTCACTTATGCAAACTGCCAGGATAATTAACGTGGAAGTTCCTAGTCTTTTGGATTATGCCACTGCTTGGTGTGTGAAATGGCTGGAGGCCAGTGGAATTACCATTATGGTAATCCATTGAAATGTCCTTCAAGCAGACCACTGAATTTACCACCACAACAAACATTTTCCACTGGTGATTTTATAATAACGTACTGTGAAATTATAAATTCCATGAAAACTCTCTGCACCCACAATTATTATATATGTTTGAAGATTGCACTCTAGTAAATTCAACTTTGATTTTACACACACATACCAACTCTCAGCATGAGAATTTGCTAAGATGTCCTTGGGTTTGTGTGGATGATTCTCTCTTTCCTTTCTACTCCTCTGCTCCACTATGTATTCGTTTAACTATCTCTACGTATCCCCTTCTCCTCTAGGGAGTCACTAAATACTGAGTTACTTACTGATGGAATGCACTAGACATATGAAACAGTAGGAAAGAAGATAATAATTAGAACTACTGGCCCACTCCCTTTGACTTGGAGAATTGTTTAGATCAGGAGTCCCCAACCCCAGGGCTGTGAACCAGTACCAGTGTGTGGCCTGTTAGGAACTGGGCCTCATAGCAAGAGGTGAGCAAAGCTGCATCTGTATTTGCAGCCACTCCCCAGTGTTAGCACCACCGCCTCAGCTCCACCTCATTCATCCACCTCAGATTATCAGGCATTAGATTTTCATAGGAGCACCAGTCCCTGGTGCCAAAAAGGTCTGGGATTACTGGTTTTAGATGGCTTATGAGGCTTTTTTATTTCACTATCTCCAATCCTTGTTTCTCTCCCAAACCCAGTACACTATAGATAATATCTTGTGTCCTTAAAGCTCTCGGAGGTGATGAAAACTGATTTAAGTCTTTATTAGAACATGTGTAGGAGGTTAGCTAGGCAAAGTGGCATAGGGAGGGCCATTCCAGGCTAAGAAAGCCATATAAGGGAGATAAAACATGAACTAGGTCAAGGAACTCAGTTCGTGTGCTGGGGGTGTGGGGTGCAGAGTGAATTAGTGAGAGCCCAGGTCCTCACTGAAAGGCCTATATATAACTCCAAAGAGTTTAGATTTTACACTGATGACACTGGGGAGCCACTATGTTATTTTTAAACAGAGCAGTGAGTGACTTCAGAATAGCCTTTTGGCAGTACAACTTAGGCTGCAGTTTTTAGAATGAATTGAAGGAAGTTTAAATCCTGAGATTAATTAGGAGATTAGTTAGAAGGCTGGTAGAGTAATCTAATTTAAAGTGTCTGAACTAAGATCTAATAAAGAAAGGAGAGATGAAGAGGGATGAATTTGAAAGCCAGCTAAAGGCTTCACAACTCAAAAGGATGGAGTGAGAAAGTAAGGAGGAATAAAGGATTAAGCCCAGGATTCCTGCTGGCACTTACTTGGTGGATGACCAGCAATTGCCACTGCCAGAGAATATAAGAGAAAGGGGAAAGGGAAAAAGCCAATCATGTAGTAGGATGAGGAGTTAAATTCTATACACATTAGAATCAAGACACTTTTGTACCATTCAAGTTATCTAGCAGACAGTTGGATATGTGGCTCTGGATCTCACAAGACATCTTGGTTTAAAGAAGTAATTTTATGTTTTATGTCTTATTTTTTAGAAGTTGTCAGCAAACAAGTGGTAGATGAAGCCAAGGGGATATATGAAACTGACTGCCTGAGGGTATAATGAAGTGAGAAGGGGGAACTATGAGAAAGGGCTAAGGGAACTCCCAACATTATAGATAGAGGTGTACAGAGAAAGGAGGGATCTAAGATAGTGGTATTTTACATTTTAATTTAAATGTTTAACTTCCTAACCATTAATAGTGAGGAAAATGAGGAGACCAAGAGTGAGTAGATTTAGAAAGTGTAGGAAAAGATGTTTAATCTAGAGAGTGGTCTTCAGAGTCATGCTCCTCCAGACATGCTAGGCCGAAAAGGAATGAATATGCTCATTGACATGGATTTAGTTGCTAGACCTTAGTGATGTTGGTTGGTAAGAGCAACTTCATGTAATGTATTCTTTTGAAATTATGCTTTTATCAGTCTTCTCCACTGGAGACATCTTTGCATTGTCCACAATACCTAAAACACAATAGACATACAATAAGTATTTATTGTGATCTCCCTTACTGTTAGGAGAAATTCTAACTGAAGGCTAGGTATGCTTTGCCAAAAGTTCATTAGTTGATGGATAGTGTAACAGTTTACGAGATTCTGCCTGTCACAAGATATTTGTGGGGGAAAAATCATAAAAAAGTTATTAGTCAAAACAGTTAAGAGAGTTTCTAAATTTGTTTTATTTGAGCATTAGGGGATTTTAGCATTTGTGATCATTAATACTTATATGTTATTGTGCAACAGTTTTTCTCTCTTCTGTTTCTTCTTCCTTGATATGCTGAAACCTCAGTTTCAGTTGAGGTCACTTGAACCTTATTTAGAAAGAACAGTAGAAAGAGAATGTTGTGGTGTGCTCTAAGAGTAAGATTATTTTGAAGTTAACTCCTCTTTGATATTTTTTAATGTGACTGCAATGTAACAAAATTAACATAATTGTAATATAAATTATTATACACAATTTGGATTTATCTGCTACTTTAAAAGAGCTTTTGGTCTTTGGAAACATGGAGTCTCGAGAGAGAGACATCCCCAGAGCTCTCCCCTTGAAGCAATAAAGTGAACATCTAAAACTCAACAACAAAAAAACAAACTGCACACCAGCATGTCTGAGTATGTGATCTGCACATAAGAGCAACCACAGGTCAGAACCCTGAGTGTCGGGCAGTGGACTGGGAAAAATAAAGAAGCTGCCTTTCACAGCCATCAGACCTACCTGCAGGAGGAGGGGGAGGGGAAGTAGTAGCGATTTCCATGAACAGTCCTTCCTAGGAAATCTGTGAGCTCGCTGGGGCCTGGCAGCTGCAGCGCCCAGTCATCAGGGCAGAAAGCAGAGAAATGGCCCAGGACCGCAGAGAAACAACTGCTGATTTTTGCTGGCCATGGTTGCAAAACTGAGGCTGAGCCAAAGCCCCAACTCTGAATGCAGAGGGCTCCTGCCCGCATACCCTCCGAGACCGATCACCACGGAGCCCCAGGGGAATCTGAGCAAATGCCGCCAAGACTGTCACTGACACTGACAGGGACTGAAACTGAGAGTACTGAGCATGATTAAATATCTACAAAAAAATTTAAAAAGCATTATTAAAGCTTTCTATAAAGTAGGGATCCAAGAGGCTTAGACACCGCCTACTGGAAACCAAAAGAAAAGCACCTTCTTTCTAACAGGCTAACGAGAGAACTTTACATAATAAATCTTCTTTCTAGAAAAACAGCAGAATACACTTCCATCAATGCCCAGGCAGAGAAATAGTCCATTAAACACCATGAACAACCAAGGTGCCAAAAATCTCAGAAAGAAAGAGAAAAACCTCCAAAATATAAGATTACAGACATAGAAATATGCCACTTTAATGACAGAGAATGCAGGATTTTACTTCTGAAAAAACTCAGTGGGTTCCGAAACGAGTCATACAAACAATTCCAGGAATTGAAAAACAACTAGACGAGCAGAGCAAGGAGATAAAAACCCTCAAAGGCAACAGAACAGATTTTCTAGAGATAATAAAACAAACAAACAAACAAACAAACAAACAAACACTGCAAGAGTTGAAAAATGAAACAGCAAGCTTGGGAAATAGAGTTGACCAAATGGAGGAAAGGATCAGTGACATCGAAGACAGAAATCTAGAAATGAAATTAATCAGAAAGAAATAGAGAAATGGAAGAATGAAAAATAATGAAAAAGAAATTCAAGAACTAGCTGATACTATCAGGAGAGGAAACATAAGAATAATAGGCATTATCAAAGGTGAAGAAAAGGAACAGGAACAAGGATTAGAAAGTATATATATACATACATACATACATACATACATACATACATACACACACACACACATACATACACACTGCATCCAGGAGACACATCTCAGCTTGAAAGACAAATAAAGACTCAAAGTGAAAGGGTGGAAAATGATATTTCAAGCAAATGGCATTCGGAGAAAAGCGGGAGTAGCGGTACTAATATCAGAGGAACTAGACTTCGAAATAAAAAAGGTAAAGAAAGATACTGAGGGATACTTCATAATGGTAAAAGGATCATGCGCCAAGAAGACATAACACTTATTACTATCTCTCCTCTCAATCAGGGAGCCCCGAAGTATGTAAAGCAATTACTAACAGAACTAAAGGGAGAAACAGACCAAAACACTATCGTAGAATCAGTCCTAAATATCCCACTGTCAGATACGGACAGGTCATCCAAACAAAAAATCAATAAGAAAATAGCATCCTTAAATGACACATTAGACCAACTGGACATAATTGACATTTACAGAGCCTTCCATCCCAAAACACCTGCTTATACATTCTTCTCTAGTACGTATGAAACATTCTCAAGATTCGACCACATACTGGGACACAGAGATAGCCTCAGCAAATATAAGAAGGTTGAACCCATACCAACCATATTCTCTGATCATAATGCTTTGAAACTAGATACCAACTGCAGAAAGAAAGCCGGAAGAACCACAAATATATGGAGATGAAATAACATACTACTGAAGAATAACCGAGTCAGAAAAGAAATAAAAAGATAGATCAAGAGATACATAGAAACAAAGATAATTATAGTACCACATATCAAAACTTTGGGGACATGGCAAAAGCGATCATAAGACAAAAATTCATATCATTACAGGCCTACCTCCAAAAACAAGACAAGCCTAAATAAATAATCTAATGTTTCATCTTTAGAAAAAAACTAGAAAAGGAAGAACAAATAAAGCCTAATGTCAGCAGAAGGAAAGAAATAATCAAAATTAGAGCAGAAATAAATGAAATTGAAAACAAAGAAAAAAATGGAAAAACCAAATGCATCAAAGAGTTGGTCCTTTGAAAGGGTTAATAAAATTGACAAACCCCTCACTAGACTCACTAGAGAAAAAAGATAAAGGACACACATCAACAAAATCAGAGATGAAAGTGGGGAAATTATGGCTGATATCACAGAAATACAAAAGATCATACAAGAATACTATGACAAAGTATATAAAACCAAATTTAATAACACAGAAATGGACCAGTACTTAGAAAAATACAACCTTCCTAGACTGAATCAGGAAGAATTGGAAAATCTAAATAGACCAATCAGGAGTGTAGAAATTGAAACAATCATCAAAAACTTACCAAAAAGTAAAAGTCCAGGACCAGATAGCTTCACCAGTGAATTCTACCAAACATTCAAAGAAGATGTAATACCTATCTCCTCAGAATCTTCCAAAAAAATCAAAGAGGAAGCAAAACTATCCAACACATTCTATGAGGCCAATATTACTCTGATGCCAATCTGGTAAAGATAACACAAAAAAAGAAAACTACAGACCAATATCTCTCATTAACACAGATACAAAAATCCTAAATAAGATACAAGTGAACCGAATACAGCAAATATTAGAAAGATTATACACCACGATAAAGTGGGCTTCATCCCAGAGGCACAGGGATGGTTCGCACTATGCAAATCAATTAAGGTGATACATTACATACACGTATTAAAAAAACAAGAATAATATGATCATATCAATAGATGCAGAAAAGCCTTTGACCTGATACAGCATCCATTTATGATCAAAACACTTAACGAATTCAGTATAGAAGGAAAGTACCTTAACATAATAAAGGGCATGTATGACAAACCCTCAGCCAACATTATACTTAATGGTGAAAAACTAAAAATCTTCCCTCTAAGATTAGGAACAAAGCAAGGCTTTCCACTACTGCCACCACTCTTATTCAATATAACATTGGCAGTCCTAGCGAGTACAGTCAGACAAGACAAAGATATAAAAGGCATCCAAACAGGAAACAAAGAGTCAAACTGTCACTATTTGCAGGTGACATTATTCTCTATATAGAAAACCCTAACGACTCTATAAGAGCAGTACTGGAAAAAATAAGCAAATACCATAAAGCTCTGGATACAAAATCAATGTTCAAAAATCCACAGCTTTCCTATAATATAATAATGAAGTGTCAGAAAAAGAAGTAGAAAAAATAATTCCTTTTGCAATTGCAACCAAAAGAATAAAATACCTGGGAATATATTTAATGCAACAAGTGAAGAAGTATATAATGAAAACTATAGACCCTATTAAATGAAATCAAATAAAACACAAAGAAATGAAAAGATATTCTGTGTTCTTGGATTGGAAGAATCAACATAGTTAAAATGATCATATTACCTAAAACATTATACAGATTCAATGCAATATCCATCAAAATCTCATCAGCATTTTTAAAGAAATATCAAAAAATCATCAAATTCATATGGAAGCACAAAATATCCCGAATTGTCAAAGCCATTCTGAGAAAAAGATTGAGGCTGGAGGCATCACTATGCCCAACTTCAAATTATACTACAGAGCAACAGTAATCTAAACAGCATGGGATCGGCAGCAAAACAGGCACGTTGACCAGTGGAACAGAATCGAGAGTCCAGAAGTAAACTCATATTCATATGGGCAAATAATTTTTGACAAAAAAAAGCTAAAAACATATATTGGAGAAAGGAAAGCCTCTTCAATAAATGGTGCTGAGAAAACTGAAAAGCCACCTGCAGAAGAATGAAACTAGACTATTGTCTATCACCACACACCAAAATTAACTCAAAATGGATTAAGGACCTGAATGTAAGACCTGAAACAATAAAATGCAGAGAAGAAAACATAAGAACGAAACTCAAGGACCTTAGTCTTAAAGAGGATTTTATGAATTTGACCTCAAAGGCAAGGGAAGTAAAAGGTAAAATAAATGAATGGGACTACATCAAACTAAAAAGCTTCTGCAAAGCAAAAGAAATCAACAACAAGGTAAAGAGGCAACCATCTTAAAGGAAAAATATATTTGCAAGTAACGCTTCTGATAAGGGCTTAATATCCAAAATATACAAAGAACTCATACAGCTCAATAACAGAAAAACAAATGGTCCAATCAAAAAATTGAAAGTGCATCTGAACAGACACTTCTCCCTAGAGGACATACAAATGGCTAACAAATATATGAAAAGATGCCCAACATCGCTAGCTAGTAGGGAAATGAAAATCAAAAACACAATGAGATACCATCTCACACCTGTTAGAGTAACTATAATCAACAGGATAAGGAATAACAAATGTTGGAGAGGATGTGGAGAAAAAGGAACCCTCATACACTGCTGGGACTGCAAATTGGTACAGCCACTATGGAAAACAGTATGGGGGTTCCTCGAAAAACTAAGAATTAATCTACCATATGATCCAGCAATCCCTCTACTGGGTATTTACCCTAAAGACTTGAAAACCCATATCTGAAAAGATATTTGCACATCAATGTTCATAGCAGCATTATTTACAGTGGCCAGGACATGGAAGCAACCAAAGTATCCTATGATAGATAATTGACTAAAGAAGCTGTGGTAAATATATACAATGGAATATTACTCAGCCATAAAAAGAGATGAAATACTGCCATTTGCAACAACGTGGATGGACTTTGAGATAATCATGCTAAGAGAAATAAGCCAGACAGAAAAAGTTGAAAAGAACATATCACTTATATGTGGGATATAAGCAACAAATGAACAGGACAGGACAAACAGAGGCTCATGGACCTGGACTATAGACTAGTGGTTACTAGTGGGGTGGGGGAGGAGGCTGGAGATAGACGGGGTAGAGGGGGTCGAATATAGGGGGATGGGGGAGGTCGAAGTGGGTATAGGGGATCAAATATATGGTAGTTGAATGAAACTAGACTTTGGGTGGTAAACACAATAGAATATACAGACGTCAATTTATAATGTACGCCTGTAAATTATATAACTGTATTAACCAGTTACCCCAATTTAATTAAATGTTACCCCATTTAACCAATTGTATTAACCAATGTTACCCCAACTTAATTTTTAAAAATATGATAAGAGCTTTGAATATATTTATCCATAATTAGATAATTTGTTTAATTTATATAGCATAATCACTCAGGCTTCAACATCTACTGTTCCCTGAGCCTCTAACTTACCAGCCTTTACAACCATGACCTAGTTCCTTAAAATCTGTATGTATTTTATATAAAATTTAAATATATATATACACATATGTAATCTCTTATTGGTTCTTTTTCTGTGGAGAACTGTACTACATGGGGAAACATACTTTTGCTTTATTATTTTGAGTATTTTGCTTTCCGTGTCTACCTCTGTGTTTCTTCTTGGTTTGTTCTGAAGTCTTGTGACAGACTTGAATATACATATAGGTCCATGAAAATGCTAAGATCTTACTGTATACTGCTAGCTATAGTGGTAGCTCTTAGATGAACAAGGCAAGGCTTGTAAGAGAAAGCTAAGCAGCATGCATTAGAAATCTGCAGGGAGTAATAACTTCTGCTTGTACAACTGGGGAAGTTTGGGGCTCCTTAAGGATGGGTGAGATTTAAATTACCGGCCTGTGGTGGAGAAAGTGGGTTTGTAAAAGTGTATCCAAGAAAGAGAGAACATGATGAACAAAGGACTTAGACTAAGGAAGTATATGTGTGTTGGGAATAAGAAAAAGAAAATGTTACCTACTATGTTCTGTTATTTTGCAGGGAACACTCTCTAAGGAGATATCTTCAGCACTAAACAGACCCTACAAAAGAGAAAGCCTCCAGTTTCCTCTCAGCAGCTATGAGTAAAAATGACTGCAAATGTGTACAAATGCAGGTACAGCAGTGCCCTCTTATTCTCAGGGGTATACTTTCCAAGACACCCAGTAGATTCTGAAACCATGGCTAGTACTGATCCCTAAATATACTCTTTTTTCTTTGCATTGTCCACAGTACCTAAATTAATGTGATAAATTAATTTAAAAACTATTCACAGTAAGAGAGTAACAACAATAACTAATAATAAAATAGAACAATTATAATAATATACTGTTATAAAAGTTATGTGAATGTGGTTTCTCTCTCTCAAAATATCTTATGGTATTGTACTCACCCTTCTTGTGATGTGAGATGATACAATACCTCCATCATGAAATGAAGTGAGGTGAATGACATAAGCACTATGACATAGTGTTAGGTTACTATAAGTGTTACTTGAACACAAGTATTGCAATACTGAGACAGTCAATCTGATAACAGAGATTGCTACTAAGTGACTAACGGGTGGGGAGTTCATACAGCATGGATGCACTGGACAAAGGGATGATTCACATCTTGGGTGGGACAGAACCAGGCAGCATGAGATTCCATCATGTTACTCAGAATAGCACACACTTTAAAATTTATGAACTGTTTATTTCTGGAATTTTCAGACCACAGTTGACTGTAGGTAACTGAAACCATAGAAAGTGACAGTGTAGAAAAGGGGGAACTATTGTACAAACAAAATGTGGTATATCCATACAATGGAATTTTATTCAGTCACAGAAGGAATTAAGTACTGATTCATGTTATATAACATAAAGGAATCCTGAAAACAGTGCTAAGTAAAATAAGTCAGACACAAGAGGCCACATATTGTATGATTCTATTAATATAAAATGTCCAGAGTAAGCAAATCCATAGAGACAGAAAGCAGGAGGGAGGGATGGGACGTGTCTGCTAAAGGGTCCAGTGTTTCTGCAGATGAAAATATTCTATAATTAGATAGTGGTAATGATTGTACAACTTTGTGAACATACTAAAAAAGCAATGAAATGTATATTTGATAAAGGTAATTTTTATGATACATGACTCATATCTCATTGTTTACAAATTATATGTGATAAATATGTATGCCCTTATATGGAAAGATCTATAATACATTAAGTTTTTTTAAAAAGCCGACAGAACAATTGTACTGTGTTCTGTTTATATTTTTTAAAAGCATATACAAACATGCTTTTATTTGCATAGAAAACATCTGTAACCATATAGACAAAAAAACTAACAATGACTGCCATTAGGGAGATAAGACTTATTTTTCATGGGTGTTTTTTGAGTTTAAGTGTTTTGCCATGTGCATGTATTACTCTTATAATAAAGACTACAAAGCACCCAAAATGTCTATATTGAGAAAAAACACTGAATAATACTGTATTTACCACTACTAGAAAGTAAAAACACATTCATGTCTTATTATAGTGGGAAATCTCCAGTACACATCTAGCCTTCTGCTTAAATTCTTCCAATCTATGAGGTATGTAATAAAATGTGAGTCCTATATATACCTGTGATGAAATATACATTTGGTGAAACCCTAATGTAATATAATCTTAATGTGAATGTTACTCTACAATGAAACATTTTTTTACTGTTAGACATGATACTTTAGTACTTTAAAAATAAGGAAGTAAAGCATTTCTCCTCTGGAAAACATGGAAAATAAAATATTTAAACTGCGCCTGTGTCTCCCAAGTTTAGGCAGCAACCGAATAATTTAAATAATATCTTAAAATCGAAAGGGAACTTAATAAATCATCTGGGTCCCACCCCCTACAAAATGCTTAATTCTTCTTTAAGCTACCATCCCTACCAGGAGATCAACTAGTTTTTCTTTGAGCACTTTCAGTGACAGGTACTCCCTGTACTTTGAGAAGGCCCCTTCCATTTTTGTATAGCTTTATTTAAAACTCTCCCTCATAATGAGGTGATATCTAGCTCTTTGAAGCTTCTGCCTACTGAATCTAGTCTTTAAATTCCACATATATAACTTACATGTGTGTATTTATTCACTTATAATCTATTTGCTTATATAAAAAAAATTTCTTGGGTTAAATAAATTATGAAAAATTCTAAAGCAGGCATCATTATCCACATTTTTATCCTAGGTGTATATTTTTTCAAAATAAAAATTAATAAATGAGAGGATCTTTTTCTCAAAAATGGTCAGGAATAAGATTTCTGACGTCTTTCCTATTCTTTATGTATTCATAGTCAGAATTAAAGTGTATTTTTAAATGCTTGAAGAATTATATTTCACAGAACTTTATCTTACCCTCTGAGAATGGTCACTTTCTACTCCATATTACAGATACTTTTGCCCTTGCCATCTCCCCTCTAGACTCTCCACTAGACTAAGGCAGGTTCCAGGTGAGTCCCTCCTCACTGTACTGGCTAATGGAAATTACAATGGCCCTAGGATCATGAAATCTGAATTCAAGTCCCAGTTCTTTCTAAGTAGCTTGTTACCTTTCCCAAGTCTCTGAACATCTATGGGCTTTAATTTCTTTATCTCTAAACTGAGAGAGCTGATACATATGGTCGCATTCGGATCTAAATATTTTATTATCCTGAGTTAAATTTTATCTATGTAGCCATCAATGGACCTTTCTACTCCTTTATCAGTGGACTTCAGTTCAACTCAGGAGGGAAGCTTTGCCACTGCTATTATTTGGAAGTCATGCTCTCTAATTCCCTTAAGAGTAATATATCAGAAAAGACAAAGTAAAATCACAGTAAGGTACTAATATACTCAGGAAATTTATTGTTAAAGCAGAAGGCTTTTCAGTCAATCCAATCTGTATTTACTGTTTCAAGGCATGTAAAACAATATTATATGTCCTTAAAAGATTGTAAAAGTTGTGTGTTTTGCTAGTTGATTGATGTTGCAATAATGCACAAGTTTAATCATTACTTAAGCATGATAATTACATTACTAAATTCAGTATGACACTAGTTCTCCATCCTGACTCCAAGATCTTATCTGTAAGATCTATGTCATCTAAACATCTCTCCATTTTATTGCCCTTATCATGATTTATTGTTAAAAATATAAATAGTTAAAGGTATAATAGATTCTTGTCTGTGTGATACATGTTTCTTAAATGTAGTACTTTGCCTTACAAACTAAAAAAATATTGCCTATATAAACATATATTTAAATAATATACTGTCAAAGTAGCAAGATGGCATATAGACTCACTCTGAAATGTCTCATTAGCAAAGATTAGGGTAAGTCTCTAGTTTCAAGTTTTGAGATGTAATTAAATCTTAATAACTAACAAGAATTTAGAAAGGGCATAAATAAGTCAAACTTCTGCTTCTGGAAAGATGAAGTAGATGTGCTTTTCCCTATTCCTCCTACAAAGAACAGCTAAAAACCACGAGCATTGTATGTAAAACAAACACAAGAATGCTCTAAAACTAAAGAGAATAAGCAGATTGACTAGGGACCTCAGAATCCAAGGAACAACACAGTGGTGAGTTCCCTCAATTTTCTTATAGCCTCATGAAGCTGAGGAAGCTGGCAATCTAGAAATAAATTTGAGCACAAAAGAATGAAAGCCCTAAGAAAAGTCTGCTCTCCAGCAGAAAGATCAGGAAAGAGGCAGCTTAGCAGGACAGATACTTTTAGACAATAACCATTTTACTCCAGCTAAACCCCACAAAAAAAAAAATGTGACTATACCCATGTCACCAAAGGCTTAGTGAGGAGCCTAAACTACTTTCACAAGGCTATCATGAGGTATGCCTCCCCTTCTCTGATGGGATGGTATAAGAGAAAGCCTAGTGGGAAGTCAGGACTTTCGCCACTGCCCAGAGGTAACATGGCCATCCCCCTTCATGCTGTCAGTGGAGGCCAGGTAGAGAATAGTAACAAGGCACTCCTACCCCTTTCAGTCAGGGAGATATCACTGAAGGACTAATGTGGAAACCAGTACTTACACCCTCACACATCAGTTAATAAGGAACTGCCCTTTAAGTGTCAAAGGAGGTCAAATGGGGAATCTGGACATCTAGAGACCCACCTAGCAATAATGAGGCAGCATTGGACCTCTGCCCGACAAAGTGGTATCAGGAGAAACCAGCTAAAACAGACAGTTTCAGTAAGATCCAGAATCTCGTGACATAATGACTAAAAATTTGAGGTCTCTATAAAAAAAATCACTTGTCATAACAACAGTCAGAAAGATCTCAAGCTGGTAACAAAAGAATCAACAGATGTCAACACCAAGATGACAAGAGATGTTAAAATTATCTGACAAAGATTTAAAGCAGCCATAATAAAAATGCTTCAATGAGCAATTATTAACATGCTTGAGACAAATGAAAAAAGAGTCTCGGCAAAGAAAGTCTCAGAAAAGAAACAGAAGACAAACGAAGAATGAAATGGAACTTTTAAAACTGAAAAATATAATAGCTGAAATAAAATACTCACTCATAAAACAGGCTCCATAGCAGAATAGAAGGAGCAGAGAAGAAAATCAGTGAACACAAAGATAGAATGATATTAATTAACCAACTTGAACAAGAGAGAAAAAGATAATAAACAAACAGAGTATCAAGGATTTGAGGGACTATAATTAAAGATCTAACATTTGTGTTATCAGAGCCCCAGAAGAATAGAAAAAGAGGGTGAGTGTAAAAAAGTTGTCAAAGAAATAATGGCTGACAACTTCTCAAATTTGGCAAAAGAAATATACATACAAACTCAAAAAGCTATGTAAATACGATGAAGGATAAATCCAAAGAAATCTACTCAAAGATACATGCTGACAAAAAAAAATGTTGAAGTCAGCAACAGAGTAATGACACTTTACCTAAAGAGGAAAACAATTCACGGACAGTAGATTTTTCGTCAGAAACAATGGAGGCTATAAGTAAAAGGCGCACAAGATTTTTCAAGCGCTGAAAGAAAGCAACTGTCAACTCAGAATCCTATATCCAGTAAAAATATTCTCAGATGAGGGAAAACAAAGAATTTATCACCAGCCAACCTACTCTAAAGAATGGCAAAAGGAAATTCCATAAACTGAAAAGAAATGATAAAAGAAGGAATCTTGGAATACCAGGATGTAAAAAAACATGGTAAAAAAATATGTGTATATACAATATTTCTCTTCTTCCTTATCTTGAGTTTCCTAGATTATTTTTGAGGTGATGGAATAGTTCTATATCTTGATTGTGGAGGTGGTTACACAAATCTATAATGTGATAAAATGGCATGGAATGATACAAAAACATTGTAATTGTCAATTTCTGGAATTTAGTAATTTACGATAGTCATATTGGGGGAAACTGGATGAAGAGTACAACAGACCTCTCTGTACTACCTTCAGGTTACTGTGAATCTGTTATTATTTCAAAATAAAGCTTTTTAAAAGTCTAACCAAAACCAAGTCATTCCCTAATACTGAGAAAATTTTAAATAAATTCTAGTAAGAGTTAAGTCACTCACAGTCTGCTGGTCATTTTTTGTCATTTTCTTTAATTATTTGTCCAAATTTACAATAACAAGTAAATTTCCTGCTAAATATCCCATATTACTTGATGATTAAATTGCTGATGTGGTCACTTACACCTCATTATTTCGATATTTTTCTTCTGTAGACATTTACCTTAGCTGAAAAAATAAATTTGAACCTAACTGCCAAAGTTCCTTTGAAAATCAAATGATAGCTAGCATTCAATGAATCTTTTAATATTCTAGGTACTGCCTAAACACATGATTCATTACTTTAATTAATTACTATAAAATTCTTGTTTTCTCCATTTGAGATGAGGAAACTAAGACTCAATGAAAAGAAGTAATATGCTTAATATGCTTATTAACGTGCAATTAGCAAACAATTGAGTCTGATTTTAAGTCAGGCTTAGTCTTCATTCTTAACCACAACTACACTATAACTCCACAATGCTTAAGTACTATTTTATGTAATGCACAGTCAAGACATGTGCTAATGTCTATTGAATGATTCCTATTAAATCCTACACGGAAAATTATTTCAATCAGGATTTAAATCATTGGAAATTAGAATAAATGTTTTTCAGTAGATTAAAGGGATGAAATCACGGGAACTGATTTTACATCATAAAGGCATATTCAATAGTATGACTTCCCTACAATATTATGACAATAAGTCTCATAATGGTGTATAATGCCAAAAACTGGTTGTTACAGATTTTCAGGTTTTCATAGAGGCAAAAGAAGAATATAATGGGCCAACGTTTACCAGATTTTATGTAGCCTAACAAAGTAAGCAAAAGAATGACAAAAAAAAATTATATATTTTTTGTTAAAATGCTTTTAATTTTCAAAAGCCAACATAAAGTTACCTTTAAATTATGTGGCCATATAAAGATATTACAAAATAGATGTTTACACATTTAATTGTATACCATTTGAAACAAATTCTTTTTGAGTAAGTTTCTTAAATGTTTTATAAATATGCCAGCCTCAAATCAACACAACTTGAACTTTCATCTAATTGGAAATTTCCCTCTATTTTTTAGGGAAAAAAATAAATGACAAGAATACAAACTGTTCAATATATGTTTTTTGAAGCTGTAAATTTAAAGACTTTTAAAACTCTAAGTTAAAGCTATTCCCTGGGTCTTTTCCATAGCCATAGATTTGTTGCCTCTAAAGAAATACTCGTCCCTAGCTATACAAATGAGATACACAGTAGTACCCCTCTTATGCCCAGTTTTGCTTCCTGAGGTTTTCGTTACCTATTGTCACCATGATCCAAAAATATTAAATGGAAAACTCCAGAAATAAACAATTCATAAATTTTAAATTATGCTATGCTTTGAGTAATACGATGAAATCTCAGGCTGTCTCCTGACATCCCACACCATCCTGTTCAGTCCCACCCAGAACATGAATCATCCCTTTCTCCAGCATCTCCACGCTATATACATTAACTGCCTTGTTAGTCACTTAGTAACCCTCTCGATTATCAGATTGATCATCGCACTATCATGTTGGCAATTTGAGTATGCCAAAGAGAAGCTATAAAATGCTTCTTTTAAGTAAAAAGGTGAGTATACTACAAATAAGATATTTTAAGAGATCAAAATCACATAACTTTTATTAGTCTATTATTGTAATTGTTCTATTTCACTATTAGTTGTCGTTGCTAATCTCTTCCTGTGCCTAATTTATAAATTAAACTTTATCATAGGTATGTATGTATAGGGAAAAATATAGTGTATATAGGGTTCAGTACTATCCTTGGTTTCAAGCATCCACTGGAAGTCTTGGAATGTATCCCCCATGAATAAAGAGGGGACTACTGTATCACTGAAGTAATAAATCTTGCTCCGCATGCACACTGTTTTGCTTGTTTATACAAGGTCAGAATTTTCACAGAGGTACATGAGGTAAAGGTTCTCCCCTCACGCCTTTCATTTTTACAGAAAGTTTAATGTAGGACAGATTGCTTATTATTCTCTTTGCCCATGTTTTTTTTACCAAAATAAAATATTATGTTTTAGCTTTCTACCAAACCATTTTTGAATAAAATAGCTCCCAAAAGCATTAGAAGGGCTCATCCCACTTTATACTCACCAAATGACTGGCAAAATACCAAGGCTTGATAGTGCAGTTGCTATCATGTTCTCAATTACTTCAGGAATTTTTAACATTTATTGGCATAACGTGAGAGCTTATATAACTATCTAAAATATGTCATGATTAATACATGAGCATTACTAATATTACAAGCTTGCTGCTTGGGCTTACTTTTTCCATTAAGAAAATGCTGACGTTATGCTAATTATCATGGGAATACATGGTATATTACATTTTCACCTTTTTGCCAAAATTTTACAATCCATTAAGTTCATATTTCTTAATTGGCACATTAGCCAAATGACCCATTTGGCCTTCTACTCAGTCCACCTATGAGTCAAACAAACCTTTTTCATTGTATCACTTACTCAAAAACTGCTAATGATTTCTCTTTGTAGCCTGGTATTCAAATCCCTCAATTTTCTAGCTCCATTTTTCTGCTTTCTCTGTTACTAATAAATGCCACTCAGTTAAATAGATCCAAAAAGTCAGTTGTACATTCTTATCTTTGCACTTTTATTTACACATTCTCTATACCTGGAATCTCTTCTCCTACCAAAATCCTACCCACCTGTCAAGGCTCACCTCTAAGCCTTAAGAATCCTTAGTTGAACCTACCTTGACTAGTCCAGGCATATCTACTCTTTTGGCAGTTTTTTAAATGTCTGTACACACCATCTGTCAATAACATTGCAAGCTTCTTGAAGACAGAAATCCTTGAGCAAATAATTTAACTTCTCCCTCTACATTAGATTATATCTTTTTTAAAAATGGAATTATTAAATGATCCCTAGGGTTCCTTCTGACTCTAAAATCTTAAATATCTCTTTCTTTTTTCTTTTCAATAAGTTTCAAGTGTACATTTCAACAGCAAGTCACGTATGTGTGTGTGTGTATTTCACATTGTTTGTTCACCACCCATAGATTTCTTTCTATCATCACATATTTGACTCCTTTTACCACATCTACCTGCCCCCTCCCCACCAGTCTACTGTCCAAATCCATGAGTGTCTGTTTGTCATGTTTGTTTGTTGCTTTTAGATTTACATCACACATAGAAGTGATGTTATGTGGTTTTCAACTTTTTGTGTCTGGCTTATATCGCTTAGCATGATTACCTTGAGGTCTATCCATGTTGTCATGAATGGCAGTATCTCATCTCTTCTTATGGCTGAGTAATATTCCATTGTATATGTCTACCACAGCTTCTTTACCCAACCTTCTACTGTAGGACACTTTGGTTGCTTCCATATCCTGGCCACTGTGAATAATGCTGTTATGAACATCGATGTGCAAATATTTTTTCAAATGTGAGTTTTTCAAGTCTTGGGGGTAGAGGGATTGCTGGATCATATGGTAGATCAATTCTTAGTTTTTTTAAGATCCTCCATACTGTTTTCCATAGTGGCCGTACCAGTTTGCAGTCCCACCAGCAGTGTATGAAGATTCCTTTTCCTCCGCATCCTCTCCAACATTTGTTATTACTTGTCCTGTTGATAATAACCATTCTAACAGGTGTGAGATGGTATCTTCTCATAGTGGTTTTGATTTGCATTTCCCTAATAGCTAGTAAAGTTGAGCATCCTTTTATATGTTTGTTGGCCATTTGTATATCTTCTTGGGAGAAGTGTCTGTTCAGGTCCTCTGCCCATTTTTTAATTGGACTGTTTGTTTTGTTATTGTTGTTGTCGTTGTTGTGGTTGTTGTTGTTACTGAGTTGTACTTCTTTGTATATTTTAGATTTTAGGCCCTTATCAGAGGCATTGCTTGCAAATATATTTTCCCATTCAGATGGTTGTTTCTTTGCCTTGTCGACGGTTTCTTTTGCTTTGCAGAAGCTTTTTAGTTTGATGTAGTCCCATTCATTTATTTTTGCCTTTACTTCCCTTGCCTTTGAGGTCAAATTCATAAAATCCTCTTTAAGTTCAAGGTCTTTGAATTTAGTTCCTATGTTTTCTTCTATGCATTTAATTGTTTCAGGTCTTATATTCAGGTCCTTAATCCATTTTGAGTTAATTTACACATCTATTTATTGTACCTCCTATTGTATTTTATATTGTATATTACAGTTATCTGATAAATATTTATGTCCACCTGACTTTTCCAATACTTATTGTAAAATTACACAATGCCGGCTAGTGGAAAATACTCGAAATATTGCAATTTTCAGATGGCAAACAGAAAGAACTGATAGTATAATCAAGCAGCCATAATTAGTAAGCTATATATTCATTCACGTTCTCATTCAAAAACATAAACTAAACATCAGGTCCAGATATCACACCGGACAACACAGAGATGACTGACTTAGCCCCTGCCCTTAAGAAACTCAAAATCCAAAGGGAGAGGCAGAGAAGTAAAAACATTACTTATAATAAAGATTGCTAAGGAGAGGCACAAACAATACTATAGAAATATATAAAAGAAATGCCTAGTAGAGTCTGTGAAGTTGAGGAGGCTCAAGAAAATATTCCCAAGATAGATGACAACTAAACTGAATCCTGAAGGACAAGAAGTAGTCAGCATTTTGGAGAGAGTAGCAAGTAGAAAAGTGTGAGGATAAGAGAACATGGTCACAATTGTCATCTTGTAATCTCCATTTAAGTCACCAGAAAGGGATAACATGACCTAGAAGGAACTTGAGGCACACAAAGAAAGAATAAGGGTTTATAAGTAAGCGCAGCACTTCAGCTTAATGGAGCTAGAGACCAACTTCCATTTTCTTCCTTATAGTTATGACTGAATGCAACTAAAGAGTACCAAGAGGGACACAGAAGGCCTTATAAGAGTGAGCAGACTACTGGGAATTCCTCTGAGAACGAAGGTATGACTTTCACTTTTCATGACTTCATCTCCAGCACCTGGATCAGAAGTTACTTGCTAATTTTTCTTGAATGAATTTATATAAAATGTCTCATTCTCTCTCATCAGAAAAATAGTGCTGTCCTGTATTGTAAGGCTAATTAAAACCAGTGAGTCTCTTTCATGTGCCAAGAAAGCAGATTCATCTTTAAAACAGGTAGGCGTACCTAACGCACATGCAGAGTCACTTAGAGCTGCTCTAAATCATTTAAGAGTCTAAACCACTTTTAGCACTAACTTAAGCAGAAAATCAAACTATTATGAAGTAATAATTTATGGTTATGTTGTAATGGTTTCTTTTCTTAATCAATAAATGAAATCTCAAGTCATAGAAAACTCAATATTCACATTACTCTAGATCCTCTTCTCTAAATGGCATGATACTTTCTCACTCAGAATGACCCTCTTAAACCAGACCAATCTGGCTTGCCTTAAATGAGCACATTTCAAATCTCTTTCCACACAGCCCAATATCATAATAGCTTAATAAACAAACTTAGCAATGAAAAAAAGGCATTATCACAATATAGACCCCAAAATTCCTAAATCAAGCATCCTTTTTTTTTAACTCCACAGCACCTGATTCCCTAACTGCAGGTAATGTGAACTGTTAATCTCCATGATAAAGATGTGCTTCTACATAATTAATATAAAGGTACACTTAGTCTTCTTCTTCCAATGACAGCAGTGCCATCTTGTCTGATTCTATCCTACCCACTAGCTGTGAGATTACCACACAGTTGCCACACATGATGTGCAGAGAATCCATATAAGCCAATAAAAAATACATAAAATTCACCACAACACATTCTGAGTGAATCAAGTCACATTAACTTCAAATGAAACTACTTTAGCCCCTGAATAGAAACGCAACTCAGGAATATACTAAGCACAGAAAAACACTGAGGCAGCGTAAAATAGCATTTCAAAATCCTCTGAATGAAAACATAAGTGCCAAAATATATAAGGAACTCATACAACTAAAAAAAAAACAATCCAATTAAAAAATGGGCAGAAGACCTGAGTAGATATTTCTCCAAAGAGGAAATACAAATGGCCAATAAACATGAAAAGATGCTCAAGATCACTAATCATCAGAGAAATGCACATTAAAACCACAATGAAGACTACGGCCATGCCACCCTGAACATGCCCAATCTCATCTAATCTCGGAAGCTAAGCAGGGTCAGATCTGGTTAGTACTTGGATGGGAGACCACCTAGGAAGACCAGGTGCTGTAGATATTTTTTAAAAACACAATGAAATATCACTTCACACCTGTCAGATTGACTATCATCAATAAGTCAAAAAAAAAGTGTTGGTGAGGATGTGGAGCAAAGAGAAACCTGATACACGATTGATGGGAGTGCAAATTGGTACAGCCACTATGGAAAACAGTCTGAAGGTTCCTCAAAATTAAAAATAAAGGTACCTTTTGACCCAGAAATTGCACTTCTGGGTATTTATCCAAAGAAAACCAAAACAATAATTCATAAAGATCTATTCACAGAAGTGCTATTCACAATAGCCAAGATATGGAAGCAACATAAATGCCCATCAACAAATGATCGGGTAAAGAAATTGTGGTTCAATATGTAAAATGGAACATTACTTAGCCATAAAAAATGAAATTCTGCCATTTGCAATGACATGCATGGACCTACAGGCTATTATGCTGAGTGAAATAAGTCAGACAGAGAAAGATAAATACCATATGATTTCACTTATATGCGGAATCTAAGGAACATAAAGAACAAACTAATCGAAAACAGACTCACAAATATAGAGGACAATTGGGTGACAGCCAAAGGGGAGGGAGGTTTGGGGGCCTGTAAATGAGGTGAAGGGTTAAAGAAGTACAAATTAGTAGTTGATAGATGGTCATGGGGATGGGGAGCACAGCATAGGGAATGCAGTCAACAGTAATGTCATGGCTAGGTGTAGAACCAGAGAGAAGATAAACCAGGAGACTGTTTCATAAACTATAGAAATGTTTAACCAATGCACTGTATACATGAAACTAATAATAAAATAAAATAAAATAAAATACTTCAAAAAGGAAAATATAGGTGAAATCAAGAGTAGCAAGTAACTGATCCAAGATGAACTCATTTTAAAAGGCACCTATGTTTTTTAAGACATCTAATTATGTCCAAAGTTTTTTAAATAACAATAAAAAGTAAGTACCCACTCTTTCACCTGAAAAATAACACTGACTATAACAAATTCCTGTAATGAAGAAATGGAAACAGCTCTCTCCCATTCTACACACACAGTTATTTGGTTTGGTTACTCCCACTAGGCACATATGTAACCATGACTATAACAAATGACTATATTTTGGTGAAGTCTGAGTGGCTGAAAAATCTTTACAGATTTTTTCTTCAAAAAATTTTTAATTATTTCACAATAACTGTATACAATATCCTGCAATACATTTTATAACACTGATAAAGGTGTTGCTTTTATCACAACCATCTATTCATTAATAACCTATGTCAGGCATAACCTTTATAAATAGTGAAACATAGTGTATATACGAAATTTCTCAGGCATCTGTGACTCTAGCCCACACTAAAAGCATGCATAGAAAAGGGGGTAGCCATTCACAATAGTGGGTTTAGCAGTTTTGTTTTAAAATACAAGTCTGGCTTCATTATGTGGTGCTAACATCAATATGTTTGTGATAAAAACATAATAATCAAATCTATATAATTCAGTTTGGATGGAGAATTCAAAATCAGATAAATACATAATCCTTTGAAAGATTAGTCACTGAACAAAATGAAATTAAAATAAGAAGGCATTTTACAGCAATTTGGAGCTAGACTACAAAAAACAGCAAAGGATCAAAATTACACTGAGCAAGGATCTATGAACATTATGTAGGGAACCAATGGTACCAGTAGGCACACTAGTTTCATCTCTTTCATGGCCACATTTGTTACAAAACACATGTTTCTCTTTTAAAGTATACAGTATATTAGTTAGACATTAATATAGTTTATAAAACGACCCCCTAATTGCTCTTTCTCTCCTCTGGTTCTCCATCACTACATTAATGCTAACTGCATTCCTTATGCTGTGCTCCCCATCCCCATGACCATCTACCAACTACTAATTTGTACTTCTTTAACCCTTCACCTCATTCTCCAAGCTCCCCTCCCCTCTGGCTGTCACCCAATTGTCTTCTATACTTGTGAGTCTGTTTTCGATTAGTTTGTTCTTTATGTTCCTTAGATTCCGCATATAAGTGAAGTCATATGATATTTATCTTTCTCTGTCTGACTTATTTCACTCAGCATAATAACCTGTAGGTCCATGCATGTCATTGCAAATGGTAGGACTTCATTTTTATGGCTGAGTAATATTCCATTGTATACATGATAGTTGAATTATAGCTCAATAAAGCTGTTACATTTTTAAAAAAACACAACTGTGAATTCAAATATGTGCATAAAAACAGAGCTCTGATTGACTGTCAATATAAAAGATTCTAAATTTGATTTCCCCTTGGAGTTTTTTTCCCAGTTCAAAATAAACATGCGCACACACATGCAATGAACATGTACATATGCACAGAGGTACAAGCATTAAAATATTCAAAATACTTTCTTCATTTTTCAGTAAGACCCTTCTTCCCATAAAAAGTACCTTATTCAAAATATTTTGCCAACTTTTTTCCTTGAGGTATAATGGACATCTCTCCAACTCTAACACCCTACTCTGATCATTCCTCTGTATTTCCATAGAATCTTTTCTAATGTGCCTTGTTTAGCTATCATGCTTTCTTATAGTATGTCCCCTATGATAGAATAAAAGGGCGTGTTAGTTAAAAAGCACAGACCTTAAAACTAGATTGCATGGATTTTAATGCTAGCTCTTCCACTTATCAGATGTGTAGCCTTGGGGAAGTTATCTAACATCTCTGTGCCTCGGCTTCCTAATCTGTAAAATGAGGATAATAATAGCCCTTACTTCACAGAATTATTAAGCCATTTAAACGTGTTTTTATATATATATATATGTATACATATATATACGTATATATATGTATATATGTGTATATATATGTATACATATATAAACACATTTAAATATATACATATATATACGTATATATGTGTATATTTACATATATGTGTATATATGTAGATATACACATGTATATACACACGTATATACACGTGTGTATATACATGTATATATCTACATATATATATATATGTATATATATATATAAAGCACTTAGAATGGTGCCAGACTCACGGAGAATGCTATAATAATTTATTAATTACTGACTGGTATTAGTATTAGCACTGGGTGATATCAAGTTTCTTCATGTTCTCTGTTACCCTTGCTAGATTATAGGCTATTTCAGGGCAGTGGTACTTTTTCACTCTCCTAGTAGAGTGTTTACATATAATTACTCAATAAATGCTTGCTCATGAATGTTTAAATGATAACCACACCTATAAGATACCAAAAGCACTTAAAAAATTCCTTCATAGGTCCAAAACTCATTTTGATAAATACCGAATTGTGCAAGAAGATATACAGGTACACAGGTGTAATGATTGATATTTCCACTGCTAAAGTTTCATTTCATCCAAACTGAAAGACTAGTTATGAAAAGATCCTTTGGGCTATAGAACTTTTCATGTGATTAGTGCAAAAAGATTGGATAAGAAACCAAGGGCCCTAAATTCTGCTCCTAGATCCACCTCAACATGTCCTTCTGCAAATCACTTTACTTCATTGTGCATACTCCACTGAAGTAAGGATAATTAACCATGCTTCAAAAGAAAGCTGCTCTATAAATAAAGGGTATTATCTTTAACATTTGAGCTCATGACTTGAGGGTAGAGTAAGTCTAATTTTCCTAAAACTACTTGGAACATTGTCTTTTTGTGTTCATATATGCTGCTGACTATCCATAAATGCAGGTAATGCTACTAATATATCTCATTACTATGATGACCTAGGCTTTTTCAGTACTTGAATGTGTGTTATCATAATAATCATCACAAAACACTGTGAAATATACACTATCTGAGCAATGTGTTTCCTGGCCTTTTCCCTTCTGTGTGCCTATGGTATTTCTTAACCAAGTCACCTACCCAAGGATCATCTGTTTCATCATTGGAATACAGGAGAACATTGGAACACAGGAGAGCAGGAACACTCTCTACATGAACCTCTCACTCAAAAGGTTAGACCAGCCCTCCACAACTGAAGCTGCTCTCAATAACCTATTTTAGACTTATGCATTCATTTAGCAAAACTGCTATTGACCTTTTATCATCTCTAAGGAATTATTTGATTTGCTCCTAGACTTAACTATAATAAAAACCTAAGATAACCATAACAATTAAAAATCTATAGAAGACATTATTTAAATAGTAGTGTCCCTCTTCCCAGTGGCTGAACTTTTATAAATGTTTCAATATTTCCTTCTTTTTGAAATTGAAATCTGGAATAAAGATAAATCAGGAAAATGTATTACATTTTTAATGACCAGAACACCAAATTTTTCCTGTTTAAAAGACAAAATTTTTGGTTTTGTATATTTCCCTGCACCTCCCTTTCCATTCAAAATGGAGATTAAAATTTTAAATCCATTTAAGCTTAATAGTATATTGTATTTATTTATTTTTAATTAAGTGTATTGAGGTAACATTGGTTAATACAATTATATAATTTCCAGGTGTACATTACAATTTGACATCTGTATATTCTATTGTGTTTACCACCTAAAGTCCAGTTTCGTATATTTTATTTAAATATATACAGGGCCAATGAAGATTTAATCCATAAAATTTTAATCATAATTTTAACCCAGTATCATAGTTAAATATATAGAGGGCCAATCATTTTTTTTAAATTTGATATTTTCCTTGTATTTAATGTGATCACTTTGAATACATAATAAGCCAAGCATTTAACATAAATTTTCTTGTATTCCAGAAAACTAGTATTACTTCTAAATATAATCTCCTTGCCATTTAAGAGATTCATGTTCAAAAAATAGACCAGCCTTCACAAAGTCTGAAAGAAGCTCAGTTTTAAATTGCTTAATACCCAGTTAGACTAAGGAAGCATTTCCATACAATTATATACATAGTGCCTGCTAGAAGTAAAAGTTAATTCCTTCCAGAAGAAGAAAAAAGCATCTAGAAGCTATGGGGAATCTCCAATTAGGAGAGTGATTATATTAATGATTCTTTACATATGGATGACACATTTCTTTTTACGAAGTCCTCTCACAACATAATTCCTCCAATGACTCAGTGAAGTAGATTTAGCTCGTTTTACAGATGAGGAACATGAAACAGACTTTACCAAGAATTCCAGAAAGTAGTTACTAGATTCTAGATGTATTTAGCTTCCCTTACCTCACATATCCATAGGCTTTTAAAGAAGTGTAAGAATGCGATAGATTCTTCAAACTAATATGATTGCTGATATATGTGTGTGTGTATGTATGTATGTGTGTGTGTGTGTATATATATATAATCAGTTTTTAACATGTTTGACCAAAAATAAATGCTTGTTGAGATCATGAAAAAAATAGCATTCCAGCTAGGATTGAGACAATATAAAGACAGACACAATTTTCCCTCACTTCTGGTTCACATATAAATTCCTATAGTATGATCCAAGTTTTAACTAGTTATGCCATAAATCTATGTCAATAATAACTATATCTACAGTGTAGCTTGAACTGTGCTTAGCACTTCGTAAACATTACTTCATTTAATCCTTAAAACCACCAGATGAGATCGTTCACAGAGGAGGCAAACAGGTTCAGAGAGGTAAAGAGAGTTGCCTAAAATCACATTGCCAACAAGAAATAAAGCAGAATTTGAATCCAAGCCTGTGATTCCAGGGCCCAAAATCTTAGCCATTAAGCTCTACTGTCTTCCCACTGAAAAATATTTAAAGGCAGAACAGAAAAATTTATTAAAATAAAGTCTTCTTCAAAAAATATATGGCCATTTTTATAAAGTGGCACCAGGAAGCAAAATTCTACAACTCTCTTATCCCCTTTTACTGACTAGATTGTAAAAGCATTGTCCACATAGACTATAAAGACCATTCCTTAATCACCCCTCTATACGTATATCCTTGAGTTTGGTGGAGTAACCAACAATACAACAATGGCAGAGCCTGTGAACTGTGTCTGGAAAAATGAAAGTGAAGCGTAAATAATAAAAATCAGTTGAAAGATTCAGTGTTCGATTTACTCCATTTACTTTTACCCCCTTTCTTCACTTGACTTTCTCTTTACCTTTCTCATTTGGAGCAAATAAAATCATTGCTTTGTAACAAGTATTCTTCCAATGTTCTGCTTGAAACTTTTCAAACCACCTCAAACTCTAGAAATCTTTTATCAACCTCAAAGCACATAAACTTTAACAACTTTACTATTAATTATTTCAGTGGCCAGCAATTAAAGCAATTTGTATACTGAATGTGTTATAAACAAATGCAGCTTTAAAATTAGCAAAAGTTAACTTTATTCAGTGACATGGGAAAATGTGCACAGAATAGGGCAAAGCTTTGACCCCATCAATTGTGCTGCTTTAGTTTCATAGTTATTGTGTTCTAACAAGCTCTCTTCTGAAGATTATTAGTGCCTTCGCAAGCCCTTCACTATCAATCTTGGCTATTACCCACAAACATTAAGAATTCTGTTAGAACTCAACAAATTTTAAGATTTAGACCATTATTAAGCAACCAGGGTGTTCCTTGAACTGAAAGAAATTAGGCAACATAGGAGGGTCATCATGGGAATTTATGGCTATGAAAATGTGTATTTGACTAAAAGAACAAACTCAAGACAGCAAAACGTGGCCTCAGTGCTTTTTAAAGTGTCATGCTAGGGTTACCACAGCTGCCCTTACAAACAGAAACTTTCTCTGAAGTATTGGGTTTTACCTCAAATTTTCATATAAATATTACACTCGAAAGCACAGCGTGTTCTACAGCCAACCTACTCTGAACAAGTCCGATCCTGTCGGATCTCAGAAGCTAAGTAGAGTTGGACCTGGTTAGTACTTGGAGAGGAGACCACCTAGAAAGACCAGGTGCTTTAGGTATAAAAAATTAAGATAAAAAATAAGGGATTGTAAGCCGACAAGGTCCTTGCAATCTGTGAGGTCAACCAAGGGTTGCTTCACCTAAAAAATAAAAAAATAAAATGAAAAAATAAAGCACAGCATGCAAGCATACCTCACTTTATTGTACTTTGCTTTACTGCATTTTTCAGATGTTACATTTTTTAACAAACTGAAGGTTTGTGGCAACCCTGCATCAAGTCCATCAGTGCTATTGTTTCAACAGGCTTCTATGATGGTTAATATTTTGTAGCAATAAAGTATTTTTAAATTAAGGTAAACACATAAGATGTAATTCTATTGCACATTTAATAGACTACAATAATGTAAATATAATTTTTATATGCACTGGAAAACCAAAAAAATCATGTGACTTGCTTTATTATAATATTCACTTTAGTGTGGTGGTTTAGAACTAAACCTGCAATATCTCCAAGTATACTTGTATCTGAATTTGCATAAATATTACTAAACATTTTAATTTAGCTACCAGTGAATGTTCTAAATCTTTGTGTAAGACAGATACTTCAAGAAAACACATCTGCTTTATGTTGTAGCTCCTGAGGAATACTATCATGTCATCACCCTGATCACCCAGTATACCCAGTGTGCTCCAGTTTGAGGAAAAGGTTCTATTTGTTTAAACTAGTGCAATTCCTAGAATATAATAGGTTCTTAATAAATATTTGTTGAATGAACTGAAAGAATAATTTTGAGGACTAGTTTTCAACTGCAAAGAACATTCCAGAAAAATCTTTTGAGACACATAATTATGCCCAAACTCATAAAAGAAAAAGGACAAAGAAAATATGTCAATTATGATTTATAAATATTGACAAAGGAGGACAAATAAAAACCATATTTTGCTTAATATAGCTGGACAGAAAAAGCTGCTGGAATGTCATATAGGGGTAATATTCCAGAGTGGGGAGTGGTTAGGGTGATTAAAACCAGTTCTGTGCAGTGGACACCAAAAAAAGTTTTCAATTGTTTCTGTGTTTTCCTTTGTACATTTTTGATATTAATGATTTCCCCATGAGTATAACCATGCATGATGCTGGAACTACTAAAGGCCAGAAACCATGCCTCATTTGTTTTATTTCTATACACATAAGGAGTTTAATAATTGTTTAATAACTAAGAAGAATACGTGTCTAGTCATATTAAATAAACTGAATCCTCCTCACCCAAAAAACACTCTTGGTATAAGTAACAAAAGAAAAAAACCTTTTATTGGTACTAGATGAAAGAGTATTGAAAGACCTGGGTCTTGGCTCATTTCAATCATGTGACCCAGCTTTTTCCTGTGATAAAATGACGCTCATACAGCCAGCCCTCTATTCAGAGCTGTTGCATGAATAAATCAGCACATATTTATATGGTAACCAACATGAACTAGGTATTGGGAAGGATAAAACAGTCTATTTACTTCCCTAATCAGCACCAACAGCATCAACTTTACTATGTGCCAGGCCCCGGTACCAGATGTGTTTCCAAATTCAGAAATCTCCATACCTTTGAACAGAAATAACCTGCATGTACTATATATTATATAATACCCCAGTGGGGCCTGAGGCACTGCCCCATAAACATATTACTAGTTCTATGGCAAAACCAAATAAAGATTAACATTAAACAGAATAAAGACTATAAATACCCGCATGTCAGTTTAAGTCAGATGGTATCACTGCCTGAGTTTGGGCTCCTAACTTACCAAATAAAAATTTTATAGATTTTCAGTTTTTGAAATTTAAAAATTGCAAACAACAAATTGTAAAACTAACTCATGTAACCCTTACAAATACCCTAAGAGTTAAGTTCTATTATTCCTATTTTGCAGATGGAAAAAATACAAGGTACAGAGAGGTTAGTTAACTCTCCCAGTGTCTCACAGCTTGTAAGTCTCCAAGCCAGAACTGGATCTCAGGAAGCCTAGCTCCAGAATTGTGCTCTGAACACTGTGCTCTATGACCTCTCAGAATCTGCTTGAGAGCACCAATTATGTGAAAAGTAAAACAGTATTAAATGATTTAAGGATCCAAAACAATAATATGAGGCACAACACAATACAGCATTTATTCATTATTCGACAACTATTTATAAAGGGTATATACCATGTGCCAGGTACTCAGGATAGAAGAATGAGCAACCCAGACAAGGTCCAGGCGGCCTTTGTGGAGCCGGAGACCAGTAGAGAGATAGACAGGCATCAAATAAACACACACCAGGTCTTCAAATAATGTCATTTTGCATCGTTGTTTCATTTTAAAGTTGATAAAACACTGAAGGAACTTAACTCTTGTTTATATCAATTAGTCAATGATAAAATGGGTTTAGTTATGTCATTTTGCTTAAAGTTGCAGAACCTATAGATGACATTGAGGACTTACTGTAATTATGATACACATGTAAGTGTGTGACTGCTGTTCTCATTCAGAGATCAGATCAGTGGGGGATGGTATAACAGGATATAGAATTTGAACTGTTCCTTGACTAGTACTGGGATTTGCAATGACAGAAAGGAAAGTGAAGGCTTTGAAAATGGATGATGGCATGGCAGTCATTCAACAAGTAGTTACTATGTACCTAATCTATGCCAAGAATAATACTAAGACAAAAGTTCCGAACCTGGAAAAATCCATTTAAACCAACAGAGTATTTGTGTAGGAGAATAATAAAGACATGGGTCAGCAGGCTTAAGTTAAATCATGTAGAATTCTTGAGTCCTAAATTAAGGAATTAGAACTAGACCTTGCAGGAGCCGCTGAAAGTTACTTTGCAGGTTAATATCCCACAATATTAGGATTTACCCCTACAGAATGTAAATGACTGTCTGCATTCCTATTCGGGGCCAACCAGACCTCAAAGCTGGATTGCTTTCAAGAAAGAGCTCAGGGCAACAAAATAAATGTCAAGTTTAAATTCATTTAAACATCAGTTATAGAGCGATACTAATCTCTCAAATAATACAGGTTTGGCAATTTGAAAATGTTGGAGAAGGCAACATCTAAAGGGAAATGGCCAACTCCTCTTAAAATCCCAAAGGCCATTTCTAAAACCTAAGTTATTCCTTCACATGCAAATGAAACTTCCAGCCTCCTAAAGTAAACATATTTCTGTGAGAAAACATTCTTTAAAAACAAAGTCTTAAACAATGATCTTATTTCTAATAAAGTTAGTGACAACTTACCTCAGGACACAGGTGAGAGTGTAACAGTGGAAACTGCTTTTTAACATACCTCAGAGATCCTATTTCCCTATCCCCTTATCTAAACAGAATAGAGGATTACATATATATTTAGCATACATATCAAACAACATTTTTTTATTCTCAGGTCTTAATGTAAACAACTGAGTAAGTAGATATTATATTTATACTTTACAAAACAAGCTTTTATTTATTTCTACTAATTTTTTCCACCCAGTGGCCTTCCACAGAAAAGTAGTTAATACAAACTCTTCAGTGGCTTCCCATTGTTCTGATAATCAAACTCTATTTCTCAGAATCTCTAAGCCTTGTATTATCTATTATTTGACACACTCTAGACTATCTAACACCTTTAACCACTCTTCCCCACTCCACCCCAGCTCAATAGGCTCCAGTTATAGTGGCAGGCTTTCTGTTCCTCAAACACCCCAAGTTTGCCTTTCTGCCTCAAAACCTTGGCTCTTATTCTTCTCTCTGCTCTTTCACAAGGAAGGCTCATTCTCCCTTCTCTTTCAGGTCTGTTCACAGGTCACCTTTGCTGAGAGGCCTTTCCTGACCACTGTAGCTAAATAGGCCTTTCCCATTTCTCCATACCATATCTGGCTACTCATTCTCTTCATTATTCTCACTGTAATCTATAAGGATCTTCTTTTGTTTACTTGTTTATTCTCTACAGCATTTGGTGGAATATAACCTCTGTGAGACTCCACAGAGTAAAGACCATGCTTTATAAGACATATCATTAGGCCTAACACAGGGGCTTGGCAAATAGACAGTACTCAAAAGATCTTGTAAAATAAATTATTAAATTAATGAACAATATTTTTAAAGGCTGATTGCTATGAATGTCAGTAACTTGAAAAGGCCTTTTTCCCCAATTTTTCTCTAGGGCTGTTCCTTTTTTTATGCTATTTATACATTTTCTGAAATCCGATGATGCCTGACAAATTATTGTGTTACCTCACAGCAATAAAAATAGATTGATTTCAACCAATGAATTTAAGAAAAAAATACTTTGAGGAGGTTGTAAGAGTTTATTCAACATCAATAAAATCAAACAATTTTAAAAGTGGTTAGTCTCATTTCACTGCTATCAGTGAAATTACATGAAGAAAGGTAATTTAAAATACAAAAAAAATGAATAAAAGAATTCAATAGCCAGCTACAGTTATGTTTAGAAACATCAGAGATATCTAGTCTGATAACCTCTAAGTGTGCCAAGTGCATTATTAAACATCAAATATCAAATACATACTGAGATTCAGAGAAAAATGCTTATAATGAACTCACGTCCACCTTTTTTTCTTGATAAACATAAATAGTTCACATTAGTGGCAATCTTAGTTTGGACTTAGTGTCCATAATAATTATAAAAGGAAAAAAATAACATAATAATATAAACTCTTTTCCTTGAAACAGTTTGTAAGTTTGTACATCTTTCCAGAATGAGTTGCCAAGAAAATTATAGATTTAGAAGGGTGGATTTAGTAGTATAAATCCCCATTCCCTGCTATATTCCATTTTTTAATAGAAAAGTGAGATCAGAAATTGACCAAGTGAATGAGAAGCACTACAAATCACCTGCAAACCATTTAACTAAATTGATAATCAATAGCTTTTACTGTTCTCGTAAACACCACTTTCTTCAGAACATCAACATAAAACTCTATATAGTCACACCATACTTTTTGAAGTGTGCTTATAAAAATACAGATTAAAAAACTTGGGAAATCGAGGCTCTGGTTTACCTATTTTCAAAATACATCATTTGAGGTTACAACCAAAACTACATTCATTGTCTCACTGCTAAAATAAATGTTACTAGGACAGTGAAATTTGCTGTTATCTTCATTCACGACTTGATTTCTTCTGAGATTACTACCAATTAGTGCATACTATGTCAATGGCAACACCTGGTCACATCAAGCAAACAATTTTATCACTGTTAAGTATAAGAATATTAAGAAGAACTTGCAGTTAAGGGAGCTAATGTTTTTAAATGTAAAATGATGTCATCACTGCTTAATTTCATTTTTCTCTTTTAAAATTTGAGCACTAGATATAACCATTTCCAAAAACACAGCCACACAAGTCAGCATGTGTTAGTTCACGATTTCTACTTCCATTTTCTAATTCTCCATTCAATTTTCTTCACACACTAATTAGAGCATGAAAGTGAGTTAATGAACTTCAGAATGGGAGCCAATAGGGCAATTGCATAGGGAGAAGGTGAAATTGCTGAGAGAAAAACCAGTGCTGTGTGAAATCAACTTAAGCAAATTAATCTCCAATCCACAAAAAAAGTAGTCTGTTTTTTTTAATACATGTTTTTAAATGCTGCTTGTTGAGGGTTTATACAAATATGAGATCTAATGTAAGAAACTATGGCTTCTTAAAAGGCAGGTGCCCACCCAACAGAGACATCAACTCCTAGAGTATCTCAGTTCCCATACAATGTGCTTAATAACCAGCCTATGCTAACTTGAGCGACTTTAACCCAAATTACTAGAGTCCCCTGACTACCTTAAAACCATGAACATCCCAATTTGTAGACAGAGAGATGGAGCCAGGCATCAAAAAGTGTCTGTCTCTGTCTCTGTCTGTCTCTCTCTGTCTCTGTATCTCTCTCTGTCTCTGTCTGTCTCTCTCTGTATCTCTGTCCCTCTCTCTCCCCTACCCTCTCCTTCTCCTTCTCGGCAGCAGGGGAAAAATTAGATTTAGGAACACGTACTAGCACTACATACAAACATACATTTGAAGTGGCTGTGGTTCTTGGGCTCAAGTTATTGAAACCTAGAAAGAAACTTTTAAGTTCCTTGCCTGATATTTACTAGAGGATCATTCTCATCACTTTCATTAAACCGTAGGTTTGTTAGACTGCAAGCTTCCAATAAATTCAGTCAACTGTGATTAAACTCAGAAGCCAAGACATTCATTCAGAGATGAAGACGTTCAGAGCGGAGTTAACAGCTAAGAAGAAGAGGAGAATGCTCCTGATTCAGGAGCTGGAGTGAATCCTTCCCAGTTAGAAGAGTCTGAAGAAGGGACAAGTTGAGAGGCACAAAGCAGAAACTGTTAGAGTGCAAGAGACAGTTGGGCCGAGGCAGACACAGAGGGACCCAAGGCTGTCAGAGCAGCGACGGTGAAGCCTGGGCGAGAAAATATTGGAGGGATAACAAAGAATCAAAGGAAAACTGTTTTCCAGGCTCCTAAAACAACCCAGGAGTCTGGCAAAGCTAGTCCGGGAGGTAGGAGTGAGAAGGTGCAGTGATGGGGGGAGCGCCGCAGCACGCGAGAGAAAAGGGGGAGGCATGGAAAAAGCGAGACTGAGTCCCTGTCCGCCTGCCCCCGGTGCAGATCCCAACTCCTTACCGCTCACCGGTTCGCCTAGCCAGGTCCCCGACGCAGGGAGGCGGCCGATGTAGTTCTAGTGACTTCAGGACCCTGCCTCACCTTGTTAGCCGCGTCCCCGCGTCGCGCCGCCTGTCTGCCAGCTGCTATGCTGCAAGGGCCAAACAGCGAGTCGCGCGGCGCAGCCGGCGCTCCCTTTTGCTATGAAGCACTGGACCCCGCACCTCCCGACCGCCTTCTCGCCCGGGTCACTTCACCTTTTCCTCGAGCAGGCGGAGAGCGCGGACCCTAACCTGAACGCTGCTCCGGCTATCTTCAAAAGTCCCAGTTCTAGGCTTCCCCGAAATAGAAGGGAAGCTGCTGCGGCCACAGCGGCACCGTCTCCGCCTGACCTCACCGGGCGGGGGGATGGGGGGGGGGAGAGGCAGCGAGGCAGGAGCCTGGTTAAGGAGGGGTGGGGAGGGGGAGGAAGAAGGGGAGGATGCGGGGGCGAGCGAAACATGGCGACAGGGGTAGCCTTGGCGGCGCCTGCGCGGGAGGCGAGAGAGCTGGGGCTAGGACAGTGCGGCGGGTTCGAGCAGAAACCCTCCGCCATAGCTATGCGTGCGGAGGATGAGCCCAGAGAGAGAGTGACCGCCCAGTGACCCTCAGCCTCCAAAACCTGAGCACTCGGATTGGAGCACACATGGTTTCTCGTACCCAGGAGACGAGAGGTGAAACTGTCAAGTATCCAGGAACAGCAGTCCCGCTTACCACTACAAAAGGAGGCCCGCCTGTGCCTCCTGCCAGCAGTTGTTAGAGTCCCTCATGTTCACGGATGGCCAGGGAATACGGTATGCTTCACCTTGGTGGGGTACACACCTCAAAATAAGCCTGACCCAATTTCTCACATAGCTGTTCATCATGCTTGTGCAATGAGCGCTTCATCGCTCCCTTCTCTGTCTGAGCACAATTTTAACAAAGAGGAAGAATAACAAGTACAGCAGTTTGACTTTTTACTGAGCTTTTACTATGAACCAAGAGCTGAACTGTTAATTCACAACTATTCCAGTAGGCCCATATTATCTCCATTTTTCAAGTGACGCTACTGAAGGGTAAAGGTCAAACAAGTTGTCCAAGTTTACAAAATTAGTAAGGGGCAGAAAAGTACCTAGGATCCCAAACACTATGATTCTAGTGCACAAGCTCTTAACCACTTTGCTCTAAGCTTCAATTGGTGGGACTGCTATTCTAAGTCAGAGTGTTCACCCTCTCATCCCAGTTCTGTCAGCCTAGTCTCCAACAAAAACCAAGTCAAGCCTGTTTTTCCCCTTGCAGGTCTTCTGTTCATTCTCTACTGTTCTTGACTGTTTACAGCCTGAGGCCACCTTTTTACACTTCTTCCATTTGCCTTTTCTACTTATAATTCCAAATTGGAAAAATAAACAGGAGCTTGTTTTTAGCTACCAGTTTATTTAGCAGTTGTTTTTCTTTTATCTTCTTTTATTTTTTTAAGGAAATGACGATGGAGTGTGGGGACTGTCGTTCTTTATGTTTCCTAATATTTCTCCCATTGCTTACTATTAAATCAATCAGGAAATTGAGCTCTCAACACTGCTGACTTGGTATTTCAAATTCAAAACACAGAAATTCTACTTTTGGGTTTCCAGTAACTTCGAAAATAATCAGCTACTCAGTATTACATAATTCCATTTATATAAAATCCTGGAAAATGAAAATGAATCTATAGTGATAGAAAATAGATCAGTGATTGCCTGAGGATGACAATAGGGAGTGAGGAGATGTAGGAATAGCAAAAGAATACAAGGAAATATTTAGGGGTGATGGGCATTATCACAATTTCTTTATCCACTCTTCTATCTATGATTCATTATCACTTCTGTGGTAATGGTTTTGCAAGTATATACAGATGACAGTATTTGCCTAACTGTATACTTCAAATATGTGCTGTTGTGTGTCATTTATATCTCTATAAAGCTGTTAAAAATCAGTCATGTGCCTTGACAAACTGTAGTGTCACTATTTTATTCCCTTTCTATGGATAAAAATACAAAAAAATAGAGAAATAGTCAAGGCTCAGGAATAGATTGGAATCAGACTAGAATGTTGACAGGACTATCTCATTCTCCTATTTGTTTAGGGATTTTTTGGAGGCCGGTGTTATATGTTTTGGTTGCTTGGCTTTTTAAAGTTGTTGTTGTTTATTTTTTTCTTTTTATCTTTTGCCTGCCTTTACCCATTTCTCCCACCCTCTGCCCCCCACTTTAGGCAACCACCAACCTGTTCATCTGTGTCTCTGAGCTTTTTTTTTCTGTTGTTGCTCTTTTGGGTTTTTCTTTTAAGATTCCACGTATAAATGAGATCAAACAGTATTTGTCTTTCTCTATGTGACTTATTTCACTTACATAATGGCCTTGAGATCCATTTACGTTGTCACAAATGGCAAGATTTCATTCTTTCTGTGGTCAATCACAGTTTCTTTATCCACTCTTCCATCAATGGACACTTATTACTCTTATTAGTTCTAACAGTTTTTAATGAATTGTTTAGGGTTTTCTATATACATATTATGTTATCAGCAAAGAGCGACAATTTTATATCTTCTTTTTCAATTTGGAAGCCCTTTTTTTTCTTGCCTAATTGCTTTGGCTAGGACTCCAATACTATGTTGAATAAAAATGTCAAGAGTGGGCATCCTTGTCTTGTTTCTGATGTTAGAGAAAAGGCTTTCAGCTTTTCACTACTGAGTATGATGTTAGCTGCAGGTTTATCATATAGAACCTTAATTATGTTGAGGTACATTCCCTCTATACACACTTTGTGAGAATTTTTGTCATAAGTATTAAATTTTGTCAAATGCCTTTTTATATCTATCAAGGTGATTATATAATTTTTATCCTTCATTTTGTTCATACAGTGTATCACATTGACTGATTTGTGGATGTCAAACTATCCTTGTATCCCTGGAATAAATCTTACTTGATCATGGTTTATGATTCTTCAAATGTATTGTTGAATTCGGTTTACTAATATTTTGCTGAGAATTTTCGCATCTATGTTCATTGGGGTTATAAGCTTGTAACTTCCTTTTTTGTTAATTTTCCAGTTTTCTTCATGAAATTAATTTCTAGTTTCATAACATTATGGTCAGAAAAGGTTTTTGATATGATTTCAATCTTCTTTAATTTCTTAAGACCTATTTTGTGGCCTAACATAGGAAAACGTTCCACGTGAATTGAGAAGAATGTGTATTCTGTTCCTTTTGGACAGACTGTGTGTGTGTGTGTGTGTGTGTGTGTGTGTGTGTGTGTATCTGTTAAGTCCATTGATATAATATGTGTTTTAAGGCTGACGTTTCCTTAATGATTTTCTGTCTGGTAGATCTATCCATTGATGTAAGTGGTGTATTAAAACCTCATAGCATGATTGCATTACTGTTTATTCCCCCATTGTATTATCTCCATCTCTTGCTTCTGTACATTATCAGGGAATCTACTTCATTATTTTCTCTTATTATAGACAGGCATCATATGCTTTCCTGGTTGCATGGTAGGACTTGATTGGTCACAAATCCTTAGGTCATATCCTCTCTATTTAAAAGACAAACCAGCCTGAAGTTAGGATCTCTAAAACTAAATTCCATAGTCCATTAGAGGGCCTATGGTGGGCCTTTTTTGCATAAGGAAGCCACTACTGGATTAACTAACTAAACTTTGGCCTGGATGGAATCAAAACTAGGTGGAGAAAGTCTTAACCTACCCCTTAAGAATTTGAGAAAATAGTCATCATGGCTTTAGGTCCCTACTGGAGTTTTAGCTCCAAGAAGGTATTATTACTTCCAACCAAGAGTTTTAACTAAATCACCTGGGAAAAGCCAGTCACATTAGGTAAGAACCTCCAATTTTTAAGATTCCACCAAAGAACTTCCTGATGCATCTACTGCTACACAGATATGTATTCATGGTTCTCTCATTGTAAAGCCAATAACACCATGATTGGTGGAATACATAATAGGGGCATCCAGAAATTAGAGAAGGGAAGCCCCTGTCTTCTACCTTTATCCTATCGCATAGTTTTCCACCATGCTCTGAAGTTAAGACTATTAAATAGAAAACAATGGTAAAGAATAGAGCCTCAAATGCCAACTTTTAATCAAATTGATCGAAGGGATCATTCTCACTATAAGTTGTAGTAAGGACTCTAGGATGCCACCTAACATAAAAGGTCTCTGGAATTGTACTTTAGCTTGAGTCTACTGAAATGAAATTGACAGACAACTGACTAAAGTGTTCAGGAGGTGTTAAAAAAAACTTTTAAAAAACTTAAGGAAACCAAGCATAAAGGTGTAGATGATAGAAGCTTCATTCATCCCCTCTTGCAACTACATCAAAGTTGTGATGGAAACACAGGTCAAACAGCAAGCAGTCACCTGGGGTCTAGATGAACAGAAGCATCACAACTAGGGAGAGAAATAAGACATCACTCTGAAATGGTTGAAGGTCAGAGGGGGTGAAGATGCAAAGCTGCCCAGTCCCAAGCAGCTGAGTGTGACAGAGGCTACAACAGCAGCAGCCGGCAGCTGCAAATAGCTCTTAAAGGGGCCATGTCAGCAAGCAAACTTTCACAATGACTGACTTGCTTGCTCTGACAACAGCACCAGGTTGGCTGCTCGGAGGCATTAGGGACTTACAGGGGAACTTGGTTGTCAGAGTCATGGCTGGAGACAAGGTTTCTCCAGAGCAGAAGTGCTGGCATCATCCATTGTTTCTCTGTTGAGCCATTCCCCTTCCCTTGTGCAGATACAGCGCTACCACAGCTGAGACATCATCAAACTGGATAACAGAGGTCACTCCACCCAGAGGATTCCCTGAAACTCCACCTCCCTCAACTTGCAGCCCTACCCAAGCTATATCCATCTGTGTCTTCAATGAGTCCTGTGCCACTCGCTGAGCAGCACCAAGGTTCACACTGGTGGCAGCTGACCTCAGTTTCTGGCATGGCCTCTTGAGGCAACTATAAGCACAGCATCTGTGGATTGTTTGCTGAATCTTAACAGGTAGCCCTAGAGGGGCATAGGCTGGGGCTAAATTTGGCCTACAACTGAACCCCTTTCAGGACTGTGCTGATGGACAACTACCACACAAAACTATGCTAATAAGACAGGAGACTTAGAAGCTTTGTTTAGTACATAGAAGGAGATGCAGAAAGGCAGCCAAAATGGGAAGACAAAGAAGTAGAAACCATATGAAAGAACAGAACAGACATAAAGGAAAAATAGAGTCAAGTAATTTCACAGATGCAGAGTACAAGACACTGGTTATAAAGATGTTCAATGAAATTAAAAGAAGAATAAATGAACTCAGTGAGAACGTTTAATACAAGATAAAAAACAAAAATAGAAATGGAAATTATGAAAGAGAACAAGTCAAAATGAAGAATATATTATCTGAGATGAAGAGTATATTAGAGGGAATCAACAGAGTAGAGAAAGAGGAGGATCATGTCACCATTATAGAGTATGGGGAAGCCAAGGACATCCAATCAGAATGGCAAGAAAAAAAGTAATCAAAAATATATAATAATTTAAGAAGTCTATGGGACAAAATTAAGGGTAACAACATTTGTGTCATAGGGGTACCTGAAGAGGGAAAACAAGAAGTTGAATATAAATTTGAAGAAATAATGATGGGAAACTTCCCTAACCTGGTGAAGGAAATAGACATACAACAACAGGAAGCTCAGAGAGTCCAAAAAATAGTTGAACCCAAAGAGGCCCACACCGAGACATATTATAATTGAAATGTCAAATGATAAATACAAAGAGAGAGACTTAAAAGCGGCAAGAGAAAAGCAGTTAGTTATCTACAAGTTACCACCCATAAGACTGGCAGTCAATTACTTAAAAGAAACTATTCAGGACAGAAGGACTTGATTTAAAATATTCAATGTGATGAAAACCCAGGATCTACAACCAAGAATATTTTATCTAGCAAAGTTATCATTTCGAGTTGAAGGACAGATAAAGAGCTTCCCAGACAAGAAAAAACTAAAAAAGTTCATCATCACCAAGCAAATATTACAGGAATTGTTGGAGGGATCCATTAAGAAGAAAAAACATGAATCAAAACATGAAAGGAAGATAGTAATAACTACATATCTTTCAACAAGTGACTCAAATGGAAATGAATTAAGTGTTCCAACCAAAAGATGGAGTGGCTGAATAGATAAGAAAACAAGAGCCCTACTTATGCTACCTACAAGAGACTCACTACAGATTGAAAGGTACGCACAGAATAAAGGAAGGAGGTGGAAAAAATATTGCTTTGATGGACCTAGAGGGTATTGTGGTGAATGAAGTAAGTCAGATAAAGACAAATACCACATGATTTCATGTACGTGTGTAACCTAAGAACAAAATAAACAATAACAAAAACAAAAATGAAACGAAACTCATTAATACCAAGAATATTTTGAGGGTTACTACATGGAAAACAGGGCTGGGGGAATGGTGAATAAGGGCAAAGGGGATGACATGATTCTCTATATAGAAAACCCTAAGGACTCCACAGAACACTACTAGAAACAATAAGCAAATATCATAAAGTATCTGGATACAAAATCAATCTTCACAAATCTACAGTATTCCTATACTGTAATAATGAAGTGTCAGAAAAAGAAGTGGAAAAATAATTCCTTTTGTAACTGTAACAAAAAGAATAAAATACCTGGGAATAAACCTAATGAAACATGTAAAATACCTATATAATGAAATTTATAAGACCCTATTAAAAGAAATTGAAGAAAATATAATGAATTGTAAAAATCAACATATTTAAAATGACCTTATTACCTAAAGCATTATACAGATTTTATGCAATCCCCATAAAAATCCCATCAGCATTTTTTAAAGAAACGAAACAAAAAATCATCAGACTTTTATGGAAACATAAATGACCCCAAACTGCCAAAGCCATCCTGAGAAAAAAGAACGAGGCTGGAGGCGTCATTTTGGTCGACTTCAAATTATATCGCAAAACAACAATAATCATAACAGCATGGTATTAGCAGAAAAACAGACATATCGACCAGTGGAACAGAATTGAAAGTCCAGAAGTAAACCCAAAATAAATTTTTATGAATAAGTCAAAAATATACAGTGTTGAAAGGAAAGCCTCTTCAATAATGATGCTGGAAAAAATGGAAAGCCACCTGCATGCAAAAGAATGAAACTAGACTGTTTCCTATCACCACACACAAAAATTAACTCAAAATGGATTAAGGACCTGACTATAAGACTTGAAACAATAAATTATGTAGAAGAAAATATAGAAACTAAACTCATGGACCTTGGTCTTAAAGATTTTATGAATTTGACCTCAAAGGCAAGAGAGGTAAAGCAAAAATAAATGAATGGGACTACATCAAACTGAAAGGCTTCTGCTCAGCAAAAGAAACCATCAACAAGGCAAAGAGACAACCATCAGAATGGGAAAATATATTTATAAGCAAAACCTCTGATCAGGGCCTAATATCCATAATATAAAAAGAACTCATACAACTCAATAACAACAACAAAATACAAACGATCCAATCAAAAAATGGGCAGAGAACCTGAACAGACACTTCTCCCAAGAAGATATACAAGTGGCCAACAAAGATATTGAAAGACGCTCAACATCCCTAGCTATAAGGGAAATGAAAATCAAAACCACAATGTGATACCATCTCACACCTGTTAGAATAGCCGTTATCAACAGGATAAGTAATAACAAGTGCTGGAGAGGATGAGGAGAAAAAGGAACCCTCATACACTGTTGGTGGGACTGCAAATTGGTATAGCCACTATGAAAAACAGTATGGAGTTCCCTATAATACTAAGAATTGATCTACCATATGATCCGGCAATCCTCTACTGGGTATTTACCCCAAAGACTTGAAAACACACATTCGAAAAGATATTTGCACACCAATGTTCATAGCAGCATTATTCATGGTGGCCAGAACATGGAAGCAACTAAAGTGTCCTACAATAGATGATTGGATAAAAAGGCTATGATACATATACACAGAGGACTATTACTCAGCCATAAGATTTGAAATACTGCCATTTGCGACAATGTGGATGGACCTTGAGATAATCTTGATAAGTGAAATAAGCTAGACAGGAAAAGTTGAAAACCACATGATATCACTTATGTGTTGGATATAAACCTAAGAGCAACACATGAACATGACAAACAGAGACTTGTGGACATGGACAATAGACTAGTGTGGTTACCAGAAGGGGACAAGAGGTGTGAGGGGAGAGGTAGATGGAGTAAAAGGGATCAAATATGTGGTGACAGAAAGAATTCTAACTATGGGTGGTGAAAACACAATGCAATGCATGTATAATGCCTTACTGCTGAATTTCACACCTGAAATTTACTGGAATTGAGTATATCAATTTCAGAACAGAAAACATTTAACCAATATCTTCATAATAAAAGGACATTAACCATAATAAAAATAATGAAAGTAAATAAATACAATTCAGGTTTACTGACCTACAATTACCTAAAAGTATTATATATATATTATATAACAAATATATATATATATATAATATACAATATATAAATTATACACACACACACACACACGCACACACACCAGAGAATCGTCTCCAGCACTACTTCCCTCACACAACACCCTATGAGTACAGGAAATGACTTAGAAAATGTACTCATTTTTTATTGTCAACATACTAGAGGTTTTGCTAAGTACTGCTAATAAATTACAATGGCATCATGTAATAATATGATACATTATCAAATGATATATAGAAAAATATAAAAATTTTAAAGAATTTTGATTAAATATGAATGAGCAGCTGTTATGTTTCTGACAAGTCAGAGGAGGAATAAGCAGCAAGAATGACCTACTGAATATATCGATTTCAAAACAGAAAACATTTAAAACATAACAGCATTCTTTGGTTTTGTAAAGATTTAATCACAGGTTATCTTTAAGTAAAATAATTTTATTACTTTCAAGTATATAAGTAATTATAAATTAAACTAGCCAAGAGTTGGTAGAATCCTTGAAGCACCTGTTCTATTAATCAGAAAGATAATCAGCCAAGCAAGACATCCGAGTCTTCTCACGTGATGTTTCCTCTGTCTACGCAAATGGTTCCCCAGTCCTCGTCTCCTAAACAACTTCTATCACTTTTCATGTTTCAGCTTATTTTTTCACAAGACCTTTCCTCATATCCTAGATTGGAATGGGTATTCCTATAATATTCCTAAAGCATCCTGTATTCCTCAAATCACATTATTCCATTAATGTAAACCATTATTTTTCTTCTTGCTAGAATGTAAGCCTCAAGAAGGGATATACCAAATCTATCATTCATTACTGAATCTCAGTGTCTCAAATAAAGCCTGGCACATAAATATTGTTGATTTACTTTATTAACTCAAGTCATTAAGTAATTATGTTGTGTATTGGACTAACAATATTAGCATGCTAATTGCACCTAAAAGAATGTATCGACAGTGTTTATTCTTTTAAGTACTTTATACTCTCCTGATACAATCTTATTTATAATACCGATGTTCTTAGCAATGTTTTTATTTTTCCTTTGAAAGAGTAAAATTCTCAGTTTCTATGTAAATATTCTGAGATTCTCAACCAGTAAAAGTACACATTAATGAAGCTATACTGTATTCTGATTACATTGAAACTTCTACCAGCAACTTCATCTCAGGTATTAAAGTTTCAGAATGTTAACTATCTACATAATATGAATGATTTTAAATTATGTATCCCTTATTGAATAAAGTCCTATATACTTTCATTACCTAAAGACAGAGTTTTAGTATAAATCCCACATTCATACATTCAAGACATACAAAATTAAATTTAGATTACATATAAATTTCTTTGTATTTTTGGTTAAATTGTTTTTAACAACGATTTCTTTATAGTATAAAATATTATAGCTAGAAACTGCCCCTTTAAAAAGCCACATCTGTCTTGTCCAACTCCAATAATGTGCTAATTAACAGTATAATTAATAGTATAACCACAGACATGTCAGAAATATCCTGAACTCTTCCAAGCTTCCCATCTCACTCCTCCCCCAACATACTTGTCAACCTTGACTTGCCATTCTTTCAGTTTGACGTTCACTGTTGTTTCCCTGTTTATTCTTAAAATGATAGCTAATATTTGTTGAGTGCTATGGTGAAACAGTTATTTGCTAAGTTCTTTGAAAACATTATCATTTAATCCTCATAATAATCCTATGATGTAAATGCTATCAGTGTCCTCATTTCACAATCTGAAGGTGCATTCTGACGCATAGGAGGTTAGATAACTTCTCCAAGGATTCACAGGTATTAGGAGGCAGAGCTGGTTTTTGATCCTGTGAAGGTTGGCTCCAGAGACTATGGTACATCATTTTGATAACAATGTTGATATGCTGGTGCCACTGAGGGGAGAGCTCCCCTCTGCCTTGCTCCAGCAAAACTGATACTATTTTTAACTAATATACTTGGATATATATGAAATCACTTTGTACACCTTAAATGTGTACAATGTTAATGTCAATTACAGCTAAATAAAGCTGGAAAATATTTTTAAAGACACTTGGGTATAGATATAGTTAAAAAGAATGCCTTTTTTTCCAATTCAAGTAGCAATATCATTTTTTTCTAAACTCTACCAACGTTCTTACTTGAAAATCATCACAACAAATTTTTTCCAACATGAAACAGTTATATACAAAATATTTATTCCCACATTCTTAGTTTCTGACAGCTTCTTTCCTTCTGTTCATACTTCGTTTTAAAACTGAGTTATATGAATGGAAAGTACAAATTTTTTTTAGTTGAAAGGACTTCAAAGAAGAGCCAATATCTATATTTTACAGGTGAAGATCCCTGGGTCAGGACTGAGTATCCTAGGCCTTTAGTTATATAATTTGTTAATTTTGCAAATATTTATTGAGCACCTACTATGTGTTCTACATGGTGTAGAAGAGACAAAGTTATGCCTTAAAGAACTTACATATTGGTAGAGGGAGTAGGAAATAATCAGGTAAACAAAGAATAAGATAATTCCAGGTAATGAGAAGTGCTATGAAAAATATAACAGAATTGGGAGAGTGAGTGATCTAGGATGAGAGGAGGTACTTCTGAAGGGGTGGTCAGGAAAAACCATTTTAAGAAACAAACTTTGCACTGAGCCCTAAATGATGAGAGGAAGCCATCCAAGCAAAATCTGAGGAAAATCACTCCAGGGAGAGAATGACGAGTGAAAAGTCCTGAGGTGGGCATAAATTTGATGCAAAGCTTTGAGAAAACAATAGATATTTTTAGAAATTATAACAAATACTCTGATAGTAATGCCCCCTTCACCAGCAATGAATTATACCTTCCTATACCCATTGCCTTTCATTAGTCCTATAACACATTGACTCTGAGCTCCCACATTGGTCTTCCACATTGACTTTGTGACTTGCTTTGGTCAATGGGACAAGAGCAAACATGTCACAAGCAGAGGCTCGAAAAGTACTTAGGCATTGGAGCTTGCTCCCGCTTGCTGTTGGTGGAACCCAGCAACCATGGGAAGAATTCCAGCTGAGCCTGCTGGAATGTGAGTGACATTTGGGCCACTTACTTCCATCAACTCTGCTGAAGCTAGTCAACCACTACCAGCCATTGGAGTAAGCCCTGCTGGCACCAAGTGAAGCATAGACAGACCATCCCAACTAAGCCCAGCCTAGTTGCCAGCTCACGGGATAGTGAGAAAATCAAAGATTGTTGTTTTAAGCCACTAAATTTGGGGGTATTTTGTTATGCATAAATGAGTAACTGAGGCAGCTATATAAATAAAATCTCATTTTAATAAGTTCAAAGATAGATAAAAATATGTGCATTATCATATCTAAACTACTTTAAGTTATACTCTGTAAAATGATTCAATCAGTTTCAAAGGTGCTTAAAGCAGTTTAAAATGATAGATACACAAAATATTAATAGTAGCTTTTTAAAAAACCATTCTCAGTTTACTGACATGAGTTAAATCTGTACACATATCCAAATACAATTATGAGGCAGAAACATCATTCCAAAGAGATATATCTGTATTAGTTTAGCAGTTCTTTCTAAGGAAGAGAAATGTAAATCCATCTAATTCAGACAAATTCCTTTTTTCTTTAATTTAATTTTTGAATAATGAATAATTTCACAAAGTTAACAACCAAAAAATTGAATAGTTTCACAAAGTTAACAACCAAAAAATTATCAAATAATATCCAGTTTAAAAGTTCCCCTTTCTGTCCTATCCACCTAGTATTCCCATCCTACATAACAATTATAATTAATTTCTTACATATCCTTTCAGAATTTCATTATCATTTTTTATTCAAGAACTAAATCATCAAAACCATATTTTTATGTATTTTAAAGTAGTAAGTGGGCAAAAAGAGATTTATAATGGTATTTGTTAATAGAGAACTCTTTCTGCACAGTATGTTTACCATTATTTTTACTGTTTTGGTTAGGTTTAATTAACTACGTTTATTAAAGAAGTATTTCTTGAGTCTCCTCTCAAGCATTATTCTAGGTGCTAGATATTTATGTATTTCATATAAGAACACCATTAATATAATATGATGAAGCCAAAAATGAGTTTTATTGAGTGACTAATTTCACAATAAAACAATAATTTTTTATAAATGTAGTATTCTCTAACAAAGAAATTTATAGTTTTGACTGAATATGTTAAAAAAAATTGAATATTCGGAAAACAACTGATCAAAACCTAAACAGATGAAAAGAGCAAATAGAAAGTCAAAGAAAAGAAATATACAAGAAACTTGAGAAAATAGCTTTAGGAATGTCCATTGTTACTACCCTCCAGCCATCAGGAAGATTTCCAACCAAAACTAAGATTTAAATGCCTTCAAGGAAAAAGGAGTTTCAACATTTAGCAGCTTAGTTACTAAAAGAGTATCTGATCTAAATTCACAATAGAACCGCTCATATTTTAAGTTACCTCATATTAATCCATTTCTCAAGCTTATAAATATATTGTGATGTAATGGGCAAAAGGAGCTTTTTAAAACAAAGACTACACAGGAATTTTAATATTAATTTGTACTGTGATAACTAACAAGCTAAATAATGTATGACCCAAGAGAAATCACAACTCAAATCAACTACACAGCATTATGTTGCAGAAAAAGCCAGAAGACAGGCATATTCAACCATGAGATCACCATTTGCAGTTGTATATCCCCCTCCCAGTCATTTGAAAGAACTTTCACAACTGAAATAAATTCAAACAGAGGGGGGAGAGAGAGAGAGAGAGAGAGAGAGAGAGAGAGAGAGAGAGAGAGAGAGAGAAACTAAAATAAATATTGAGATTGATTTAAGGAATTGGTTCACCTGATTTTGGAGCTGGAGATCCAAAAATGAGATAATGTGGAAGGTCAGGTCAGTCTGCTGAAAGACCTTCTCCTTCCCCAGGGTGAGGCCAATCTAGTACTATTAAGGCATACAGCTATTTGGATGAAGCCCACCCACATTATGAAAATTAATCTACTTTACTCAAAGTCTACTAATTTAAATGTTAATCTCATCTACAAAATACCTTCACAACAACTTCTAGAATAATGTTTGACTAAATATCTAGGTACTGAGGTCCAGCCAAGCTGACATATAAAATTAACCATCACAACAACTAACCCTCAACAAATATTTTTGAACAATAGAGATATTCCTGGAAAGTAGCACATTAATATCATTTTTATAGATAGAAGTCCATGGGCCTTCTAAAACTAAGGCAGCTTTCTACCACCAGCTCAGCCCTGCTAGTCCCCAAGGAAATCCAAATAGAGTCATATAATAACCCAATAGATAGTAAGTTCAGCAACCCTGGGCGTGAGATCTGGAGGACTGGTGGTTGAGAAAAGTCTCACTCTTCTTAAATTGGTAGGTTTGAAGTGAAGTCTGAGCATACTCGTAATTAATTATCCTTCTGATCCCCACCGAGTTTGCTCTGTCTTGAGAAATGGCCTCCTGCCTTGGATTCTGGCTTTGCACTACAGTTTCTCATTTTGAAGTTCAGTACCTGCCTTGGACCTCAACTTACTTGACTAGAACCCAAACACTCCCTTTACCACGTGAACTGGGGCTGCTTCAATCCATCGACAGCAACTATCTGCCTTACTCCAAACATCACCATATGAATGATTGTTCAGGACTAAATTTTACTGTATCACTTCGAATAATTAATTTGGGCTATGCACCCAATTTCAATGTGTATGTATTGGGGGAAGGGTTCTCTCACACCAACGAGCCATTCTCCAACACCAACTGTGTGTCCTTTAATGCAACTTAATTCTGACACTATCAACCCAGACATAGCAACAATTTCCATATTTTTAGAACTCAGTCCTGCAAGACCAAAACCCTCACTACTTCAGTTGTCAGTCTCAAATCTAGTTTGTTACCTGTGCTCTTCCCAACAAGCCATAATAGATCAGAGTTTCAAACAAACCCCTCCTTCGGTTCGATTAATTTGCTAGAGTGGCTCACAGAACTCAAAGAAACATTTTACTTACTTAAGGTTACTAGTTTATGATAAAAAGATGTAATTCAAGCCAGATGGAAAAGATGTATAGAGCATAGAGCATCAATGTCCTCTCCAGGCACTCCACTCTCCAAATTTCCACATGTCCACCAACCCAGAAGCTCTCTGAAACCCAATCTTTTGAAGGTTTATGTAGACTTCACCACATGGGCACAAAAAATAATTAAATAATTGGCCATAGGGGATTGATTCTATCTCCAGGCCCGATCCCTTTCTTAGAAGATGGGGGTGAAGCTGAAAGTTCCAACCTTCTAATCATATGGTTAGTTCTCCAAGCAAGTAGCTCCCATCCTTAGGTTTCCTCATTAACATAACAAAAGACACCTTTGTAGCTCTCATTACCGGAAATTCAAAGATTTTAGGAGCTCTGTGCCAGAAAAGGGGAGGAAGACCAAATATTTATTTATTATAAACCATAGTATCAGAACACTATTTGGAATGCTTTCTTTCCCAGCACCCATTCTCTTTCACTTTCCTTATCCTTGGGAGCCAGTATATAGGATGTTTAATTCTCTGACTTCTTCCTGTCTTTCTTCAGGTTCCACCACTTCCCCACCAGCCTGTGCCAGTTTGCACAGGTTATGGCAGTAAATGAAAAAGAAAAAAGTAAAAGTTAATGATCCAATAGTAATATGAACAATCCTACTTAGCGTTCTGCAGGGTCAAAATCCTAAACATCCTATTTCATAGCACTGAGTACATCTGGATTTGAGTGTGGATTCAGCTACATCTTCCAGAACAAAACCTGGAAAAATATACACTGTTAACAATACAGTCATGATATTCCTGCTAACTCTCAATTATTTTAACCCTACTGGAAAGGGACTTGCTTTGTATTGGAATCACATATTCTAAAATTGTAATCTAAACAGGAAGGTGAGCTACAAAAATATTTTAAGTGATACAATAAGAAATATTCATCATAAAATTATTTTTAAATATCTGTAACCAGATTATGAAACCAGATTGTCCAACAGTGCTTAGTTTGTAAATTGAGAACCTCTGAAAGATAATTTTTTTTCAGTTGATATATATTTTTAAAAATAGTAGATGAAAATTTTAACATTAACTTATATTTATGTCACTAATTATTTGATACCATTTATTCCTTGCTTATTTTTTTAGTAGTGTTGATGTCTATCTTCCCCAAATGGATTGTGAGCTCTCTGAAGGCAGTAAGTCATGTCGCATAATTTTTAGTGGTTACTACTCCCCTACTTCCATCCCACTCTCACCTTGGGTCACCATGACAGGCTTAGCTAGGCAGAATTCAGACTTGAGCAGGCATGAGGAACCCACTGAGCAGGAAAAATAGATGAAGAAAGATGTATTCTCATCTGAGGCAATAGGAAACTCAGGGATCAAAGTGGTGAAATAAGCCAGAAAGTACACCAGCAAGCTAAAGTCCAAATGTCAAGGAGAAAGTTAGGGAAAAGACCAAATCCTGGAGGGGTCAGAGATGGGAATAATCAAAATCAGAGTACACAAAGAATAGAACCAGGAAGACAAAATCAAGCAAAATGAAATCAGGACTAATTAGGGACAAGAGAAGCCACAGAAAATGCTTAGAATGCCTGCTAGCAATTGGGGATGGCTTCATAGGTCTGCTAGGGTATGTTGAAAAGAAGGGTAGGTAAGTCAGCCCAATGTAAAGAGTCAGGAATGCAGTGTATTAATATTTCCTATGGTACCTTGCACATAGTAAGTTCTCAGTTAATATTAACTGAGCTAGTCAAGCAATAATTGTTACACACAATTCTGATGGTCTCAAAGTTAATTTGGTACATTAGCATGCACTAGAATAAAATAGAACAATGTTTAGAGTGCACCATTGGTAAGCCATGGAACTTTTATATGATGGTAAAATGAGAACGGCTTCAGAAGTCTGATAGCCTCAGAACAACTATGATGTGTCACATGGAAGAATGAAGGGAGAAAAAAGAGAAGCTTATATTTAGTGAATATCAATGCATTACCAGATGTTTTCGATGTATTTCACTTAATTCAATCCCCCAAGGGGTAGAAAGTACTCACAATTTTACAGAAGAGTAAACTGGAGAAAGTTTAAATACCTTGCCTAAAGTCACACAGTCAGATTTTAAACCCTAGTTCTGCCTGATTCCAGAACCCATGCTCCTTTGGAATATTCCACCCTCCACTTTATGAACCATGTTGGAAAAAGGTACAGAATAGTTTAAGTGGAAAATATGAGAGAGTGGAACCCTGTCAAGAGTAGGGCAATAAGGAATTCTGGAAAGAGATATGTCACTTCTTAAAAAGATACTGCAATTAAACTCTACTCCTTGTGTCTTGATTTGGTTGATCTGCAATAACAAAAATATGTCTAGGTAGCAATAGTTAACTGTTTACTGAGAATCTACTATGCACACATCATCTATGCTAGATGCTTTATATATATTAAGCTCTATCATTTTGAGAACATTTTATAGTCATTATTTCATCTGGCCAAGATAAGGACAAAGATACATGGAAAAAAGCCAAAAAAACCCAGTTGTCAAAAATGAGAAACAAGTTAGGACAACAATGATGATCCAATACTGAAACCTAAAATCTTAGGCTAGAATTGCCTGACTTCCTCCAGTCTAAAATTAGAATTGGACCAGGAGTTTAGTTGGGATTGAATCTGCAAGTAGGAGGCCAAGTAGCCCCTGACTGTGAAGGGAAAAAAAAAACAAGGTAATGAAATAGGCAGCGCCTGTGGCAATTACATTAAAAAATGTCAGGTAGCTCTAGACATCCAAGTGTGGGGATATCTTGAGTTTGATACCTTCGAGAATATGACTAATTTGGCTGATCCTTTCAGAATTATGATATCAAGGCAATTTAAATAGAACTTGGAGTAATCGAGTTTAACAAAAAGCTCTGAGCAGTAATCGAAGCTGTTAATCATTTCTGCTTGTTGAATTATATCATCCCCTGCCCTCACCCAGGTTTCCATGATACAGTCTCCAGATTTTTTATCGTCTCTCCAACCACTCCTTTGTGTCTTGCAAGCTTGTTTTACTGTCTTCCAATATTTCCTAGCTCAATGAATATACCACCAGGCACTGAGTTGTACAAATTTAGACATTTTACTTAACATTTCCTTTTACCCTATGTCCAAATTACCATTAATTACTATCAATTTTACCTGATAAATCTCCCTTTTAATCTGTTCACTTCCCTCCATCACCATTAGCCTGGCTCAAGACATTATCCCCTCTTGTCTTGACTACTGAACAGCCTCCTGGGATAAAATCTCAGCTCTTCTGCATTCAAGCTGTGTGTTCTTGGGAAAGTCTCTTCACTTCTCTAAGATTCAGTGTCCTCACAGATTTTGGATATATAACATAGCTACTTTATAGGGTTGTTGTGAGGATTCAATGACGATGTGTATAAAAACTCTTACAATGGTGCTTAACACACAATAAGTTCAACAGAAATGATGACTCTTGAAATTTTAGCTGCATTCACACTTACCCAGCCACCCATTCATTCTCTACACTGTAGCCAAAGTTGCATTTTGCAAAATAAATATGATCATATCCTCCCCACCATCACTATACTCAAGTAGTACAGAATTAATGGATTGTCATTGCCCTTAAGATAAAAGTCAAAATTCCCTAACATAGACTAAAACAAGTAATGCGTGAATTTCTGTAGCATGAAGCCACAAATGAGTTATACTATCTAGAATCTGCTACTCTACTAGCCTTCTCTTAGTCCCTTATACTCAACCTGTTCCCTCCCACCCCAGGACCTTGTTCTGGAATGCTCCCATTTGTTTCTTAACCTCTCCTCATCCTTCAATTCTCAACTCAAAACTCACTGCCCTAAAGACTACTTTCCTGATTGTTCAAAGATTTAAAAATGCTTTCAAATGGTTATATACCTCTTCTTTATGTCATATATCACAGCAGCCATTTTTTATTTCTTTGTGTGAAAATAAGATTCCTTTCTGCTTCCCCTGCCTAATTGTGAGCTTGGTGACATTAAGGAACTTGTTTTCGTTCACTGCTACCTCAGCAGCATATAGCATGTGTCTGGCACATAATAAGGGCTCAACAAATTGATAGTCTAAATGAATGAAAGAATGAAGCTAATCTGTACAGAAGAATCAAATAGAAGCAAAAAGAAATTTAAAGTTGAAATCATAAGTCTGCCAATAAGACTGTATAATGGTCTGGACCTTGAAACAGTTATAAGGCTATAGAAGCAGAAGCTCTTAGACCAAAATAGTGTTTAGAGGAAAATAATACAGAAAAAGAGTGGCGTTAGGACTAATGGAAAAAGAAGAAAACAGAAGAAGTGAAAGGGTTGTCAGGATAAGACAACTAAACAGAATTTTAAAGTTAAGGGTGTTGGGTGGGAGGAAGGGAGAGAGAGAGAGAGAGAGAGAGAGAGAGAGAGAGAGAGAGAGAAGAGAGAGAGAGAAGAGAGAACACATACACACTTTATAGTCTCGCTTTCCAGGTTTTAAAAAAAAACACTCAGAAGCTATTTTTGAAAGGAAAGGAAAAATCTGGGGAAAAGGACAGCTCTTGGAAAGAGAGAATGATGCACACCTAGCCTTCTGTTCTTCCAGCTCATTTCTAGGGAATCGATCTCTGTTATTATTTTTTCCTTTCTTTGTGAATAGAACTGCTGGAAAGATTCAGCTCTGTACTAGATAATTTCATCTTCAAAACTCAGCATTCCAAGTCAAAGCCCTTTCCTCCCCATCCCTAGTATTTCTTGATTTTTCTCTTCTCTGCTATTTAGACTTGGCCCCTAACTGTCCTGAAAGCAGTTGATATTTGGCCCTTGCCCAGCATTTCTGTTAGCTTCCCACTAACTACCCTCAACTTTGGCATGAAGGTGGAAGGGAGATTCAGAGCTGCTTCATGGTCTAGCCTGGAGATTTTCAAATCACATGTTGAGATCCATCAGTGCATTTTGAAACAAATTTAATGGGTCAAGATGAGTCTACTTTTTTAATGGAATGAAACAGAACAGAAAATAAAATATCAGATTGCATTTCGTATAGTAAGGTTTGTCCTGTAAACTTTCTAAATTAAATTATTTGTATATATAATCAGTTATGATATATAAAATCTATATCTTGTTTTAAGCCATGGTCAAAAATAATTGATAGCTACCAGTTTAGCCTGATCTTCTATTATAACTTAGTGCTGCTTCATTGTGCTAGACTCTATAGTGTATGAATCAGACAAGCATTTTTTCCCCAAGGAGCTTAGTTTAGTAGATTAGCTTTAATGTAAATAACACTGATGCAAGATAGACAGCAATGAATATCATAAGAGAGCCATAAATAAATTTTACAGATAATAGATAATAATTTAGCCTCTATAATAACAAAATTTCATTTATAATGTTTATTGAGTACATTCGTACCAGACAATGTGCTAAGGATTTTACAGGCATTATCTCATTCAATCCTTGTAAAAACACTATGAGATAGGCCCCATTCAAACTCCCAGGTTATAGAAGTAAAAATGAAGGCTCAGAGATATTAAGCAACTTGTCTTAGTTCCCACAGTTGGTTAAGTGACAGAGCCAGGACTCAGTAGCAGTATCATTAGAGTCCAACATCCATGCTCTTATGCCATTGTACTCTACCATCTTTGTAAACAGATAGTCGCCTTTCCCTCCTTGTTCTAATAATGCTACTAATAATATTTCTATTTCTACTACTTCTAATATTACCAATAAAATATTCACAGTATCACCTTCCTATTGCTAGTTTGCTATGTTTAAGTTCTAAGGCCATTATCTCAAAAACAGTCTCCCTCATTACTTGTTAGTTGAAAAATCAGTTGTTCTTCCACTAAGAAGAACTTCTCTTGTTATGAGCCCCCAACACAAAAACAAAAACAGAAAAGAAAAGGATCGTTATGTGCTATGTTCTTGGCTGCTTTGCAGAGTTGATTCTTATGTTTTTATGTCTTTGGGTTCATAAACATGAGCAGGCAGACATTAATACTTTTCCCAAAGGCAATCAATTTTATTTTAATGCCAGGCATAAATTTTATTTTAATGCCAGGGAGTTCATTATAAATATGAATGGTATTTATGCTATTAAATGTCAATATACTTAGCTCATTAAATCTTCTCATCAATAATTTGTAGCAAAGGAGGTCTATTATCATCCATATGCCTATTTTTATGTCTACTGGGGGTTTAGATGGCATATAACAAAACACTGGGCAAGTCCTACCCAGAACACAGCCTGAGTGTATATTCTGCTATGTGGGGTACCTGCTACCAGAGCTCACTAGCTGGTCCCAGCAGCACTTGAGTTTTGAATTTGAGAAGTCACGGTAGATGGAGCCCCTTACAAAACCCTGGCTGAGACATGTGAAGAAGAAAAGGGAAAAAGCAGACACAGGCTGCAACTTGGATTGTCTTTGTATAATACTCTTTTTCAAAATGCCTCTTAGATCATTATAATTTTTAATTATTAAATATTACATGTCTTCAAAGAAATCTTTGTAATGTATATGTAAATTAGAAAGCATATTCGCAACACGTGAACGCACTGTCCATCAAAGAGATGTTGGAAGTCTGGTTTTGCTCTCTGTATTCAGGCCAAATCTGTTATTTGATTTTAGTTTTAGTCTAAATCTTTGGAAGCCTGAATAGCAACGCCTACACCAACATTATTTGGTCTTTCTGAACTTGTACATGACCAAGGCACAACATTTAGAATTATCATGACTATCAAAATATTTAGTTTCAAATATACATAAGCATTCTAGATTATCTGTGGACTAAAAATTTCTCATTATTGAAAGAGTAAAATGCTACATTTATATAAATGTGCTGTTAAGTTTATATATAAGCATGATTATAAATGTCAAATAGTTAAACAGGGAAATAGACTGAGAATATAAATATTTAAAAAGAGTGTGTTCACTAGAGAAGTCTATAAAGAAAATTATATACATTTTGAGCTAATAAAGGTTATAAAAATTAAATAATAAATAGAGGTCAAATAGTACAGATTGTATTATATTCTAATATTTTTTTAATTATTGGAGTACTTATATTTCTAACATGAAACAAAATCATCTTTAAGGACTGAAGTTAATTTTCAGGTATTTAATTCACCTTATGTGATAAATCTTTCAAGGAATAGTTTTATTTGAGAATACATTTTGTGAGGATGAATTGAAAATGGATCATCAACTTTGTCACCTTAAATTTCACAAGAAGAAGAAAAACTCCAATCACTTATAACCATATCCACAACAAAGCGTATTCGATCTCCTACATAAAAGAAAACATAAAGACTATAATAAAGAAAATACTAAATAAAATTGAAGTACCCTAAAAATATCTTGTCTCTGCTGCACTGACCTCAGTTGACAGGGAACATCTATTCAGTTTTATAAACATGAAGTGTGATGTCCACAGAAGCAATTTATCAGTTGACAGCATTTAAAAAGTAATTTTTACTATTCTGAATGTAAAACTCAAAAAAAATTGAATACTAAACTTAACTAATGGGAATGTAGCAGAAATTAATTTTTAAAATGAAGTTTCGGATTTGTTCTTGTATCTCACGAGTTAGTTCTATAATGGTGATATTTGGTTTAGGCCAAATACTGATGTTACACTATTTATTTTTTTACCACATATATTGCTTAGCTTTGCTCATAAGTGAACTTTCTATAGATGATGTTAACTGTTTGTTGTCCTCTAGACTTGTTTTTTTTCATTTATCATTATATTTATGAGATTTGTCTTCTTTGCTATATCATATTCCAATTTATACATATATATGCTTCAATTTCTTTATCCATTCTGTCAATGGACATTGGGAGTGTTTCTTGTTTTGTTTTGTTTTGTTTTTTACTATTATTAGCAAAGCTTCTTGAATATTCTTGTATATGTCTCTTTATGCATATGTGCAAGAATTCTAGGATATAGTCCTAGAAGTTGAACTCCTAGGTCATAGCAGATGTACATCTTTACAAAATAATGCCAAAGTGTTTTCCAAAGTGGTAACACTAATTTACTCTCCAACCACAGTACCCATATCTATTCTTTCCCTGCAACTTTATAGCAATCTTGTGATAGTATTAAGGTTCATAAAGAGAAAAAAAAATCATGAGATTGTGAAAAGAGAATTATGATAGGTGCCAGAGATCTGCTCTTGGTTCTTCTACTAACTTGCTGAGGGATATTAGATAAGTTGCTTAATCTTTCTGGGTCTCAATTTAGTCACCTTTCAAATGAAGTATTTGGATAAGGGGACTTTTGTGAACTTTGTTTCACTCTAAAATTCTCTTATTTCCAGGTTAAAGTTGGGCGTGGTGAAATGCAGAGTGATGATTTGTTCTGCCCAAAGTCACATAATGTATTAGTGGGTCTCAAGTTCCTCATATGTAAAGGGAACTAGACTATATGATCTTAGATATTACTTCCTTTTTTATGGTTCTAGACTGAGAGTCTATGGTTTCACGGTCAGGATTAATCACCATGCATTAATTGATCCATTACTACACATATTAATTACATACTATGTGCAAGGCAGGCATTATAGATATCGAGGAGATAATGGGACATAGCCTTTGCCTTTGAGGAGCTCACAATATAACAGAGAAGATATGTAGGTAAACCAGGACCTATCATGTTATAATGAGATAAGTGTTATAACGAAGACATGCACACATCGTCATGTTAAGGGTGGAAGGGGGAACTAGAAAACACTTATTGAGGGAAATTATATTTGAAAGGTGTTTGAAAGGCAAATTATTTAGATACTGGAGCAAGCTCTCCAGAAGTTATCCCATATTCTTGCTGTCACTCCCTCTGGAATGTGAGCTCCATGCAAACCCGAACTCACGCTTTGCCTGCCTTGTGCTCTGAATTTTTCCCAGCACCTAGCAGTGCCTGACAGAGAGTAGTCCCTCAATAAGTATATGTAAAATGAAAAATAATAATGCCTCATTTTCCTAAAATACTATTAGTTTATAAAAGGCTGTTCTATACATAATCTTAAATAATTGTATGAGGTCAAAACAGATGTGGTTGATAAACAGTCCCTCAAATAGCAAGTATCAGAAGAGAAAAGGAACACCCGAAAAACTTGTTATTTTAGCTCTGTAATAAAGGACATTCTTAGCAGATGTTTCTTACATACGAAAAAAAGTTAAATTTAAAAAAAAAACTCTCTGAAATACAGTATCCTTGATCATGCCTTATATGCCAAAACAACTGGCTCCCATTAAATGCATGAGGCACTCTCTTCTGTATTACTGTCTGGCTTATCTGGCCTATTTCGGCCATATGTGCTCAAGAAATTAGAAAACAGATGAAGGGCTAATTGCTGTGAAGAAGCAATGCCTGTCGCTTTCTATTTTATCATGACAATGAATGCTGGATTGTTGCATCTAAACATAAGAATGGGAATTATTCATGTAGAAGAAATCAGACATGTAACAAAGAGCCACTCTGTAAGAAGAGTGGATTTGAACATATCTGAACTAGGTCTGAGCCAATGCCTGTGATACATCTTAAATTTCTCATTCCTACTTTTTTTCTTCCTGCAAAGCTGAACTGCTGCCTTGGAGCTATATTTTAAGACAACTGTTCTTGACCTTGGCAATGACCCAGTTAGGGTCTCTGAGAATCTATCAAGGCATTGACAAAGAGTAGTAGTAAGCTTTGGCTGTTTTCTCAATCTAAATAGGGTCTTTGGTTTTCTTGTCTCTTAGCACCTCATGTTCTTTCCTCACAATCTTTATCACAGTGAAGCTCCAGCTTGCTCAGGGGTTAGTTTCTAAAATCAGCATATGAGGGGAAAATAGCAGTTAAAATTACCATTAATAATCATTAATTATTAATGATTGTTAATCTTCCATAAATAAGAGAGCAAAAAGTTCTCAAAACGAGGTGGAAAAAATCTCCCATAAAGTACAATATTGGTGGTTTGTGCACAGAACATTATATATGCATCATATGTATTTATACATACAGTGCATATAAATGTATTGTATGCATAGGACTATACTGTATATAACAGATTATATAGGTAACAAATATCTCTCAGTATTTTAATTAGACACAAAGGAGAGTATTCAGAAAGGAAACCACAAGAGGGTCATCTTTGTTATGACTCTCTTTATTGGCACAATTATTCAATGCTTATCACTGCCATTAGTCTTTAATCTCCATAAAGGCAGGGAAACTGTCCTATTTTGATGGCTTCTTCATCTATGGCCTAGCTCAGTTCTGCTTAACAAATAGATGTCAACTGATGTCGATTGACTAAAAGGTAAGATGAGAGGACAGAAATAATGAAGAAAAGTAACAGCTTGCTCTGCCACCACAGCGACCTCAACAATGACAGTGTGTCCTATAAGCTGTCAGTTCCTAAAGATTACACTGCTGATCAGCAACTCTCTTGCTGGCCACTGCGCTACTTTGCTTCCTTCCTGTATGCCTGAGATGGATGGCATGTGAACTCCTAAAGGACAAATAAGAATCACTTTGTGAATTTAGCCCACAATTTTACTTCATAAATTTCTATGTTTACTTTTTTTAAAAGTAATTACCCTTATATGTGAATTTCATCATTAAAAACAGCTACCACAAAAAGGGGTGGGCATAAAAGTGAGTTCTATGTTCTTTTTTATACTTGTATATGTCTTTTAAAAGTGTTCTACAATGATTATATGTTGTTTTTTAAAATCAGAAAAAAATGTTAAAAATATTAAATATCACATATTCTAAACTCCCATTTTAAGCTATTTTAACCTCTTTAGATCATAAAGCTCAAAATTGTACAATTTAGGATTGTGAATGAGAGAAAGGTTGAGAGATACTGTTTGGAAAGTAACTGTAATTATACTAAATATTTTAATCATGTAAGAATACTATTTGATTGCTTCTAACTCAGTGATGTTGTTAGTAAAAGCCATTCTCTTTCAATTAGTACTCTTTTTGACACAAAATTGCATTCTTGCTGCTTTTATAAAAAGCCAATCTCTTGACTTAAGTTTCTCATGAGTTCTATTCACCATTCTGAAAAAGGTACCATTTCTAGTATGTTATAAATGAGTTAGTAAGAGCCTAGGAAGAAAGAAGGAGGACAGCCACACTGCTTAGTTTCCACACAAACTGTGACTACAACATTCCCATCACATGCCCCTTAACTTTTAGCACTTTGATGTTCTGCCATAGATAATTTCTTACAGATGTCCATTACCATTTTATTATCTACACTCTGTAATTGCATTCTGTATATGCAAATACATCTAAGGAGAATTAAGAAAGTAGCTGATCCACAAAAGTAAGAGACTGTAGAATGATTGCAGCTTTCTCATCTCACCACAGGTCAAGCACTGCTTGATACGTATACTCCCTTTACGGACAAGGTTGATTTCCTTTTTGTTCTTCAAATCCCATTTTAATTAGTTCACAAATAAAGGAATGGAAACAGATGAAATGTGATGCCATGAGAAGCACACTGGGTTGACCTGAGTTCTGAACTCTGCTACGAAGTATGACTTTGGGTTAAATGTCAAATTATCCAGTTGAGCTGGAAGAACTCTATAAGCCATTTGAGTTCTAAAATTCTATTATTTTTTCAGATTCCAAATTGTAAATGTATCACAATATGCTAAGTAACAGCTCTTTGTTTTCCAAATAATTAGGTTTTTTTTAGTGACGCTGAGGTTTTTGCATTATGTCTATAATTAGCATCATTCTGGCATTTAGATAAATATTCATAGTACTAAAACATAATCTTTGTGTAGTCAGTGGCAGATTTGGGATATAGCTGTATTACCTTCAACAGAGATTCTCTGAGAGCTACCAAACTTTACAAGGTCAAGCTGGGTCCATGCTCTGACATGGGTATTCCGAGGTCTACCTAGGTTCTGCGTAAGCACTCTATAATTTAAGCTGGGAAAACACTACTCAGTGAAATACTATCTAGCACTATCTACCACAAACTGAAAGAAACTGTTACACCATTTAAGGTGAAACAAAGAAAATTTAAATTGCTATCATGATGCCTTTTGATATGGAGAGTATTGGCACAAATAATAACACAAAAACCAATTATACTTTTATTCAATTTACAGTAGGAATTTGAGACTTCACATCTATTCTAAATATATCACTTCAAAATCTCCATCCCAGAACAATCTGCTGAGTTCTAGACCCTTATATCCAACTACTGAGTGGATGTCTCTCTTGCTTTTCTGCCCAGACAACTAAAACTCGATGTACCCCAACCTGAAATCATCTCCTGCCCCTACTCTCCAAATACGCTCCTCTTCCTCTGTCTATGATCTTAGAGGACAGCACTGCCATTGTCTAGAGGGCATGTGTTTTAAACTTCACTGTGCCATATTTGACTCTCCTCTCTCATGCCTTATCAGTCGTCATGTCCTGTCAAGTCATGTCAATCCCACATCCAGCATTTCTTTCATCCATCTTCTCCTTCCCATGTCTACTTCCCTATCCTTTAGTATAGACCATATTCACTCCCAGCTATACTTCTAAAGTGGCCTCCAACTGGTCTCCCAGATTTGAGTCTCTACCAATGACCCTTCAATCCACCTCTCACGTTGTTGCCAGATAAACTGCACAGACCTAAGATTTATACTTTCCTACCCCAAAACTTTCAGAGGCTTCTTATTCCTATAAAATATTGGTTTTCAGATTTTTTAATTTTCCATAACAGATAAGAGCTTTCCTAGACAAAAATATGACACAGACCCCAGTTTATAAAACACAAAAAATAACATTTTTATTAATATAAATTTATTGTGTAAGTTAAAAACAAGTACATTGATATATCATAAAATAAATCAATAAGGAAAAATAAGGCTCTCCAGATAAACACACAAGTCTGAAATTAAGGTTAAGGGAACTACATTCTTATATTAACATTCAATTAATTTTTTTTAATTTTGGTTGCACAATATTGAGAAAAAAATTCTTACATAGATAAGTAGTTGTAAATGTTAACAGTTTCAACAGTTCATCTTGCAAGATATCTTATTTGCACAAGAAGGTAAAAGTGGCTTTACTATGAGGTCTGCACAAAAAGAAGTCAAGTGGTTCATAAATTATTTTAATGTCTATGATTGGTTAATTTTTATGTATTACATATTTAAACATGTAAAATATGTATTTCAGCATATATCTTTAAAGTAGAAAATTAAATTCAATTTCTATGGAACTTTTGAAACACTTGTATAGAATCTCTGAATTCATGAAACACAGTTCGAAATCCTTGTCATAAAAGAAAGTACTTGGTGATGTAACCGCAACCTATCTTTCTAATTTTATTGTCCTCTACTGCCTTTCACACATGCTTAAAAGGAAAGAAAACTTATATTTTCCTGATTATTATGTTATAAAATTTGTAAAAGAAAGCCTGCTAAATTCAGAAAATAATGAAATAGAGAAAATTACCCACAATCCCTCAACCCAAAGATAACTACTATAAATATTTTAGTGTACTTTCTCTTAGTCTTTTACCTTTCATAGTAGAACTGATAGGTGATGGAGAATTGTGCCAAAGGTGATGAAGAATTGTGCCAAGTACTTAAAAAGATTATCTTGTTTAATGCTCACATTAATCCTATCATGCATAATTTTTTTATTTCCATTTTACATTGAGAAACCAGAGGATAAAACAGGTTGAGTAACTAGCCCAAGGTTACATAGTAAATTGCAGTGTTGGGCTTCAAACTGCTATTTGACTCCAGAGATTATGTACTTAACTGCAACACTGCATTGCCTCCCTTTTCATGCCCTCTTTCCCTTACTTTAACTCTGCCCACTTTAATTTACTGTTCTTTGAAGACATCTGCCTTTGTTTATACCAATTACTTCGCTAAGATTGTCCTTTTCCCAATTTCTGTCTAGCCAAATCCTACTTATCATTTAAATGCCACCTACTCCTCAAAGCTTCTCTAATGCACCCTCAGTTCTCCTCCTATAACTTCCAATACTTTTTCCTGTACTCCTTCATTTACTTCACCCTCCTATCAGGACCTCCTCCTTTCCCCCCTGCCTCCTACACTCTAACACAGACAGCTAGAGTTTATTGTATTTGTCAGTGCTGAGTTACTAGTGACCCTGCTCCAGTTCCCATGCTTTGGACCTGGGGCTGAGCTCTAGCATGCAGCTACTGGGCTAGAGGGAGATGGCTCAGCCCTCTGATACTATATGAAATTGAAGCTCTTGTGCACCCAAGTTGAAAAAATTCATTCCTTCTGTGATCTAGGCAAAGCCAATCTGTCTCCCCTCCTCCCAGGGCAGCCTGTTGCATTTTTGACTAATTTTCCCTTCAAGGCTGCCTTTGACATTCCTTTGAAGAGGATTTCCTCTTGATAAAGTCAATCAGAATGTGGGATAATGCCAGCTTTGTGATCTGCCCTGAGTTCTGGAATGACAGCCTTAGTGGCTAAACAAGTTTTCTTTGCTTTATTCCAAAGTTTTTGTGACCCGCTAAGCAGGCCATTACAATTGAAAGGCAATTCTCTGGATCCAGAGATTATGAGATTTATTTCCACAGAACTGTGTTTTTGAGCTTCACAAATCATCTCCCAGGGTCCTCAAAAGAAAGCGTGGACATATTTATCTAACCAATATGATTAAGGGTGAGAGCAAGGGATTGTCTGTATTCATGCCAACTGGAAAAGGGCCTCAAGTGACTGGGACTGGAAGTCATGAAACCTCTAGATGTGTGCCACTTATAGAAAGACAATTTACTGATATATTTATGATACACCACATCTTTATTAAAGAGATATGAGAAAATGTGAATCTCCAGTCTTAACTTTACCTTAATTCAAGATCCATATGCCCAACTACCTAACAGGCATCTTTACCTAGATGTATAATGGACTTCTCAAATTTAACATGTCTAAATGAGCACTGATATTCTTTCCACCACCCCACAACCCACCCCTAGGCACAAACCCTGCTTCTCCTTCAGATTCCCAGTCTCAGTTAATAATAACGCAATTTTTCAATTGTTCAAATCAAAAACCTTAGTGAGATTCTTGGCTCTTCTCTTTTTTCTCATACCTCTGGTCCAAAGCAAATCCTATTGGCCTTATTGCCAGAGTCTGACCACTGCTTACCACCCCATTGCTACCATTCTGTCCCAGGTCACACCCATTTTTATCCTGGATTTCCACAAAAGCTTCCTACCAGGTTTCCTTATTCTGCCCTGGCCCACTCTCAACCTATCCTCCACCCAGAAGCCAGGGTGATATTGTTGGAATTTAACATAATCTATTCAAAACCCTCCAACAACTTTTCATTTCACTCACAGTGAAAGCCTGGCTGTTCCTTGAACATACCAAGCACTCTCCAACCTCAAGGCTTTGCTTTTTCTCTTGTCTCCACCTGGAATGCTTTTCCATCAGATCTAAATAGGACTACTTTCCTTATTTCCTTCAGGTCCTTGCTCAAAACTCATCTTCTTATGGAGGCCTTCCCTAGCCACACTGTTTAAAATGCAAAACACCTCTTACACCCCTAACCCCCCTTCCCTGTTTTACAGTTCTTCTTAGGACTATTGGTAGCTAACAAATAATACATTTTAGGTATTTATCATGTTAGTTGGTTGATTACTCCACTATAATGTTCATTCCATGAGGGCAGGAAATGTTATCTGTTTTATTCATTGCAATATCAGGTGTGTCAGAACAGCAATTGGCACACAGTAGTCACTCAAAACGTTTGTTAAGTGAATAGATGTTCGATAAATGAAAGATACCAGATCTAAATGAAAAATAGTTTCACCCTAGTTTAATGATTTTCAAACTACTTTCAGAATCCCCAATTCCTCCTTACAAGGAGAAGGAGAAGGGACCTAAGGAGGAAAGGCTCTGAATCCCCAGATACCTGCTTTAACCGGAACAAATCCAAATCTTACATATTGACCCTCCATCACAGCTTTGTTTAAAATAAAATATAACTAGGGTTTTTTTAAAGAATTTTATTAAAGCAATTGCCATAAATTTATAGAATTCAGAGACCACATCTTCCCCAGCCTAAGAACAATGACTTATATCAAGGAATGGATACATCAGGTACTCTCTAGTTCCATATTCCTCAAATTGGGGACTGACGGTGTGACCCAGTTGTCCCAGAGAATGTCACTATATCCAGGTGATCTGTAGCATGGGAGGAGCAAAGGAGCTGAGAAATAAAGAGATGTCATCAAGATAGCCTAAAAGTATAAGGCCTGCTTACCTAGGTAGGCTCCTTACAGTAACGCTACCATTTAACATTAGCCTGGAACATTTTTCTGATCTGGTAGGATTTTATAAACCCTCCTATATACTAAAAAGATGTCATCAGAAAATACAGCATAGTTGGAGCCCTTTGTTTTTACTGGACACGAGGAAACAGCATCACATTTCCTGTAGCACAGGGAATGTGGACAGAATAGCATCTTCTCCTAAGAGGCCTGGGGCAATGAACAGAACAGAAAAATCAACAATTTCACTGAAGTATTTATTTTGCTATACATTTTTATTGAGCACTGTTGTGGTGCCATCAAATCCAAGACCCACGGAGCCAACTGAGATGAATTGTGAGCCTTTATTTGCCGGCCGGTGATTGACACTCTATCACGCAGGGTTAGAAGAGATCAGCCCCGAGCTCCCAGAAGAGGCACTTTATATAGCCACCAGCACATCCCTGAGCAGATCACCACACCCTGATTAACAGTTGGCCGTTAGCATGTCCTTGATCAGATTACCCTAGTTAACAGCATCTCCTTGATCAGATTACCACATCCTGGTTAACAGCATCCTTGATCAGATTACCACACCCTGGTTAACAGAATCAGAAGTAAACATTTAATACTGGCTTACTGGAAAATTGTCCACCCATAACATTCCCCACTGGTTTTCTAGGGAAATTCAAATCATTGAACAGTAGGTCTAGGCCTCATCTAAAGCCATACAAAGACCCCCTCATTTTAGGACTGAGAGAATCAAGACGGTCCAGACTGGACCCTCGACAGTCTTATTTTAATGGGTCCCCTGTCCAATGCAGAGTCCATTGTTCTGATGTCTGTGGTGGATGCACAGCCTTGATTCTGGTACGGTGAATCCAATGACCGCGTCCAGCTACCTTGGCCACTGTGGGTGTTGTGAGGATGACAGGAAAAAGTCTGTCCCAGCGGGGCTCAAGAGAAGCAGGCTGTACCTTTCTCACCCAGATCCAATCACCTGGAGCGTGGTTGTGTGGCTGGGCTGGATGCTGAGCAGCTGTTCTGGTGGCAGAGACCAGTTGGTGGGTCTCCTGTCATGTGAGAGAGAGCTTGAAAAGATTTAAGCAGTGAAAATTATGAATTTCTGTTAGCTTTACCTCCCCTAACTTGGGGAGGAGAGGTGGGTGTCTTCCAAACATTATTTCATAAAGTGTGAAGCCCTTACAATAGGGTGTGCGCTGTGCCTTTAAAAGGGCAAAGGGGAGGAGACTCACCCAGTTTTCGCCAGTTTCCAGCTTGAACTTAGTTAAGGTTTCTTTCAAGGTCCTATTCATCCTTTATATCTGTCCTGAACTCTGAGGCCTATCCAACTGATCCCTAACACCTTTGCTAGAGATTGGCTGGTCTGGGTGATGAATGCCGGGCCATTGTCGGACCCCAGTGTTATGGGCAGGCCAAATCGAGGCACTATTTCTGAGCTACTACCTGAGCGGTCTCCTGCTTTGTAGGGAAGGCTTCAGTCCATCCTGGTGTCTATGAACACAAGCAAGTACTTGAATCTGAATTTTCCAGGGCTGACCTCAGTGAAATCCAACTCCCAATGTTCCCCTGGTGCTTGTCCACGAAGTCTCGCCCCTTGTTGTATTTCCTTGAAGGGCTCTGGATTCACTTTGTACACAGATGTGGCACCGGGCTGATATCTGCTTGGCCATTCATTGCAGCCCCAGAATGTAATAGTCTCTTTTTAACAGTTCAGTTAACTTAGTTCCTCCCAAGTGAGTGCTCTGGTAAACCTGGGTTATAAGGTCTCAGCTCAAGGCCTCAGGTACTAGAATGCGGCTGTCCAGGAGCCTAACCCACCCAGGAGATTCTCTTTGCCTCCCAGCTTGTTGCATAGTTCAACTTCCCCTGGAGTGTAGGTAGGGGTGTCCGTTAGCACTCTGGGCAGTAGGGTCGGCAGAATGTCAATTGGCCCCACTGGTTTTTGGGTATCCTCCTTTGCTGTCTCAGAGCTTGAGTTCTAGTGCCCTGGGCAATGGAAGATTGCCACTTTCTTTGGCAGCCAAATTGTCTCAAGCAGGGCCAGTATTTCCTCTTTATTAACACCCCATGTACGTGTGCCGTGGCAAAGACATGCTTGCTGTCCATGTAGATGTTAACGGTCTTGTTTTTACCCCACCACAGAGCCCGAGTCACTGCCACTACTAGTTCAACCCTCTAAGCTGAAGTGCCATGGCTTAGGGTTTGTGCCCAGATGGCAGTCTCAGTGGTAACCACTGCAGCCCCGGCATACCCGACTCCCTCTGAGACGAAGCTACTCTCATCCGTAAATAGAGTAGTGTCTGGATTTGGCCAAGGGCTGTCTGTCAGGTCCGGTCTGGTGCAGGTGACATTCTCTAGGACCTCAAGGCAGTCATGCAAGGGTTGGCAAGGGTCATCGTCAGGCAGTAAGGTAGCTGGATTGAGTGCGGTAGTTTTCAGGAATTGTATGTGAGGTGAGTTGAGAAGCATGACCTGATACTGGGTGATCCGAGTGTTGGAAATCCACCAGTCCAGTGGGCTGCAAAGCATTGACTAAACTGCATTTGGGGCGATAATCTGGAGAGTCTGCCCTAGTGTCAAATTTAGGGCTTCCTTAGAGAGGATTGCAGTGACAGCAATTGCCCTCACACAGTTGGGCAATCCTGCTGCCACTTAGTCCAATCTTTTGGAGAGGTATGCAACTGGTTGCTTCCAGGGCCCTAGGGTCTGTGTCAGGACCCCTTTAAAGTTATCCTGGGCTCCTGGGGGTTCATAATGTAAGAGCCCTGACCTCCTCATTCTGCGTCCTCAAAAAGGATGAGGGGGGCCTTCTTTTGGGGCGCTTGTCCTTTTTCAGGGCACTCATTCTTCCAACGTCCCTTTTTCTTGCAATATGTGCACTGGTCCTTTTCAAACCCGACTCTTCTGGGTCTATTGTTCGCCCTGGGTGCCTGTTCTTGGCCTCTGCCTTTTCCTGGTGATCCCCTTGGCTGGGCTTCTTGCATGGTTGCAAGCAGGACCTTGGTCATCCTCTTAGTCTGTGCTATATGTACCTCATCTCTATTGTTGAATACTCATTGTGCTATCTCGACCAGCTCAGATAGGTTCTTTCCTTCAAACCCTTCCATCCTCTCCAATTTCTTTCTAATATCTGGGGCCAACTGACTGACAAAGGCTAAATTCACAGCCCTCCTATTATTAGGGTCAATAGGGGTATATAACCGGTACGACTCTAAGACGTACCCTAGAGCTCACAGATACTCAGAAACCTGAATACCTGTAATACCAGAAGTCAAGTCTGATGCCTAAGACCTTGACCGAACTAGGGAAGCATTGCTGCGTCCAGCCTTCCACTAGTTCCCCGACAGATACCCAGAAACTGGATACCTGTAGTGCAGTCTGACTCACCAGTGAAGCTGCTCCAGATGGCTTGCGCCCAATTGTTACAGAATTGTACCTTTTGTCTGCCTGCCCTCCTGGGCAAGTCCGCCTGGCATCTAGGGCTGAGGAACGTCTCTCAGCAGCCGTCCCCTAGACGGGGCAGGTCCTTGCCCAAGGTCGTGGGTCTTAGAAGATCTTCCCCTTTGGAGATATTTCGCTGAGGTCTCCAAATGTTGTAGTGTGATCAAATCCAAGACCCACGGAGCCAACTGAGATGAATTGTGAGCCTTTTTCAGCCGGCCAGCGACTGACACTCTATCACGCAGGGTTAGAAGAGATCAGCCCCGAGCTCCCAGAAGAGGCACTTTATATAGCCACCAGCACATCCCTGAGCAGATCACCACACCCTGATTAACAGTTGGCCATTAGCATCTCCTTGAACAGATTACCACACCCTGGTTAACAGCATCCTTGATCAGATTACCACACCCTGATTAACAGAATCAGAAGTAAACATTTAATACTGGCTTACTGGAAAATTGTCCACCCATAACAAGCACCTACTTCATACTCAGTACTAAGATTTTTAAAAATGATTTTGTTTTTTAAACATGATATTTTTTAAAACAGTTGCTATGCTAGCAAACTAAAAATTGCTAATAGCAATTATGGACAGAGATGCTTGCAAAATGTATGTACATCTTAAGTACTCCCACTGATTACTCACTTTGAGAACCCCTATTAGATATGATACGCCTCGAGCTAATTTTCAATAGCAACATTTTCTGCTGTATCTATCATTTATGTTGCATTTTACTTAATACTTATTAGCTTCTGAAGAAGGAAAGTCAAAAGGTCATGAATGAGAGGAGGCTGAGCTCCATAGTTGATCCATGGAGCTATAACACATTTAGGAAATAATAAAGATGAAGAGCTCTGATCTTTACTCAGGCCTTGAGTTCTTCTACTAGCTCTGCCACTAAATCATTGTGTAAAATGAGCACTTAGGTAGACAGGATCCCCTCCAATGCTCCTTCTAGCTCTGACATTCTATGAGTGTATAAAGCCAACATTAGTAGCTAAGCAACTCAGTGGATGCACATATTCTGAAACAATCAACAAATACCATCAATTTATAAGGACTAGAAGTAAGGGAATAAGTAGTCAGGGAAACCTCCATTAAACAAATGGACCTTGCTTCACATTCTGAATTTCAACAAACATGAATAAGAATTCAAAGTCTAAGAAACATCATTGCCTCACATCTCATTCTAATACAAGATTACTCTTCAGGACTTGAGAGGTCAAAGCTGGGATTGTCAACAAATCCAAATCCTACCTAACAAGACCCACCTGGCTTGTTGGCAGGGAGGGGTGTAGGAAGCATTACTGTGAACAATTACTGTTAAAGCTTTAGATATGATTGGACTTAGGGCTACCTTTACACGTATTATTTTAAACAAAAAGTCATCAAGACCATAGGGCCTAGGCAAAAGGGTAAGAAAACCATGCATGGGAAAAGAAGTGGCTGCCTGCCCACTCTCTGGTTCTTCCTCGGTCTTCTCTGAGAACAACAAGCATTTATTTCTAGATGCCATCTGGGCACACACCCACTTGACATCTTTTTTTGGTTTTAGAAGTACTACTAAATAATAAAAGGTCAGAGCTAGGGCCCTTAAAGTGGGTCTAGACCAGGATTCTGACTGGTGGGCCTAATTCAGCACATGTTTTGTGAGATCGTCACAAATCTAAAATAATTTTGATTTTTTTAGTATTTTTGAGAAGAGAACACACTACTGTTCCTCCAGGGGGCCACCACTCCTGGATTCACACAGACTACCCTGGCCCCAAAACCCTTAAGTTTGAGCTACGAACAGATTTTTCCATGACACTGTTGCTGTCTTCTAGTCTCCCTCCCTTTGCAGCACTCTAGCAAAGCTCTGCCTCAGCTTGGTCTCCAGCAGCCATCCCACCCTAAACAACCACAAAGTCAAATCAATCTAAACCTTCTCTAAGAAGGCACTTAATTCGAATTTGTCAGTGCTTCCCTTGCACTTACCCTCCTCCTTGCAACTAACACAAGAAGCACTTTGAAGGTGGCCTGCATACTAAGCACTGGCTTTTCTCTCCACTGTTAACAGGGGACTATTGCAGGCCAGGGTAGGGTCGGCCAGGCTCTTCAGTATTAAGAAGGGCCAAAGCACCAGAGCCTCTGTATACCTAGTTAAGTTTTCGGGAGGTCAAAAGTTATACATAGATTTTCAACTGTGCCCATAAACCTCATGTTGTTCAAAGATCAACTGTATTTACAATTTACTAGAAGGCAGGCCTCTGCCAGGGGTTTTAGTCACTGAGGTATTAAAAAGCAAAACCACAAAAGACTAGGGGATGTCGGGGGATGTCACCAGGAAAGAAGGAAAGATGATGAGTCCTTAGGAGACATTTCATTTGCTTTTTTACCAAGATGTCTGCCATGTATCTCATATTGTCCTGGACATTCTCACATTCAAATGCTATGTCTTGCTGTCAGATCATGTGTCTCAATTCATTGTTCAAAAACAGTAATTACCACCCTTAGACATTGGGTGCTCCACAGGAAAAAGTGACAGAACAGGAAATATTTATTTGATAAAGAGATAGACAAAAGTATCTAATATTTTTTTCGCTTTTCCTTTTTTTGTCACTAGCTTTCTTTCCTTCACATTCATTCCTTACCTCTAACAAGGAGCTGAATTTTGTTCTCACCCTTGATTCAAAACATTAGAATCTATGCTTGGCAGTGAAGGCTGGAGTAGACAACATAAAGTTTATAAATTATTTAAATCAAAAGAGAGAAACTGGAGGCCTGTAGCCATGTTCTACATGGCCCACGCAGTGTCATGCATACATCTGAAAAACACACTAATATTTGAAAAGTGGGATATTTCACATAAAATCCTCATGTCTACCTTTCCTTGAAAAAAAAAACAGAAAATCAGGTAATACTGGTCCCATATTCTCCTATGGGAATGATTGACAAGAGTGGACTGGAAGCTGTCACCATTCATTGGGATATGCGCTCCCTAGGTAATCACATTCCTCACCATTCTCTATTGCCTCATGTACTCCTCTCCTGCAGGCAGATATCAGGGACTGTTCATTTTTACATTTGAACTACTGTTTTCTGCAATATTCCTCCTATCTGTACTCAACAAAAGAAGGAAAACAAATGACATAGACCACATATTTCAAGAAAAAATTGAGAGCGTTTTTTGCAGAAATGAAGAATATTGCTATGTATTCAATATGCAAAACAAATTTATTTATATAAAATATAATCTATCCTGCTTTGCTCCTTTAAATCACCTGTCTGTCCCTATAAGTATTTGAGTTGCCACTTCTGCTTTAAATAAAAAGGCATTCAGAGAATATTCTGTAGGGAAGAAAAAAGAAACTTTTTTCCATGACCTTCTTTAATTCTCCAACTGGAGCTCTGGGAATTAGACTGACAAAAGATTAAAAAGAGAAAAACAGAGTTTATTAACACGTGTAGCACACAAACTCACAGGAAAAACTCTGTGATAAGTAACCCAAATGGTTGAACTTGGGCTTATGTAGCATCTTAACAAAGAACAATAAGTTTGTAGAAAAGTAACAAGACAAAGAAAAAGGGTATTAGGCTTTTGAGGGTAGCAAACTGTGAGAAGGCAAATATATGGGGAGAAACTAATGGAGTAATGTTTGTTTGTGCATGTCCCTCTGGGGGTCACTTTCCATCTTCAGAGCCATAAACTTCCCTAAGAGAGAAGACTTATGGTTGTACTATTTTCTCAGAAGTTTCTGCTTTTAATCATATATAAGGGAGGCTCCAAGAAGGCTTCTCTCTGTATATGTTGAATCTCAAATGCCTTCGGCTCAAAATAATCCTTATACCAAAGTGGCATATTTTGGGGTGGCATATTTTGATCCCCTACAAATTCTAATGTCCTATGCAGCTAAGAGGACAGTGACTACTTAGATCTCAAGATCTTCTTCTGTTCTATTGGTTAGAGAGATGCTGACTCAGGAAATCAGGCAACGATCTTCCTTTCTTTTCACTTAAAATACCCCAGTGATACAGATGTATCTACTCTATATTAGAAAATGCCACAAAGAACACACGCACACATATAAATATATATGTCCTCTAGTTTATTTTATCTGTACAATAAATTCTCGCCTTTGGGTAGCTTTTAGATAATGCTATGATACTGTTTGGTGAGTATCGTCCAATATAAGAGGGAACAAAGTACTGGACAGGCACTGACATTTCTATACCCTTAAGTCCTTGTGATACCTCTCTTAAGGCACATATCACTTTCTATTAGGTATTAGATACAATTTGTAACTCTTCTACTTAACCTTAAGCTCCCTGAGAATAAAATTTGTATATAGTTCATGGCACATGGAACAGAGACTTGCCCTGGACAATTAGTCAAACCACATTTGGTGCATAAATGTTTGGATGGATGGATGGATGGATGGGTGGGTGGATGGATGGATGGGTAGATGGATGGATGGATGGATGGATACGTGGGAGAATGAATAAATTTCTCCCATAATCCATTCACTACTTAACCATTATGTTCTCTTTGCCATTTTTCCTTTGAGGGCCTGCAGGTGAAGTTCAGCATCTAGCTATAAAGGAAAGTTAAGGAAGTAAATTTTTCTAAAAGGCTTTGATGACTAGATCAGGCATGACCACAATTCATTAGTCCAACATGGGCACAGATATGTAAGACCATTTAGTCATGATTAAAGCTGCCCTGCTATTCTGAGGCATACCCTCATCCTCTAGCAGTCTATTTGATCAGTAATTGCCCTCTTCACTAGTTCAATCTTATGACTGTCTCCTGTGAACTTCAGTCTTAAAAGGCCCAGAACTCTGAACTCCACCTCCTATTCCACCCAGCTATGGCCTAACAGACTTACAATACAGTTGAGGATATAAATTTTGGAGCAAATATAATTTGATGGTGTTTATCATCTATCCTTTGATTCCCTTAAGAACAGGCCACTATAAATTTTGCTGATATTAACATATGCTTAATTTTTTTCATTACTCTATTTCTTCTATAGTCTATTTTTATTATTAGCCAATTCTGCCATGTGGGACAACACTATAAGTGGTCACCAAGATTAAACCTAGTTTTCATATTATAGTTCTCTCCAATCCATTCAGACAGTCTTTATTCCTCTCCATTAAAACATGTATTCTAGATTTATCTTAGATCACAGACAACTAGAGCTAAAAAAATAATCTTAGAGATTGCCTAATCGAACTCCCTCATTTTATAATGTGTCAATTTCTGATTGCTTCTGTTAAAAATTACTACAAATTTAGTGACTTAAAACAACATAGATTTACTTTCTTACAGTTCATGAGGTCAGAAATTCAAAATCAGTCTCACTGGGCTAAAGTCAAGGTGTTGTCAGGGTTGTTTCCTTTTGGAGGCTCTAGAAAAGAATCCTTATCCTTACCTTGTTCAGCCTGCATTCTTTGGGTTGAAGCCCCTTTTCTCTATCTTCAAAGCATATCATTCCAACTTCTGCTTCCATCATCATATCACCTTTTCTTCTTCTTTTGACTCTTCCTGCATCTTTTTATAACGATGGTTGTAATTACACTGAATTAACCTAGATAACCCAGGATGATTATCCATATCAATTAATAACTCCTACAAAGTCCCTTTTGCAATATAAGATAATATTCACAGCTTCGAGAGTGGACATATTGGGGAAGGGAGCATTATTCAGCTCACTACGATAGATGAGGAGATTGGGGTCCAGAAAGGGGTAGTGACCTGGCCCAGTTGACATACCAATTTTGCATCAGGGCAGAGCCTAGACCCTATATCTTTTGACTTTTCAACCACCATTCACTACCCAGCAAATCTTTTCAGGATTAAGCTCTGTGTCTTCCAAGGTAACAAATTAGCTAATCTGATTTTAAAAATCTAGAAATGGCTAGAAAATTATGATTATACTTCTCTCTTTTCCAGACAATACCTGTACATTTTAGTATGGCCTTCCAGAGTTACTTTAATGATGGAAATTTCAGAACCAATAAAGAAGAGAGGGTAAATAAGAGTGATATAGAGAGGAAGTGGACCAGACTGTAGTTCTCAGAATGATCCAAGGTGACAAAGGCTGATCAGCAGGATTGTATAATCTTGTTGAGAATTCTGAAAATTACTTTATACGAGTGGAATATAGAGTATATTACAGTGAACATATGAAGAAATTAATAAATAATATGTACTTTTCTATTAGCATCTATGAACAATTTGAGAAATAGATATGCTTCAGCAGGAAACACACAAAAAAACACATAAGAGAAGTGACATGAACAGTGAGTTGAATTAATATATTTTAGCTCTTATTGAAACACATGCATTTTTCTCTTGATATTTAATAAGAGATTTTTTTAAAGATCTTTTGAAATATGGTGGCATGGTAAGTACCATATTCCTAAATAATTTCCATCACACTTAAGTGGAATTCATAAATCTCATATTTATGACAAATTGAATTTTATGCCTCCTAACTTGGCTGTGAATGAGTGGTTGTGACTTTTCTGAGAGCATAGTAATAATACTAAGAAAAAAAATCATTTTCCATTTATTCTGATTACTACAGAGAAAGCATAAGTTCTATTTACAATAAAGAGTCATGGCAAAGAAACATTCCATCTTTTGGTTACAGTTAAATTCACACTAAATATAAAATTATTGTTTGCTGCCCAGATATAAGCTACAAAGCATAGCTCTAAAAATCAATGGATTTAAATAGCTCCAACTGTAGTGAACACCAAATTAGCCAATAAATTTAGTACGGTGCCTCCTTAAAGGGAAATTATCATCAGACTCAATATTTTATTTCTGTGAGCAAACATGTCCATACAGAAATGGTGCATTCCTCTCTACAGGCAAGCCATACAAATCCAGTTTATGTTTTCCATTACTAACAAAGAATTCACAACAAAAACAATAATCTTTTGAAGAAAATGACAGAGCACTCCAAATAAAACAAAACAAATTTGATATTATCATACATATGTCTGATTCTCAAAAATCAGATTCTTATTGTTTCTCCTCCAAATTAATCAGCTACCAATAATCCAATTTTTGGAAGCACTTAATCCATTCTTTGAAGGTTCTGGATCCTATCCTTGTTTCAAACCCAAGGTATACTCTTTTCAATCACCTGACACTCAACCTGTCATGGCTCTGGGACCTTCCAGTACTTCTTTAACAAGTTTCCTTTCTTTTGATTTATGAGGAAATTCTCCATCTTCTTTATACCTCAATTTTCTCATCTGAAAAAGGGAGTAAGAAAACAATAATAATATCTCATAAATGTATTGTGAGAATGAAAGATGCATCTTATACCAAGAAACTAGTTTGGTGCCAACCATAGTCGGTGATTATAAAAAGGTAACTAACAATAATAATAGTGATAATGTGAGTTTTTTCTATTTAACTAATCTACTTTTGGACAGATGAGATCCCCACACTTATCTGTTTCCGCTGACTTAGATGCAATCATCTGTCTCTCTAATTACAGTTTTCTCTGTAGAGTTTTTTACTTGGCCAGCCCAATCCCCTATATCTGTCCTGAACATACCTTCTGGGTGACTGCCAATCAATCTTTACAAGATGAAATTAATGCCTCTAAAGCTCACGTTTCCACTGACACAAAATTATGGAATTTTGGAGCTGGAAGGGACCTGAAATCTCCCCAAGTCAGACTGTCTTGTGGTCTAGGACAGTGTTGAAATTCTTTGCCACAGAGAGCAGGAATAAGAGAGAGAAGTTTGGAGAAGGGCAAAATAGAAGTCAGGAGTCAGTTTAAAACTTTGCCTTGCTTGATTATGGATTGGCTATTTGGAAAAATCAATAAAGCTGCCAATTATGAAGTGGGAATCTAGGAACTGGAGAGGTTAAGTGACATGCTCTGCATCATACAAAATGTTAGTGGCAGAGCTTGAATTAGTATCCAGATCTTCTGGCTCCCAATCCTGCTCCATGCTCTTCCCTTTACTCCTGCTGCCTCAGAGTATATCCTCAGACTCGAATAGACTCTGTTGAGATCAAGACTGTAAAAAATGCTTACTATGGCTGGCCTAACAATTTGAGATTCATGGTCACACCATTAAGGCTCTTTTGAGCATCCATGCTCTCCTTAAAAAAATAAATTTTCAACTCTTTGACTCATGTACACCAGGACCCTACCCTATTTAGTTTTAAACTATGCTGTCCACTAGTCTTGCTACTCCTCCCATTCTGTATCTACATATAGTCCTTTGTAGCTAACACACTTATTATTTTCTTACTGATAATAAGCTATGGTTTCCTCTCAAATGTATCTAGCACAATATCTGGCCCTGAGTAAGTATGCAGTGAATAACTGCAGATTAGCTGACCAGATGAATAATTACAACTTTTTCTCTCCATATTGGAACTGGAGCTTTATGCCTCCTTGGATAACAGCCATTCTAAACTGACCCAATCCTGAGGTCCTCCCTACCACTTGGGAAACCATGCAGGCTGGGGAGATGAGACTTGGGGAGCTCATTACTTTAGGCAGGCATGACTGATTCCATAAGCCAATGACTGATGGTTGGGTGATAGAGCTCCCAAAATACTTGCTTTGATCTTAAAGTTTTGACACATTTTTGACATAGCCATCATCAGGCTATATATAGTTTTTTTTTTACATGTTTCACATCTGTATGATTTCTTTCTCATCCTACCTTTTCTTCTCTGGTAATTCTTAGCAGAGTACCTGGCAAAAAGCAGACATATACTCCACAAGTATGTAATGAACACGACTTCCCCTTGCTATTTGAAATCTGCTCCCCAACCCCCCCAAACATGTGACTGCAAGTCATATGGATTCCAGTTATTCCTAAATTAAAAAGAAACATAAAAGTGATCTCCTTAGAAATGTTGGATTTTTAGCAGAGCTGAGCTATAATTTTTGCTTTGTTGACTTGAGAATTTTATTTTCTCCATTGTCTAATACCTAAGTCATTGACCATTAGTAGTATACGCACACAGAGCCATTGGAGCTTTAACAATCCTTCCCTCCAAGTTCTGCCGTGACATACACTATGCAGTATAAGCAAGATATGTTAGCTAAGTACAGGAATTTGACGGCAGCCAGATGTGGGTTCAATTCCTAACTCTACCACTTACTCCCCAGCTACATGACTTTAAGTAAGTTATTTCATCTCTTTGGGCCTAATATTCCTTATCTGTAAGATAATAGCAATACCTACTAGTAGTATAATAAATAATATATTTGGTCTCAGTCCCAAATTCCAGTCACAAAGCTCCAATAACCCTTGGAATTTTCTGAGTGATAAGAGTATCTTTTGTTATTAATAGTAAGCTTTTTTAACACCTAAGTTTATGTACATAAATGATTGACTTAAGGTGGGTCCCCCACATAGCTCTATGTTGGAGGCTGAGTGAACGGAAGGACCAAACATGTGATTAAAGGATTGGAACTTTCGCCCTACTCCTTGGCCTCCAGAGATAGGAGAGGGGAACTAAAGATTAAGTTCTATAAAAACTCTTGAAAATGGAGACTTGGAAAGTTTCCAGGTTGGTAAACATGTTGGTGTGTTGAGAGGGTGCCAATCCCAGTAAAGGCATGGAAGTTCTGCGCTCCCCTGCCCATGCCTGGCTCTATACATCTCTTCCGTTTAGCTGTTCCTGAGTTGTACTCATTATAATAAACCAGTATTCATAAGCAAAGTGCTTTCCTGAGTTTTAAGAGTCATTTTACTGAACTATCAAACCTGGTAGGTAGGTCACTGAACACAAAAATTGATAATCAGCCAGGCAGAAGTATGAGTCATCTGGAGACCCCATCTGTAGCTGGTATCTGAAGTGAGAGCAGTCTTGTGAGACTCAGCCTTTAACCTGGACTAACTCTGGGTAGCGAGTGTCAGAATTGAATTGAACTGTTGGGCCCCAGTTGGTATCAGGGAATTGCAGAATTAGCTGGTATTGGAAAAGACACCACATGTTTGATGTCAAAAATAAAAATTGACTACCTCACAGAATCGTTACAAGGATTAAATAAAATAATCTGTGACATGCAGTAAGTGACTAATAAAAAGCAGCTATTACTATTACGTTCATGACCATGCTTCTTCTATAGATCCTGAATCACACACAATATCTTCTGCTGCACCTGGAATCCCGCCTGGAGCCCCAACCAGCTTGGCCAAGTCCCTCAGTCCCCATCTACCTCTAGCCATTTCTTTTCTTCTTGGACTATACCTGTCTCTCTCTCCCTAGCTACTAGCTGAAATCCAGTTGAAACTGGTAGACACTCATACCCACCCATTTACACCAAAGCATGACATTGCCATGTGCCTAACTCTTAGTTCTACCTATGCTACAAGGCTCAAACTGTCATATGAGACCCTGTGGACATAAATACCTGTCCAACTCAAGGTGAATTTGTTTCATTTCTTCAAATGCAGGGATATGGAAAGCTGGCCATCCTCCTTGGATGAGAGTCTTAACCCTGCTCCAGCTCAATATTGGCCTCTCCCCCCATCCTGCTGAGTCTCAACATGCCTCACAGCTGAGTACATAAGAGTTTGACTTAAAAGGCAGAACAAGACAGTAAGTTAATGGTAGTCTCCTGACTTTCACAGCAACTTATACATCAAACAGTCTTAATATTGACTTCAAGAAGAATTTAAGAGTATGTACTAATTTTCCTTGGTGTTCAAGAAGGTTTTCTTTTGTCTAAAAAAATTACAGATCTTTTCTGTGTTTTCACATATAAGAGGTTTCTGACTTCTTTTTAAGAGTCCAGATATTCCAGCAAAAATAAATAAATAAGTACCGTACTTTCTGCTAACAATTCCAGAGAAGAAGTGCATAGAAAGGACCATTGAGACCATTCTGTGACTCCCCTGCAACAAGAATCTGCTTGTCTTGGACCACCACAGGAGGTAAAATGAATGGTAGTTCTCTGCTGATTTTTTTGATTCCTAATTCTATTATCTTCAGCTCCCAAAGTTAAAATAAGACTCCCCTGTACAAAGATAGAAGTGAATTCATTTGGACAAGTGAAGTTTGTTAAATCCAAAACCAAACCCTAAACCATCATGCGTGTATCTTTCTTTATATAACAGACTTGTTTCTAAATGTGCTGCACGTGTAAAGGCTTTTTTAAAAAATAAATCGACCCATATTTTAAGCACACCAGAGAAGCTTGCTATTTAAAGGAATCTCTGAATCATTTTGTAGAGTGAATAAACACACATTAATTTATTTGTGAAACCTGATTTCCTCACATTGCTTTTCCTTTAAGAAAAAAAATGGTAATATATTTTCTACTGATTCCCAGAAACACCAATAGATAATGCCAGAATCTTGCCATCTTCACATTGTAGCTATGATCAGCTGAAAGATCTATCTCAGTTCCTGGTCACTGACTCATAGTCCCAGAGGGTCTGAAAGGGCCTTGGAGATCAGAATCCCACTCTATAGCATAACTAAAATAAGTTTCAACCTCATGCCAAGATCACAAAAAAAAAAATGACCAAGCTTGCCACAAAGATATTTATATGCCAGATTTTAAACAGGCAGATCACAGATCACATACAAGGTACAGGTATATATTCTAATTTAGGAAATTAAATGCCAAGCACATGTGCCAAAGGTGTCACCAAAGATGACTGCAGGATATTCACATGCTAGTGCAATCATTGGCATGCAAGCAGGCAAACATACATACATCAGGGTTCCTAGGAAACTGCAGCCAAAGTATCTATAGGAGGTGTCAGGAAGCCAGTAGCAAGACAGCAACAGCCCAATTTAGGGTTTCTGAGATGGGGAACATTTAGAAGGGACAGCGTAAATGCAGAAAGTTTTTGCTGCCTTTCCCAGGCAGCCAGTTCCCTGCCACAGTCACGACCCTAAGCTTTTCTATTTTTCATGACTTCTTTACACTTTGACACTTCAGATGTCACAGTATCCAAAAGTTCCACACTTCCCCACAACTATTCCTCTGCCTGCTCCCAGCCTATCCAATAAGTAAATTCTTCAGTTTCCTCATCTTCGTTAACATACACACAACTCAAATTATGGAGATAATTTTGTCTACTCTAAACAAGAATACACTTTGGGAATTTATGTATCTGCTCTTTCCTTCTATAAAGGATTTGGGATAGCTTTCACTTAAAAACATGATACAAAAAAAGGAAAATATAAACACAAGCTATCTGTGATAAAATACAATTTTATAATGGCAATTTAAGGGGTGGAGACTGGAGGAAGAGACTAAAGTAATATAGCTCAGCTGTGTAGCTTTTCTGGTAATTTGGGTACAGGTATATATCTTAGAGGATACTGAAGAATAAACAGTTAATTTATGGCTTGGACTCTCCCTCTCAAATAACAACTGTCTCATCAAGCTTTTGCTGGGAGAATAGAGGTGTACTTAGAACGAGTCTATAATTGGAGAGGGAGATTTCACCTTAGATAGTATATAATTAGGTGGCAAACTGAGTGGCAGTCAGTGCTAGTGGGTGATCAGAGAGAGAGAGATCAGTGGGCACTGAAATGACTACAAAAGTTTTCCTGGGGCAGCAAGGAAAGATGCTGGGATTCTACTTGTCTCAAATGCTCTGTCAGTGAAGGTAGAACTTCTCTTACTTATTTTCCACCACTCTTTCTCGGTGATCAAGCCTACCCTCCCAGAGCCTTGGCTAAAAGGAGTCTTGCTTCTCATCCAGTGACCCAGGTAATAAATGAACATCCACTCACATGAAAATTTCAGGAAATTAAATACAAATATTTACACATGAAAAGTGTAAACATTTGGCTATTTTTGGTCCAGAAGAGCATTGCTCTATCATATAAATTGGTGATTATAGTTACATGGCGTTCACTGAGAGGGAAGCAGCTGCTGCTGAAATGAGCCACTGTTGTCTGAAGCCTAGGTAAACTGCACCTATAACTTGTTCAGGTGTACTGCCTCTTGGCAAAACTGATATTCAAAAGTTCTGGGGTGCATATGGGGTCATAGGTTGGTTCCATGCCCAATCTTTTTATTTCTTTCAAGACTTCATTTCTCAGCCTATCAGATTTGGCCCCCTTGAGACCACTCATATTTATACATGTATCCAATATAGTTCTCACCAGAAGGACATAAAATAATACAAATACTACAAATAATGAAAAAAATGGTAACACTTCTGCAGCACTTAGTATGTGCCAAGAACTATTCTAAGCTCTTTACATATATTAAGTCATTTAATCCTCATACAAGGTAAACACTGCTATTATTACACATTTAACAAATGAGGAATCTTGAGGCACAGAGAAGTGAAGGGACATGCTCTGGGTTTCACAGTTAGTACATGGCAAAGCCGTAATTCCAACCCAAGCTATTTGTCTCCAGAGTCTTTGCTTTCAATAACTACACCATACTGCCCGATCTGTAGAGCAGGAGGCAAAGGAGTAACCTATGTCATCCATGTTGGTCCAGGTAGCGTGTAACATATAACCCAGACAACAGGGATATTCTCAGAACAACTAGATGGTATGATTTGAGAAGAACTGGGCACAATCTCCTGCCTGAAGATATTTTCCATTTCCTTCAAAAATATCCCAAATTTAGTCACTTCTCTACTTCTTCAAAGCTTTTCCATTTTCAAGACCTCTACAAAAAAGTAAATATCACCAGGCAAAGTAATTTCTTAATCATTATCAGGCACCTACATTGTGATTTAAAAAGTACATTGGACTTAGAGTCAGAAGGGTTGGGTTCTAGCTTTAATTCTGCCAACAACTATCTGTGTGACCTTGAGCAAGACACTTAACTTCTCTGGGTCTTGATATATCTGTTAAATGGCAATGCTAACACCTACTGTGACTCCCTCATAGGACTGTTGTGGAAATTTAATGGCTGCAAACACATTTTGCAGACAGTAAAGGACTGTAATACTGTAGGGTATTATTAGAATTAGCTAAATGTCTAATAGGATTAGATAAATTAGTTGACAACCAGATAAATGCATGCAAACCGATTTAAGATGGACAGACAGAAAAGGCATAGTCCAAAAAGAATTATGGTCCAGGCAATTCAAAACTGTCAGCCTGGGCAGGAATGGCCATAATCTGACTGAGTCTTTTTCAGGCATGCTCAGACCTTACCATGACTCTCCACTGGCTTGGCTCTGGCTCTTCTTGACTTTGGCTCCTGTGATTGGACACTTTTTGGCTCAGCATTTCAGGCCCCAGGGCCCCAGGATTTGCTCTAACTTCTAGGCCAGAGTACTATTTTGGGACTTTCTCTTCTAAGATGTTGCTCCTGCTCGAAACTTTATACTCTGATCCATGTCTACCTGTGACCCAATGTGCTTTCCCACTGACTGATTCCTCAACCCACTCAGCTCCCCAGCTACACCAGCACTATGGAACCTTGCTTCTCTGCTTCAGTCAGTAAGTTACTATGTGACAGGCACAGCATCCCCTCCAGCAGGCAAATGGTTCCTGCACCTTCAACAGCAGGGAACTGGAAGTGACAGGCAAGGCACAGGGATGCCGAGATGGAGAGGAACATGGAAAAGTAGGATAGACGGCAAAAGGACATTCTTTGTCTGCTTTACTTTTTTGCACAAAAGAGTAACTGTTAATTAAGCACCTGCTCTGTGCTACACATTTGAGATATATAGATGAAAGGCATGCTCCCTGACCTTGAAAACCTTACAGCATAATGGGGGAGAAGAGCAAGTAAAGAGACCAGAGTCCCTGCAGAGGCCAAAGCACCTCTAAGGAAACACTGTTTTATAAGGAATCTCTTTTTCTTCAGTCACCAGTTTGTCACTTAAAAGCCTTAAGTTAAAACATGATTATAATACAGGTGTCAATTTTAGGTGTTAATGCTTTGTTTGAAATATAAATTGTGATGGGCTGCTTTTTTCTGCTACATATATTTTTCCCCTCTTGTCTTTTTTTGCTTTTCTTTTTATTAGGATATAACACACACACAGTAAACTGTACAGATCTTAAGCGAAGTCCTCAATAATTTTTTACTTATGTATACACCAATGTAACTACCATCCAGATAAAAATATAAAATATAATAGTACACCAGAAGCTTCCCTGTGCCACAAGATCAATCCCACCCTACCATGATGTGGTAACTACTGTTTTGATTTTCCTGCATTGGTGAATTATTTTTGTTTGGAGAGTTCTAGCCTCTAAATGTTGGATCTTCCTCAATATACTTGAGCAGCCCAGCTCTTAATTATTTTGTCATCCTAGATATGCTTGAGCTACCCAGATACTACTTGCCCAGCTACCCTTCCTTCCCCATAATAGTTAAGCAATACCCAGCTGTCACCAAAATAAAGAAGGACATATCCAGCACACAGGACAGAAATAGGGCCCATACCATTGTTGAAACCCACTGACAAAAGGTTATCACTTTGCCAGATGGCCAAGAAAAGATTAAGCTTTATTGAGAGCCCACTTAACCTGTTACTCTGCTACAGTATGCCTTATGTGGAACAGAGAGAAAATGTCACCCTTACTACACTTCTAGGTTAGAGAACATGCCATTATCTTTACCACTGGAAGTCAGGAGGATGGAAGATGTTATAAAAGTTTTCTTGTCCTCTATTCATGGGCTGGGAATCTGTGCCTTGATTTAAAGGACCACTCACCTAACAAGAAAGACTGCTCCTCCAAAACTAGGAAATGAGTATTGAATCAAACCTGTGCATACTAGAAACAATAATTATTATAATAAAAGTTAATATATGGCACAATGGGAGACCAGAGGAAGAAGAATCTGAGTCAGGGAAGACTTCCCAAAGAAAGTCATGATTAAGTTGACTTAAAAAAAATGGAACAGACTGGGCAAAATCTTGGATGTATGAAAGAATGTGGTATTATTAGTTGACGTATATAGCTCAGTGTGACTATAGCATGAAAGAATGAATGTGTAGAGAGTCATTCCAAGAGAAAGGTAGAGATCATTAAGGACCTTATATGCCCTATAAAGAAGTTCAAATTTATACTATAAACAATGGAAACCACCAAATAATTTTCATTTGGAAAGTGACACAATCAGATTTGTATTTTCAAAAATCAGTCTGCCAGAAGTGTGCAGAACTTAGTAGAATAATCATAAGCCTGAAGACTACTGCAATCATTTTGATGGGACATGGTGAGATACCTATAGGACATCCAAGTAGAGTTATTCTATAGGCATTTGGATATGTGGGTGTGGAACTTAGAAGAAAGCTGTGGGCTGAAGGTAAGTTTTGGGGTTATGTGTATATAAATAATAGTGTTTTAGACTGCCCAGGAAAAGAGTACAAGACAGAGTACAAGGTCAAGGTTAGAGTCTTGGGAAAAAAAACACTGAAGATTCCAGCCAAGGAAAAAGAGCTAGAAAATGAGGTAAGAGGTAAAAGATTAAAAAAAAGGACAAAAAGTTTTCGTAGTACTCAAAGAAAGAGATATTTTCAAGGAGGGAGTGGTTAATATTTCATATGCTGTAAAGTGTTACAAGAAAAGTATATATTGATCTAGCAATATGGAGGTTACTGGTGACCTCAGTGAAAGCAGAATCAGTGCTAGGTCACACCACATTGAACAGTGAATAGAGAAGAAGCAGAAGCAATCAGTTTAGAAGCTTAGCTTGAGCAAGAAGGAAAGAAAATAGAACTAGAGGGGGGGATCTGGTATACACTGAATGTGTACACCCCCCTCAAAATTCGTATGTTGAAATCCTAACCCCCAAATTGATGATATTAGGAGGTGAGGACTTTGGTGGTTGACTAGGTCATAAAAGCAGAGCCATCATGAATGGGATTAGTGCCCTTATAAAAGAGGCCCCAGAGAGCTCCCTCACCACTTCTGCATGTGAGAAGACAACCATCTATTAATCACAGGATGGGCTCTCAACAGACACTGAATCTTCAGGAACCTTGATCCTGAACTTTGCAACCTCCAGAACTATGAGCAATAAATTTCTGTTCTTGATAATCTACCCAGTCTATGGTATTCTGTTCTAGCAGCCCAAACTGATTCAGATAGAACTATAGTTAAGAGATATAGGGTATAAGATAAGAGAGAACTGAACCATTTACCAAAAAGTATTGTTTCACTGGAAGTATTGTAAAAGGCAGTCAAGCATCAGATAAGAGACTGACCAAAATAACTTGTAAGGCTTAAACTCAGAGATTTTATGATTCCTGCTAATAAGGGGTGAAGCTTCCAATGTAAAAGTTTTTCACAGGTTCAGAAGAGTTTCCTGAACTCTCTAGGTAAAACAGAAAAATTAAATACTTAAATAATGCATTTATCTTTTGCTATAAATATGGAGAAATGAATGGAAAGTGAGAATGTGACAGAAATCAATTTTGAGGCTTTTGGGTTTTAAATCCAAAGTTAAACAAAAACATACAATCTATACTAAGGTAGGATACAAATTATTGCTGTCCCTAGGATTTTACCTAATTGGTATATAGATAACATTTTTTAAATCCCTCATGGTAGCAATTTCCTAACAGAGAAAAAAAAACAAGTCAATTATAATGGCCTATAAATTACCATAGCACTTACTAAGCAAATATTCCCCTCAAGTACATCAAAACGTCTTAAACATCCACACAGTGTGGGCTGGGAAACTAAGAAATCAAAACTGAGATCCTGAGGAGTCGTATGCTCAGCCAATGTTTACTGAGTACCTACTATGAGGCAGGCATTGCTCTAGTCACTGGACATTAACAAAAAATAAATATGTTGATTTGTGTAATTCCTTCTGGAATCTGATCAATGCAATTGAAAGAATTGCCAACATTTCCAAACTATTTAGGTTTGGGGTCATTTGTATTCTAAGGCCATATTTACTATATTATAGACATGGAAAATATTAAAGCTAAATGGACCTTAAAGGATCACCGGCCTACCCTATTCCATTTCACAGATGGCAAAGTTGTGTCGAGAAGAAATTTAAAAGAATTTTTAACTACTGGATTCAGGGCTAGAACCTAGAACTTTATTTAAGATTCAGTTCTTGCTCTACCAATGAAAATCACATCAATAAAACAATACCTCTCCCCAATACACACATTTGCTTCCACCTCTTTTGGTTCATTTTTCAATAATCTGTTCTGTATTTTTCTCTAAAATAAATAGAAATTTTTATATAACAATGGGCACTTGACCCAGATTTAAAACAGCAAGGTTAAAGATTGCAAATATCTCTCATCATGGGAAGGTGGGATGAAGTGGCATGTGGAACAGCTGGCAAAGATCACCTCACTTTGGGAATTTAGCTAAAATGTCCAAAATTCCAGGAAGATATTGGAGATGTTTTATCTCAATTGTCTGAATTTCTATTCAGAATTTTGATTAAATTGTAGCTTGTAGCAAAATAGAAAGACATTAAAATCAAATGCTAGTGTCTGTTTATTTTATGGGCTCTCATCTCTAACTAGTTGTTGCTGAAATAATTAAATGTCTTTTCAGAAAATGGACTGTTCAGGCTGTTTAGTTCAATGCTTCTTATAACCTGGCAAGAATATGCTTTATAATTGAGCTGATTTCTGCTCTTCCTCACCCCACCCTATTCCCCACCACACACACACTTCTCTCTCCCCACACAGGCTGGCTTGCAAGTTTCTGCAGATCAGAACGGTGTTAATGCACCTGTAGGCCAAAGCGTCCTCACACAGAGGGGTGGAGATTGTCAGAGGCTGAGCACATTGCATTTGACATTAATGGGTCAGAGACACTTCTAAATTGAAACTGATGAGGTGGGGAGGACACACTGTAGTCAATGAAGACTCTTGGTCTAAGGATGATGCCTGAAATCTCATATTTACTGACCCATTGTATTGAATGAAGGAAAAAAAAATGCTTTTTAAAAAGTATAGAATCCAGAGGAGGAGGAGACAGCATCATTTATATCAGAAGTGGGGGCAGGATGGGGAAATCTTGTTCTTCTGTTTAGTAAAACACCATCATGGACCTGTTGGGGATAAAAGCCAAAGCCAAGGGCATAGTCTGAAATGGGGAGATTTAGTCAAAAGAGGTTTAATTACCTACATAATAAAGTGGAAAATAGGTTTTTTTTAGAGATAAAGAGATGATTCTAGTGTAGAATTATCTTTTTTCTTGCTTCCTCTGAACAGAGCCCCTTCCCAAAAATAGATTTAAAAAGAGTAGAAGAGAGAGTACAGAGATATTAGAAAACTAACTTGGTAATTCTAATAGTTAACTTCTAAAGCATGTTTACTATGATCTTCCAGGCACTGGGCTAAGTACCTTTTCCCATTATCTCATGGAATCTTCCCAATAGACTTATGAAACAGGGATCATTAGTCTCCTGATTTTGCAGATCTAAAGACTGTGGTTAAATGACTTACTGAAGGTCTCATAGCTATCAAGTGACAGAGTTGGAATTCATATTTGTCATCCTTGTCCTCCTTTAAATGAAAGAATAAAATGGTGTAAACATTTAAAATCCTGGCCTGCAAGCTGCTAGCCTCACTTAACCTGAATAATGATGACAGTGACAATGCCAAACAGTGACAGATATTGGGTACTTATTATTATATATCTGGCATTGTGATAAACACTTTATGTAAGTTGGTTCATTTAATCTTCACAACAACTCTTGGGGAAAAATATTTTTATTCGCTCTCTTCTACAAATGAAAAAAACGGAGTCTTCAAGGTTAAGCAACTTGCCCAAGGTTACATAGCTAGAAAATGGAAAAGCTGTGGTGTAAAATCAGCCTCTCACAAGATAGTGCAACACTAGGGTCTAAGGAGAGAGCAAAGCTACCAAGAGGATATTCCCTTTAGTGAGATGTGGTCTAAAATATTTCAGAATAGCAAAATTTTGCATTGCTCCCTATTCTATGCTATGATTTATCCTGAAAAAGTAAATGTTGAGACACGTATGCCTTACAGAGTGGAGCATAATAGAGTCAAGAAATTCTTGGTGACTAAATGGATAGATGGAGTCTAATCAATAGTTTTTAATTATTTAATTCTGTGGCCCATATCTCTGTCATGAGTTTAATACTTTCATATGCATTTTGAATGCCCTGAAGTTTTGAATAACAAAAGGTAATCGATAAGAGGAAGGACTTAGTTATGTTCGTATAAATGGAATGTGGAAAAAAATCTAAAAGCAAATAGCTCTCTCAAGGCCCTCATTGTCTTAGGAAAGGGAAATTGGCTGTGGGGACCAGGCATCTGAAGAGGAGTTAAGAATGCTAAGAGAAAGTGTAATGTGGGAGCTAAAAAGGAACTAACATTCTCTATACCTACTATGTACTAGGTCTTTTTATATACTATAACTCATTTAATCCTCGCAACTATCCTGGGAAGCAAGTATTATTATCTCTATTTTATAAATAAGAAAATTTAGGTTCATAAATTAAGTGACTTGCCCAAAGTCTCACATATGGGAAGTGGTAGAGCTGTGTTTTCGTTTCTGGTCTGAATCTTCTAAGAACACTCACGGCTTCTTCAAATCGAGAATTAAAAACATAAATGCATTTTAATTGAGCGAGGGTAGGAAAATCAGGTTTAGAAAGACAAAAGAAAATGACAAAGAACTTGTGAAAAGGCTCAAACCAAGGAAAATGAGATTTTAGGAAGCTAAAAGATGGGCCTTCAGTGAACAAGATAATCTTTAGGGAAGTGGTGAAGCCTGGATTCTAAATTCTCTACTATATTACCCACATTGCTTTACTTGGTAATTGTAGCAACTCAGCCTGGAGAAAAAGAGTGAAAGCTATAGCCAGGAAGACAGACTAGAGCCAGGAATGCAGGATGGAGGGTAATAAAGATAAATAAAGATAATAAAGGTAATAATAGTGTCCCCAAGAGCCCTGTGTTCAGAGACCTTTCCCCAGACTTTGGATGATAGAAGGGAATGGCAGGACTTGCTGCCAGTCCCCAGTATCTACCTCCTCACCTCTCTTGACTTTATTCCCAATAATCTTGTTTTGCATAGACAGCTACCAGCAATTACTTTTTGGAAGCTTCACAGTTTCTGGTCTTCTTTTCAAGTCTTACAAAACGAATCTAAGACTAGGAAGTAAACACGATTCCTTGCATTTCAAATACCTGCTCCACTTGTGTTATTCCAGGTCCTCCAAGAAGCACATATCAAGACAGGATTAAACATGGAAATATTTTATTAATAGAAATGACTGTATGAAAGAAAATAGAGAGGAAGCTGTGATGAAAACTTCACCATGAGTGCGGAAAAGACAAAAGAAGTTTGGATAGAAGCAGTCTAGACTACCATACAGTCCTGAGGAAGATTCTGAAACATCCTTGAGCCAAAGATGGCCAAAAAAGGAGTCCACATGTCTCCCAGGAGTGAGTCTACCTTAATATCCCCACTGTGTTCAGCCATGTGAGGAAACAGCCTATAGGAAGTGCCAGAACACAGCAGATGAAGTCCTCAGTCAGTTATGCTCCCTGTAATGGATGGTCTGCCAAGCACACTCTAATGGGCACCCACACCACCCTTGCCTCCTTTATTTATCCCTACTCATGCAAATCTCAGCTCAGAAACTTCATTTTCTATGGAAAGCATTTCCTGACCCCAAACCTACCTTTACTCAAAGTATACTTACCTTTTTATTTGCTCTCATAAAAACATGTACTTTTCCTTCAGAGAACTTGTCTTGGTTTGTACTTATATATTCACTAGTGTCATTATTAGATTAATGACTATATCTCTTGTTAAATTTTAAACTCCATGAGAGCAGGGACCATGACTATTTTGTTCACTGCTTTATTCACAGTGACTAATGATAGATGCTGAATACAGTAAATGCTCTCTTAACATCGTCAATAAGTTCTGCAATTTTAAGCAAAACCGATTTTACCATAAGCTAATTGATATAAACAAAAGTTAAGTTCCTATTGCATCTCATCAATGTTATAATAAAATGATGTTATTTGAGGACTTCCTGTATTTTGAATGAATTTATGTGAATAAATAAATGTTGAAGAACAGATGTGAGTCATATAATCAATTCTAATCTAAAACCTACTGAAACTATATAAGGCCCAGGGCTAGAATAAAGGAAACATAGCTTGAAGAAGTGAGAGTGAATAAGTAAGTTCAAGGTAAAGATCGCAACAAATGGTTCTTAGGTTGATGTGAGCAAATACAAGCAGTAGCTGGTGCCTACTTGGCCAAACTGACTAAGATTCAGGTCAGAAAAAATAGGATAAAACAAAAAAGTGAATATGTTTGTGGAATGAGACAGATGACGAACATAAACCAAATGAGCACCCCCTTACTTGGTCAAGCAGGTTGGTCCGGGGAATGTGGGATCAGGACTGTAGTAGACACATAGGAGCCAGAAAAGTGAAAATCATAGTAAGCTACACACAATAGCCTTGAGGAGTTCCCCTGAGAAGCTAGATTGTGTCAACAAGGTCTGTGGATCTTGGCCAGATTTTAAGCTCAATTCTTTTCTGATGACTCGGAATGGAGTTATGGGGTGGTAGTCGTTGCCTAACAACTGCATCTATTGACAGCCTGATAGTCTTCCAGGGGTACTTGGAATTTGACCTTCCTAAGCCTCAGCTTTCTCCTCTCAAAAAGAGAGATAAAATCTAATCTCATTGGATAAAGATTAGGATTACAGAGAATGATAGGAGATTGTGTATAATAATATATAATGGTGTCTAATCTGGTTCCTTGCAAGCTCAGTATTTTTATGCCAATAAAATTAAAATTAAACAAAACAAAATCTTCCCTGTAACTCCATGGATGAAAAAAAATGGCTTTGGACACACGATGTGCATAAAATCTTTAGAAAATCTTGTAAAATTGAGAATCCCTCAGTAACTTATAAAAGTAAACCCACTAGATTATCCTTGGACTTCTCAGTGCAAACCTTACAAGCCAAAAAGGAATGGAATCAAATATTTAACTATTAAGTGAAAGAAACTTCCAGAATAGAATAATGTATTCAGCTAAGCTCTCCTTTAGATATGAAGGAGAAATTAAGACTTTTCCAGACATACAAACTGAGGAAATTCTCCACTACAAGGCCTGTGCTACAGGAAATACTGAAAGGGATCAACTCACCTAAAACAAAATGACTAAAAAATAAATAAATAATTAGGAGTAAAGTGAATATCAGGAAAATAGAATCAAAGGTGTGCAAACCTTACTAAGAATATGGCATTACAAGCTCAAATAATAAGAAGTAAATTGTTATAACAAGATAGTAATGAATATTCAGTAGACATAGGAACAAATTGAGAAAACAATGACTAAAAAGTGGTGTGGGGGGATTCAAAGATCCAGATTCGCAAAAGGAAATGGAGATAAAGCACACACAGAAGAAAATGGACAAGTGTGTGTGTGTGTGTGTATACACATAACAATCCTTTTCATATTTATAATGGTAATCACATACCAAAGATTCAGAACCGAAGTGTATAACATAAAACAAGAAGGACCAGAGGGAAAACCCACAAAAGCCGACCAAAATAAAGAAAAGAAAAACATAAGAACAAGGAAACAATGGAAACACCAAGCTACCAGGAAGCAAAAGATAAAATGGCTATAAAAAGATCTCCTATTTCAATAATCATCCTAAATGTAAATGGACTGAACTCACCAATAAAAAGGCACAGAGTTGTAGAATGAATAAAAAACAAAACCCAATCATATGCTGCCTCCAGTAAAAACATATCAACTCCAAAAACAAATATAGACTCAAAGTGAAAGGGTAGAAAATGATATTTCAAGCAAATGGCATTCAGAAAAAAGCAGGAATAGTGGTATTAATATCAGATGAAATAGACTTCAAAATAAAAAAGGTAAAGAAAGATACTGAGAGACATTCCATAAGGATAAAGGGAATCATGCACCAAGAAGACATAACACTTATTACTATCTCTGCTCCAACCAGAGAGCCCCGAAATATGTAAAGCAATTTCTAACAGAACTAAAGAGAGAAACAGACCAAAGCACTATAGTAGTAGAAAACCTTTATACCACACTATCGAATATGGACAGATCATCCACATAGAAAATCAATAAGGAAATATCTTCCTTAAATGACACATTAGTCCAACTAGACATAACTGACATTTACAGAGCCTTCCATCCCAAAACAACTGCTTATACATTCTCTAGTGCACATGCAACATTCTCAAGAATCAATCACATTCTGGGAAACAGGGATAGCATCAACAAATATCAGAGGATTGAAATCATACCAACCATATTTTCTGATCATAATGCTTTGAAACTATAGATAAACTGTAAAAAGAAATCAAAAAGAACCACAAATACATGGAGATTAAACAACATACTACTGAAGAATAACTGGGTCAGAGAAGAAATAAAAATAGAGATCAAGAGATACATAGAAACGAATGATAATGATAGTACAACATATCAAAACATTTGGGACACGGCAAAAGCAGTCATAAGAGGAAAGTTCATATCATTACAGGCCTGCGTCCAAAAACAAGAACAAGCCCAAAATAAACAACCTAAAGCTTCATCTTAAAAAAAAAAACTAAGAAAGGAAAAACAAATGAAGCCTAAAGTCAGCATAAGGAAAGAAATAATCAAAATTTGAGCAGAAATAAATGAAATTTAAAAAATAGAAAAACTAAATGCAACAAAGAGTTGGTTCTTTGAGGTTAATAAAGTTGACAAAACCCTGGCTAGACTCACTAAAGAAAAAAGAGAAAGGACACAAATAAACAAAATCAGGGATGAAAGAGGCAAAATAACTACTGACATCACAGAAATACAAAGGATCATAGAAGAATACTATGAAAAAGTATATAACACCAAATTAAGAACCTAGAAGAAATGGACTAGTACTTAAAAAAATACAACCTTCCTAGACTGAATCAAGTAGAACTGAAAAATCTAAATAGACCAATCAGCAGTATGGAAATTGAAACAATCATCAGAAATCTACCAAAAAGTAAAAGTCCAGGACCAAATGGCTTCACCAGTGAATTCTATGAAACATTCAAAAAAGACTTAATACCTATTCTCTTCCAACTCTTCCAAAAAACTGAAGAAGAAGCAGTACTTCCCATCTCACTTTATGAGGCCATTATTACCCTGATATCAAAACCCGGTAAAGATAACACACACACACACACACACACACACACACACACACACACACACACACACACTACAGACCAATATCTCTCATGAACACAGATGCAAAAATCCTAAATAAGATACTAGTGAACCATATATGGTAACATATTAAAAAGATTATACACCATGATCAAGTGGGTTTCCTCCCAGGGGCACAGGGATGATTTGACATACAGAAATCGATTAATGTGATACATTACATAAACAAATTTTAAAAAAAAAGTATCATACGATCATATCAATGGATGCAGAAAAAGCCTTCGACAAGATACAACATCCATTTATGATCAAAACACTTAACAAAATCGATATAGAGGAAAAGTACCTAACATAATAAAGGCCATAAATGACAAACCCTCAGCCAACATTATAATTCACGGTGAAAAACTAAAAACCTTTCCTCTAAGATCAGGAACAAGGTAAGGCTGTCCACTATCACTACTATTATTCAATATAATATTGGAGGTCCTAGCAAGTGCAATCAGACAAGAGAAAGATATAAAAGTATCCAGATAGGAAATGAAGAAGTCAAACTGTTACTATTAAGCCAAAAACATATAGTGGAGAAAGGAAAACCTCTTCAATAAATGCTGCTGGGAAAACTGAAAAGACACCTATAAAAGAATGAAACTAGACTGTTATTTATCACCATACACCAAAATTAACTCAAAATGGATTAAAGACCTGAATATAAAACCTAGAACAATAAAATGCATAGAAGAAAACATGGTAATTAAATTCATGGACCTTTGACTTAAAGAGGATTTTATGAATTTGACCTCAAAAGCAAGGAAAGTAAAAGGTAAAATAAATGAATGGGACTACATCAAACTAGAAAGCTTCTGCTCAGCAAAAGAAATTGTCAACAAGGTTAAGAGACAACCATCCAAAAGGGAAAATATATTTGCAAGCAATGCCTCTGATAAGGGGCTAATATCCAAAATATACAAAGAACTCATACAACTCAATAACAACAAAAAAATAAATAATCCAACCAACAAATCGGCAAAGGACCTGAACAGACACTTCTCCCTACCTCTAGGGACATATAAATGGCCAAAAAATTTATAAAAAGATGCTCACATCACTAGCTATTAGGGAAATGCAAATCAAAACCACAATGAGATACCATCTCACATCTGTTTAAATAGCTACAATCAACAGGACAAGTAATAACAAATGTTGGAGAGGATGCAGAGAAAAAAGAATCCTACACTGCTTGTGGGACTGCAAGTTAGTACAGCCACTATGGAAAACAATATGGAGGTTCTTCATAAAACTAAGAATTGATCTACCATATGATCCAGCAATCCCTCTACTGGGTATTTACTCCAAAGCCTTGAAACCCCATATCCGAAAAGATATTTGCACACCGATGTTCATAGCAGCATTATTCATGGTGGCCAGGACATGGAAGCAACCGAAGTGTCCTACGAGAGATGATTGGCTGAAGAAGCTGTGATACACACACACACACACACACACACACACACACACACACACAGACACACACACACAATGGAATATTAGTCAGCCATAAGAAGGGATGAAATATTGCCATTTGTGACAACATGGATAGATCTCAAGATAATCATGCTAAGCGAAATAAGCCAGATAGAAAAAGTTGAAAATCACATGATATCACTTATATGCGGAATATACGCCTAAAATTAACAAATAAACAGAACAAACAGAGACTCATGGCAATGGACTATAGACTAGTGTTTACCAGAGAACTATAGGGTAGTGGTTACTGGTTGGTGTGGGGGAGGAGAGAGGATGTAGATGGGGTAAAGGTGTCAAATATAGGAGGCTAAGGGGTGGGCGAAGTGGGTAAAGGTGATCAAATATATAGTAGCTGAAGGAAACTGGGTGGTAAGCACACGATGGCATATACAGATGTTGAATGATAATGTACACCTGAAAATGATATAATTGTATTAACCAATGTTACCCCAATAAACTTAATAAAAAAATAAATTAAAAAATAAATAATAAAAAATAAAAAGTAAGCACAGATTTAAAAAAAGCTAAAAGAAATTATTCAGACTGATGTAACTGATGTAAAATGATATCTCATAAACCATAACACTGAAAGCAGAGTACCAGAAACATGCAATATTAATATAAATGTTTAAAATGCTTTGAAAAAAATTGACAATCCCTGATCTAATGGACCTAGTGTTGGTTTATAGGTCAGAATATTTAGAAGATTATAGAATTTTAGGATCTCTGAGCCGAGGAGGATCCTTCGAGATTAGTCTAGTTTACATTAGTGAGCTGTGGGAATGCTGGGGAAAATAACTGATTGTCAAGTTTCTACGTATCTGTGACTCTTCATAGAATTTTATTAAGTGGGAATTTGTTAGACCACTGCTAGAATTCACTATCTTCTTGCTAGCTAGAGCAAAATGTGAATTTATTCCACAGCCAAGTATAACAGGGATAAAACTAATTTCAGTCTGAGACTAGGGTATAAACTCATGTATCTTTATTAAAAAAGTCATACTGCATCCTTAGGGTTATGAGTTAGCCAAAGCTGGTGAAAATCACATAAATAGTTAATCTTTTCTAATTTCTGATATCACTCGAGTGATGATATGGTAAAAGTCTAGTGTCTTGTACTATTTTTGTCTGTTTTACTGACTCGCTGAGTTCAGGGGGGTAACTCAACCTTTCTCTGTCTCTTTCATCATCTATAAAATCTGAGCTACAAAATATTTAACTGTACAAAGACATTTTTACTTAATCAGTGTCATTCACAGCATAATATACCACCTCCTCAGTCAAAACAATAATGCATTTGTTAAAACACATTAATTCCAAGGATAGGCTTCAATTAAATTTGACAATTATTTCTTATTCCTAGCATAATGGAAACATAAGTCAAAATAAAATACAATTCCCCACCTAAAATGGTGATTCACAAATACTGTTCCGAAGACTTGGACTAGTCTGTGACAATGTTTTTACAAATCAATTGCAAATGTAAAGAAAAACAAAGAGGATAATAAAGAGAATGTTTCATAACTAAATTACTATTCAATTTAAAATAATTTTTTATTTTTATTATAAGTTTCTTATGAATATTTTTGCTCCGCTTTTTTTTTCTTGGCCCTGAAATGTTCCTGATTTTACAGTAGCAATTGTCTTTCTAACATAGTCACTGAGAAAAAAAAGGCAACTTTAGTTAAATCCATTTTTTCTTTTAATTTTATTGGTCTGTTAACTCAAAAATGTATGAGAACCACTAAATCACTTACTACCTACTTAAAGAATATGAGTAATCCAGTTTATAGTTTAGTCAAGAAAATTCCTTAAATTAGTTATTTAGAGGTTTGTGTTCTGGGAATTGTTTGTATTTATAATTACAAACTCTCCTAAAAGAAATCAGATTTTGAGCTCAAGCTACTGCTGAAAACAAAACCACAAAAAAAGCTAAAGAAGTAATGACCAAAGGGTGACTGACACATAGACCTTCAATAAATATTCATTGAATAAGTAAATAAACTATCAAGTGAAACAAATATAGATTTAAGTAATACCAAGCCAGTAGCTACTGAAAAAAGTAAAAGACTACTAAGCAAAGAGAGGATTTTCACTTTTTGTCCACAGTAACAAATAAAACGTCTTTTCTAATTTTTCTTTTCAATTAGAGATAACTCCTGAGTAGTGTATGCCTAAGAAAAGCCTGTAGCTCATTTTTCTCTCTCACCAAAACAAAATAAAAAGAGGCAGTCAAAGGAAACTGAAATCATTTAGGAAATTATTTAAACTCCTCGAAGTTGGTGTCAGTTCAATTTACAGATTGAAACAGGCATAGAAAAACTTGCCCATTTGCCCATGTTCTAGGTAGGGTTTGGACCATGAGAACAAAACCAGGATAATTCTGCTATCTTACAGCAATAAACCCTAATTATAGGCAAAAGATAAACATTATTTTCAAGACCTCTTGAATATTCAAACTACGAACTTAAAAGTTTAAAAATACTTTCAATGGTTAGAGGAAACAGAGACATAAAAATAAGAAATGTTCAAATTAGACTTCATGGAAGAGGGAATGTATTCTGGGGCCAGTGGGTTGTGGAAGATCAAAGGTCTGTTCAGAGACTGGAGTAGGTATAATATGTTTGGGGAATGTTGAGAGGCAATGAGTTATAAGTGACTTGTGAATATATCTCCTATCTTGAGGACTTTTCCTTTGATAGCATTCATCAACACTAGATTAGCAAAGAACTCTCACTATTGACTGGGCACTAGGACACAGAAATAGTCTTGATCAACTAAAGTTCACATTAAAAATTATATCAATGTTATCACAAAGATACATTAACAAAATAGCATATGTACAAGGCCATTCAATGCATTGTTATTTGTAGTGACAAAGGATTGGCGACAAGCCAGATGTCCATAAATCGGGGACTACTTGAATAAACTATAGTATATCTACGCAATGGATACTTTAAAAATATTTTAAAAAATGAAAGAATGAGAAAGACTTCTATATACTGATATGGCATATCAAGAGGATTTATTATTAGAGAAAAAAGCAGGAGTACAACACTGCTTGTAATAATGCCACCTTTTGAGTAGCCTATTCTATAGAGAAACACACATACATACATGCACTTAAATTTTTAAAAAGTAAAGATAGATAATAACTAATAAAGATGCTTATAGAAGAAAGGAGAGGATAAAGTGGAAGAGTCAGATGGCCTTGAGAGTTCTTTAAATATAACTTCTTAGGTTCTTTGACTTTGGAACAAAATTAATAGTTAAAAAAAAAACACCCTGAAAGTAAAAAGCAAACCAAAACAAATGAACTTAACTTTCATACTAAATTGGTTACAAACACATACAGAGAAAATAATTATTTCAATTTGACTTTATTTATTTTATTGATTCCAAGTTTTATTGTATTTTATTTTTATTTTTTCAACATTTTATTTTATGTTAAGTTTATTGGGATAACATTGGTTAATACAATTATATAATTTTCAGGTATACATTATCATTCAACATCTGTATATTCTATTGTCAACTTGACTTTAAAATACAGAATTTTGACTGTACATCCCTAATTGGATACAGCCTCAGGAAACATAGAACCACAAAGAAATTCTAAACTGCATTCAATAGTTATATGGTAATATTGTTATTTTTATTTTGAAACTACTATAGGTAATGAATATTATAGGTAACTAGTATAATATTTTAAGTAATGTTATTAAGAACAAAGATGTTCAAAATAAGAGAAAGGAGATAAAAATATAAATTCGAAGTCAGGTAAAGACCCTACAATCTTATATTTAAATTGTAAATATCATTATAAACTCATTTCCTTTTTTTCTAATAAAAAGGTAATTTCTAGCCCTGCTCACTAAAAAGTTCTGGAAGCAATGACTCCCTAATAGCAATGAGCACCCTGGCACACAAACTGTATCTCTAAATACCATTCCCCAACATGTAAAACCAGGATTCCTTAGAGAAGTGGCTGACTCTAGGTCTGGGGCAAGGGCTGTATCTGATGAGACTGCCTAGGATGTCTTCTTGTGCTAGAAAGCAAGGAAGATATTAGCAACTACTGTGGTCATGTCAAAATGCCTCAGTAGCCAACTTTAAAGGTGTTGCCATTGGCCTGATATAGGATAATGGGGATATCAAAGTGAAAAATCACAGTGATTTATTGAGGCACATTAAACATATAAAAATCCATGAATTCATAATGAGCTAATAAAACATATTAGTTACCATTGGAGGTTATTAGGACATGAAATCATTTCAAAAATTAATAAATAAAAGGCAAGAATCAAGTAGTTGTCCTACCTTTCCTACAAGAGCTATATTTCAGAATAGCCACATTGATAAGGGAAATTTCTTCTTTATAGAATTCTATTTAAGAAATGAAGAAGAGGCCTTTTAAGCCATGCTTCTCTTGCTCAGGGCCACTTCCACATCTGGAAGTGTACTTTCTCTTCTAATAAAGCTTTTCTTTTCTGCTGTAAAAAAAAGAAAAAGAAAAGAAAGAAAGAAAGAAAGAAAGAAAGAAAGAAAGAAAGAAAGAAAGAAAGAAAGAAAGAGGAAGGAAGGAAGGAAAGGAAGGAAGAAGGAAGGAAGAAGGAAGGAAGGAATGGAAGGAAGAAAGAAAGAAAGAAAGAAAGAAAGAAAGAAAGAAAAAAGAAAGAAAGAAGAGAAAGAAAGAAAGAAAGAAAGAAAGAAAGAAAGAAAGAAGAAAGAAAGAAAACAAGAAGAAATGATAGCATTGGAAAAATTACTTATCTCTTATTTTTAATGAAATAAATAATGGACCTAGGCAATAATCATCAGTAGATGCTAAAATTATTAAGTTAAAGGTTGATGAGACACATTATAATGCAGGAATCAGGCTGACACCACTTGAACACCATTGATCCATCTTAATAGTATAAAAAGTGAGACCGTATACATTATAGGCTTCCTGATGTGCTGCAATAGGAAGTAAATAACACTACCAATGAGAAATTCTTAACTTAGATTGGAAATCTTGTCAGGTCTCTAGGAAAAAAAATGATAGTCATGAAAACAGAGTTTTATTTGTATTTAATTAAGGAGTGAAAGAACAAAACAATTCTCACAACTAGGGCCACTTCAATGTCCCCAACCTCACTCCTGTGGACTCAGTCTGCCCCAAGCTCTGGAACAAATCCTGTTTTATGCATTATGGAGAAATTAAGGACCCTTAGTTCCATAACTCAGATGACTGCATGTGCTCAACCTGGCTGCTGACGCTGCTGTAACATAGTGCTTTGTACTCCAGATTCAATTATTATTGCCTGCCTTAATCTCTGTGCCTAAGTTCTATCTGGCTGATTTGCCTGCTGCCTCAGTTGCTCTGAAATAGGGACTCTGCTTTGCTCTTACAAGTATTCCGAAAGACTAGTACCTTGACCTTGAACCTGAACCCAACTGCTGGGCCCCTGACTACCTCCTCTTGTACCCTTCCACTTTGCCTACTTCCAAGTAGCCTGTTTTTAACTTCTTGCCAGCTTATGAGCTATTTCTCAACGTAGAAATTTTGTGTTGAATTGACCGATACTGTTCAAACTTGGTTTAAATATCAGACTATGTATTGCTAGCTCATAACATCTTGAGACGACATTATTCCTGTTTTGAAATGGAACAAAAACAACATGTGAAACACTTGTTTCTGTCCCAGATCATATTTGGGGCAGCAATGCCACATTGATCCTCAGTCTATGTTCCCTCAATGAGGAACAGTATATTCGACCCAGATTTCTGCTGCAAGTTGTTTACCAAGTGTCCCCATTCTCTCAAAGCCTTGAGTCCTTCCCTTCCTCTTCTCCCTGTCACTGTTGTAATTTCTCAACCACCTTTTCCTTCTCCAGTCCATTCTACCCATGCTCTGATGCGAATGCTTTTTCCTCTCCCTTCCTTTAAAATCTTCAGTAACCATGTTAATCCTCTAGCAGCTGCTTAGTGCTTTGATTTCATGGGTATGCTCTTCTTCTATTTTTATATGCTTTTTATTTCAAAGTAAAAAAAGATAAGGAAAACCACATAGACATATGGCTCAATTGACTGATATAAAGCAAAACTTCTGTAACTGTTATCAGGTCAATAAACAGATCTTTATCCGTTACTCCAGAAGCCCCTTCCATGTGTGTTGCCCACATCACAAGCCCCTTCCTTTACCCATACATAACTATTGTCTAGACTTTTATAGTAATCACTTTCTTGTCTTTAAAGAAAAAGTTTATCACCTAAATGTGCATCCCTAGACACTATATTTTAGTCTTGCCCATTTTAAAAATTAGATATGTCTTTTAAATCTCTATCTAATCTTCTTCTGCTCTCTTTTCTTTATGTAATTTATCTGTTGAAACACCCAGACTATTTGATTAACAGAGTTTTCCAGTCCTGGTCTTGCTGATCAGTATGCAAATTAGTTGATATTTTAATGAACTTAATTTTACCATCTTCACTTCACTCCTGTCTTGTTATGGAAGGCTTGCAGCTACAGGAGCTCTGTGAAAGCTTTCTTCCACTCTCCAGCATGACTGATAGAAAGATCAGTTCCCCAGCTCCCAGGTACTGGCAGCTAGGGCCCCATCTGGTTGTTTGGGTGACTAGTGGAGGTCTGGAGCTCATCCACCTGCTTCCAGTGTCCACCTCATTCTTTTCCTTCCTCTTGATGACAGGTGCTTTTTGACTCCCAAGATCTGGAAAAGTAGAAACTGAAGCACCCAGAGTGTCATTGCACCTTGGGGTTCAAGGAACCCATTGCTGGATAATTCCTAGTAGTTCATTTGGGGGGATTAAGTAATAGACAAAGTCCCCACTGAGTTCCTAAATATGGGCCAGGCTGGTTAGGATACTGGAGGTTTGGTATCTCTTAAAAATATTTTGAATGCTTAAATGTACTTTATAAAACTTGAAAGAAAAAAAGCTTAAACTCATAAATGTAACAATATTTCAGTTATACTCTGGGTGAAATTAGTGTTTTGTAGTCTCAATTCGAACCCTATCAAATATAGCATTGTTTCTATGAGAAACCAAACGCCAAATTCCAAACATGACACTTACAAAATGTGGGAATAGATCTCTTTTATAAACGTGAAGATTGCTCATTTGGCCAACCATAACATTTTAGATTCCAGTTTACACAGCAAGAACCAGAAATTACCTTCTTGAAGCATTTTCCTTAAGTGGGCTTATATATTCTTACCCCTAAGCATCTCCTCAAATAACTTAAAACATCATTTCTTTGTTCATATTACCCAAATAACAGAAAATGATGACTATTTTTCTGTGATCTAAAGAAAGGCCAAAAGGATTATTGCTTCAAGAAGCTAATGTCCAAAATCTGACCACCATAAAGTCACAATACTCACCAACCCCCTAAAAGCTCTAGGAGCCAACACTATTATTATACAAACTGAGGATCTCTCCAGGGGAAGCAACTCCTCCCCTCCAACCTTTTAGATTTCTAAGCGATATATGGAATTATTTAGGACTTAAATGTGAATCAGTGGCAGCTGGGAAATTTTAGATTTCGAAATGTGATAGTCTCCATTGCCTTGCATCTGGTTACTACTTTCTGTTCTACTTTAAAAGCATCACATCAAAGACAGAGACTAAATGCAATAATAACCAAAAAAAAAGATTGATTTCATTCTGGAACCCCATGGTAATGGTTCTTTCATTTCTTAGACTCATTACAAACTAAATTGGGTCCAAGAACACCAATTCATCTTTAAGACCTTTTAAGTAAGCCAAATATGAGTATTCAGCCAAGATTTATTTATATTAAAATTTCCAGAGCACTCTGATTTGATAATATATGTTCCTTACCATGTAGAGGTTTACTGAAGCTTGAGCCTCATGTAACAGAGCTGCAATTTAAAGCATCATGACCTTAAGTGCTATAGCAACAACACTCGCTATCTTATTTTAATAAGACTCTGGAGATATTCCAGAGGTTCCTATTTTACGAAATTTTCACTTCAAGTTTTAGCTTGGAGATGTGGTTCCATAGTGTAGCAGTTAGCACATCTCCTTTATACACAGAAGGTCCTGGGTTCCCACCCCAGGAGAGCTACAGTCCATGGTCTGTGGCCATGCCACCCTGAACAAGCCAGATAGATGTCTGATCTTGGAAGATAAGCAGGGTGGGCCTGGTTAGTATTATTTATGCTGTAGGCATAAAATATAAAAACAAAAAAAATTTAGCTCTGTTTAATATTCTTGTAATGTGAGAAGGGAGCAAAAGACTTTAGCAAAGCTAGGAAGATTCAAAATTTGCAACAGGAATACGAGACAATCTACAAGAGAATGCTAAGATAGAAATATAAATATGTTATGCTCTCCCCATCTTAGCGTGTTATTGTAACAAATAATACAAAAGTATAGATACCCAAAAGACTATTTGGCATGTGTATTTAATAATCTCATCCATATATTAAAAGAAAAACATTTAGTGACTAAAATAAATTACATATTTTGTGATCAACAGAAGTGACATGATGTTTATATCAAACTATCAAGAAGGCTTCAAAGCTAAGATTTTTACATCTAGTAATTATATTGAAGAGTTGAACAAAAATATGTACTTTTTCTAATAAATATTTATATAATCTTTCATATAGTGATTAAAAATACATTTATTCTACGTGTATATGAAATATTTGTAAAAATTGACCCTGCAATAGGCAATAAAGCAAATCTCAGAACACATCAAAGAATCAATATCCTACTAACCTCATTAGAAAAGAATAACAACAATAATTTTAAAACATACATCAGAAATGAGAAACATTTCTAAATAACTCATTGGTCAAAAAGAAGAAATTACCATGGAAATTAATGCACAAAACTGTGAAAACACTATGCATCACACACTAGAAGGACATAGCTAAAGCAATAGTGATAGGCAAATAAATTCCTCAGATACTTATCAGAGAAAAAAAATATTTTAAAAATTAATGAACACGTTGTATAACTGAAGAACTTAGAAAAGTAAGGAAGTAATAAAGATTGCAGAAATTAATATTTTAAAAAAAAACATGTACTAAAGGTGAATAACAAAACCAAAAGCTTATTATCTTGATAGGCTAATAAACTTCAGGAAGAGACTTAGCAGAAACTGTGGGCTCCTCAAGCACACAGCTGATTTTGCTCTCAGAACATTTTATGATATTTGCCAAGCAGGTGAAACATAACATAGCTCACTATATAAAAATTAGAGTTTGAGACCTGCCCAGGAAAGGTTCCCAGAAATATCTATGATGAATACATTTAATTAAATAGAGGAAAAGATGGACAAAATAGATGAAAAGATGGATAATCTCACCAGAGTTGAAACACACACACACACACACACACACACACACACACACACACACCTCTTCAAATAAATTTAACATTAAAAACAAAAAAAAAACAAAAATAAAAGATAAAAGGGTAGGGAAGAAAAAAGTCATTGTATTCAAATAATATGATTAAATCATCTGCACATATGGAACTAATAAGAGATCTGCAATGTTATTAGATAAGAGATTAATATAAAAAATCTGTTGTATTCTTATTCATAAGCAGCAAATAGAATATATTAATTAAAAAGAAGATAAAACTTTTAAGATAGCAACAAAATTATAAGATATCTATGATGGTTAATTTTATGTGTCAACTTGACTGGGCTAAGGGATAACCAAAAGACAACTGAAAACGTTATTTCTGAATGTGTCTGTGAGGGTGTTTATAGTAAAGATTAGCATTTGATTAAGTATACTGAGTAAAGAGATCAGCCCTCACCAGTGCGGGTGGACGTCAACCAATTTGATTGAGGGCCAAAATGGAACAAAAAGGCAGAAGAACAAATTCTCTCTCTTTCTTCTTGAGCTAAGATGTCCATTTTTTTCCCTATCCTCAGATATCAGAGCTCCTGGTTCTTAGGCCTTTGGACCCTGAAACTTAAACCAGCACCTACCCGGTTCTAAGGCCTTTGGCTTCAGTCTGAGATTTATACCATTGGCTCCCATGGTTCTCAGGCCTTTGGCCTCAGACTGAGTTATACCACCACTGGATTTTCTGGCTCTCCAGTTTTCAGATGGCATATTGCGGGACTTCTTGGCTTCCATAATCATGGAAGCTAATTCCTATAATAAACCTATCCGTATATCTATATCTATTTCTGTTTCTGTTTCTGTTACTCTGGAGAACTGTGACCAATAAAGTATCTAGGAATAAATCAATCAATATTTTCACAAGACCTTAAGGGGAAAAATAATAAAACTTTACTAAAAAAAAAGAAGTTTAAAAAGAAAGTACTGTACCAAGTCCATAAATGGTAAGGCTCAATGTCATAAAGATGTCAATTCTTCCAAATTAATCTTTAAAGTCAATGCAATTCTAACTAGAATCCCATTAAATTATTGTGGAATTTTATAAATTGATTCTAAAATTCATATGGAGGAGCAAAAAGCCAAGAAGAATTGAAAACATTTATAAAGAAAAGCAAAACAGAAGGAACTTACTTTAGAGTTTGCACTATAGAACTCAAGTGGTCAAGACAAAGTGGTAATGACACAAGAACAGACAAATATCCTAGTGTAACCGAAGAGAAAACTACAAAACAAACTTATACAAACTCGATACCCAACAGAAGTGACATTACATATCAATGGGGAAAGGATGCACCATTTGGTAAATGGGGCCAGTTTTCTTTGGGGGAAAAAAATCAATTCCTACCTCAACCCACACAAAAAAATAAAATCCATATGCATTTAAAAAACTAAATGTGAAAATTAAACCTAAAAATTTTTGTAAGAAAAGAGATGAAACTATCTTTATGACATCAGAGTAGAAATTTCTTTAATATGACACAAAATGTACAAAAGCATATAGAAAAATAATGATAAGTTTGACTTATTAAAACCTAAAATACATTCACACTATAAAAATGAAAACACAAATTACAGAATAGAAGAAAATATTTGCAGCTCATAACAAAGGATTTATATAAAATATATAAGAACTACAAATCAATAGCAATCCTGTAGGAAAACAGGCAAATAATAATAGCTAACATGTATTGTGTACTTTGTAATAGGCACTGTTCTACTTGCTTTAGAGATATAACTTCATTTTATCCTTAAATGCTATGAATAGGTAATTCACAGAAGAGGAAACCCAAAAGGTCAATAAATTTATGAAAATATACTCAACCTCACCAATAATTATTAAAATAAGATTAAAATAACAGAAAAACTAAATTAAAGTTGCAAGATATTTCATAGCCATTAAATTGACAAACAATATAAAAACTGACAATATCAATTGTTGATGAAGATGTGAAACAGTAATAACTCATATACCTCTGGTAGATTTAGTGCATCACTACAATTTCTTTAAATCAATACAATTACTTTGGAGAGCAATTTGTCAATATCTGATAGAGTTGAAGATGCACAATTCCACTCGCATATATTCCCTAGAGAAACATCTTGCATAATGTACAAGAATGTTCACTGTAGCAATACCATAAAAAAAGAGTAAACTCAAATGTCCATCAACAGGAGAAGATAAATTGTAACATAGTCACACAATAGAATTTCATTTTACACTAGTGAAATAAATGAATACAGTTCTATGTATCTGCGTGGATGAATTCACTGAGTGGTAATCAACAAGGTTGCAGAAGGTTAAATATAGGTGGTACCATTAGTAAGTTGTAAAATCTGTAAAATAATATTGTTTATGGATACAGTCAAAAATGTTAAAAGTACTAAAACATACATAAGAATGAAAAAGATCTAATTCAGGATCCTGGACTGCTGTTGCACAACTCTAGGGAACATAATTCATATTGTATTCCAAAGAATTGTATTCCTAGGAGAGGCATTCATGGAATGGAAGGGAGGAAGAAGTGTCCAGAGGCTTCAATTGTATCTATAACATTTTATTTCTAAAAAATAAGTAAATAAAAAGAAATGAAGAAAACAAGGCGAAAGTTCAGATTTTCTAGAACTGGGTGGTAGGCATATAGGTGTTCATGATGTTTTTCTCTATGCTTTTCTGCATTCTTGCAATTTTTAATTAGAAAATATAAATGGGTATGAGAGGAAGCACTCATCCAGCAGCACAATTGCTAAAACAAAACCAAATTGTGAGAGAGATAGAAAGAGCAACAATGAGATGGGGAGTACTTATCATTGATTAAATTAATCGAAAGATATTCTTCCTTGATTTCCTCCCAGAATGTTGTTAATTTCATTCTTCCTATGTATACTGCACTCCTACAAACCTATCTTTACTCCCCAGAGCACCCCAGATGTTTCCAGCTTGGGTGTTCCTGAGACCTCTCTTCTTCTGGCCTAGTCCTTCTTTCCAATAGTGAAAAATAAGGTCTTTTGAGTCCCCATTCCAAGTACTGCTAGAAGTCTCTTGGTCTTTCTCACAGCTAATATGTATCATGTTCTTAATTATATGTCTGGCATTGTTCCAAACATTTTACAACCATTATCTCATTTAATCCTCACACACAGCAACCCATGAGATAAACTCCATTTTGGTTCCTGCTTCCAAGAAGAGGAAATTGAGGCTTAAGAGGTTAATTGACTTCCTCATGGCCACACTGCTAAAATAAGTAGTGATCCCCATCTGGCCTAATTCCAGAACTCTAAGACTTCAAATTGTTGTTTCCACTAAGATCTTCATCTCAGGAACATCTTGCCTTCTGTAGTCATTCTTTTCTCTGTCCCATTTAGACCTAACCATAGAATTCAGATCTTTTTTTCTATTAATCCCTCTAAATACCACTATCAAAAGGATATTACATGTAGAAACCATTTGAAAGGAAGGGATCACATTGCTCACAATATAACAAAAAATTGAACATTGTATATCCTTGTCCACTCCCATCATACTGAATTGTCCAACTTTATTTCATTTCCTATCTGTCATGTTTCTCCTTTCTCTTCTCCTTTCTCCTCCCTTTCCTTCCCCCTCTCATTTTTCTCACCATCCTTCCTCCTTACATCATCTCCATACAGCTGTATTTTTTTAAAGTCAGCTTTTAGTATAATGAGAAATATAATTATTCATTTATCTTCCTCTCTCAAACAATGCCCACAGCTGGGGTAAGGGATGTGTGGTTCACCATTCAAACTCAAATATATCATCAAGACATTTTCCTAAACAGAGAGGCATCTCCTTGAACATAATTAATGCCCCTTGCTCTTGATGCAAAAATGTGTGTAGTTGGTTCTTGTTTTAAATAGAAAGCTTTTCTTTTTCATCTCACCACACTGATGCCTCTGAGGTTTATTATCCTCTTTATTTCAGATGAGTCACATCACTTGATTTTATGATTTATGATTTGTGATTTATGATTTGAAAGTCTGAAATTAAAAAAAATAGTTGCCCCAAAATAAAACCATGGAACTACTGAACCATCTTCCTGACTAGTGTTTTAGGTTGAGTTGTGTGCTACCTCCCCCAAATTCGTATGTGGAAGCCTTAACCCACAGTACATCAAAATGTGACATTTTTTAGAGATAGGGTCTTCACAGAGGTAATCAAGTTAAAATTAGATCTTTAGGGTAAGCCCTAAATGACTGATGTCCTTAGAAGGACAATATGACTGATGTCCTTAGAAGAAAAGAAAATTTGGATACACACAAAGGGAAGACAATATGAAGATACAGAGAGAAGAAGATATCTACAAGCCAAAAGAAAGCCCATGACAGATCCTTCTCTTATAGCCCTGAAGAGGGAACAACTCTTGATCTTGAACTCCTGGCCTCCAGAACTAAGACAATAAATTGCTGTTCTTTAAGCCATCCAGTTTGTGGTACTTTGTTTTGACAACCCTAGCAAACTAATACAAAAACACAACACAAGTTCTTAATCTTGGAATTCAGAGACCTTCAAAATGTGTTCCAAACTGCTCTCCTCAGTCTTCTCTTCTCCTATAGCTCTTTGATCACCAAAAGCTCTGGGCAAACTATTTTACTGTTCCTGCACTTGGCTCAACCCACTACATCATGCATGCTTTTGCTCAAGTTCTGGCCCCTTGCTTAGATCTCTGCCTGTGGCCTTCTACCTATCCTTTAGGCTCTGTCTCAAGTGCCATATGCTTCATAAAGACTGTCCTGAGTCGCCAACCTAGAAACTCTCTGAGAGTTTCAAGATCTGGGTTTAAATCTAGCTCTACTGCTTACTAGTTTTGTGGCCTTAGACAAGATGCTCAACTCAGAGCTACCCATGGGCATGAGAAAAGTTACCCACTTCATAAGGTAAGCGTTGTGAAGATTGAGTGAGATGATGCATACAAGGCACTTAACATAGTGCTTGGCAGAGAAAGCATTCCAAAAATGCAAACTTTTATTATTTTTATTACCCGAACCTCAATGGCATTTTATGTAAAGCTTCTTATACCACTTACCACATTCTGTCTTGTCTTGTTAATGAGATTAATCAGTTAAATCACTACTGATTTAAAACAATCATTCACTATCTCCTGTAGAATCAAAAGAGAGCTAACAGTCTGTCAGTCATGGCTGTGTAATGGCCAGATGAGGTTTACACGCATGAGTAAAATGTAGCCTCAGGCTCCACACCTGGTGATGCCCTACCATCAGTTCCTTCGAGTGTAAACTCTGCAACCCTACTCTCTATTCCCTCACCCCAAGGGACCAACAGGCTTTAATTTCTTGAAGTCTACCCAGCAGGTTTTCGTACCAGAGTCACCCCTAATAATCTTTGTATCATGGTCCTTTTTCAGTTCAGAACCCCAGTATTAGATGGACCTGGACTTTAGCCCCAATGTCACTGTTGTAAGCTGTGGGAATTGACCTTGGGGGCAAATTATTTAACCTCTCCAGGGCTCATTTTTCTAGTCTATAAAATTGAGATACTACTCCTACTACTTAATAGATTACCGCGAGGATGAAAGGATGGCATCTGGGGAAAGGGTATTTGGCACTACTGGGCACTCTACAAAAGATGTCATCATCATATTTCTTATAATTCTTAGGAAATTATAAACTCCTTGAGGACAGGAAATATGTTCACTTAGTAGGACTTCATAAAGATTTATTGAATTAAGTTTTGAATTTTGATGTCAACAAACCTGAAATCCTTATATCCATGTTTTCTTGAAAAAAAATGTTTCCGTCTGTATGAACTTAATAACAGAAAGTACAGTTGTTTAGATGAGAATGAATTTGAGCTACAATGCTAAGAAGCTGACAAATAAAATGAGTTGAAATTATTCATGTTGTCTTTGCTATTCATGAAGGAAACCAATGTAAAGTGTTAAATACACAGTTCACTGGGTTATTTTCTTTGAGCTTCATTTTCACAGTTAGGAGAAAATATAACCACTTGAAATTTTAATATCTTTTCCCAAGTGATAACAGTCAGATCTATCAACATAGATTAACTTCCATTTTTAGCATCCCTTTTTTTATGTTTGCCATTGTCAACGCACCTTTCCTCTCATGGGGCTTTAAGAGCAAACAAACATTTATGTTACAATGATATAAATTCAGGAGAGAAACTGAGCCAGGTCAGTTAATTGGTAGCATGGAGGGGCTACAATGTTCCAAGGGGGCCATATGAAAACCCAAACCCTTAAAATGTTTTTAAAAACTGTGGTGGTTGAGCTTGGACAAAAGAAAAACAGCATCAACAAAATGTCACTTCCAAGCTGCAAGCAGATTCTTTCTAGCAATTGGAGGAATGGCCAAAGCACCCTTAAAGCAAACTTTTCCTTTGTTGTAGGTGGGGAAAAATCCTTTATATAGATGTTAAACAAAAACTCACTTCTGAAATGGAGATGGTAATTCAATTTCCTTTTTAAAGGGTGATAATGTTAAAGGTCCCCTCTATTGGAAGTAGTGCTGCATCTCTGTAGACTGGGATACTTTGGAAGAAAATGTGTCTCTGACCGAAAAGAGAGAGGTGGAACACTGTCGGTTCCCTGTCTTTTCCTCTTGTCTCATTTTAGGTTTTTTACTTATGGGAGTGGGTCAGAAATACATTGTAACTCTTTTCAGAAGAGCTTTTGCATGGTTCTATGTATAAAATGAGTTACTTTGGGTCCCAGATGACTAGATGTGACAGAGTTGGTAAAAGGGCCATTCTCTTGTTCTTTTCATTCAGTCTTTCACTCAAAAAATATTTATTGAAAGTCTATTTTGCACTTTTCACTGTACTAAGTGCTAGAGAGATGAAGTGGTGAAGTAAATATTCTCAGTGCCTCTCTTCACATTTCTTGCATTCTGGTGGTATGTTAATTATCTATTACTACATAACAAATTACCCCAAAACTTAGTGGCTTAAAACAATGAACATTTATTACCTCACGGTTTCTGTGGATCAGAAATCTGGTTGTGGCTTAGCTGGCTGCCTCTTTCTCAGGTCTTTCACAAGGCTGTGATCAAAGTGTCAGCCAAGGCTGCAGTCACCTCAAGGTTTGATTGTGGGACAATCTGCTTCCAAGCTCATTCATATGGTTCCTGGCAATGCCTCAGATTCTCCTTGGCTGTTGGCCAGAGAAATCAGGCCTTTGCCACATGGATGTCTACATAAGGCTACTCAAAAGATGGCAGCTGGATTCCTCCAGAACAAGGGCTCATAGAGGGAAAAAGGCAAGAAGGAAGTCACAGTATTTTTGTAACCTAATCTTAAATGTTACACCCCCTCACTTTTGTGAGAGCCTGTTAATTGGAAGCAAGTCACTAGGTTGAGCCACATTCAAGGGTGAGAGGTTACATTAGGGCAGAAATACCAGGAAGCTGGGCTCATTGGGAGTCATCTTAGAGACTAACCATAAGTAGAATCAAATACTATCTGGCTCCCCACAAATAATTGACCATTGTGAATATATTTTTTCCCATTTTCTCTCCAACTTGTTTTGTTGATATAGTAGAATAAATCTACTGTTTTTGGAGTACAAGCATCACTCATTATAAGAATCTATTCAGTATCTAAAAACATGATAGCTAACAAATGGTCTAAAAACAGGAGCCTACAGTCCATTGTTTTAAAACGAAAAAATGTGTTCCCAGGACTCCCAATAACTCCAATCGATTTCCTCAAATATCACTAAAGCTCTCTTAGACACCTATGCAACCATCCACTAAAGATTTCAACATACTATAAAGCATTTTAAACAGTAATTATGTTGCAACGACCACAAACTTTCATGTAAATAAACCATAAAATAACATGTTAAAGACATCTAATTGTCACAAATGACATTTAGCAAAATAAAATATACCTAGTGGTAAATTATTTTAATGGTTCACGTATGTAGGGGTCCATTGTAGCAGATTTTTTATTCAGGCAATGACATTTGGGTATGATTTTTTTATGTCAATTTAACAACCATTTGCATAGTGAGAATGACAGCTACCTGTACTTATTTTGTTTTTACCATATTTCCAATATCTATAATTAATGTCGATTGACTTTAAAGTTCACTGTCATAGTTTACAGAGAGAAATCAAAGTATCAGCAAACAATGACCACTTTTGTCTCCACTTCTTTCAATATCTAGATCTTTTATTCTGACGCGGCTTTTAAGCCCAGTTAAAATTAGTTTTCTTGAAAAAATAAAAACACATACCATGTTTTTGGATAGAAAGCCTAACGATAATAACAATTTTAATTCTTCCAAAATGAATAAACTTAATGCAATTATAATTAGAATCCCATAATTTTTGTAATGCTTTGTTTCATAACAGAGAACATGATCTTAATGTTTAGATAGGAAAATAAAAGTTTAAGAATAGCTAATAAACTAATAGAAAAGAAAAATAGTAAATGATATCTGCCTTACCAGATTTAAAATATATCATGAAGCAGAATAGTATGATATTGTCATAGGAAAAGACAAATATATCAGTTGAATAAAATGAAGTGTAGAAATAGAGACCAGTATTTATGGGATTTTGATATATGAAAAAGGTGGTAATTCAATTCAGTTGGAAAAGGGCAATTTATTTAATAAAAAGAGTCTGGCACAATTGGCTACCCACCTAGAATAAAATTAATTTCAACTCTCTACGATACTCCACTTTTAAAAGTAAATTTGAAACATAGTAAAAATGTAAATTTATATAATAAACAAAAATATACAAGAACTTTTAGGCAAATATATGTGTAACCTAGTGAGTTTGGTAACCTTTTAACTGAGCTAGGACATCCAAGAACTATAAAGGAAAATGTAAAGATATCAACTATACAATTTTCTTTTTAAACATGTATCTGGAAAATAATACCATTAACAAATTCAAAAGAAATGATACATTAGGAAATGTAATATATATGCCAGATAAGAGGTTAATATCTAGAATACCTAAATATCTCCTTCAGATTGATGACAAACAACACAGTAGGAAAATGAACAAAGGATATGAAGTGCAATTCCAAATGGTCATTAAACAATAGTAATTTGAGAAATTCAAATTTAAAAAATACATAATTATATATTTCTTACCCATTAGATTTGCAAATATTTAAGTCATAACACCCACTGCTGGCAGGATGGGGAAGGGAGAGTGTACTTTCATTGCACTGCTTATGTTAATGTGACTATTTACAGCCTTTCAGGAAAGCAATCTGGGAACACCTGTAAAAATTAAAACTACACATACCCTCTGTCGAAACAATTCCACTCCTATGAAACTATCCCAAAGAAATAACAATACCAATATAAGGAGGCTTACACAGATACATACACAAACATGTTTACAGCGTCATTGGTTCGGTAGTGGAGGGAATCTAGTAGCAAATAGAATGTCCTTACAAAGAGAAATAAGTGAATAAATTATATATCCATACCATGGAATACCATGCAGACATTAAAAGGAACTAATTAGATCTGTCTCAGAAACTTGGAGAGAGTTCACGGTTAGGTAAGAGAAGCAAGAGGCAAAGAAAAGTATATAATATGATACTTTTTAAAAATAAATAATGGTTTTTAAACCCTTATTTGTGTATATGTCTATTTATTTTATAATAGTTATATGAACCTAAAGAAAGAGATGAATGATACATACATCTAGTTGTTAACACTGATTATTATGCAGTGGAGGGTAACAAGCAAACAACTAAGAATTGTGAAATTTCATGCAGTATATACAAGAAATAAAAATGAAGGGATGGTACCCAATATATTAATGGTTATCTCAGGGTTGTGAAATTTCAGGTGATGTTTTACTTTATTCCATATATTTTTTTTTCTGTATTTTATTTATTCTGTCATTTTCTCCATCAAAACTTTTCTTTCTGCTTAGAATGCCTTTCCACATCCTCACTGGTCACCGCTTCTTCCTCATGTTGGTAGCCTGATAGATTGCAGCAAGAGAGGCCTGAGTTCAAAGCCTTACTCTGACATTGACTAGACATTGATTAGCTATGTGGTCTTAGATGAGTCACTAAGTTTCTCTGAGCCTCAGTTTCCTCACCTGCAAAATGGAAATGGTCATATTTGGATCATGAGTTTTACCAAGGGTTAAGTGCAAAAGTTCCTGGTTCTGATTAATGTTAATTTACTCACTTCTCTACCTCAAGGAATGCTGCTTATTTATTCTTCAAGACCCACTAAAAATTTCATATCTTTTGTGACATCTTCTCTTATTCTCTCTTCAGATTTAATCACTCCTTCCTCTGCATTCATAGCACTCTGATCAGACCCATTTTAGATTACTGCCCACATTACATAGTTTTCATATCTGTCTCAATAGAAAAGAGACTCTTTGAAGGTATGATCCATATTGGATTTATTTTAATATGTCCCAGTATTTTGTAACGGTGCCAGTGCCTGGCATATAACAAGTAGATACTAAATAAATATTTGTTGTCATACTTTGGGATTTTAGTTTGCTTTTGCATCATTCACCTACAGAGTTCTCCAAGAGGGTAAATAGATTTATGGCAAAAGAGGAACCAATATGTCTACTTCACTTAGACTTTCAAAAGGCTTTTGACAACTCGGCACAATTCCAAAGGATACATTCCCTACAGGCAAATAACTGTCTCTGCAGCCTCTCTGCCTCCACATAGTGAAATACTATCCTTTTCATGCTTTTGGTATCACCTTCAGAAAGCCTTTTCTGACTCCTCCAACTTCCTGGGTTTTTTTCCCTACTTTGATTGACAGGGACATTTTTCCTGTTCTCTCAGGGCACACAGAATAGTTTGCTTTGCATATATACAGCTCCTCAATTTTGTGTCTAATTCTCCCACTAGACAAAGAGCAAAAGGCAGGAACTGGATCTTACCTCTGATATCCCTACAGTACCCAGAGCAGCTTGGCATGAGACAAAAACATCATGAAACACACAAAAGAGGATCTGTAAGACTTAGACAGGAGAAAAGTATAAGAAACCAGAATGGAGCAGAACAGCAATAATTTCTAAACCACATTGAGCTAAATGTTTCTCCCAACTCCTTAGGGAAGAAGAAATTAGAAATTAACAATAAAACTCAACAATATAGGATTTGCAGCTTGACATAGATAATTATGCTTCAATTTAAATTGCACTAAATTCTACATAATCTTTCCCTACATTGAGTCATTATAGCTGAGTTGTTTTGTTGTCTTCAAACACTGTTAGCTGGACTGCATAGACCCTACCTGGCAAATACAGTTAAGATTTTGGTGCCCACACTGCTTGTAGGAATGTAAATTGATGTAGCTACTATGAAAAACTTAAAAATAGAACTACCTTATGACCCAGCCATTCCACTTCTGGGCATATATCAGAAGAAACCCAAAATACTAATTCAAAAAAATATATGCACCCCTATGTTCATTGCAGTGTTATTTACAATAGCCAAGGTGTGAAAGCAGCCTAAGTGCCCATTGATAGACAAGTGGACAAAGGAGATGTGCTACATATATACAATGGAATACTACTCAGTCATAAAAAGGTGAAATATTGTCATTTCTAACAACATGGATGAATCTTGAGAGTATCATGCTAAGTGAAATAAGCCAGATGGAAAAGGACATGAACTATATGATTTCACTCATATGTGGGAATTAAAACAGAAAGCAATAAATGAACAAACAAAACAAATGAATAAACTCATAGATACAGACAACAGCATGGTGGTTACGGGGGGGGGGGTGGAGGGTGAGGGAAGATGAAGAGGCTAAAGGGTTCAAATATAAACTTTGGGTTGTGAGCACACAATGGAGTATACAGATGTTATATTATACTGCTGTACACCTGAAATTTATATAATGTTATTGACCAGTGATACCTCTAATAAATTTAATTTAATTTTTTTTAGTTAAAAATTTTTTTTTCTGAAGATTATGGTGCCCAGAGGGGAAGTCCAGGAAAAAGCAGATTTTCCCCCATGGGGCCTCAACAAAGCTTATTTCCACTTGGGAGTGCTACCAGAACCACATTCACAGCCCTTATCACATTTGCTCCTCACGGTTGCCCTGAGCACTAGGTAAGCACTAGGTAAGTTCCCTGGTTCAGAAATGAGGAAACAAAAACTGCAAGGTTACATGGTTAGAATTTTTCCCTTTCTGCATAAGGCCCCCAAGTATAACAGCAGCAGCTACAACAATATTTCTGCACCTGCTTTAACCCAGTCCCCCCCTCCATGGTAATCCCCAAATTTTGGAGCTTAAAGGCCTAAGAAATTATCTGGCTCAAGCTTCTGCATTTAAGAGCAAACTCATGTTTACAGTGCTTACACTAGCCTGAAGGAGGAGGAGAAGAGGGAACTAGCTAGAGACCAGCTCCTAAAAACCCTTGGTTTCCCTAGCAGGGGCAGCTAGAAAATCATGTGCTCTTTCTGGCCACTGAAGATCTCCTCTGCAGTTGCTAGTACCCACTGACCACTCGTCCTTAGTTCAGCAGTGCTGCTGCAGCCTCTCATCTTGATGTTTTCAGACAATGGAACTGACACCCAGAGCAATGATCTGACTTGCCCTGTGACTCCAAGGAAGTCAGGGACAGATCCAAGACTTAACATCGTTTTTTGGACAGCAAGTGCAGAGTTCTATGTACAATATCATGCGTTCTCAAAAGGAGACATGCTCTGGGGACATGTAGAACAGTATCTTATCACATTAAGATATATTGCCCCTGCCGCTTTGAATATTAAATATTTAAATATCCCACTCTTTGTCAATGCTGTAAAATGGAATCTTAACATCCTTTGAGTATGGGAAATTTTTTAAGTCAAAAGGAATGTATTAAAAAAAAATTAAAAATACAGCCAGACACCCAAAGAGGAGAATTAGAACTAACACACTGCTCTGGAAAGAGAGTGTTAGACAAACCACAAAATAATGTATCAGCAAAACCACTTCTCTTAATTTTAGTTCTAGTGACCATTTGCAAAAGAAACAATGCACATGTTGCTTCCATAGGGAGCCCAGCTGAGTAGTTAACCTAGCTCACAAAAAAGGCAGGTCCAAAATTCACAAACTGTAAACTTGAAGGGAACTGCTCTGAACAGGAAGTGATAGAGCCCTCCGTCAATCTGGAGAAATTAACTGTGTCTGCATTAATTCCTTTTCGTTATAGTCCAGTAAGCATTGCCAAGTGTTTTATAATAGATCATGACAGTGGATCTGGGTAATGCAGTACTGCAAATACAAAGTAGCTGGGCACTGTCTCAGGAAGAGAGGATAATGACAGCAATTTCCAAAACACCCCAGAATGTGTGTGTGTATGTGTGTGTGTGTGTGTGTGTGTGTGTGTGTGTGTGTGTACTGTGAGCTAGGCCCTACAGGGCTATTTAATGGGTATTTTATAGATATAATGCCTATAAATGATTGTGTGTATATGTATGTGTGTATATGGATATATATATGTATATATATATGTACACAAATATATGATATATATGTGTACACATATACAAAATATCATATATAATGTACAATAGATGTGTATATAGATAAAGTCATCTCTAGGTATTTTATGTACAAAATACTTATTAAATATTAAGTTGACACAATATTAATAATAGTCAATATTTATTAAGCATTGTTCACATATTATCTCCTTTAATCCTCCCAATAACCCTCAATGCCCTACCATTGTATTCATTTTACTTTTGGTACAGAAAGGTGAAGTGACTTGCCCAATATCACACAGCTAGCAAGCAGATGAATGGGAAATTTATCCACCGGCTCCAAAGTTGAAACTCTAAACCACTATGCTGTAAGGCCTCTCCATCTATGGGTTTTATTTTTGGCTAAACACATAACTCTCTACTTTTGAAAGAGACTGAAACGTAGAGTTTTTTCTTTATTTTTTAACAGTATAGCTTTCACTTATTGAGTATTTTCTATAGGCCAAGCACTGTTCTAGGTACTGCATTATTTCATCTAACTTGTACAATGACAAAATGAGGTGTGTACTATTATTATCTCCAAGCTACAAATGAGTCTATTGAGCCTCAGAATAGTAGAGTTAACTAATTGTTCAGAGTCACATAGAAAATGGTAGACTTGCCTGAAATTAATGTGAGAGATTGCATACAGATTCTCCTTATTTATAGTCATACTTGGTACAATCAGCTGGTAGTGTGCTGATGAATGCTTAACCATTGATCTCCAGGGGCAAAAAGAAAGGGTTCTCAGCTCCAGGCAGGCAAGATGAGTAAGTACACTCCACCCTGTCTCTCGTACTTAATGCAGTTGTAAAACCTGGCCAAATTTATGGAGCAGCTATTTGAAGACGCTAAAAAGTAAATAGTAGCAGGTAGATTAAGGAAGAAAACCAGAATCTAAAGTATCACCAAATATGTGAGTTCACCATTTTCCCCTTGTGGTATCCCTCAGCCTAAACACAACACAGCTTGAAACCCAAAACTGGACATCAGTGCAAAGAAAGCTCCAGGAAATATTCTCTAGTCCTGACTCAAGTCTCTGGAAAAGAAATGCCTAATGGCCAAAGAGGTTTTCTGTTATCTCCATTCTCTTATGGCCCAGAACTCAAGCAACCCAGTGATGGTGGTGGCAAAGGAGCATGCATGGGAGAAAAACCTTCTTTTTTTGATAAGTAGAGCTTGGCCCTTATGGGAAAATTCCCATTATTCTTCTGTTGTGATTGTGTTCTTCTGCCTCTCACTGTTTGGCTCTGAAGTGAGCAGAGGCACAGAAGTACATAGTAGAGTGGAGGAACTAAAGCCCCTGATTTCTGGCTGGAAGGCCAAAAAAAGGAGTCCCAAGGAGCCATAAGTATTGAAAACATTGCAGAGAGAGAGGCGATCAGGAAAGTGGCCCCATAAGATTGTTTATTGACTCCTGAACTTATCCCTGGGACGTGCATATGTGAATCTGATCCTAATCACCCTGAACATGATGACCATGTTAAAAACTTTTAGAGGTGAACTACAAGAGAGCTCACTGTCCAGGTCCCACACTGACCACTGATGGCACACAGTTGGAACAGATTCAAATAGTAATGTGAAAACTTTGAAAATACTGTAGATAGAATTGAAATTGTAACTACAGCCCATAGAGGTGAGTGCTAAATAGCAACCCAAAACTAACCAGGTTGATTTTCTGCTAAAATATTAATATCTTTCATAGTAATTTCATAGTCAAAAGGTCTACAATGCAATACAAAAAAATACTCAGCATATAAAGAACCAGTAAAATCTCAATTCACATGAGAATAGGCAATCAATAGATACCAGTGTCAAAATGACACATATGCTGTAATTATCTGACAATAATTTTAAAACAGGTATTATAAAATGCACCTGCAAGCAATTATGAACATTCTTGAAACAACTGGAAAAATGGAAAGTCTCAAAAAGAAATAGAAGAGCCAAATGTAAAGTTTAAAACTAAAACATACATACAATAACTAGAACTTAAAATTCAGTCTATGTGATCAATAGCAGAGTGAGATGGCAGAGGAAAGAGTCAATGAATTAAAAGGCAGATCGATAGAAATTATCCAATCTGAATAACAGAAAGAAAAAAGGTTGAAAAAATAAACATCCCCAGTTTGTAGTGTTTGCCAATTTCCATAGTGAAAATATTCCTATCCTGGCCATGTCAAGGTACCAACTAGACATCACTGAATGCAGAGCTGTGGAGAAATACATACAATTGGCTCTTATCCACAAAGATCTCCCATCCCTCAAGGCCAAACCAGAGATACTGGCTAGTGGCGTCTCAGCCTTCTAATCACACACACGCTGCAGCTATTGATCTCCCTTTTAGGCACTCCCAGTCCCCTCTGAGCTATTCCTGTTCTCCTCAACCTGATTTCAAATGGAAAGCATGTGCAGAGACCTAAGCAGTGAGACTGCTAGGGGCCAGTGCCCTCCTTCTGTATGGCAAGAGGGAATGAGCTGAATGAATCCAGCTAAAGCCAAGAGTGTTTCTCAAACTAGCAGCCTGATGAATGACACAGATAAAATGTGAAAAACATAATCTAGATGAGCAAACCCAGGGTAGCAGTATACCCTATAGAGAGGAGCGAATCTGGGCTTAGAATTGATCCTTGGGTTCCAGCTACAGTGTTATTATATTCTTGAGCTTTTCACCAAAAGCTGCTGGAGTATTCTGAATACAGCCTCCTGTTAGAATTATGCAGCAGCCTCAAGAAAGGCTGGAAAGCAAGGTAGGCTGGAAGTTCTAAGGACAAAGATCCTATTCTACATAAGAGTTGGTTATTTGGCCACTAAGGGTAGGAACAGTTCTGAGATCCTTACACTGAGATTCTGAGTTCTGAGATTCTGGGTTCCACTGCATCCAGGAACAAAGATCCAAAGTTCCTGAAATGGCTTATGAGTAGTAAATACTCAAAGCCACAAATATCCCAGAAAGCCTCTCTCTAACCTAACCACTTTAATTGTACACATTAAGATGCAAAGTTCCAGAGAGAATAAACACTTTTTCAAGGTCATGTAACTAATGAGCTAGAACAAACAGGGAGGTCTCCTGATTCTTAGTCCCATGCTTTTCTCCTGATATCGCACTTCCTCTTACACTTCCTTCCCTGAACAAGACTTATCTGGCCAGTGGTAAACCAGGATGAAAAGTCCTTGTGTGAGTTAGAGGAGAATTAAAAAACAAAAAAAAAACCCAAATGGGCCAGTCGCAGCTGACTCTGACAGCATCAAAGAGGAGTTGGAGCTAGTGGTATTTTTGCCATGGGAGCAAGAGAATGGAAATTCATTATGAATCAAGAAATCTGCAGAGTCCCCTTTAAGAAATTAGCAGGCACAGTGCTTTTAGAAGTGTTCAGGGTGCAGTTGTGGTGTTATTATGGAGCTGTTGGGAAAGCTCAGTGCCCAAGGTGCTGAACATATCCTAGGTGCTCCCTGCCACCACCCCATCTCTACAGCATACACTGCCAAATCTGGCCAATTGTTTAACAAAGCAGCTGTGTGTGTGCCTGTTAATTATACTGTGGGGCACCAAAGTGCAGTGTCAAGCAGCTGCCAAGACTATCAAATAGCTGCTCATAGAACAAATCAGCTATAAGTACTCTCTTCAGAGAGATTGTAGAGCAGCTGACTCACCCTCCTCCAGCCCCTGCCAATGCAGGCCCCTTTAAAGTTCTATTATGAAGGCTGTGATGATATATTATCACAGAGTTAAATTAGAATTCATAATGGAACCAGTGTTGCTGACCTTTCTGATACACCTGGATGGGATGAATGTAAGCACTATCTTATATTTCTATGTCTTCTAACAGTAATAGCCCCTTGAAACCAAAAAACCCTTTGAATTAATATATTTAGCCCATCTGATTAGAATAAGTCAGAAGTATTAAGGCTGCTTCCCAAATAATGACAATTAACACTTACAAAAGGCACTTTATAATAAATCCATTTATTCCCCAAGATAGCTTCAGGTAGGTACTATTATTATTGCCATTTTAAAGGTAAGGAAACTGAGATATCATGGTTAAATAATTTCTCCAATATCACACAGCCAGTGTATGGCAGAGCTAGTATCAAACCTAGACAATATGTCACCTCCATGTTTTAACCACATTTTATTGCCCAGGCCCATCATTCGGTATCTATCCAGCATCTATAATATGCTCATATCTGTTCTTTTGTTCTACTCACTGCCTTTGGAGTCAACCCAATAAGCATTTTCTGCGACTCTACTATGTACAAGGAGAGAAATTTACTTTTAAATGGAGTGGCTGAAAAGGTTTCATGGAGTAGGCAGGCTTTGAGTTGGATCTTGAAAGTGTCAGGAGTCACAGGAAACAGAACATATTAGGCAAGAGAGCCAATGTGAGCAAATTCAAACAGGTAGAAATGTTCATAGGAAATAAGTAAAGCTGTGAAGCTGCTTGTATACCTGGATCACAGAGACGTTTGGCTTCAGTTTGAAGGATGGACTAAGAGACTAGTGATGATGAAGAGGAGGAAGCAGAGGAGGAGGAGGGAAAGGTGCAGTGTGTGTGTGTGTGTGTGTGTGTGTGTGTCTGTGTGTGTCTGTGCATCTGTGTGTGTCTGTGCAAGTAAAAAGGGAGAAATAAACCAATAGTAAGTATTTAATGATTGATTTTCTCCCCTCCTCTTCCCACATGCTTCTATCTGTCCATCACATGAATAACTGCTAAACTATGCCTGATGCTGCAGCATTCACAATTCTCTGCAAGTTAAAATTCAAGTGATTAAATTTTTTTACTTGTGTTCCCCTACAAAGAAAATTAAGCTTCTTATAGAATTCTGGTAACTAATTGAATGCTCTAGATTACTGAACACCCCTTTAAATGTAGCCATGGTAGCCTCTTTTCCACAATTGTAAAGCTTACTCCCTTTAGACTCTTTTTTTTCCTTTTAAAGAGAAAATGAGGTATAATTTATACAAAGTAAAATTCAGCTTCTTATGTTAGTTCTATGAGTGTTGACAAAACACCAACAAAATCAAGATATAGAACAAATTCATCACTCTTCAAATTTCCCTCATGCTGTGCCCTTTGTGATCAAACCCTGCCCCTATCCCACAGCTCCTGGCAGCTACTGATCTGCTTTCTGTCCCTATAGTTTTGCCTCTTCCAGAATGTCACATAAATGTAATCATACAGTACAGAGCGATTTGAACCTGGCTTCTTTCACTAAGCATAAAGTGTTGAAGTTTCATCCAAGTTGTCATATAAATCAAGAGCTTGTTCATTTTTATTACTGAGTAGTATTCCATTTTACAGATACATAATAATTTTTAATCATTCACCAGTTGTAAGATATTTGGGTTTCTAGCTTTCAGCAATTATGAGTAAAGCCACTATAAACATTTGTGTACAAGTTTTTGTGTGAACACAAGTTTTCATTTAACTTAGGTAAACATTTATCTAATAAAAGGCTTATACCTAAAACATACAAAGAATTCTGAAATGTCAATAATAGAAAAACAAGTAACCTATTTTTTTTAATTTACAGCACTACACTTGGGGGCCATTTTGTTTGTTTACCTTTAAAAATTGAGATATAATTGACATTTAACATTGTATTAGTTTTATGTGTACAACATAATGATTTAATATCTGTATATGTTGTGAAATGATTACCAGAATAAGTTTATTTAACACCTATCATCACACATACTTACCATTTGTGTGTGTGTGTGTGATAACTGTCTCAGTAACTTTCAAACCTACAATACAGTATTGTTAACTATACTACCAAGCTGTCCAATACATCTCCAGGACTTATTTATTTTATAAGTGTAAGTTTCTACATTTGACCACATTCGCCCATTTCACTGGAGATCCTTTTCATTCATTCATTCATTCATTCATTTATTAATTTATTTAAATGAATTAATTTTTTGTGGTAATATTGGTTAACAAAATCCAGTAAGTCTCAGCTATGCACTTTAACAGTAAGGCATATATATTTTTACATCGTGTGTTCACCTCCCACAGTTAGATTTCTTTCTATCACCACATATTTGAACCCCTTTACTCCATCTATTTCCCCTGCCCCCCCACTACCCTCTAGTAACACTAGTCTATTATTCATATTCATGAGTGTCTGTTTGTTCTGTTCATTTGTTGCTTTTAGGTTTATATCTCACATGTAAGTGATATCATGTGGTTTTCAACTTTCTCTGTCATTTTTCACTTAGCATGATTATCTCGAGGTTCATCCATGTTGTTGCAAATGGCAGTATTTCATCTCTTATGGCTGAGTAACATTCCATTGTATATATGTACCACACCTTCTTTAGCCAATTGTCTGCTGTAGGACACCTCAGTTGCTTCCATGTCCTGCATGAATAATGTTGCACATCAGTGTGCAAATATCTTTTTTGACATGAATTTTCAAGTCTTTGGGGTAAACATCCAGTAGAGAGATTTCTGGATCACATTATTAGTTTTTCGAGGAACCTCCATACTGTTTTCAATAGTGGCTGTACCAACTTGCAGTCTAACCAATGGTGTATGAGGGTTCTTTTTCCTACACGTCCTCTCCAACTTGTTATTACTTGTCCTGTTGATTATAGCTATTCTAACTGGTGTGAGATGGTATCTCATTGTGATTTTGATTTGCATTTCCATAAAAGCTAACAATGTTGAGCATCTTTTTATACATATGTTGGCCATTTATATGTCCTCTAGGGAGAAGTGTCTATTCAGGTCCTCTGTCCATTTTTTGATTGGATCGTTTGTTTTTTTTGCTGTTATTGAGTCATATGAGTACTTTGTATATTTTAGATATTAGGCCCTTATTGTAGGCATTGCTTGCAAATACATTTTCCCATTCAGATGGTTGTCTTTTTACCTTGTTCATGATTTCTTTTGCTGAGCAGAAGCTTTTAAGTTTGATGTAGTTCCATTCATTTATTTTTGCTTTTCCTTCCCCTGACTTTGAGGTCAAAATCATAAAATCTTCTTTAAGTCCAAGGTCCTTGAATGTAGGTCCTATGTTTCCATCTATGCAACTTATTGTTTCAGGTTTTATACTCAGATCCTTACTCTATTTTAAGTTAATTCTGGTGTGTGGTGATAGACAACAGTCTAGTTTCATTCTTTTGCAAGTGACTTTCCAGTTTTCTCAACACCATTTATTGAAGACGTTTTTGGCATTTTGTCAAAAATTATTTGCACATATAATTATGGGCTGACTTCTGAATTTTCGATTCTATTCCACTGGTCTGTGTGACTGTTTTTCTGCCAATATCATGCCATTTTGATTATTGTCGCATTGTACTATAATTTGAAGTCAGGCATAGTGATGCCTCTAGTCTTATTCTTTTTCTCAGGATAGCTTTGGAAATTTGGGTCTTTTGTGCTTCCATATGAATCTGATGAGTTTTTGTTCTATTTCTTTAAAAAATGCTGATGGGATTTTGATGGGGATTGCATTGAATCTGTATAATGCTTTAGGTAATAAGGTCATTTTAACTACACTGATTCTTCCAATCCAAGAACACGAAATATCTTTCCATTTCTTTGTTTCCTCTTCAATTTCTTTTAATGGGGACTAATAGTTTTCATTACATAAGTCCTTCACATGTTTCATTAGATTTATTCCTAGGTGTTTCATTCTTTTTCTTGCATTTGCAAAAGTAATTATTTTACTACTTCTTTTTCTCACACTTCATTATGAGAGTACAGGAAAGCTATGGATTTTTGAACATTGATTTTGTATCAAGAAACTTTGCTGTATTTGCTTATTGTTTCTAGTAATGTTCTTGTGGGGTCTTTAGAGTTTTCTATATAGAGAATAATATTATCCGCAAATAGTGACAGTTTGACTTCTTCATTTCCTAGTTGGATCCCTTTTATATATTTCTCTTGCCTGATTGCACTGCCTAGGATCTCCAATGTTATATTGAATGACAATGGTGATAATGGATAGCCTTGCTTTGTACCTGTTTGTGGGCCCCAGGTCTGGCTGTGATCCAGGCTCGCAGCTAAAGGTAAAACTCCAGATTTAAAATGTTACATTAATGTATTAAGGCAGCTGCACCAAACTTTTGCAAATATGACTCAGCTTATTGTTTATTATGCATGTGTGGCAGAATGTTCTCCAATGTATATAAAGTCCATGCGGTCCAGAAGCATGTGCTCTCCGCAATAAAGTTGGTGCCTGGCATTTCATTCTCATGTCAACTCCTCGTGCATTCTTTCAATTGGGCATCTAACTGCCGAAGCCTTCCCTTCTTGATCAGCTTAGCACTGACACCGTTCTTAGAGGGAAGGTTTGTAGTTTTTCACCATGAAATATAATGTTGGCAGATGGTTTGTCATATATGACCTTTATTATATTAAGGTACTTTCCTTTTACACCAATTCCGTTAAGTGTTTTGATCATAAATGGATTCCTGTCAAAGGCTTTTTCTGCATCTATTGACATTATCTTATGATTATTACCTTTTAATTTCTTTATGTGGTGTATCACATGAATCGATTTGCATATGTTTAACCATCCCTGTGCCCCTGGGAGGAAGCCCACTTGATCGTTTTGTATAATCTTTTTAATATGTTGCTGTGTTCGGTTCTCTAGTATCTTATTTAGGGTTTTTGCATCTGTGTTCATGAGAGATATTGGTCTGTAGTTTTCTTTTTGTGTGTTATCCTTACCAGGTTTTGATATTAGAGTAACATTGGTCTCATAATATGAGTTGGAAAGTTTTGCCTCCTCTTTGATTTTTCAGAAGAGTTTGAGAATAGATATTAAATCTTCTTTGAATGTTTGGTAGAATACCAAACCATCTGGTCCTGGACTTTGACTTTTCAGTAGGTTTTTAATGATTGTTTCAATTTCCATAGTGCTGATTGGTCTTTTTAGATTTTCCAGTTCTTCTTAATTTAGTCTAGGAAGGTTGTATTGTTCTAAGTACTGGTCTATTTCTTTAGGTTTTTAAATTTGGTGTTATATACTTTTTCATAATATTCTTGTATGATCTTTTGTATTTCTGCAGTGTCTGTCATCATTTCCCCTCTTTCATCCCTGATTCACCTCTGATTCTGTTGATTTGTGTCCTTTCTCTTTTTTCTTTAGTGAGTCTAGCCAGGGATTTGTCAATTTTAGTAACCTTCTCAAAGAATCCGCTCTTTGTTGAACTTATTTTTCTACTTTTTTTGTTTTCAATTTCATTTATTTCTGCTCTAATTTAGATTATTTATTTCCTTCTGCTGAATTTAGGCATCTGTTCTTCCTTTTCTAGTTTTTTAAGATGAAGTGTTAGGTTGTTTATTTGGGCTCGTTCTAGTTTTTGGAAATAAGCCTGTAATGATATGAACTTTCTTCTTTTGACTACTTTTGCATGTCCCAAAAGTCTTGATATGTTGTGCTATGTATCTCTTGATTTCTTTATTTCTTCTGTGACCCAGTTCTTCTTCAGTGGTATGTTGTTCAATCTCTGTGTATTTGTAGTTCTTCCCACTTTCTTTTTATAGTTGATCTATAGCTTTAAAGTATTATAATCAGAGACATGGTTAATATGATTTCAACCCCCTTATATTTGTTGAGGCTATCTCTATATCCCCATGTATGATCAATCATAGAGTATGCTCCATGCACACTAGAGAATAATGTATAAGGAGTCGTTTTGGGATAAAAGGCTCAGTAAATGTCAAGTACGTCCAGTTGGTCTAATGTGTCATTTAAGGATGTGACTTCCTTATTTATTTTCTCTTTGGAATATCTGTCCATATCTGACAGTGGGTTTTTTCCGTCCTCTACTATGATAGTGTTTTGGTCTGTTTTCTCCCTTTAGGTCTGTTAGCAATTGCTTTACATAGTTCAAGGCTCCCTGGTTGGGACCATAGATATTAAGTGGGTCTTCTTGGTGCATGATTCCCTTTATCATTATCAAGTGTCCCTCTGCATCTTTATTTACATTTTTTATTTTGAAGTCTGTTTCATCCAACATTAGTACTGCTACTCCCACTTTTCTGCGAATGCCATTTGCTTGAAATTTCATTTTCCACCATTTCACTTTGAGTCTATATTTGTTTTTGAACTGAGATGTGTCTTCTGGAAGTAGCATATGGTTGGGTTTTGTTTTTGAGCCATTCTGAAACTCTGTGCCTTTTTATTGTTGAGTTCAGTCCATTTACATTTAGAGTGATTATTGAAATATGAGGTCTTCTTATAGCTATTTTATCCTTTTCTTTCTGGTAGCTTAGTGTTTCTGTTGCTTCCTTGTCCTTGTGTTTCTGTTCTCTTTATGTTGGTTGGATTTTGTGGGTTTTGCCTCTGGTTCTTCTTGTTTTATGTTATATACTTCATTTGTGAATATTTGGGGTGTGGTTACCATTACAAATATGAAAAGGATAGTCACACACACACATATATACACATATATGTGTGTGTGTGTATATATATACATATATATGTGTGTGTGTAGAACTTCTGGAGATAAAAAACACACTTCAAGAGTTGAAAAATGAAATAGCAGCTTTGGGAAATAGAGTTGAACAAATAGAGGAAAGGATCATTGATGTCGAAGACATAAATCTAGAAATAAATCAGAAAGAAGAAGAGAGAAACTGAAGAATGAAAAATAATGAAAGAGGAATACAAGAGCTAGCTGATATCATCATAAGAGGAAACACAAGAATAATAGGCATTCTCAAAGGCAAGGAAAAAGAGCAGAAATTAGAAAGCAGTTACAGACAAATAGTTGACGACAATTTCCAAATCTAAGGAATAAGCTGGAGCTTGGAATTCAAGAAGTCAACAGAACACCCAATTATCTCAACTCAAAGAAGCCCTCACTAAGATGCATTGTATTAAAATTATGAAAAATCAGCAACAAAGAAAGAATTCTCAGGGCAGCCAGGAAAAAGAAGAAGGGAACCTATAAAGGAAAACATTTAGACTATTGTCAGACTTCTCAGCACAAACCTTACAAGCCAGAAAGGAATGGAATCAGATATTTAAACTATTAAGTGAAAGGAACTACCAGCCAAGGATAATGTATCCAGCCAAGCTCTCCTTTAGACATAAAGGAGAAATAAAGACCTTTTCAGACATACAAAAATTGAGGGTATTCTCCACTGTGAGGCCTGCACTACAGAAAATACTGAAAGGAGTCAACTTGCTTAAAACGAAATGAAAAAAATAATACATAATTAGGAGTAAGGTGACTAGCAGGCTGATAGAAGCACAGGAGTGCAATACTTATTAAAAACAGGGCATTATAAGCTTAAGCAATAAAAGATTTTCTATAGCAAGATAGTAAAGAACGTTCAGCCTACATAGGGACAAACTGAGATGACAATGACTGAAAAGAGGAGAATTCAACAATCCAAATTTGCAAATAGAGATAAGGCACGCATAGAAGAAAATTGATGTTCAGCTTATTGTTGTTTCAAGGAGAGAGATCTGGAAACATCTCTCACTTTACCATGATTCTTCACATCCCCAATATTTAAAAAAGCAAAATATTTTAACAGATACTTCACCAAAGAAGACATCTGGATGGCAAGTAAGCAAATGAAAAGATGCTCAATGTTATAAGTTGTTAGGGAAATGCAAATTAAAACCAAAATGACATACCGCTGTGCATCTATTAGAATATTAAAATGTTCAAGTGGTGGAGAGGATGTAGATCAACAGAAACCCTCGAACATTGCTGTGAAAATGCAAAATGGTACAGTCACTTTGGAAAACAGTTTAACAGTTTCTTATAAACATAATTCTACTATACAATACAACAATCCCATGCCCAGGCATTTAACAAAGTGTTTTTAATCGAATTTTGTATGATGGATTTTTTCCTGCTTTCTTAATCAGAATACAATGAATATGATCTAATTATTTTGCTGACTTGAATTTAGTATTATAGTACTAATATATTCTACTGGGATCTTGCTTTTATGTTTGCCTTCTGTCCCCTAAAAATGTTAAGTGTCTACTTTGTGGGCTAGGTACTGGTAATATGTATAGAGAGGCAAGAAGGTTCCTATCTTAAAGGTAGAGATGCACGCAAGGTTATTGTGGCCCACATGCCTGTTTGTCCCTTCACTCAAAGACCACAGACTGCTGAGCTTGTCTCAATTATATATATATATATATATATATATATATATATATATATATATATATATATATATATATATATATTTTACTCCTCCCTTGCATTCAAACTTTTGGCTGTTATTTCTTCTGGCCCTCAGTGGATCTGCTTGCTAACAGCCTGTCATCTAATTTACTGTAGTCCAGCAAGCCAAATAATGAAGTTTATTAGAATTGTGTACAAAGTAAAGTTACTGATTAAAGTTAGAATCTGACTGCCTGTTCTGCTGCTTCTCCTGCAGAGTAAAGTCCATGGTCTCTGTGATAGTTCTTTTGACCTCTCAAAGACTACAGATAAAGGTGTTGTTCTCACAGTTTAAATTTATCTTGTCTAATCTGTTGAAATGTTTGCTCTATCTCTATGCTAGATAGATGGATTAGTGAACCTTATAACCTAGGGGAACTTGATTTGCATAAACTTAATGTAGTTGACAAAAGAACAATAGATAACAATCAGTAACCCAATGTGCAAAAGCGAGACCTTTTAAAACAAAAAAAAGGAAGAGAAAAGATAAAATATATGCCAAGTTCTGCTTCTTATACCCAGAGATCTCCATTTCTCATTGGGACTGCTATATATCAAAGAAAGTATAATTTTTTAAAAAGCGTGCACATTTCATCTTCTATATATTTTGAATTTAAAGTCATTCAACACAGTATTAGTATCTCACTGTGTTGTGCAATTGTCCCCTTACATTTAAATGGCTTTCTGACCTCACAGAGGGGCTGAATTGCAATTAAAATTTAGAAGTAACAACAGTTGTTCTAAAGATGCTTTTTGTCCCCTCTCCCATCTTGTTAAAGAGTAAGTCTTCATAAAATGAAGGAAAACATTTACCATTTAAAACAACCTCTGCTCTACCGAACCCACTTGGACTCTCTGTTGTCTTTAAAAAGAAAAAAAAATAGCAGGCTTTTGGACAAAGTCTGCTAGAAGAAGGAGTCTAAGACTCATCTTTGCTTCGTGCCAAATACATTATCTCAAATACATCAGTGATTTACATTTCAAATAAGGGTTCAACAACTTGCTGAATAAAATAATTTTCCACAGCACAGGAAATGAGGAGATTAGATATTGTATAAGATGGGCAACTGAACAAACAGGACTCCAGGTGGCTAATGTCACAAGGATGAAGGCACCCAGAGGAATAAGGAGGCTTCTGGGTTTCAATGGCCTCTCTTCATCAGTATCCAACACAATGTAATTGCATTTCCACCACAATAGCAGCACTTTTCCAACCAACTCCCAGATAATAATCATTCTAACATAATGTACTTTCTTTAGAAAGACACAATTTATTGGGATACTGAGCTATTTATTTTCTTCTTTTCCCTTAATTACTTCTCTTTAAACTTAGTCTAAAAAAAATCACTCTTTTCTTAGGGAGTTCCAGGCAAAGGTGCCAAAAATAGAAAGAAAAAGACCCTTGTTATTTCTATGAAAGACTTTAAAATATTGAGAAAATTATTTTGTCAGTTTTATTTTAATTAAAATTGACTATACCATTTTCCTTTCTGAGAAACATCATTTCTAAGCTCTGCTTCCAACATAATTGCATGCTTTAAAAAAGATCTACATGACTTTGTGTCAGTGAAGTGATATAGCATTCACCAATCAATAAAAAAAAAAGGTTTATTTCTGTTTCGTGCATTTAGATAACTCTCTATGCAACATCTAGTTTATTCAATAACACAATATTGTATTCTTAGGGAAATAATCACATTACTTCCTGGGTTGAGCACTGCACTGGTCACAGTGTGCTATCTTAAAAATCCTTAAATCATTAAAAGGAAATATTGTCAGTTCTTTTAGGTGTGCTTATGTTTTGGTATCATGGTTATGTTTTTGTAAAGTATCCATATATTTTAGAGACAAATATTGAAATATTTTGTATGAAATGACAGGATGTCTGGAATTTCCTTCAAAATAATATGACAGAAATGGGGCATGAAGATGAAACAAGAGTGGCTATAAGATTACAACTGAAAAAAATCACAACTGCTGCAACAAGGAGATGGCTACATGTGAAGTTGTCATATTGTTCTATTTACTTTTGCATATGTCTAATAATTTTCATAGTAAAACTTTGAAAACCTTTCATCACTCTGATACCTAGAGAACTAGTAACTCTTCAGTCTGTCTTTCAAAGCCTTCATTAAGCTTTGTGTTTGCAAAGTTAACTTTGAAACCTAATTTCTCTCTATTCCCATTCATGCAACCCATGCACCAACCAAATTGGACGATTGAAAATTCGCTGAACATACCGAGTACATCTCCACTTCTGGATTTTAACACAGTTCATCCTCACTACCAGAAAAGTCTTGTCCTTCCCATCTCTATCTCTACCTGCCAAATTCCATCCAATCCCATATCAAACAGACTTCTATTACTTACCAAACAGAATCAAATTCTCCCAACCATACTCCTTTTGCATTGTCTAAGTAATTATTAAATGATTATCCCATTAAGTGATATATAAACTTAATAGTAAATTTTCCATACAAAATAATGATTTGGCATGGTTTAGTGTCAAAATGGTATTATACCAAATATTATTATTTACCTGACATACAGCACTGTGATTCATTCTTAGAGTATTACATAAAGAATAGAATTTTGTCCAAAATTAAGTATGTTTATACTCAACTTTCAATCAAGAATGTACATAATGGAAGGAAAAGTGTGATATTATCAATGAACATTTACTAGTTGCCCATCAAAGAATGAGACTTTCCATGACTAGTTATAACCATTTGTACAGAAACAGTTTTTATCACTTCAGACTTTTCAAACTAAACCTCAAAATAGATGTAGGTGAAATAGACTTAGAAAACAAAAGCACTCAAATTTTAGGAGTAAGTACATTTCACATGGAAAATTTTATCATAATTTAATATTAAGTTGAAAAAAGCAGGATACAGAACTATATGCATATGATCCTGATTTTGAAAGAAAAAATTGTTTTTATAGGTACACAGAAAAAAAGAAAAAGGAAATACAATGTGTTATCAGTAATTATCTCTAAGTAATGGGAGATAAATGATTTTAGTTTATTTTGCTTTTCTGTATCTCCAAATTTTTTACAATTACCAACTGTTATTTACATACTCATGGGGGAATGATAGTAAAAGCATATTTGAAAAATTAAATCACTATGTCACTCTTTATACCAAATGGATTAAATGTTTACAACTGAAATAATAGAACCATAAAAACACTACAAGAAAATAATAGAGAAATTTATAATATTTCCAGGGAGGAACACACCTTTGATGCCATATAACCCAAAAGCCATAAAACCAAAGATCGGAATATCTACCAGAAGCATGGCAGAGTGAAAGAAGTCCCCAGACCTCTCCCCTTGAAATACAATAAGCTAAACATCTAAAACTCAACAACAACAAAATACCCAAATTACACACCAGGACATCTGAGCATGGGATCTGTGCATAAGAGCTACCACAAGTTAGAACCATGGGTATTAGGCAGTGGATTGGTAGAAATAAAGAAGATGCCTATTGTAGCCTCCAGAGCTCCCTGTAGGAGGAGATGGAGGGGAGAAGGTACTGTGAGGTCACTGAACATCCCTGCCTGGGAGAGATGTGAGTTCCACACAGCCTGTGGCAGAGCCCAGTAATCAGGGCAGAAAGGAGAGAAGCAGGACAGCAGAAAAACAACAGCTGAATTTTACTGGCCAAGATTACAAACCCAAGATGAGACTGAACAACAGCCCCCAATTCCCAACTCAGAGGACCCCTCCTCCCATACACTACAAGACCGAACGCGACAAAGCCCCAGGGGAAGCGAAGCAAACACTACCGAAACTGTAGCTAACATTGATAGGGACTGAAACTGAGGATAGCAAGCATGATTAAATATCTACAAGAAAAAAGAGGCATTATTAAGGCTTTCTATAAAGCAGAGATCCAAAAGGCTTATGTGCCACATTCTTGAAACCAAAAGAAAAGCGTTTTCTTTACAGCCGGTGAAAGACCTTTATATAATAAATCTTCTTTCTGGAAAAAAAGCCAAATACATTTCCATTAATACCCAAATGAAGAAATATGCGACTTAATGACAAAGAATTCAGGATGGTACTTCTGAAAAAACTCAGGGAGTTCCGAAATGAGACATATCAACAATTTCAGGAATTGAAAACACAACTAGATGAGCAGAACAAGGAGATTGAAACTTTCAAAAGAACAGAATAGATTCTCTGGATATAAAGAAACACAATGCAAGAGTTGAAAAATAAAATAGCAAGCTTGGGAAATAGAGTCGATCAACTGGAGGAAAATATCAGTGATATCGAAGACAGCCTCTAGAAATAAATCAGAAAGAAGAAGAGAGAAAATAAAAAAGGAACACAATGAAATGAAAATTCAAGAACAAGCTGATATCATCAGAAGAGGAAACGTAAGAATAATGGGCATTATAGAAGTCAAGGAAAATGAGCAGGGACTAGAAAGCATTTTCAGACAAACATTTGATGAGAATTTCCCAAATCTAAGAAATGAACTGGAGCTTGAAATTTAAGAAGTTAACAGTACACCTAATTAGCCCAACCCAAAAGGCTTTCAAAAAGACACATTATATTAAAATTATCAAAAATCAACGACAAAAAAAGAATTCTCAGATCAGCCAGGGAGAAGAAATGGTAAATTATAAAGGAAAACCCAAGATAGTAATGAACGTTCGGCATACATCAGAACAAACTGAGATGACAATGACTGAAAATGCAAGGATTCAAAGATCCAAAATCACAAAGGGGAATGGAGATAAGTCACGTACAGAAGAAAATGGATGACTGTATATATACAACTATCTTTCACATATTCATAATGGTAACAACATACCAAAGATTCAGAACCAAAGTAGATAACATAAAACAAGAAGAACCAGAGGCAAAACCCACAAAACTCAACCGAAACAAAGAAAACAGAAACACAAGGACAAGGAAGCAATAGAAACACTGAGCTACCAGAAAGCAAAATATAAAATAGCTACAAGAAGACCTCATATTTCAATAATCACTCTAAATGTAAATGGACTGAACCCACCAATAAAAAGTCACAGAGTTGCAGAATGAATCAAAAAACAAAATCTATATATGCTCCCTCCAGAAGACACATCTCAGTTCCAAAGACAAATATAGACTCAAAAAATGTAAAATGATATTTCAAGCAAATGGCTTTCAGAGAAACACAGGAGTATCGGTACTAAAATTGGATGAAATAGAATTCAAATAAAAACGATAAAGAAAGATACTGCAGGACAGTTCATAATGATAAAAGAAATCATGCACCAAGAAGATATAACACTTATTAATAAGTATGTTCCCAATCAGGGAGTCCTGAAATATGGAAAGCAATTACTAACAGAGCTAAAGGGAGAAACAGACCAAAACACTACCATAGTAGGGGGTGTAAATAACCCACTGTCAGATATGGACAGACTATCCAAACAGAAAATCAATAAGGAAATAACATCCTTAAATGACACATTAGACCAACTTGAAATAATTGACATTGACAGAGTCATCCATCCCCAAATAGCTGCTTTTACATTATTCTCTAGTGCACATTCAACATTCTCAAGAATCGACCATATACTAAGACACAGAGATAGCCTCAACAAATAATAATGCTTTGAAATTAGAGATAAACTGCAAAAAGAAATCAGGACAAACCACAAATACATGAAGATTAAACAACAAGCTACTGAAAAAAAGTGAATCAGAAAAGAATTAAAAGTAGAGATCAAGAGATACATAGACAGAAATGATAATGATACTACAACACATCAAAACATTTGGGACACGGCAAAAGTGGTCATAAGAGGAAAGTTCATATCATAACAGGCCTACCTCCAGAAAAAAAGAATGAGCCGAAATAAACAACCTAACACTTCATTTTAAAAAAAATTAGTAAAGGAAGAACAAATGAAGCCTAAAGTCAGCAGAAGGAATGAAGTTGTCAAAAAGTAGAGTAGAAATAAATGAAATTAAAAAAAAAAAAAATAGAAAAACTAAATGCAACAAAGAGCTGGTTCTTTGAGAAGGTTAATAAAATTGACAAAACCCTAGCTAGACTCACTAAATAAAAAATAGAAAGGACACAAATAAACTAAATCAGGGATGAAAAAGGAAAAAGGATGACAGACACCACAGAAATACAAGGGATCGTATACAAATACTATGAAAAAGTATATAACACCAAATTTAATAACCTAGAAGAAATGGACCAGTACTTAGAAAAATACAACCTTCCAAGATGAAATCAAAAAGAACTGGAAAACCTAAATAGAATGATCAACACTATGGAAATTGAAACGATCATCAGAAACCTACCAAAAAGTAAAAGTCCAGGACCAGATGGCCTCACCAGTGAATTCTACCAAACATTTATAGAAGTTTTAATACCTATTCTCCTCAAACTCTTCCAAAAAATTAAAGAGGAAGCAATATTTCCCAACTCATTTTATGAGGTCAATATTACTCTGATACCAAAATCTGGTAAAGATAACATAAAAAAAAAGAAAACTACAGACCAATATCTCTCATGAAGATAAGTGCAAAAACACTAAATAAGATGCTAGAGAACCAAATACAGCAACATATTAAAAAAGATCGTACAACACGATAAAGTGGGCTTCATCCCAGGGGCACAAGGATGGTTCAACATATGCATATCAATTAATATGATACCCTACATAAATAAATAAAAAAATAAGAATCATATGATCATACCAATAGATGCAGAAAAACCCTTCAAAGAGATACAGCATCTATTTATCATCAAATACTTAGCAATAATCAGTCTAGAAGCAAAGTACCTTCACATAATAAAGGCCATAAATGACAAACCCTCAGCTAACATTATAATTCATGGTGAAAAACCAAAAACCTTCCCTCTAAGATCAGGAATAAGCCAAGGCTGTCCACTATCACCACTGCAATTCAATATAAAATTGGAGGTCCTAGAGAGTGCAATCAGGCAAGAGAAAGATATAAAAAGCATCCAAATAGGAAATGAAAAAGTCAAACTGTCACTATTTGTGGATGACATAATTTTCTATATAGAAAACCCTAAAGACTCCACAAGAACACTATTAGAAACAATAAACAAATACAGTAAAGTTTCTGGATATAAAGTCAGCGTTAAAAAATCCATAGCATTCTTATACTCTAATAATGAAGCATCAGAAAAAGAAGTGGAAAAAATAATTCCTTTTGCAATTGCAACTAAAAAAAATAAAATACCTAGGAATAAATTTAATGAAATATGTGAAGGACCTATACAATGAAAACTATGACACTCTATTAAAAGAAATCAAAGAAGATACCAAGAATAAAAAGATATTCTGTGTTCTTGGATTGGAAGAATCAACATAATTAAAATGACCATGCTACCTAAAGCATTATACAAATTTAATGCTATCCACATCAAAATCCTATCAGCATTTTTTAAAGAAATAGCACAAAAAATCATCAGATTTGTATGGAAGCACAAAAGACACTGAATTGCCAAAGCTATCCTGGGAAAAAAGAATGACGCTGGAGGCATTCTTCTGCACAACTTCAAATTATACTACAAAGCCACAGTAATCAAAAAGGCATGGTATTGGCAGAAAAACAGACACAAGGACCAGGTGAACAGATTTGAGACCTCGGAAGTAAACTTATATTCATATGGGCAAATAATTTTCAACAAAAAACCCAAAATCATACAGCGGAGAAGGGAAAGCCTCTTCAATAAATGGTGCTGGGAAAACTGAAACACCACCTACAAAAGAGTGAAACAGACTGTTGTCTATCACCACCCACAAAAATTATATCAAAATGGATTAAGGACCTGAATATAAGACCTGATAATAATAAAATGCATAGAAGAAAACACAGAAATGAAACTCAAGGACCTTGGACTTAAAGAGGTTTTTATGATTTTGACCTCAAAGGCAAAAAAAGTAAATGCGAAAATAAATGAGTGGGACTATATCAAACTAAAAAGCTTCTGCTCAACAAAAAAAATATATATCATCAACAGATAAAGAGACAACCATCTCAATGGGAAAATATATTTGCAAGCAACACCTCCAATAAAGGCCTAATATCAAAAATATACAAAGAACTCATACGACTCAATAACAACAACAACAACAACAAACAAACAAATGATCCAATAAAAAAATGGGCAGAGGACCTGAACAGACATTTCTCCCTAGAGGACATAAAAATGGCCAATCAATATATGAAAAGATGTTCTACATCACTAGCTATTAGGGAAATGCAAATCAAAACCACAATGAGATAACATCTCACACCTGTTAAAATAACTACAATCAATAGGACAAATAATAACATATGCTGAAGGGGATGCAGAGAAAAAGGTACCCTGATACACTGCTGGTGGGACTGCAAGTTGGTACAGCCACTATGGAAAACAGTATGGAGTTTACTCAAAAACTAAGAATTGATCTACCACATGATCCAGGAATCCCTCTACTGGGCATTTCCCAAACACTTGAAAATCTATATCTGAAAAGATATTTGCACACCTATGTTCATAGAAGCATTTTTCACAGTGGCCAGGACATGGAAGCAACCGAAGTGTCCTACAGTAGACGATTGGGTAAAGAAGCTGTGGCAAACATATACAATGGAATATTACTCAGCCATAAGAAGAGATGACATACTGCCATTTGCGACAACATGGATGGACCTCGAGATAATTATGCTAAGCAAAATAAGTCAGACGTAAAAAGTTGAAAATCACATGATATCACTTATATGTGGGACATAAACCTAAGAGCAACAAATGAACAGGACAAACAAACAGAGATTCGTGGACATGGACTATTGACTACTGTTTACCAGATGGTAAGGGATGGGGGAGGAGGGGGAGGTAGATGGCATAAAGGTGGTCAAATATGTTGTGACAGAAAGAAATCTAACTATGGGAGGTGAACGCACAGTGTAAATATATATATGCCTTACTGTTAAAGTGTACAGCTGAAACATTAGATTTAGTTAACCAATGTCACCATAAAAAATAAAAATAAAAAAGCAAAGATTGGTTAATTTGGCTATAAAATCTAAAAATAGTACATCACAAAAAATAATTATCAGAAAATCAAAAAAACAACCTGAAAAAAAACAGCATAGGTAAAGAGCTATGTTCCTTAATATATGAATATTCTTACAAATCAATAAAACTAAGGTCAATGACCCAATTAAAAATTGGGCAATGAATGAGTATAGATATTTCACAAGAAAGATTAATACAAATTTCTCTTAAACATATTTCTATGTTCAATTTCACGCAAGGGAAATGCAAACTAAATCTAGACTATATTGCTCTATAATATATCAGATAAAGAAATATTAAAATTTTTGAAAACACATTCTCTTGTAAGAGTATGAGAAAATAAGCACTCCCATACATTGCTGATAGGATTAATAATTCATTTGATCTCAGTGGAGACGATTTGGTAATTTCTGTCAAAACTAAAAATGCACCTACCCTTTGATTCAGCAGTTTTTTTTCTGGGGATTTGTGCTGCAGATATACTCCCACATGTGCAAAAAGACTTTACAAAGATATGTATTAGAACAATGTAATAGCAAAGATTCAAAACCAACTAGATGTCCATCAACAAATTATGGTCCATCCAAACAATTAATCAGATATTTCTATATGTAATGATATGTATTACTTCCAAAATAATATTTAATGAAAAAAGTTGAGTGTACAACAGTATATAAAGTATGTTATTGTTTGTATTGTATAAATGCTTAGACTATCTTTGGAGAACAAACAAAAAATTGGTAGTCGTTATTGCTTCAGGGGAAGGGAATGAGATGCTGGAGTTACAATAGGAGGAAAACTTCACTTTCTAGTTTTTTCAAAAACATATTTAATTATTTCTGTTTATTCTTTGGGTTTCGCACCATGTGCATATATTGCTTATCAAAATTAATTATTTAAAAGTGAATAAATGTTAAAGATCACTAAAACGATAGATATCGAGGAGAATAATAGCTCAAAATACTTTGTCTTCACAAGCTTTGAATAAACGTATGAAAGATTAAGCCTGCAGATGGAGGGCAGTGTCACTGATTTCCTAGAATATATAAAGAGAATGTTAAGCTATCATCGATTACTTAAGAAAGTTAAACAAAGGTATTTGACAGCATCTATAAGTTAGGAGGGAAGAAAATCCAGAAAGCTCTATAGATATAAGGTAAATATTTGGCAAGATTCAGGAATAGAAAGAAAAACTTAGACTATTATACTATACCATAAGAAAGACTAAAAACATGTTACCTGAAAAGATTGCATGATACTAATGACACTATGTGTAATAAGAGGAAATAAAGAGGTCATCTTTCCACTGTACTTGGCATAGATATAACCTGGTTCAGAGTTCTGATCTAATTTACTGATCCAAGGTTTTTTTACAACCAATTGGCAGTTCTTTGGTGATATGTGATAAGGCATGTCATGGAAGAATTGTGACTTTTTTCCCCCTGGGAATCAACCCGGCACACATGCACACGCATAGCAGTTCCGCAATAAGTCCTTTACTTTTTTTTGTTTTTACTTCTGTTCTCTTGACCCCAGGGCCATGCTGATGAGTCATCTGACATCGTTGCTTTTAACGTTTGTTATTTATGATCTTTATTAAAAGCTAACCCTTCTGTGCTCCCCTACCAGAGCCATCCAGTCTGACCCAGGAACAAACTAAAAAAAGAGTAACTTATAGGGAAAATTACTTAAACTATGTAATTAGTCAAATTAAGTGTCACTGAAGACACAATGGATTCTTTCACATGAACACTATGGCAGCCAGAAACACGTATTAAGAACCACAAAAATTATCTAACTTACAACAAACCAATAAATAAAATTTCCTCATGCTAGGCTGCTGAGTTTTCTAGATGACGTGTTGTTTTAAAGTGCAAAAAGTACAGGTTAAGCCTCAGGCCACTGGGCCTGAGCATCCTCTATGGGCCACTATAAACTGTTTAAAACAGCTGGCAGTATTTCATTGGCCTCATTAGAACACAGACTATGAATATATATTGTTGTACATACTCCAAAAAATAGTTTAGAATATTTCTTGTATCCTGTCTGCATTTTACATGCAGTTTCTGCAACTGTTTGTTTTTCAGGTTCATCAGGAATGCTACCCAAGTAGAAGGGTGAAGCACTCAGTAGGAGCCTTGACCTTGTCATTGTCTCTTCTGACATCTAGTGGACAGATACTGGATACCACAATGATTATAATATTTTCAAAGGACCAGTTTGGGGGGTAAAGTGAATCTCTCTTTCTCTCTCTCCCCATCCCCTCATGCTTTCTAAGGATGATCTAAAATCTTCGGAGCATATTTTGAGGTGAAATGCAAAACTAAGTATCCTTTACTGATGGTCCGAGTTACACATATATACTAGTTATGTTTGTACTCACCAAATGGCCATGTTTTTCGGTTTTTCCTTAGGATAACCTGATAATTCCATAACTACTCCTTTTGTAGTCATCAAAGACAACAAGGCCTAGTAATCAAAAGTATGGGCTCTATATTAATTTTCTGTGGTTGCTATAACAAATCAACAGAAACTTAGTGGCTTAAAACGATGCACATTTATTATCTTGGTTTTGGAAGTTAGAAGTTGTAAAATCAAGGTGTCAGCAGGGGTTGTTTCTAGGGGATAATGCATTTCCTGCCCTTTGGAATATCTAAAGGCCATCTACATTCCTTGGCTCCTGACTTCATTGTTCCATCTTAATATTTCAGGATACATATCTCAGTATTCAGTGACATGACATTGTTTGCTTATCTTGAACCAATGTCTAGTTTGCAGTGATATATTAAATTATAAAGAAATTATAAGGACATTTCTGAGGAGGCAGGCAATGCTCTGCAAGAAAACATGAACTTTAGCTCCTAAAAGTTGTGTTATTTTTACTTCTAGTTTTGAGGTATTATACTGGGGTTCAGGAAATCTGACTTCTATTTCTAGATCTTCTACTTAACATGACACTGAGATGGAGTATGCAAAGGCCTGTCTGACATGACAAAGATACCCAGAGAATTACCACCTACCTTCTAATCTATCTCCTAATTATATTCCGATGCCTGAATTTGAAGGGGTGGGGGAAGGCAAGGGGCAGGAAGTCATTTATTCAACAAATGTAGATGAGACTTAACATAAAAATAATTCTGCAAAAGGATGACATTGTGACCTCAATGCAAATGAGAAATGACATGACCTATATAAGATCCTTTCCTGAAAACATTTTGATAAGCCAGAAGAAAGAGATAGTCTGAGTACCTGAGGGATTGGTTGCATAAAGTTATGGTGAGGGAGAGGCCAAGAGAAGAGCACCTACTGCATGGACTGCTTCCTAAAGGTACAGATGACTGGCTCAGTATGAGGAAAAAGGTTTTTAAGATCTTCAGAAACACTATGACAAATACAAAAACTTTACTGTTCCTGAAACAGTGATTGATACTATGGGGATAAATGTCATATGAGGAAACATTTACTTGCCTCTCAATGAGGTCTTTTTAACAAGACTACAGCCACATAACCCTCCACTTCACTTTCCAGAACGACTGAGTAGTAAAAGGAGAGATCAACAGACACATAGAAACAAAAAAGAATAAGATAGTCTGAGTGCTGAAAGGCACTTTCGGGACACAGCAAAGCATTTGGGATACAGCGAAAGCAGTAATAGGAGTTCATATCGTTATAGGACTCTGTAAAAAAATGAACCCAAGTAAACAATCTAATGCTACATCTTTAAAAAATAGAAAAAGAAGAACAAATGAAGCCCAAACGCAATAGAAGGAAGGAAATAATCAAAATGAGAGCAGAATTAAGTGAAATGAAGAAGAAAAAGATAACAGAAAAAAAATGAATGCAAAACAACAACAAAAAAGCTGGCTCTTTGAGAAGATTAATAAAATTGACAACCCCCTGGATAGACTCACTAAAGAAAAAAGAGAAAGGACACAAATGAACAAAATCAGGGATGAAAGAAGAATTTACAACAGATACCACCAAAATACAAAGGAAAATACAAGAATACTATGAAAAAGTATATAACACCAAATTTAATAACCTAGAAGAAATGAACAAGTTCTTAAAAACATACACACTTCCTAGACTGAATCAAGAAGATATACTGCAATAAGAAATTTATGTAAGCATGTTCATAATAGTATTTTTTTCATAGTCACTGACAGGAAACAACTCAAATGCTCACCAGTAGAATATGTATATAGCACTTCGCGCTGCTCTCGGCCTCACAATGGTGGCCCTGATCCTGCCTTGAAAAGCACTTATGGGAAAGAAGGAAGGAAAACAAGTTGACATCAGGAATATGGCAGAGTGAGAGATGTCTCCAGATCTTTCACCTTGAAACAACAAGAAGCTGAACATCTAAAGCTCAACAAAAAACACCCAACCTGCACACAAGCGTGTCTGAGCATGGAATCTGCAAATAAGAGCTACCACAAGTCAGAAACACAGAAGTCAGGTGGTAGATTAAGGGAAACAAAGAAACTGCCTCTTGTAGCCAGAGCAGGAAGAGGGGGAGAGGAGAAGGTGTGGCAGGTTTCCTGAACAGTCCTGCCTTAGAGAGCTGTAAGCTTTACACAGTGACAGAGCCCAGGGATCAATGCAGAAAGCAGAGAACTGGGAATGACAAGGAAGCAACGGTTGATTATTACCAGAGGCAGTTGGGAAAAGCAAGACTGAGCCAAAACCCCCATTCACCAACCCAGAAGGCCTATCCTCCCATATCTTATAATACCGAATACTGTCGCGGATTCCCAGGGGAATGTAAACAAATGCTCAGAAATTTCTGCTAATATTCACAGGGACTGAGACTGATAGTAGTGAAGGTGCTTGAATATCTATAAGAAAAAAAGGCATTATTAAGATTTTATAGTCTTCGCTGAGAGGTGCCACAGTTTCCTGCTTCAACAGTGCTTGGACTGAACCTGGCGCTCGTTCCCCCAACCTGGCTGGCTGCTGAGATTCAACCCTCCACCACATCATCTCAGCATCCCCAGATCAGCCTAAGGCCCCCGCCGCCACTTCAGCACTGCACAGCCAACACCACCCCTCCGTACTGTTTGCCATGGCTACTGCATCCTCCTCGCAGGTGTGCCAGAACTACCACCTGACTCGGAGGCCGCCATCGACCGCCAGATCAACCTGGAGCTCTATGCCTCCTACATTAACCTATCCATGTCTTACTGCTTTGAACATGATAATGTGGCTTTGAAGAACTTTGCCAAATATTTTATTCACTAATCTCAGGAGGAGAGGGAACATGTTGCGAAACTGATGAAGCTGCACAACCAGCGAGGTGGCCAAATCTTCGTTCAGGATATCAAGAAACCAGACCGTGATAAGGAGGAGAATGGGATGAATGCAATGGAGTGTGCATTACACTTGGAAAAAATGTGAATTAGTCACTACTGGAATTGCACAAACTTGCCACTGACAAAAATGATCCCCATTTGTGTGACTTCATCGAGACTCATTACCTGAATGAGCAGGTGAAATCCATCAAAGGATTGGGTGACCATGTTACCAACTTGTGCAAGATGGGGGGCCCTTGAATCTGGCATGGCAGAGTATCTCTTTGACAAGCACGCTATGAGAGACAATGACGAGAGCAAAGCCCTTGGCTGGCTGTCACAGGAGTGACATTCTTAGTCACCAAAGCAGTACATGCATGTTAGGGTTACCTTTACCTTTTCTATAAGTTGCACCAAATCATCTACTTATGTTCTTTCATTTGTACCATTCTTTCAAATAAAGTAATTTGGTACCCCCCAAAAATAAATAAATAAAAATGACTTTACAAAAAGCAGGGATCCAAGAAGCTAGACATCATCTACTACAAACCAAAAGAAAAACACCTTTTTGCAACAGGCTAAAGAGAGATCTTCATATAATAAATGTTAATTATGGGGGGAGGGTGAAGCAAGATACACTTCCATTAAAACTCAGGCAGAGAAATAGTCCATTAAATACCAAGAACAACCAAGGTGACAAAGCACACAGAAAGAAAGAGAAATATCTCCAGACAATAAGCTTACAGACATAGAAATATGCAACTTAAATGACAGAAAATTCAGGATGGTACTTCTGAAAAAAATCTCAGTGATATCTAAAATAATTCATGTCAACAATACCAGAAACTAGAAAAACAACTAGATCACCAGAATAAGTATTTTACCAAGGAAACTGAAACCCTCAAAAAGGACCAGATAGAACATCTGGAGATAAAGAACACATTGAAAGAGATGAAAAAATAAATAGAACGTTTGGAAGATAGAGTCCACCAAATGGAGGAAAGAATCAGTGATAGCAAAGACACAAATCTAGAAAGAAATCAGAAGAAGAGAGAGACCAAAGAATGAAAAATAATGAAAGAGAAATACAAGAACTAGCTGATACCATCAGAAGAGGAAACATAAGAATAATGGGCATTCTCAAAAGCGAGGAAATGGAGCAGGGAGTAGAAAGCATTTTCAGACAAATAGTTGATGAGAATTTCAAAAATCTAAGGAACAAGCCGGAGATTGGTATTCAAGAAGTCACAGAACACCCAATTATCTCAACTCAAAAAGGTCTTCGCCAAGACACATTATATTAAAATTATCAAATACAAAACACAAAGAGAATTACCAGGGCTGCCAAGAAAAAAAGAGGGTAACCTATAAATTAAAACCCATTAGATTATCGTCAGACTTCTCTGCACAAAAATTATAAGCAAGAAAAGAGTGTAATCAAATATTGTAACAATTAAATAAAAGGAACCAAGAATAAGGTATCCAGCAAATCTATCCTTTAGATATGAAGGAGAAATAAAGACCTTTACAGACATATAAAAATTGAGGGAATTTGCGACTACAAGGCCTGCATTACAGGAACTACTTAAAGGGGTCGGCTCACCTAAAACAAAATGGCAAAAATATTCATAACTATGAGTAAGGTGACTAACACACAGATTGGTATTCAAGAAGTCACAGAACACCAAAAGCAGAAGAGTGCAACTCTTATTAATACAGGGCATTATAAGCTTAAACGATAAGAAGAGATTAGCTATAGCAAGATAGTAGTGAATGTACAGCATACATAGGGACAAATTGAAACAAAAATAACAGAAAAAGTGAGGATTCAAATATCCAAACTCGCAAAGGGGAAAGGAGATAAGGCACATGCAGAAGAAAATATATAATGATCCTCTACATATTTGTAAGGGTAACCACACGCCAAAGATTCAGAACTAAAGTACATAACATAAAACAAGAAGGACCAGAAGGAAATTACACAAAACTCAACCAAAATTTTTTAAATATTCAAATAAAAATACAAGGACAAGGAAACAATGGAAACACCGAGCTACCAGAAAGCAAAAGATAAAATGGCTACAAAAAAACCTCATATTTCAATAATCACCCTAAATAAAAATGGACTGAACTCAACAATAAAAAGGCACAGGGTTACAGACTAGATCAAAAAACAAAACGAAACCATATGCTGCCACCAGGAGACACATCTCAGCTCCAAAGACAAATGTAGACACAAAGTGAAAGGGTAGAAAATGATATCTCAAGCAAATGGCATTAGGAGAAAAGCGAGAGTAGCAGTACTAATATTGGACGAAATTGACTTCAAAATAAAAAAGGTAAACATAGATACTGAGGGACACTGCATAAAGATAAAAGGAATCATACACCAAGAAGACATAACACTTATTAATATCTATGCTCCGAATCAAGAAGCCCTGCAATATATAAAGAAATTTCTAGCAAACTAAAGAGAGAAAGAAACCCCAAAACTATCATAGTAGGAGACCTAAATACTCCACTGTCAGATATGGACAGATCATCCAAACAGAAAATCAAGAAGGAAATCACATCTTTAAATGACACTTTAGAACAACTGGGTATAATTGACAAATACAGAGCCTTTCATCCCAAAACAGCTGCTTGTACATTCTTTTCTAGTGGATATGAAACATTCTCAAAGGCTGACCACATACTGGGACACAGAGAGAGCCTCGACAAATATAAGAGGGTTGAAACCATACCAGCCATATTCTCTGAACATAATACATTGAAACTAGAGATCAACTGTAAATAGAAAGTGTGAAGAACCACAAATACATGGAGATTAAACAACATACTACTAAAGAATGACTGGTAAGAGAAGAAATGAAAAGAGAGATCAAGAGATATGTAGAAACAAATGATAATGATAGTGCAACATATCGAAACTTCTGGGACACGAAAAAAGTGGTCATAAGGGGAACATTCATAACATTGCAGGCCTACCTCCAGAGACAAGAACAAGCCCTAATAAACAACCTAAATCTTATCTTTAAAAAAAACCTAGAAAAGGAAGAACAAATGAAACCTAAAGTCAGCAGAAGGAAAGAAATAATCAAAACTAGAGCAGAAATAAATTAAATTGAAAGCAACAACAACAAAAAAAAACAATAGAAAAAATAAGTGCATCAAATTGTTTTTTGAATAAGTTAATAAAGTTGATATACCCATGGCTAGCCTCACTTAAGAAAAAAAGAGAAAGAACACAAATAAAATCAGGAATGAAAGAAAAGAAATTACTACATATACCACAAAAATACAAATAATCATACAAGAATAATATGAAAAAGTATATAACACCAAATTTAAGAACCTCGAAGAAATGGCAAAGTACTTCGAAAGATACAACCTTCCTAGACTGAATCAAAAAGATCAGGAAAATCTAAATAGACTGATCAGCAGAATGGAAATTGAAACAATCAGAAACTTACTAAAAAAGGAAAGTCCAGGACTAGATGGCTTAACCATTGAATTCTACCAAACATTCAAAGAAGATTTAATACTTATCCTCCTCAAACTCTTCCAAAAAATCAAAGAGAAGGCAACACTTCCCAACTCATTTTATGAGACCAATATTACTCTGATACCAAAACTTGGTAAAGATAACAAAAAAGAAAAAGAAAAAAAAAACCAATATATCTTATGAACACAGATGTGAAAATCTAAATAATATACTAGAGAATCGAATACAGCAACATATTAAAAAGATTATACACCACGATCAAGTGGGCTTCCTCCCAGGGGCAAAGGCATGGTTCAACATATGCAAATCAATCAATGTGATACACTCCATAAACAAATTAAAAAATAAGAATCATATGATCATACCAATAGATGCAGAAAAAGCCTTCAAAGAGGTACAGCGTGCATTTATGATAAAAAAAAACTTAGCAAAATTGGTATAGAAGGAAAATACCTTAACATAATAAAGGCCGTAAATGACAAATCCTCAGCTAACATTATACTCACGGTGAAACACTAAAAACCTTCCCTCTAAGATCAGGAACAAGGCAAGGCTGTCCACTATCACCATTGCTATTCAGTATAACATTGAAGGTCCTAGAGAGTGCAATCAGGCAAGAGAAAGATATAAAAGGCATCCAAATAGGAAACGAAGAAGTCAAACTGTCACTACTTATGGATGATGTGATTCTCTACACAGAAAACCCTAAAGACTCCACAAGAACACTACTAGAAACAATAAGCAAATACAGTAAAGTCTCTGGATATGAAGTCAACATTCAAAAATCCGTAGCGTTCCAAAACTCAAATAATGAAGTGTCAGAAAAAGAAGTAGAAAAAATAATTCCTATTGCAATTGCAACTAAAAGAATAAAATAACTAGGAATAAATTTAATGAAATATGTGAAGCACCTATTAATGAAAACTACAAGACCCTATCAAAAGAAATTGAAGAAGATACAAAGAACTGGAAAGATATTCCATGTTCTTGGATTAGAAGAATCAAAATAGTTAAAATGACCATGTTACCTAAAGCATTATACAGATTTAATGCAATCTCTATGAAAATCCCATCAGCATTTTTTAAAAAAAAAATAGAACAAAAAGTCATCAGATTTGCATGGAAGCACTAAAGATCCTGAATTGTCAAAGCCATCCTGAGAAATAAGAATGAGGCTGGAGGCATCATTCTGCTCAACATCAAATTATACAAGAAAGCCACAGTAATCAAAACGGCATGGTATTGACATCAAAACAGACACATGGACCAGTGGAATAGAATCGAGAGTTCAGAAGTAAATCTATATTTATATGGGCAAATAATTCTTGACAATAAAGACAAAACACAGTGGAGAAAGGAAAGCCCTTTCAACAAATGGTGCTGGGAAAATTGGAAAGCCACCTGCAAAAGAATGAAAATAGACTGTGGTCTATCACCACCCACAAAAATTAACTCAAAATGGATTAAGGACCTGAATACAAGACCTGAAATAATAAAACGCATAGAAGAAAACATAGAAATGAAACTCAAGGACCTTGGACTTAAAGAGGTTTTTATGAATTTGACCTCAAAGGCAAAAGAAGTAAATGCGAAAATAAATGAATGGGACTATATCAAACTAAAAAGCTTCTGCTCAGAAAAAAAAATCATCCACAGGTAAAGAGACAATCATCTCAATGGGAAAATATGTTTGCAAGCAATGCTTCTGATAAGGGTCTTATATACAAAATATACATATGAATCAATAATAATAACAACAACAACAACAAAAGATCCAATCAAAAAAATGGGCAGAGAGCCTGAACAGACACTCCTCCCTAGAGAACATACAAATCGCCAACAAGTATTTGAAAAGATGCTCAACATCGCTAGCTATTAGGGAAATGCAAATCAAAACCACAATGAGATACCATCTCACACCTGTTAGAATAGCTATAATCAACAGGACAAGTAATAACATATGCTGAAGGGGATGCAGAGAAAAAGGTACCCTGATACACTGCTGGTGGGACTGCAAGTTGGTACAGCCACGATGGAAAACAGTATGGAGGTTCCTCAGAAAACTAAGCATTGATCAACCATATGATCCAGGAATCCCTCTACTGGATATTTACCACAAAGACTTGAAAATCTATATCTGAAAAGATATTTGCACACCGATGTACATAGCAGCACTATTCACAGTGGCCAGGATATGGAAGCAACCAAAGTGTCCTACGATAGATGATTGGCTAAAGAAGTAGTGATACATATATACAATGGAATACTACTCTGCCATAAGAAGTGATGAAATACTGCCATTTGCGACAACATGGATGCACCTCAATATAATCATGCTAAGCGAAATAAGCCAGACTGGAGAAGTTGAAAATCACATGATATCACTCATATGTGGGACAAAAACCTAAAAGCCACAAATGAACAGGACAAACAGAGACTCAGGAACATGGACAATGGACTAGTGGTTACCAGGGCATCGGAGAGGAGGGAAGAGGTAGACAGAGTAAAGGAGGTCAAATATAGGAGAATTAGGGGAAAGTGAAATGGGTAAATGGGATCAAATATATGGTGGCTGAAGGAAACTGGACTCTAGGTAGTACTCACACAATAGAATATATAGATGTCAAATTATAATGTACACCTGAAAATTATATAATTGTATTAACCAATGTTACCTCAATAAACATACAGAAAGAAAGAAAGAAAGAAAGAAAGAAAGAAAGAAAGAAAGAAAGAAAGAAAGAAAGAAAGAAAGAAAGACTCATAAGCCAGATCAAAAGGCCCCAATAGTCAGAGATGGGGCAATTACAACATCAATGAAAATATTAGCTGCAGTAGATTGAAATTCATCAAATAGATTTAAGACCACGAGTTCATAAGGAAGCTACAGGAAAGAAAAATGGTCACTGTTGTAGGATGCTAGTAAACCAGTTCATTATTTTGAAAGACGGTAAATAAGAGGAAGAACGTATGCATTTTATCCTGCTTTTCCTACATACCTTGGAACTCAGGGTAATCAAATAGGAGATATACGTAAGTTGTATTCTTTATGGAGGTATTTCCCTTAATAAATAAAAAATTAATGTTAGAATTAGAACATCACCATTTTGCAACCCCGTCAGGAGCCATTTTAAGAAAAACAAGACTGTTTGTTAAGCAGGATGTTTTTGCAAAGTTGGCCAGCTGTGCAGTCTGCTGACTCAGGAGGAAGTGCACCTGGTGTAGGGGCAGGAAATGGAATGTTTTTTGAATAGCTACAGAGTTTTCGTGATTGGTTGTTATTTAGAGGTGTTTTGCTTCTTACCCACTCAGTAAGGTATAAATATGTGTTGCAAAATAAACTCCAGGCTGCTAGGTATTGGCAGGGGGTCCTCCCGAATCTATCTCTTATCTCTGTCTCTGTCTTTTTCTCAATCCTCACTCCCCACCTCGGGTGCTGTTCAACCTAGGCTGGCTGGCTCCGGCACAACCCTTAATAAGTTAATGTATCTAGGTATTGATCATCAACATCATGTCACTAACATTCAAAAAGACAAACAGAACTTGTGTGTTTCTGGGTTAAAAATCAACAAAATTCAGTAAGAAATTCTTTAGGACAAAAGATAAAGAGATGTAAATGGAACCTATAGATTAAAACAATTAAGACACCTAGGAAATAATCACGATATGGTCTTCTTTGGGATCCTGAGTCAATCAAGCAATGAAAAAAAGAGCATTTTTGAGACAATTGGAAATATAAATACTGACCCGATTATATTTAGAAACGGTAATATTTTAGTTGTAATAACAGCCTTTTAAGTGTCCTTATCATATAGAGATACATACTAAAATACTACTGATGAAATTTATTTCATCAAAATATTATTCGCCTTGAAATAATATCAGAGGGGAGAAATAGGTGAGGGTAGAGATGAAACAAGATTGGTCATTGCTTGATAATTATTAAAGCTGTGTTATGAGCACAAGAGGGTTCACTACACTAACAGTGGTGTGCTAGATATTGCTAGTATCTGATTGTGAGAAGCCATCATTGAATTTTAGGAATTTTGACATCACACTGGTAGTTTGAAATTGGCCATGGCGGAAGTATTCACATCATGAAAATCAGCACATGCTACAAGTCAGATTCCTCCGCAAGAGCCAGATGTTAAAACGTTTACTGGCACATCACTGTTATTTTATCCACTTTTGTACATGCTCTTTTTTTTTTTATTCAACAAGTGTTTATTGAAAATCTCCTATGTCCCAGGCACTGGATTGGATGCTGCGCATACAGCACTGAACTAAAAAGACATCATCTCTGCTTTATTAATTTCCTAGAGTTACAGTAACAAAGTCACATAAACTGGATGGCTTGAAACAGTAGAAATTTATTGTCTCAGTTCTGGAGGCTAAAAGTCCAAAATCAGAGCATAGGCAGGGTCATGCTCCTTCTGAAACGTGTAAAGGATTCCTTTCTTGTTTCTTCATAGTTTTGGTGGTTAGCTAGCAATCTGGTGTTCCTTGGTTTGTAGCCGCATTAATTTCAGTCTATGCCTCCGATGTTTCACAACGTTTTCCTTATGTGTCTGTGTCTTCACAGGCCATCTTCTTGTAAGGATACCAGTCTTATTAGATTAGAAGCTCACTGTACTCAAGTATAACTTCATCTTTTTTATTTTTTTAAATGTTTAACTGTGGCAAAAACAAACAACACATAAAAAATTTGCCATATTGACAGTTTACTATTTAGTAGTGTTAAGTATATTTACACTGTTGTGCAACAGATCTCTAGAACTTTTTCATTTTGTAAAACTGAAACTCTACACCCATTTTCTCTTCCACTCAGAGCCCCAGGCAACTGTCATTCTACTTTCTATTTCTATGGGTTTGACTACATTAGATATCTCACATGAGCGAAATTATGTTGTCTTTTTTTGTGACTAGATTATTTCACTAATCATGTCTTTAAGCTTCATCCATGTTGTAGCATGTGGCAGGATTTCCTTCCTTTTTAAAGCTGAATAATATTCCATTGTGTACACACATTTTATTCATTTATCCATCCATGGATGTTGCGTTACATCCACCCAATTTATTGTGAATAATGCTGTAATGAACATGGGTGTGCAAATATCTCTTCAAGATTCTGCACTGAATTATTTTCTGTGTACATGTTTTAATATTCCAATAATAAAACTTGTAAAAATATGTAAAGAGATAGGAAAAGGACTGCAACTCAGGAAATAAAATGCATGAAAAACAGAACCAAATTATATTACGAATGGGAGTTTTATAAATATTATTTAAATCCATTGTTTAAATAGTCTTTTCAATGAGTAAGTGTTAATTTTATCTACAAATAGAAGGAACTAGAACAAAATGAGATATTCTAGGTGAACATTGTTTTTTTGCAAAATAATATAATTGATGCACATGTATCAAATAGCAATTCTTCACTTTGCACATAAATCAATGAAAGTATAAGTGTATTTCCTTATTTCCAAGCACATATGCTTGTGTTCTCTATTATATGTATAGGAATAAACAATTGAATTGGACTTCTAATGTTTCTTTTGATTGTGAACACTGAATTAAGATATATACACTTAGCCCTAATATTCGTGTTATCTCAGTATTTGTGAGGATGTAAATTCAGACATTCTTCAGTTTCAAAGTAATGGTGATTATTAGACTTGAAGTGACTCTTTCAGTCTTTATATTTTGCTGGCTTTATATAACAATATAAATTAATATAAAATAGGTAGTGAGAGATAGAATTGAAATATGGTTATTCTTTTCATCTAATATACTACAGTGGAAAAAATAAAACAATCATTAGTTGGTGAATAGGAAATTGGATCAAAGAGAAACTTGTGATCTGTGTTTCAATACAGGAGGACCAGATATATACTTCAGAATTATGAATATTTGTTTCCATGGAGACCCTTTTCCAACACTGTCCTTTGTTTATATAACTTGGCTCCACATTTGTTAACTTTCTATAAATCGTATGTAATAATGTGATTCTAGAAACTGTACTAGTTTGTTATTCTTGGTCTTGAATCCTATTAAGGTCTATGCTTGCCAATCACATGTAGGTCTAGAGAGTTTATAGAAAAGGTATTAGATTTTTTTTCCTTGATCAAACTACATATTTGGTCCACATTCCATTGGAAACCTATTAGGATGTGGAACTACAAAATGTCTGCAGAGATCTACAAACTTAATCCGCATGCGCAAATACAATGCAGCAGGAGCACCCAATAAACAATCATGTCAATCAATACATCGTCTGTATCAATAACATAGCCAGGGGTCCGTACACAACCCAGAGCAAAATGCGGGCACTGAGTCAGCCACTTGGAGAACAGAGCAAGTTGATGGGAAATGCATTATGTATCCCTCCAGTCTTTGCCTACTAGCTCACCCTAACCTACTCAGAAGTACTGCCCTCCACTGCATCAGTAACAGAAGAAATAAAATTTAAAAGTAAGATGTGAGCAGCAGCTAGAAGTTAGAGAAGAGAACTGGGGCTCTTACAAGTCTAGCCTGGAGCGTGCCAGCATATTTCATTTTTCTGGATAATATATGATGGAAACTAGTTCTAATTCTTCTCTTGGGGACAGACTTGCACCTGTGCTCTCCTCTAATGCTGTTTGATCAGTCTTATGCAGTAGGAAGTTATGTTTCAGTGGCTGTGATTGGGCCCATGGCATAGCTAAGTCTGTAATTACTAGCTGGTAAAATCAGAGCTCTTCTGGAATTTAGCAGCCACTATGTAAACTGCCTCAATATTTTTAGACTGCAAGCTTGTCTTTTTATACTTCTATAACTCAGAGATGAACAATTAATAGTTAAGGAAGAGCAAGTTTGTCAGTAACTTACCAAATGTGCAAAATGAACAGAGCTAGCCACAGGCAGGAAAAATGAGTACTCATGGTAGAGAGAAGGTATACATTTACTCAATAATCTTTCACCAAGTAGAAAGATATGCTTTTAGGGGCACTTCCAATATTTGAACACCAAAGCTTTAAAATGCATCCCTCCAATTAACCACTGAGACTATTAGGTGGGGAATAGCTATCAGAAAACTTTGATCCAAATCCCAACACTTCCACTTATTTTATAGCTGTATGATATTAGGGAAATTCATTGAACCTCTGTGATCATCAGGATTCTCATTAAAAAAAAAACAACTTCCTAATCACACCACACGGCTATTGTGAAAATCAAATAACAGAAAGAACATTTAGCACCAATCTAGGTACAATAATGGTACTTAATTAATGCTTGGTGATAATAATAATTAATAATAATAATTTCTATTATTGAAGTATAGGTTTTCAGGGCTCTCTAGAAGAGAAGGGTGATTCTTCTGCCTATGTCTACTCTCGTTCCCATTCAATTGCTAATTAGAATTACATGGTAGAGTTAATAAAGGGAACTCTTTCATACTAAAGAGAGAGCCATATTCCTTGAAATTGAGAAAGGCTGTTTCCAAATGGTGTGCCTTTTTTCCTCCTTGTATAATTCCCCTGAAATGGTACAGTTGATGGGGCTAAAGAAAATGCATAAACAAGTTAATTATTTCCAAAGGAAATGAGTACTCATATAATTTAATGCAGGTGGTGCTTAGTAAACAATCCTTTCACTGAGTAAACAAATGAGGGAACTGTGAGTAATTTATAGGCATCTATGTGAAATCACTTATGGTGTCTTGTGCATATCTTTCTTAAGACCTATATATTGTTTTCCTGCTCACTTCTCAGATATGTGCCATTAGAAGAGTCTGACAACATAAATATGAAAATATCAAGTGCATATGTGTAAATCCTGCACTTTGCTTAGACAGGTGGAAGAAAAAGAATCAGAGTCACTTGTATATGCATTTGGGCAGCTGGGCCATTGGACCAATTCCAACCTGATTCCCCACTGAAACAAAGGAAGCAAACTATTTCAAGAAAATAAGGTCTAACACTGGCCAAACAGTTGTCTCCAAATGTTGTTCTCCTTAAAGAACACTGTAATCACTATGAATATATGGTTAAATGACATTTGGAAAGATTACCTGTGGGTGTGTGAAATGTTTAACTTCTCTCATTTTAAGCCACCACTACTGTGGTCATTTACCTGGGCTTTAAAGGGCACTGCCTGACATTTGGTCTTTGGCGGATTTAACAGGCCACTTGTAAACTTAAAGGTTTTGCTTGGTTAAATGGGGTTTTATCACAGAAGCTATTTGAAACTTTATGCTCCATCTCACAGAAATGTGTTTGCCTTTGCTTTGAACTGGTCATGGTAACTCAGGTTCACCTCTGAGTGGCTCAGAAAAGAGAAGATCCTTGGCTTTAGGTCTATGTTCTTATCTGCCCACAAACCATCTGTGGAAGTGTTCATTTTCACTAAAGGATCTATAAGGCTTCTAGATGACTGAGCAACGGTCTTTTGGGAAAGACTAAATGCTCGTAACTCTCTGCCACATTATAAACTGCCAGCATGTTTTCCTTTATTCTTTTCCTCATGTTAAATATATATATATTTAATAAACTTAAGAAATACGTTTTCTAGGGATCCTGTAGAAATAACTATCTCATTTTAAGGGAAGTCGAACCTCAGCTAGTCTTGTACTACAGCTTGGCAGGCCTCTTGTTGACTCCTTCGGGAATTTCTTAGAACAGTTGTTCTAAATCCAAACTGTTTTCATTGCTCTCAAGGCCCCAGTTCTACCCCAGCTGTTCCGCCTCTCACAGATGACCTCACCACCTACTTCACTGCAAAGACTGTGGTCATGTAGGCTCCCTCATTCCCTTCTTTCTTCAAACTGCATAATGCATGGTGCTTTGGCCTATAATGTACCATGATTCTTATGTCTCAAAAACAGCCATGTCTCTCTTTTTTCTTGCCAAGGCTATGTCTTCTACTTGGGCACGTGATCCCCTCCCTTCTCCATTCCTGAGAAAAACTGTTCCATCAGCTATTTTTAGTGGCTCCTTCCCCATGGTCTATAAAAATATTCAGGTCTCCTCTGACTTTGGCCCAAGTTAACATCCTATTTCTCACCTTCTTTTCACAACTCAAACTTTTCACAAATATAGTCAATTCTCACCAACTCCTTTCTCTTCATGAGTTCACTCCATAACCCCTTGCAATCCAACTTCCACGCCACCAATCTATTACACTCTATTGAAACTGCTGTCTTGAAATTCAGCAATGACCTAATAATTGGCAGATTGGATGGTTTTTTCTTAGAATTCACCCTGCTTGACCTAGCTACAGCTTTTCCCAATGTTGACCACTTCGTCCACCCTTAAAATTCTCTCCATGGCTTCAGTGAAATTACCCTGATTTTTCTCCTATTTCTTTGACTACTTCTGCTTTTCTCCTTTGTTTACTCTTTTTCCTCTATCTAGCCCTTAAATGTAAGTATTCCCCACATGTCCTTGTCCTCAGCCCTCAACTTTTCTATTTCTCTTTTGATGAATTTACCAATTTCACAGGTTCAATTACTTTCTCTCTGTGGGAGGCTAACTAATCTATATCATTCACTCATGAATCCATCCATCAGTTACTTACTGAGTGCATACTGCATAAGTAGAGTTACTATATAATTTATCATTCTAACTGGGAGGAGGAGGAGAAGGAGGAGGAGGAGGAAGAGGAGGAAGAGGAGGAGAATGGATATTGGGAGGTAACTGGCACCATCTGCCACAGAAGGTAAAATTTCTAAGATTGAATGGGACAGCAAAAGAAAGGAGGAGGTGTCAAGGATAGCAAGTTTTCTAGCCTGGGTCTCGGGAGAAAAGTTGTTTATTTGCCACTGAACCTATCCCAATAAACTCCTGAGTAGATTTATGTTTTAAATTAGAACTTTAACTATTTCCCCATTTGGAACAACTCAAAAAATACAAATATAGTCCCACTAGCAAACTTGGTTATAGCTCCATGTATAAATAAGAACTAACATAGAGCCATTTGGAGTCCTGGCTATTACAGACTGCATTAGCAGGGATCACAATATATATCACCAGACTTTCAAACATGTTATAATACAATAACCCTGTTTTATTATGATTATCACTTGAAATTATATTTCCAAGGAATTCAAATACATTATTGCTTCTTCTAATTTTTAATCCAATATTCATGATAGGCATATGAGCTATATAAGACAAGTAATTTAATACTCATTTTATTGATAGAGTCAGAATAAATTGATGGTTATGATCATGGAGATCCTCAGATGTGTCAAGCACAAAGTCCTCTTCTAGGCTTTCTAGCAAGAAAGCTTGTTTCTCCCAATCATGTTAGTGACCCCAGCCTTCCCTTCTGTTATCCCTCAAAAAAGGCCTGAGTGCACACCATTAGCCATTAATAAGACTGAGATTAGGCCTAGATCCCTCAACATACCCAATATGGATCTATGTGGGCCAAATAAAATGATTCAAAACAGATTTTTATGTTTTCCCAAATAGAACTTGCCATTTGCACAAACCAAGCACCCAAATGTATATTCAAAAGATGCTGCTGGAATGTTCAAGAACTCAGACCAAGAGGGATGAAAGACATTTTGAAAAGGGGCCTTCTCTACTCCAGACTTGATTGGCAAATATGGCAAGGGAGTAAAATAAGGAGTAAGAAAGAGATAGGGAGTAGAAAAATGAAGCTTATTTTTTCTTTTGCGGTTTTGTTTTACTTTGGTTTTGGTTTAAAATAAAATATACTGTACCTAAACAAAATCTTAATGAGGTAGTTCAGTGTTTACAGTCCTTCAAACCCCGTTTAACTTGTTTGTACCTCCTTTGTTAAACATGTTGGCCAAGATTGCATACCAAATCAGTGACACAGTTATCATGAGGCCCCAAGTGCCTGGTTCCCAGTTTTATATTTTAAACAAGCCAAGTGACAGAAGAGAGGGAAAAACTGAGTCAGAGAAAAAAAGTTGGCCTGAAAAAAAAAATCTGTGTTTCAAAATAGTCAATTACACAAAGACACAACATTTCTCATTTAAACAGAAAAATAAGTTAGATCCCTAATGTCTTTCTTTTCCAATGGATATACAGAGGCACTTTTCAGTGTTGAGAAGGACAAAATGATAGATCTATCATCATTGTCAATTCTTTTATCTGATGAAGCTCCATTTCTTATAAAGTATATGTAATGCTAGGGAAACAAACAAGGAACTGGCTAAAAGAACACAGCTATAAAAAGATACCATTAAGATAAAAAGGTGTTTATGCTGAGCAAAACATAACTAACACTAAAGACAGATATGTTTCCTTAACTTTAGATTTAGATTCTCAAATGTGGACTACAGCTTTGATAGCTGTCACTAATCCACTAATCCCCTAAATCACCATGTGCCATTCATAATTATTTTTTGAGCCTTGCTTTCTGGCCCAGATTGTTCTATCTCGGGCTCTGGCACTCTCTCTCTCTCTCTCTCTCTCACACACACACACACACACACACACACACACACACACACACACACACAGAGGAAGGGGGGACTCAAGCAGATTAGGCAGGTTTCCAGTGCTTTCCATCGGTATGGAAGAGACCTAATTTTTTTTGTACTCCTGAAATTAAAGCATTGTGAGGAAAAATGCAATGATGGGACCAAGTATCTTTACACAATGCAAAACTAACTAAAACCAGGGCAAAGTTACTAGACTGACTATAAATGTTCCTACTTGCCTCTACTTTTCCACTCCCCAATTAACTTCCCCCAAATTTAGGGGACTCCAACAAACTTTTAGGTTTTTTCCTACAGGGTTTCTCCTGGTTCAGAGACCAGGACTCACGACTGGCCTGGTGTGAGGAAGCAGATGAATATTTTGAGGTCCTCCTTTAACCAAAGTAATTCCTCTCCATCAGTCAGAGTCACTCTGGAGTACAGTGCAGCATTCCCAGGTGTTACATATCCATGGGTATAACGTCACTGCATGCTAGGATATGGAAAATACAGGAATGCTGCCTTTTTATAAAACTATAAACCTGGAGTGTCATCTGTTGGGAATGGCCCAGTACTACAGGAAAAGAGAGTAGTCTGTATTTGGCCATACCCCTGACCCAACCCAGTCCAACAACTTCCAACTAGAAACTTGAGTACTGACCTCCTACTCACAACTCAATAGCTACACATCAAGAGCTGAGTCGGGAAGCTTGCCTTCCACCTCAAGTGTGCCACAGAACTTGCCAGGTACCCAGGTGACCGTGGAAAGGCTTGGCCTCATTGGTCCTATGGGAGTGGAGTCCTTTCTCTCTAAGCACTTGTTCAGGATTATGCAGTACCACCATCCCCATTATTCTCCAATGAGTCATTTATACTTGCTCTCATCACCCAGAACCTGAGCTCTTGGCTCCACACTCAATGTCGACGCCCATATTTACCGCCTTCTTTTATGGTGCTACTGTGGGCAACCCTCCAAGACTAAAGATTTGGATCTTATCAAGTTTTCAACTTTGCTTATTTTGTTTTTTCTTAGAAAATTAAAATCAAGAAATTTTATTTTGATTATAAAAGTATATGTTCACTGTAATTTTTTTTTAAATCAGCCAATACAAAATTGTATAGAGATAAAATAAATTATCCATGGTCCCGCCATCCAGATGATGCCCTTTTCAGCCTCAGGTAAGAATTTCCTGATCAAGCCATAAAACGCCCACCCCACCCATCCAAGTCCTGCCAGCCTCTGATACTCCCTACAAATAGATTTGGTCAACTAATCACAGAATGAGATCTTTAACTTTGGTCATGAACAGGCTGAGAATATTTGAAATGCTTTTTTCATTGTGTACTGGCCACAAGGTATATAGGTGGGTCTATAATCCTCATTAGCATTTAAGGCCTACAGCCATATTGGACACCTGGGGCATATACCTCTGATATGTAAACAAATGGACTTCAGACAACCGACCTGAATCTCCTCTATCCTCTTCAGAGCAAGCACATTCAGACATTGATTTGAGATCCTTTAATAGTCTTTGGGAGATTGAGATGTGTATGTATGTAATTGTGGGAAGTAAATATATTTATACACCCACCCTCTACACATACAAACACAGTAGATATTCATATCTAAAGTAGTTTATTGCTCCATTCATTCTAGATTGCATGAAGTTTTTCAGAATATCTCATGTTTCTGATTTGAATCTAAAATCTTCAAAGAGATGTTTTGATTTTTAGAAGAATTATTTTGTCTATCGCAAAATATTTAAAGTTCAAGTTTTCACTTTATTCTTTTGAAAAATGGGACTACTTTTAATGTACCAAGACAGCTATCAACTTTAAGTTGCTTTCTTTACTCTCCCTCCATCTATCTACTTGTCTAAAAAAGTTTAATTTCAAACTGCTTGTGATTCTAGAGTAAGAGAAGAGCCCCACCTTATGGTAATGTTTTAAAGTGCACCAAAGAAAATGACACTACACTATCTGAACCCAATTTTCTGTCCTCTCTCTGTTTCACTCAACCTACAAAATTTTTGGAATTGTCCTCCTAGAAGCTCATAAAGAAAAAGAATTTTTAAAATGCTGACCATTTCATCCAACAGACTTTAAGTCCTTTTCCATAATATACTCAAAGTGCCAAAATAACCAAAGCTAAGTTAAGATTAAGCAAAAACTTTTACTTGGTTATTGGACTACGTTATTGGATTGGATAAGAAGCTACCCCTGAATCGGTAAGACGACGACTGGAGCTTTTTGTACTTGATACAAAACATAAATAATACTAATAGCTAATGATTATTGAGTACTTATTATGTACCAGATTGTGTGATATGCATGTACTAATTTCATACTTACACAACCCTATAAGGTAGGTAAGATTATCAACTCCATTTACAGATGAAGAAACTGAGGCCTAGAGAAGTTACATAAATTGCTCAAAGCCAAAGAGTTAATTAGTAGAGCCAGGACTTGAAGCTCCCTAGTCCAGACTCTATATCTACCATACCATGCTGCCTCTCTCTATAATTCAAATTTGTTATAGTCTCTCTCAAAGTAAATAACTGGAAGCCATGGTCTTGTTCACATTTTTTTCTCAAAATAGGCAAGGGCAAGAGAAGATTCATAACAGATTTATAATTATTTGGCTTACCTCCTAAGTTCCTTCCCTACTCTGGCAAAAATTCTGCTTGTGATTTTGAATATAAAGTGTTGTAGCAGAGTGCTATAAACTGAATGTCTATGCCCCTCCAAAACTTGAAACCTAATCCTTAATGTGACAAAATTTGGAGGTGGAGCCTTTAGGAGATACTTAGATCATGAGAGTGGAGTCCTCATAAATGAGATTCATGTCCTTATAAAAGAGCCTCCAGAGAGCTCCCTGTTCCTTCCATCATGTGAGGACCCACCAAGAAGACAGCCTTCTGTGAATCAGGGAGAGGACCCTCAACAGACATTGAATCTGACAGCACCTTAATCTTGGACTTTCCAGCCTCTGGAATTGTGAGAAACAAATGTTTGGTCTTTAAGCCACCCAGTCTATGGCATTTCTGTTACTGCAGACTGAATGGACTATGAAACTGACAGCCTAGATTTTGTGTCTCTTCAATATTATCTTGTGCCTTCTCCTACTACACTATCTCAGGCCCCTCAAACATCATTTAAAATCCTGTTGAAAATGACACATTTCTAAAAATCCACCAGTGCTAATACAACTCAAATCAGAAGTTTTCCTAAAAAATTTGGTCTCATGCTATTTTTTTTAAGTTGATAAAAGCGATAGGGCTTTTTCTGTTTGTTTGGTTTTGTTTTTCTTTATGTTGAACAAGCATTGGTTCTCATGGAAAACCTGAAATAGTATTTTCTAGTATTTTCAACATTAATACCCAAACCATATTCCAGTAAGGGAAAAACCATTTCTTATTTATTCATCTAACAAAGATATACTGAGCTTTCACTATTCCTAGGCTCTGAGAAAATAGCAATGAAAAAGCCAAATATGATTCCTGCTCTAATGGAATTTATGGTTGTGAATATTATTTGAGATAGAAAAGAAAGGAGATGAGTAACCAATGGATTCCTTCTAGACATATTTTTTAAATAATGTACAACCTTCAAACAAGAGTTACCAGCATGTACATTCTCCGGCTAGGTGACAAAAAAATAAATTTACAATCTTTGTATTTTCACAGACAGAAGGTAAAATCCATGAATATTCTAATAGGGAGGAAATAGGATTGGTTTGTATTCTATAGTCAAAACTTACTTGATCACATTTTTCTCAGCTTGCCAAGAAAAGGAAATTAGAGCGGCCTGGTGCTGCCCTGGAAGCAACCCTGTCATGGGCATCTTGCCTTTGGAATTTGGAATTCTTTGCTAAACTAAAGACAATCTGGAAGTGGCTTACCCTGACCCAAATGAGAACCTTGGGTAAATTCCTCTTTGCCTTTTTATACCTGCGATCCTCGTGTACCACCCAAATTGCAAACTCTGGCTAGCCATCAACAATGCAACAATTTTCTCAATGCCATTCCTCTCTTCCTTCCTTTTCTGTTCAATTTCTTTCTATTCTCTCTCCCAGCATTCTCACTTCATAGTCTAGAACTCTTATTCCATGGTCAAAAAAGTTCACTCCCATGTTTCCACTTCTGTGAATACTCACTCCACCTCTCGTTGCTAATGAAAGATGGCTCTCTAGCCTACAACGCTGTGTCCCATACAGCCATCTCAAAGCCATTCGTTCTTCCCCAACCTACATACTGGACTGAGATGAGAGTTAAGGAAAGCTGTGTTACCATTCTCTGTACTCCCTCACTACATTTTCTAAACTAGTGGTCATCAAACATTTTTTTAATGCACCAGATAGTAAATATTTTAGACTTTGTGGTACATACTATCTCTGTTGCAACTACCTGACTCTACTGTTGTAGCTTGAACACAGCCACAGACAATGTGTAAATGAATGGGTGTGGCTGTGTTCCAATAAAACTTTATTTACAAAAACAGACAAGAAAACCATATTTGACTCATGGGTAGTTCCCTGACCTCTACTCTAAAACTATTAATCTTTCACATTCATGCAAAAAAATGAATAATCTCTTCTTATTTGAAAATCACGCTAACCATATACCACATTCCAATTCTTGCTCTTGTCGTATATTCAACTTCTGGTTCAGCCATGTTTATTGAGGTTCCTAGCATCTGGTTCACAGTCCATCTCTAGTCCCACCATCATCCTGGATGATTTCCAAATCTATGAGAATAATCAATATACCTCCATGGCCTCACAGTGCCTTGACTTCCTCAATTCCAATGGCTTTTATCTCAATTCCAACAACCCATTCCTTTGGGAAATATTATGTCTTTCGTAACTTCAAATCCTCATTCTGACTACAACTCCTATGCTACTGACTTTCCAGTTTTCACTCCCCAATAATTCTGCCCTTTGACCTCTTAACCATTCCATTTTCTCCCAGTTAGTTGGCTCCCACCTAACCTCACTTTTTCTCCACCTAGTCTGGATACCATGGTCAGTCACTATACTCTCTTGGAGCATCCTCAATCCTCATGCCCCCTTTTCTACCCATTGTACCTCTTTGACTTCCAAAACCATACCACACTCCAGAATTAATCCTATTACCAAACTTTGATACTGTAGCCAAATGGCTACATAGCTAGAGGAAAATATTCCACTGTATGAATTTGATCCACTATAGTCAAAACAAGAAAATGCTGTAAAAAGATTGCAAGCTTGGAAATCAGACAGATCTGGGTTTGAAATCTGGTTCCACCATGCACTAGCTGTATAGTTATGAACAAGTTTTTTAACTTATTTTTGCCTTAGTTTCCTCATGAGTAAAATGGGAATAATAATATCTACTATATACGTTAAATAAGATTATGTATATAAAACAATTAACACAATGCCTGACACCCAGCAAGTGCTCAATAAATGATAGCTATTAATGAGAGCTCTCATTCAGTAGATGTCTATATCTTCTACTTCACTAAAGGCCTTAAGTGTTTCTTAGCCTTAGTTCCCCCAGAAGGCAGTCAATGATTTATGCGTTATTTGTATGAAAGTACTGAAATTCAACCATTTTGGCATACAGAAACAATATACTGTGATGCCTGGAAAATTACTGCTTGGCTATTGCCCATGGGAACATAACATTCTAACAATAAACTTTCTGCTTCTGTACCCCCTGCTTGTACAATTAACCTGTAGGATGATGGTTAAAAAAAGAAAAAAAAATAGACTTATGTGTTTAAACAGAATGAAGAATGGGGTTTAGGACTTAAAAACCCTGTACCTCTACATTTCAGGGTTGCTTAATTTGGGGTCTGCATACCCCTGGCAGACCCAGCTGGCTGAATAAAGAGTGTGTTTCCTATAACTCACTGATTTCTGGTGGTCCAAGTGTCTACTGGGGACTGGCAGCTGCATTTGGAGGCCCAGCGAGATCTCAGGGAGTGGCCCTGAGATCTAAGAATGGACCGGCCTCCAAAATGGTTGCTGTCCCTGTTGCAGATTCAAAGGAGTGGCCAACCTGAGATGTTCCAGGGCCCTTCAATGCCATGATGGGGTCAATGCAAACATCAAAGATGCAACCTTTAGAACACAATCTTTGTTCCTGGTCCCGACTGGAATCTCCAAGGCCTTGACATCTGGATAAAAGGTACCTTTCTGTTTCTGTTAACCAGTCATTGGGGGGCCGTGGAGAGACTGGATGCAATTGTATCTCCCAAACCGTGGCCACCTCCTGTGCCCTGTTATCGGGTTCTGTCTATTGTCTTTGGTCTTGTCTAGGTTGTAGGTGACGAACTTCTCTGGGTCTACCTACAGCACAGTAATTGTTCTTGTCTGAGTGTCTGTTTTGTGTTTTTCATGCAAGCAATGAGGGGAGGCCCGAGTTCACAGAAGACACCCTTGGGGTGTCTCCTGCGACATTTCAAAGAAGGGTTTGTAGAGGGAGCTAACTATGGCATAAAGTTTTCTCCAGGCAGACTAAGGACATTGTGTGAAGTTGAGTGGCCATCTTTTGGTATAAACTGGCCTCCAGAGGGTTCCTTTCACAGGGGTTTAGTGAGGAATCTTTGGAAGATTGTCAAGGGAGACCCGGGACATCCTGATCAGTTTCTCTAGATTGATCAATGGTTAAACATTGTTCAGAACCCCCTTCCATGGCTCCGCCGATGTGCTCTTTTTCTAGTGGCACGAGTCTTGGTTGTGGGCACCCCGAAACATACAGCAACTGAATCTCCAAGATGGCCCAGCCCCTCAGTCCTCCAATCTCAACTGGAGGACAGTGACCTTCCCCCACCCTATAATCCAGGACAACAGAGGCCAAATAGCACCACCTCACCTCCTTGGACATGGGCAGGAGTTCTCCTGTTCCTGCTGTGGGCGGAGCACCAGCCAATACCACCACCCCGACTATTCTTCCCTTGCAAGAAGCACCACCCCAGGGGCATCACACAGACAGGCCCTTTATGGTTTACGTGCCTTTCTCGACTAGTGACCTGTACAACTGGTAGGCACAGAATCCGCCTTTCTCTGATAACCCCAGGCATTAATGGAACTCTTAGAGAGTGCCTTCAGACTCACCACCCATCTTGGGACAATTATCAACAGCTTTTAGTTACCCTATTCACCGCGGAAGAATGTGAATGAATTCAGGTGGAAGCACAAGAGATAGCTGTGGGAGAGAGGAAAGTTGAGGAAGCACAGGAACAAATTGAGGAGGAATTTCCCTCCACCTGCCCAGACTGGGGACACAACTCTCAGCCAGGGAGAACAGCATTCGATCGGTACCACCATATTCTAATTGGGGAAATTAAAATGGCTACTCATCAGCCAACTAACCTTTCTAAGGTAACTGAAGTTATATAAGGACCTCAGGAATCCGCCGGAGTGTTTCTTGAATGACTACAGGAGGCGTACCGGGTATACACCCCTATTGATCCTGAGGCCCCTGAGAACCATCGGGCAATTAATGTAGCCTTTGCTACTCAGGCAGCCCCTGATATCTGGCATAAAATTGCAAAAATTAGAGGGTTTTACAGGGATGACCTGTCCCAACTTGTCGAAATAGCCCAGAAGGTGTTCAACAACAAGGAAGCACCGGATGACCCCAAACATATGGCTAAAATAATGGTAGCTGCCATGCAGGAGGAGAGACATGGCAAGACTAGGGCATGACAAGGAAGGTGAGATAAAGGTCCACGTAAGGGTCGCACACCCCTAGAGAAAAATCAATGTGCCTACTGCAAGAAAGAAGGCCATTGGAAGAATGAATGTCCTGAGAAAAACAAGAAAGACCAGGGAAACCGCCAGACTAAAATCCTCGTCACTGAGAAAGAGGACCGACAGGGCCAAGGCTCCTACAAGCTAAGCCCCCAAGAGCCCAGGGTAGCCTTAAAAATTGGGGCAAAACTGTTAACTTCCGGGTGAACACAGGGGCTACCCACTCATTGCTACCCAACCCAGGGGGACCAATCTCCAAATGAAAGACCACCATCCAAGGGGTCACAGGCAAAACACAAGAATACCCATGGACCATTGAAAGGACTGTAGATCTGAGGCGAAGGATAGTGACTCATTCTTTCCTCATAATTCCAGAATGTCTGGCCTCACTTCTTGGTAGAGACCTACTCCAAAAGCTAAGGGCTATTATCACATTTGGAGATAGTACATCTCAGATGTCCATGTCTGCCCTGTCAACTATCTTAGTTACCTGTCCTCTGTATGAAGAGTACCTCCTCTTCGAGAAGGAAGAAAATTTCAACCCGCCCACAGGGCCCTTACTAGACAGACTCCTGATAGAATATCCAGGGGTAAGGGCTGAAAGCAATGACCCAGGGTTGGCTAGGCACCAAGATCCAGTAGTGGTGAGCTTAACTGCTACTGCGACCCATATCTGGGTTAAGCAATACCTAATTGCCCAAGATGCCAAAATCAGTATAAGGAAGTATATCCAGTGGCTGCAGGAAGTGGGGATTCTTGTGCCATGCCAATTGCCATGTATCAAAAGCCTGGTACTCCGGATTACTGGCCAGTACAATACTTAAGAGAAGTGAGCGAGAGGGTTAAAACCATCCACCCAACTGTACCCATCCTGTACATTCTCTTAAGCTTGCTGTCTCCCGAGAGAACTATTTATACTGTATTAGATTTGAAAGATGCTTTCTTCAGCATTCCCCTAGCCCCCAGCAGCCAGCCTATCTTTGCCTTTGAGTGGACAGACCCAGAGGAGGGATTCTCAGGCCAACTAACCTGGATGTGTTTACCACAAGGATTCAAAACTTCTCCTACCTTATTCGATGAGGCCCTAAGTGCAGATCTCCATCCCTTCTGTCAATGTAATCTTGACTGTATGTTACTCCAGTATGTTGATGATTTACTATTAGCAGCTTAAACCAAGGAGCTCTGTCTTGTGGCAACCAGGGACTTACTCGGCACCTTAGAGGCATATGGGTACCGAGTCTCCACTAGGAAAGCCTAGCTGTGCACCCAGTCGGTGGCCCACCTCAGGTATACCCTCAAAAGAGGAAAACGGACTCTCTCTAGGCAGAGGATTGAAGCCATTCTTCAGATTCCTGTACTCACCACCCAGAGACAGGTAAGAGAATTCCTTGGGACAATGGGCTATTGCAGACTTTGGATTCCTGGGTTCGCAGAGATCACAAAGCCCCTGTACTAAGCTACAGGAGGAAATCAGCCCCTCACTTGGACAGAAACAGAACAGAAGGCCATAGACCTCAAGCAGGCACTCATATCAGCCCCAGACCTTGCTCTTCCAGACATCACCAAGGGATTTCATCTTTTTGTGAGTGAGACCAAGGGAATCGGAAAAGGGGTCTTAACCCAAATGCTAAGCCCATGGCACCAACCAGTAGCCTATCTATCAAAGAGACTAGACTCAGTGGCCTCTGGATGGCCACCCTGCCTACGAGCCATAGCAGCGATGGCTCTCCTAGTCAACGAAGATGACAAACTCACCCTTGAGCAGAATCTAGACATTACTGCCCCTCACATGGTAGAGACCATACTCTGCAGTAGCCCAGAATGATGGATGACTAACTCCAGAATCACTCAATACCAGGCTCTCCTCCTCGACCAGCCAAGGATCAAATTCTCCAAAGTTAATGTCATCAACCCAACCAATCTGTTGCCAGACCCAGACTCTGAGACCCCTGTTCGTGACTGCATAGATTTCACTGATGCTGTGTGTTCCTCGCGGCCAGTCCTCAAAGACTCCTCTCTGCCTAAGGACAATGAAGTTCTGTTCACGGATGGGAGCAGCTTCATGCAGGAAGGAAGAAGGTACACTGGGGCAGCAGACGTAACTCTAACTGGCACCATCTGATCACAGGCTCTTCTCCATGGGATTCTGCTCAAAAAGCTGAACTCATTGCCCTCACTGAGGCACTAAGATGGGGAAAGGATAAGGCAGTCACAATATATACTGACAGCCGATACACCTTTGCCACTGCACATGTACACGAAGCTATCTACAAGGAAAGAGGGCTTCTGACTTCAGCTGGGAAGGACATCAAGAACAAGGAGAAGATCTTAGCCTTACTTGAAGCCATATGGATGCCTAAGGCTCTGGCTATTGTTCATTGTAAAGGGCATCAAAAAGAGAATAGTCCTGAGGCTGAGGGAAACCAACAAGCCAAAGCAGAGGCAAAAACAGTGGCCACAAGGCCAGTGGAGACCCCACCACATCTACTGACTGTTGTCCCTTACCCAGAACTTCCTCCATCTCCAACCTATATGGCGGAAGAGAACATATAATTTCAAGACAAGGGAACCACTAGGCACCAACAAAGGTGGTGGACGACCCCAGATGGAAAAATCAGGCTCTCATGGGCCCTTGGAAGGACTCTCCTCCACCAACTACACCAGACCACACACCTAGGGCGAACTAAGATGCTCCAAGCTTTAGATCACTACTTTCACTTGTTAGAAGGGAGAAGAACCACAGAGGAGATTGCCTCACGATGCCCAGCTTGTGCCCAAGTTAATCCAATAAAGGGGAAGATGGAAGAACCTAGGCATAGGGAAAGAGGAACTTATCTGGGGGACCACTGGGAAGTCTATTTCGCTGAGGTAACTCCAACTGCGAGGGGCTACAAATATTTACTTGTTTTTATAGATGCTTTTTCAGGATGGGTAGAGGCCTTCCCTACTAGGAAAGAGACTGTCTTAGTAGTTACTAAGAAACTTCTACAAGAAATCTTCTCTCAATTTGGTCTCCCCAGAACTTTAGGGTGGGATAATAGGCCAGTCTTCGTAGCAAAGGTATCACAAAAATTGGCTAGCTACCTAAATTTGCAATGGAAACCACTGTGCCTACCAGCCCCAAAGTTTGGGCCAAGTAGAGCAAATGAATCGGACTCTAAAAGAGACATTAGTCAAGTTAGAATTAGAAACTGTTGGGACCTGGGTAGAACTTCTTCCCTTTGCTCTTCTCCGAGCCAGGTGTGAGGAATCTTTGGAAGATTGTCAAGGGAGACCTGGGACAACCGTGTCTCACTTAAGTCTTTACAGACACTTCAAAGTGTACAGAAGGAGATTTGGCCCCAGGTTCGTGCTGCCCACTCAGCCCCGGGTGATGGACTTCCCCATCAGTTTCAGCCTGGGGACTTTGTGTGGATCTGGAAGTTCACTTCCAAAGGACTAGAACCCAAATGGAAAAGACCCTTCACTGTTTACCTGACGATGCCCACTGCAGTTAAAGTAGAGAGCATCCCATCATGGATTCATCACTCCCACATGAAGGCAGCACGAGAGTGGATAGCTCAGGAAGACGGGCCCTTAAGACTAAGACTCAAGTGTACATAAGTCTAATCCTCTGTTTCTTCTTTTTTTCCTCTTTAGCCCAAGCATACAGAAACATATACTGGCCTAGAGTATGGGAGCTTATAGTAAACAAGACCGGTGAAATTATTGCCCAGAATATCACCAGCCACGGTACTCCAGAGATCCGAGTAGACTTTTGCCAGCTTGCCAGAGATCCCCTTGCCATTGCAACGGCCGGACACCACCTTAGATTGAGATCTTTCCTAGGGATAGGAGCATACTTAGGCTACAAGTGTGGACCCTGCTGTGGCATATTATCGGCTGAGAAAAAGGATAGGACTCTAGATTTGTTCCCAAGGACATTACCTGTGGATATCTGGCTGCATGGGTAATATGGGACTTGGATGTGAGGGCCAAGGCCAATTTTCCTGTGCTAACTGGGGTTGTGAGACTATCTCTACTATAGATAATTTTATATATATGGTCATATTCGATTAATAAGAGGACCAAGCCCCGCCACACGCTCTCTTGGGTCTTGCAATCCTATCATAATCACTATCAAAACTGGTAGCCCTGGGGACAACACTATTGGCTCACAGGATAGACATGGGGTATCAGATTATATAAAACTGGGTATGATTCAGGATATTATTTTACTATACAGGTTAAGGACCCTCCCAGGAAAGCTAACCCTATAAGACCCAACAAACCACTTCGAGCTCCAGGACTACCCCAAAGTCTTACACCTAAGAAAACTTCTATTTCCTGAGCAACTCCAACTCCAGCTCCAGCTCCTCCAGGTAGTACCCTAACAGCTATTAAACCCTAGGCATTCGACCAGCCACAACCAGAACCAGAACCAGAAGGAGCATTAATAATCATGTTAACGACAATACACGAGGTCTTAAATAAGACCACCCCAGACATAGGACAAGATTGCTGATTGTGCCCCAAACCCCCTTATTATGTTGGGGTAGGAACTCCGCTAAACTTAACTGAGCTCAGCAGCACACAAGGCTATGAATGGGAAACTCCTTGACTCACCTTAGGAGACATACAAGAAAAAGGAACCTGCCTAATTTCAAAGAACTATTCCAAGCTGTTGGCACAGTCACCTTACTTCGATAACTGTAATTGTACTATCGAAGTACCTACCTCAGGGGGTAAATACTAGAAGGCTCCAAATAATACTTGGTTAGCATGTGATAGTGGGCTCACTCACTGTGCTGCAGCTCATCTTTTCAACTCAGGTGAGACTAATATTTGTATCCTGGTCTTTGTACTCTCCCAAGTGTCCCTTTACAATGGGCTAGAATGCAGACTCCACTTCTTCCACCAGGATAGGCTACAGAAACGGGCTGTATCAGTCTTAATACCCCTTCTTCTAGGCTCTGTAGCTGTAGGTACTACTGCTCTCATCAAGGCAGAAAATGAATTATGTGAAATTGGAATACAGATAGATAAGGATATCAAGACCTTAAAAGACATCATCATCAGACTAGAAATTCAAGTCGATTCAGTAGCAGAAGGAGTTCTCAAAAATAGAAGAGGTTTAGATTTATTATTCTTAGAATAAGATGGATTATTTATGGCTCTAGGTGAAACATGTTGCTTCTATGCCAATAACTCTGGAATAATTAGAGAAAGCTTACTACTAGTACAGAAAAATTTAGATGCCAGGGAAAAACAAAGACTAGAATCAAATAACTGATTTCATAGGATGTTCAATTGGTCACCATGGCTAACAATCCTTCTATCTGCTGTAGCTGGACCTTTATTCCTCCTCCTCCTCTCATTAACTTTTGGACCACGTTTCCTCAATTTTTTGTTTGCATATATAAAGAAGAGAATTAATTCCATTAAACTTTTAGTATTACAAAATAGAGGCTATGAGCAAATTCCACATGAAGAATCGAGGATTTGATTTTCTGCTAAGGCCAGTGGGGAATGTGCTGGCTGGAAAATTACTGCTTGGCTATCGCCCATGGGAACATAGGCTATCACCCATGGGAACATAACATTTTAACAATAAGCTTTCTGCTTTTGTACCTCCTGCTTGCACAACTGACCTGTGGGCTGACAGTAAAAAGAAGAAAAATAGACTTGTGTGTTCAAACAGAATGAAGAATGGGATTTAGGGCTTAAAAACCTGTACCTCTACATTTCAGGGCTGCTTAATTTGGGGTCTGCGTACCCCTGGCAGACCCAGCTGGCTGAATGAAGAGTGTGTTTCCTATAAATCACTGATTTCCGGTTGTCCATGTGTCTATCAGGGGCTGGAGGCTACAACAATACCAGCCTAATTTGTTATAAGAGAGTACAATTCCAGGGAAGCAGAAGGAAGAGAAAGGAGAAAAATGAAGAAATGAGAGAGTCAATAAGAATCATGTTGGTATTAAGCTTGAGTTCAGGGGACCAATACAGATGAATTTTACCATATTCATCGTAAATACATGACTTGTTTCTCAGATCAGTCACCGAGGAGAAGAAAAAGAGAATTTAATGGCTAGTCCTTGTCTTTTATTGATCTAAAGATTTGCACAGCTGTACTGCATTGACTCCTTGGTATTTCCAGGCTACACAGTGTATAGGCACCCCAGCTAATTCCACTTCTCAGAGTCTCAATCCTCAGTGTCCACAGGAAAGAACCACGGCATGAGGTGAGAGGCTAATGGGTTGCACAATGTAAATCCATCAGAGCCCACTCAGAGAAGGGCCTGGAACAGAAGCAATAGCCAAAGGATCCTGAAACAATAAGGCCAAAAATAGCCGAACTGGTAAGAGGTGGCTAATAGAAAGTGTGAATGCCCTTGATCTCCTGTCACTTTGCAAGCTTTTCTGTGACTATATTTTTTTTGAGGGGAGTCAGAGGAAGGGACATGGTTCTTCTTGTTTAGGGCTATTGTCCACCCCTTCCTACCTACCCTCCCTTCCCCACCCAACCTGAGCTCTTGATTTTAATCCCTCTCACCTCTCCTATGATTTTTACCTTCAACTTCTCCCATCCTATTGATCCCTTCCCTTCTGCCTATATACCTGCTAAGGTCTTTTCTTAAATTATCCTTCCTTTACTTTGCACAGGCTTTTAGCTACTTTCTTTTCTTTTTCTTTTCCTTCTCAGCAAAATATCTTAATGAATAGATTTTCTCTCCATTTGCTCAGCTCAGAACAACATGAACAGATCTCGTCACTCTACTAAAACAACTTTGAAGAAGCCATCACTGACCTCGATATGGCCATATCCAATAGACATAACTCTAACCATATCTATGTTTGTTTCCCTGTAGCATTTGATCCTGTTGATTCCTCCCCTCCTTACCAAAACTCTTTCTCAGTTCAGTTACCATAGCACTTCTAATTATTTGACTGGCCTTTTTTTCTCTCAGCCTCTATCCACTCTCCCTGGAGGATATTATCCATTCCTTGGATTTCAAGTATCACTATGTGCCAATGACTTATTTCCATCCAGGTCTCTAACTCTGCATCCATCTTGGAAATGCCAAAACAAGATATATCCAGCTGTTTGGTTGGAACATGTAATAGGCACCTCGAACTCAACATATTAAAACCTGAACTCATTATCCTCCCAATCTCTTCCACCCTAATCATGACCATAAGTCCTGTCTGCAGATAATGCCTGTTCTCCCCATTACACTTTACATTTTATTCAACTATTATTAACCACCTACTCTATGCCATGCAGTTTCAAGATGCTTGTTCCGGTCTCTCTGGTTTGCCATACCCCAGCATTTGATATTTGTTCCTGACCCCTTTAAATTTCTCCATCAGGGAAGGGGCTGGGCACTGGAAACCAGAAATGCTTATACAAAATATCTTAAACTACCTCCTGGTACCACTAAGATCTGCCAAGTATTTGGGCCAGAGTAGGACTACAGTCCAAAAGAGTATATCTTCCTCACTGCCCAGCACAGGGCATGGGGAGATGTGCAGTGGAGGATAAAGATGATGATAATGAGTAGTGATGCACTCAGAGTGGCTCCTTTAATAAGCTATACATATTACTACCAATAAGTAATAGGCACTACATAAAATATTTATCCAGTAACTTTTATCATATTCTTAATTCAAAGACTCAGTCCTGAACTTCCCAGACTGACATACATCTTTCACACCTTTCTATCTCTCTTAAGTCTTCCATTCACGATCTTCAAATAGTCTTTCTCCATTTTACATCGTAGAACTGGATACATTAGTATCTGTTATCATTAACTGAAAGAAACTTGATGAGGATTTTCACTTTCGTGAAAAATTCCACTACTGTGCTAACGTAAGTCTTTCATGAAAGCGAAGTGGTATAACATGAACTGTTGGAAAGCGGGGGACAGCTGTGGTTGAATCCCATGTTATGGTTTTGGTTCTTTCAGTAAAAGCTCTTCTACTGGTCCCAGCAATGTTCTGACCTAGTTATTCTAGCCCCAATGGTTGACATTGAAGAACAAGTGAGTGAAATGGATGTCTAGGCAAGATTATAAAGGGCATTGAATATCACATTGTGAACCGCAGACATAAACTTTACATTCAGTAAGAATAGACAAGATTAAAATGTAAAAATAAAGAAGAAAATGAAAGAAAGAAATTATATATATATATATATACACATATATGTGTGTATGTGCATTTATATGTGCATGTGTGTGTGTATATGAATGCTAGAAGAAAATGTGGGTGGATATTTTTATATTTTTCAGTAAGAGAGGTCTTTCTAAATACGGCACAAAACACTAAGCTGTAACATAAAAAATTGATAAATTTGACTACACAAAAATAAATAAACAAACAAACTTGTAGGACTTAAAGAACCAAAAAGTGAAAAATAAACTGGGACTTATATCCAGAATACATGAATGAATAACTATTACAACTCAATAATTAAAAAAAACCATTTTTTATGATGACATTGGTTAACGAAATCCAATAAGTTTCAGCTGTAAAATAATCCAATTTTAAAATGTGCTGAGAGACTTCCAGTTTCCAATCTGGCACCTAAGAAATTTGGAAGTCATTCCTCCATCCTAACAATATGTAAAAAGCTGAACAGGCTGAAAAATCAATACTATTCTTAGATCCATCACAGGAATGAGGTCACAAGGCAAACTTCTAATCACAGGATTGGTTCTCTTACCAATGAGCTCCCATCCTTAGGTGCTTCCAAAAGTCACCTCATTCGCATAACAAATGACACTTTGCAGAAGGAAAATTATCACTCTCAGCACTTGGGAAATTCAAAATGGAAATTCCAAGAGTTTTGAAATCTGCGTGTGAGTAATTGTGGACGAAGACTATCTGAATAACTAAATATATGTTTCTTATAAATCATAGTATCGCAGGTAACTAAATGATAAACACAAAATTGGTAATAGTACTTATCTCTGCAAAGAAAGAATAGGATCAAAGAAGGATATCTCAAGTCTACATTTTCATTTCTACTTTATAAATCTATTTTATGAAATATTAAAAAATAATGTTAAGATTTTATACAGGTGAGTGGTGAGTGTCCACATATTCATTATTTTATTTTTGATTATTGTCTCTATGTTTGAAAAATCTCTACTTTAAAAATAAGTTTAAAAGAGAGAAAAGCAAGGCATTAAAAATCATGTATATGTATATAATTTACATGAATAATTAAAATAATATATACATTAGAATAAGCATATAAAACATTTCTGGAAAATATATACCTAACTCATAAGAGGGATTATTTCTGGAGGATAGGATTGTAACCTATTTCCACTAACTCTTATATATTACTACTTTTTGTCTTGTTTTGATTTACAATGAGCATGCATTACTATGGTACACAGTAAAAATAATTTTTTTAAAAGAAAGGACAATAAAAAAATCAAGGGAGTCTGAACACTGTAGTTTTCATTAGAAAATCTCAAAGCAACAACAGTTTAAAAAAAGAACATACTGATATTTAGTGTTATGGAACATTATGTCAAAATGTTAGACCAGTTAGCAGTATGAAAATTGAAACAATCGTCAATAACCTACAAAAAGTAAAAATCCAGGACCAGATGGCTTCACCTGTGAATTCTACCAAACATTCGAAGAAGATTTAACACCTATTCTCCTCAAACTCTTCCAAAAAAAATCATAGAGGAGGCAGTACTACCCAACTGATTTTATGAGGCCAATATTACTCTGATACCAAAACCTAACAAAGATTATACACAAAAAAAGAAAACAGACCAATATCTCTCATGAACACATATGAAAAAATCCTAAATAAGACACAAATGAACCGAATACAGCAACATATTAAAAAGATTATACGCCACGATCAAGTGGGCTGAAGCCCAGAGGCACAGAGAAGGTTCAACATATGCAAATCAATTAATATGATACATCACATAAACAAATTTAAAAATAAGAATCATATGATCATATCATAGGTGCAGAAAAAGCCTTCGATGAGATACAGCCTCCACTTATGATCAAAACACTTAACAAAATCGGTTTAGAAGGTAAATAAATACCTTAACATAATAAAGGCTATCTATGACGAACCCTCAGACAACATTATACTTAATGATGAAAAACTAAAAACCTTTCCTCTAAGATCATGAACAAGGCAAAGCTGTCCACTATTGCCACTGTTATTCAATATAACATCGGAGGTCCTAGCGAGTGCAATCAGGCAAGAGAAAGATATAAAAAGCATCCAAATAGGAAATGAAGAAGTCAAACTATCACTATTTGCAGATGACATGATTCTCTATATAGAAAACCCTAAAGACTCCACAAGAACACTACTAGAAACAATAAGCAAATACAATAAAGTTTTTGGATACAAAATCAACGTTCAAAAATCGAAAGCATTCCTTATTCTAATAACAAAGTGTCCGAAAAAGAAGTGGAAAAACATAATTCCTTTTGTGATTGTTACAAAAAGAATAAAATACGTAGTAATAAATTTATCGAAACATGTGAAGGAGCTATATAATGGAAACTACAAGACCCTATTAAAAGAAATCTAAGAAGATACAAAGAAATGGAAAGATATTCTGTATTCCTGGATTGGAAAAATCAATATAGTTAAAATGACCTTGTTACCTAAAGCATTATGCAGATTTAATGCAATCTCCATCAAAATCCTATCGGCATTTTTTAAAGAAATAGAACAAAAAATCTTCAGATTTTTATGGAAGCACAAAAGACCCCAAATTTTCAAATCCGTTCTGAGAAAAAAGAATAAGACTGGAGGCATCACTCTGCTTGACTTCAAATTATACTGCAAAGCGACAGTGATAGAAACGTCACGGTATCAGCAGGAAAACAGACACACTGACTAGTGGAACAGAATCGAGAGTCCAGAAGTAAACTCATATTTATATGGACAAATAATTTTCAACAAAAAAGCCAAAAACATACAGTGGTGAAAGGAAAGTTTCTTCAATAAATGGTGCTGGGAAAACTGGAAAGCCACCTGCAAAAGAATGAAACTAGACTATTGTCTATTACCACACACCAAAATTAACTCAAAATGGGTTAAAGACCTGAATATAAGATCTAAAACAATTAAATGCATAGAAGAAAACATAGGAACTAAACTCAAGGACCTTGGATTTAAAGAGGATTTTATAAACTTAACCTCGAAGACAAGGGAAGTAAAAGCAAAAATAAATGAATGGGACTACATCAAACTGAATAGCTTCTGCTCAGCAAATGAAACCATCAACAGGGTAAAGAGACAACCATTCGAATGGGAAAATATATTTGCAAGCAACACCTTCAATAAAGGCCTAATATCCAAAATATACAAAGAACTCATACGACTCAATAACAACAAAAAACAAACAATGCAATCAAAAAAGTGGGCAGAAGACCTGAACAGATACTTCTCCCAAAAAGACATACAAATGGCAAACAAATATATGAAAAGATGCTCAACATCGCCTGCTATTAGGGAAATGCAAATCAAAACCACAATGAGATACCATCTCACACCTGTTAAAATAGCTATCATCAACAGAACAATTAATAACAAATGTTGGAGAGGATGAGGAGGACAAGGAACCCTCACACACTGCTAGTGGGACTACAAATTGGTACACCCGTTATGGAAAACAGTATGGAGGTTCCTCAAAAAAAAACTAAGAATTGATCTACCATATAATCCAGCAATCCCTCTACTGGGTATTTATCCCAAAGACTTGAAAACTCATACGAGAAAAAATATTTGCATATCGATGTTCATAGAAGCATTATTCAAAGTGGCCAGGACATGGAGGCAACCGAAGTGTCCTGAAGAAGCTCTATTACATATATTCAATGGAATATTATTCAGCCATAAGAAGAGATGAAATACTGCCATTTGTGACAACCTGAATGGATCTCGAAGTAATCATGCTAAGCGAAATAAGCCAGACAGAAAAAGTTGAAAATCATATGATATTACTTATATGTGGGATATAAACCTAAAAGCAGCAAATGAACAGGACAAACAGAGGCTCATGGACCTGGACTATAGGTTAGTGGTTACCAGAGGACTATAGTCTAGTGGTTACTAGTGGGGTTGAGAGGAGGGAGGAGGTAGACAGGGGTAAAGGGAGTCCAATATAGGAGAATAGGGAGAGGGCAGAGTCAGTAAAGGGGATCAAATATATGGTAACTGAAGGAAACTGGACTTTGAGTAGTAAACACACAATAGAATAAATAGATGCAAAATTATACAATTGTATTAACCAATGTTACCCTAATAAACTTAATTTAAAAAAAGCTAGGAGGATCTTTTAACAAATCAATGCAAAATGTAGTTGTTTTCTTGTATTCTCGCTGAGCATTTTCATTATCGCAATGGGCAAATTTAAAGAAGAAGATGCTATCATTTTGATTAAAGGGATGCCATGCTATCTTATGGCAGCTGGTCTTGAGGATTAGGTCATTCTTAGGCTGTAATTGGATAAAGCTGGCTTCCTTGATTTGAAGTAGAAGGCTAATCTAGGAAGTTTACAGTGACAACAAAACTGTAAGATTGCTGGCATGGTAACAGGAAAACAAAAAACAAAATGTACTGAGTGACAAGAACAATTCTCTTGCCTATGTCTCATGCCAGGGGCAGGTATCATTTATTGTACATTGGGATGAAAATATGTTTATATTAATTTTAATATAAATATTATATATTAGCAAGTAAACATATTTAGATCATAAATGAATATAGGATAATGTGCATGTTTTGTGTGAGAGCTAATTTCAAACAGAAATCATAGTTCTGAGATGTAAACTTTGTGCAATGTAACATATTTTGTATGGAAATATAATGTAAATAACAGAGGTATAATTATACTCTTTCAGTATTATGTGGCAACATCATTGTGAGCAGGCTTTATAAAATATAACCATGAGTGGGCTCATTATCTTTAATGGAAAAGGAAAATTGCCATAATCATAATTCATAATCCCATTGCTGAGATGGAAGTAAGTCATATGGTACCTGTTAGAAGATCAAAAAGGAAAAAGATAAAAGGATTTGCATCAATCCAGTGTCAAATACATAGATTTCTCCATTATGAGTACTGTATTTCTCATGAAATCTGTTTAAAGCCTAATAGCCAAAGTTTAAAAGAGAATTTTAGATCAGCATTTCCCAAAAAATGGATATGAAAATTACCCCAAATATAGGACAAAATAGAGTCCACCAGGGATTTCTAAACTACTTTTTGATTCACCTGGAGGAAAAGTATTCTCTGCCAACATGATCCACCTTCTGCGGGAACCGTTTCCAAGTAAAAGAGTGCTGTGGAATTTGGCAGCATTTCTTAAAATTTTAAATATTTCAACTTTTGAATATAGCTTTTTGAATTCTTAGAAATTATTCTACAGAAATGCAGAAGAGCACAAAGATGACTACAAGGGATATTTATTGCAGTATTGTTTGTAGTTTTTTGCAGCAGCTAAAACTTGGTAGCAATTTAAATGTTCATCAATAGGAACTTATTTATATAAATCATGGTATATGCACACAACAAAATTATATATATTTAAATTAAACAGATCCACAGGTACCACCATGAAAAGATGTGCATGATATATTAAGTGAAAAAAGTGTACTGTAAAATGCTATGTTGAGTATAATCTCTTTTTCATTGTTAGTATCTCTACATAAGGAAGAAAATTTAGAGGAGTAAGCTGTAAATATACCGTTGACAGTGAAGGCTACAGAAAACTTTCACTTTTCAGTTTATGTATTTCTGTAGCATTTGAATCTTGTATAATGTACATAAATTAATTTCATAATCAGAAAAAAATAATTTAAAAATTAGACCTGCTTGATTTACGAGACTGAGATTTTTCAAAACGTGCACATGCACACATACACACAAACTCCTTTGAGCATTTTCACTGACTTAGGTTATATTGATAAAAAAATGTATATATGTAGAAACAGACTAGGCTGTACAAGCTTGTTTTTTTTTCTTTAATATGGTGTTATAAACTAAATTGTGTCTCATCAAAATTGATATTTTGAAGCCCTAATCCCCAATACTTAGGAATGTGACTGTATTTGGAGATAGGGCCTTTAAAGAGCTAATTAATTTAAAATGAGGTCATTGGGGTGGACCACACTCCAATATGACTGGTGTCTTTATCAGAGATTAGAACATAGACACACAGACAGCAACAACTATATAAGGATACAGCGAGAAGGTGGCCATCTGCAAACCGAAAAGAGATGCCTCAGAAGAAACTAACCTTGCTGACCCCTTGATCTTGGACTTCTAGCCTTCAGATTTGTGAGAAAATAAATTTCTGTTGTTTAAAATGCCACTCGGTCTTACTATTTTGTTATGGCAACCCAAGCTGACTAATACAGATGGTAAACTGATAAGGGAAATTGTAAAAACCACTGTAGATCTACGTTTTAAAACTTACTTTATAACATGGATAACCCTTGAAAACATTATGCTAAGTGAAAGATGCCAGTCGCAAAAGTCCACATATTGTATTATTATTCCATTGTAACACAGGAGCCCCAGGCCTGGAACTTGCACGTGGGTTTGGATATTCCAAGAAAAACCACCAGGTAGAACAGAGGGGTGAGAAACGTCATTTATTACTCACGAGGCAAGGGAGCTTCAGCAGCGGCAGGTTGGAGCTGCAGAAAGAAAAACTGCTGCTGACTAAATGTAAGCAGTTTTTTTATGCCCGCAAGCAGAGGGAGGGGATACCTCATTGGAGGAGCAGCCTCCTTCTCAGATGGGTGGCAAGATGTGCTGCTTGGTTACAAAGCAGATAACGTTCTTGGGAACAGCAGAAAATGTCCTTAGGAGTTGGCACTGCTGAAAGGTCTTTGTGTACTGCTTTCCTTAGCTGCTAGCCAGGCAGCTGTCAATCTTCTGCATATGTGGAGGGACTATGTTCTGAGTTAACCCTACATACATTTATATAAAATGTCCAAAATAGGCAGATCTATACAGTCAGAAAGAAATTAGTGGTTGGCTAGGCCTAAGGGCCTTGGAGGGAAATTAGGAATGACTGCTAATGGCTATTGGGTTTCTTCTGAGAGTGCAGAATGTGTCCTAAAAATCAATTGTGGTGCTGGCTGTACATTTCTGTAAACATACTAAAACAATTAAAGTGTACACTTTAAATGGAAGAATTGTGTATTTGTGAATTATATCTCATGAAAGTCATTTTAAAATTCATTTATTAGAAATAAAGATTACAAAATTAAAAATAGAGAAGTTACCATAGATGGATGAAATCAAAAGAATTATTACACAATAATTTACTCGACTCTATACAAATAAATTTGAAAACCTGGGTGAAATGGATTATTTCCTAGGAAAACGGGAATCACCAAAATTAACCCAAGAAGATGAAAATAAACTACCAGTTACTATTACAGAAATTGAAAATGATGTCGAAGAGTACTTCCCACAATGTATGAGATTCAGAAATTTCAGATAAATTCTACCAAATCTTCGAGAATAACTCCAATGTATTTCACTTGTTTCATATAGCACAGGAAAAAATCCATATTGTCTTCTTCGAATTTCAAAAAAAACTTTAGCTCAATCTCATTTATGAATACCAATGCAAAAAACCTATACAAACTATAAACAAATAGAATCAGACAGATCATTGAAAAAATAATGCACCAACAATCAAGTGGGTTTATTTCTGGAATGAAATTTTTTAATGTTAGAAATATCCATTAATATTTCACTGTATTAACAGATCAAGGGAGAAAAATAATACGATGATTTTCATAGATGCTGAAAAGATATTTGACAAAATTCAACATCCATACTCTAAATAAAGTAGGGATAGATATATACTCGCTTTACATATGGTATCTAAAACAGTTTGATACTGATGCAAAAACAGACAGACAGCAACAAAACAGAATGCAGTCCAGAAATACAAATAAATATATACAAGACTTTTGTATAAGAATAAAAGCCACGTTGCAAACCAGTGGAAGAAATGGTTCTATTCGAAAAATGGTATAGTGACAACTGGCTAGACATACACTAGATCCCTACCACATTTTTTGCACCAAAATAAATGTCAGATAGTTTTAGTTTTTAAGAAACTAAAACATATTAGAAAACAATCACTTAGATATGTTTATGACATTGGGATAAGAAAGGTCCATTTAAACAAGACACACAAAAATGTTTAGTAGTTGAGAGACAGTCCTGGAGATGGGGAGCAAGTCATAGGGAATGTAAGGTAATGGCTATGTGTAAAGTCAGATGGGTGATAGAGTAATTGGAGGGATAGTTTCATAAACCATATAAATGTCTAACCAATGTACTATATACTTAAAACAAAAAATAAAATGAAATGAAATGCAAGCAAGACACAAAATAAAAAAGTCACAAAAAAATTCTTATATTTGACTACATTGAAAATTAAAATTTTCTGCAAGACAAAACACCTCTTATCTCAAAATAATTCTAGCTAAATCAAACATTTAAACATTTTTTTAATTATAAAAAAATAACATGGGAGTTTTAAATATATATTTCCAAAGTGAGGAAGGAATTTCAAAACAGAATATAAAATCCAGAAGCCATAAAGAAAATATTGACAAACTTGAATGCATAAAAAACGTTTAAATTTGCATGGAAAAAACACTATACCCAAAGTCAAAAGACAAGCTGGAAAAAATATTGGCAATTCGTATCATAAACATAGTACTTAGTTCCCTTAATATATTAAAGAGCTCCTACAAGTCAAAAAGAAAAAAAACAATAGGAAAATAGGCAAAAGATATGGACTGACAGTTCATAAAAAATGTAATTGCTTTTAATATGTCAACATTACTGAAGCTCACTCCTAATGAAAGAGATGCACAGTTACAATGAGATACCATTTTCACCTCTCAATTGTCAATGATCTAAAAGTTTGATAACATTTTTGATAAGGGTGTGGGAAAACAGGCACTTTCTTACATTTCTAATAGGAGTATAAATTGATGCAACTAGCATGGAGATCAGTTTAGCAATATCTATCAAAATTTAAAATAATTGACCCAACAATTATATTTTAGATAACTTATCCTACTGTTAAACACCCACATTTGCAAAATGACACATGTATATGGTTATTTATCGCAGCATTGTTTGTAATAACAAAGATAGGAAATAACTGAATGTCCATCAAATAAAGGACAGTTAAATAAAAGATCTATATGATTAGACAAATGATCTCTAAAATATACATGAAAAATGGTAACAGTGACTATTTCTGAGGAAGGAAACTGAGGGACTGGGGATGAGTAACTAGAAAAAATTGCTTTTCATTGTATACATTTTTTGTACTCTTTGAGTTTTTTACTATGTATAAAATTTACCTATTTAAAAAAAATTATTTACTTAATAAATATGTAGAAATTACTATTGCCAAACACTATCAGCTTTCTAAATGTCAATGCAGGTATGTTGTACAACAATCCTATGATGCAGGCATGATTGTTATACCTATTTCACAGATGATGAACCCCAGGCACACTGGACCACATTATGACTTCCATGGGCCCTGGGTACTTTGGTCATTGTGGGACCCTTTCAGCATAAAACATATATATTTTGAAAATGGGTTCATTATTACATATTCATTAGTTTTATATTCAATTTTTTTCTAATTTTAAAAGAAATTAACTGTAAAACATTTTCATGGGCTCCAAAAAAGTATAGTAGGTCCTATTGTGCTTCAGCCTGCAGGCACAGAGAGTTTAAGTAACTTGCCTAAGGTCACACAGCCAATAACTGGTAAACTGGGATTTGAACCCACATAGTGTGATTTCAGAATGTGTGCTTTGCATCTGTACGCTACATAAATAAAGCAAATCACAAGGGGGAAATTATAGAGCTATATATGTGCCAACATGGAATTACCTATGAGATAAACTAAATGAAAAAATCTGGGGGGAAAACAGTGCACATATTGTGTTTTAAAAAAAGGTTTATATACACATGCATGCTATTTCTCAAAGACTTTTTAAAAAACGTCTAGAACGAAGGGATGGAGAACTGGGGCTTAGAGGACTTACTATTCTTCACATGTCCCTTTGCACTATTGGATTTTTTTTTACCATAAACATATATTTACAGATGAGGAAATGAAGCTCAAATGGAGTTAAGTAACTTGCCCAAGGTTACACAGATAGTAAAAGAACCAATAGCACACAAGTATGAACAAGTATTCATCCAATCAATAATAAATCACTTATCTTAAGTATAGATCTTTCAATGTATACCTGTTAAATTTCATCATTTTAACCAATAGGATCAGTCAGTCCAGGCTCTTTTCATATCATAATTGCATTCATCTTTCTGACTCACTTAAATCGGGCAAGCATGCTTTCCATATTTCCATCCAAGCTAATGATGAAAATATTTAACAAATGACAGGGATTAAGCAGAACCCTGCCCGTGAGACTAGGAATCCCTCCAAGATCACATAAGTCCATCTCTTCAGCTAATGAGCTATCGATCTAAGTGATTGCATGATCTATTATTCTATTCACACCTCCATCCATTTTTTCTTGAGAAAGATCCAAATGTCTTACTGCAGTGTCCGTAGCATTCCCTTGCTTGCTAAGTTTCTCCGAAATGCCTTTTACGGTAGATTTTTATAATTAATAAATTATTGGTTTCTTTACTATGTTCTGCAGGTTTTCGAAGTTTACAACCTGGCCAATTCCCCAGAATTCAAACACGAACCGTATCAGAAAGACTATGATTTCCATCCTCCAATTTTTCATAACACATTCGAACAAGACATTTTTAAAAGCAGAGACATATAGCCATTTACCCACTGGAATGAACCCACTGCCGCCTAAAATAACATAGACAACTAAACACAACAGCTGGCAAAGAATAGATGTCTCTAGTATGGGGAAAAGAGAGATAAATGCATACCACAGGGAATTAAGGAAGAAGCAGCAGTCTCTGTAACAACCTCTTGCTCTATTTCTAGCTATAACACACGTGCTATAGTGAAAGTGTTAAAAGAAGAACGTTTTTCCTGGTTTCCCCTATGGCACACTGTGACATTTAATGTTTATAGGTAACCCTAACTGAACACAATTGCTAAGTTTCTGAAAAGTTTACTGTAAAGAAGAATTTCGTAAACAAGGAATTCATTTTTTCATTGACTTGCCCTACCAAATTGGAGCCACATCGACCTGCAAAGGATTTTGTCCCCTGGTTATTTTTTTTTTTAAATACACTTACAAATGCAGAAAAATGTTCACTTACATATTTTAGAGGAGAAAATGTGACTAATACTAAAATAATAATAACAACGAGTTTTACTCAAAATATCACAGAATAGAATGACTAAAAGCAAAAACACAGAATGTCAGAGATTCTGGTAATTAACAGGATTGCTTAGCTAACATGGTTTCATATTGTTTCACTATGAAGCTCAGTTTTGCACCATTTCTAATACTTTCCCATTTTAGATTTACCATCTCCTTTTCAGAGCTCTTCATCAGAGGAATTATGTATGGTTTATTAAAGAATTTATTTTGACAGAACTTAATGTAAGGATCCAGAACCAGTTTCCCCAGAATGTGCCACCCTGGCATACAGATTATTTCTATCAAAAACACTTAAAGCCCAACAAACCCAGGAAGTTTTTTTTCTTTTTACCTTCCCCTTACTGCCTAAAAGAATTGAGACAGAAAATCCTGCTTCAGGAAGGTAACTTTCACATATTCACCTTAGCATATATGAACTAACTGTGGCAGACAGGGAGGATCCAGGCAGGTCTGTTTATTAGACTCCCTTCTGCGTCTCATTGTTTCTGGGTGGCCAAGCAAGATTTTGTTTACCACACATTTACTCTTTTTAAACTACCTGTGAACTACCTACTTTCCCTTTGGAGTCCCAGGCCCCTGCCTACCTCTCCTTAGTCCAGAATGGAATATCATCCTCAACCATCCAATTTCTCCTCCGGTCTCATATTCTTATTGAATACCAATATGTACGTCTATAATAAATTCGGTAATTTTTTTCCCTGCTAATCCGTCTCGAGTTAATTTGCTTATTAGTTCAGATAAAACTTAGATAGTAGGAAAATTATATTTCACCTCCACAATAATAATGCAGAAAGTAGGTCAATTCTGATGTACAGTTGACTGGCAACTAGTCAATGTCCTAAAAAAATGATTAGTAAATTAATGTGACAATACTATTCTCAACATAATGGTTAAAATGGTAGTGCTACTTTAATTAAGGTATGTTATTATATCAAAAGATTGTTTATTGAGTAACATCAAAAACATGGCAGAGTGAGAGACATCCCCGGATCCCTCCCCTTGAAACAATGATAAGCTGAACATCTAAAACTCAACAAAAAACACCCAAACTGCACATCTCAGCATGGGATCTGTGAGTAAGAGCTACCAAATGTTAGCAGTGCAGAAGTCAGGCAGTAGCCTGAGAGAAACAAAGAAGCTGCCTCTCTCATGACTCGAGGTCCCAAAAGGAGGGGGAGTGAAGAAGGTATGGCATGTTCCCAGAGCAAGACTGTCTGAGATAGTTGTGAGCTCTACCCAGCAGGCGGCAGTACCCAGGAATCAGAACAGAAAGCAGAGAAGTGAAGGCAGCAGAGAAGCAGGGATGGCAGAGAAATAACAGTTGTTTATTACCAGCCATTGCTGCAAAATGTGAAGTTGAGCTGCAGGTCCCATCTCCCAACTCAGAGAGCCCTTCCCCCCATATCCTCCAAGACCAAATGCTGCAGAACCCCAAGGGAATCTGAGCAAACACTACCGAAACTACTGCTAAAACTGACAGGGACTGAGACTGAGGGTAGTGAACATGATTAAATATTTATAAGTAAAAAGGTATTAAGACCTTATATGAAGAAGGGATCCAAGAAGCTTAGACTCTACCTACTGGAAAAGAAAGAAAAACACCAAATTTGCAACAGGCTAAAGAGAGACCTTTATATAATAAATCTTCTTTCTGGAAAAAAAAAAAGCAGAATACACTTCCATTAATGCCCAGGTAGAGAAATAATTCATTAAACAACATGAACATCCAAGGTGACAAGCCAACTCAGAAAGAAAAAGAAAAATCTTCAGAAATTAAGCTTACACACATAGAAACATGTGACTTATGTGACAGAGAATTCAAGATGGTAGCTCTGAAAAAATTCAAGGAGCCCCAAAACAATTTATATCGACAATTTCAGGAACTGAAAAAACAACGAGATGAGCAGAATGAGCTCTTTACCAAGGAGATTGAAACCCTTGAAAAGAACCAATTAGAACATCTGAAGATGAAGAGCACACTGAAAAAGATAAAAAACAAAATAGACATCTTGGGAAATAGAGTTAACCAAATGGAGGGAAGAATCAGTGATAGTAAAGATATAAATCTAAAAATAAATCAGAAGGACGAAGAGAGAAATTAAAGAATGAAAAATAATGAAATAGAAATACAAGAACTAGTTGATACTATCAGGAGAGAAAACATAAGAATAATGGGCATTATCAAAGACAAGGAAAAGGAGCAAGGACTAGAAAGCATTTTTAGACAAATAGTTGATGAGAATTTCCCAAATCTAAGGAATGAACTGGAGCTTGGATTTCAAGAAGTCAACAGAACACCCAATTATCTCAACCAAAAAAAAGGCCTTCACCAAGACATATTGTATTAAAGTTATCAAAAATCAACAACAAAGACAGAATTCACAGGGTAGCCAGGGAGAAAGAAATGACAACGTATAAAGGTAAACCCTTTATCATTATATCATTATTCTCGAACTTCTCAGCACATATTTTATAAGCCAGAAAGGAATGGAATCAAATATTTAAATTATTAAGTGAAAGGAACTACCAGCCTAGAATAATGTATCCAGCTAAGCTCTTCTTTACGTATGAAGGAGAAATTAAGTCCTTTCCAGACATATAAAAATTGAGGGAATTCTCCACTACGAGGCCTGAGCTATAGAAAATACTCAAATGTGTCAGCTCATCTAAAATAAAATAAAAAAAAACAAACAAAAATACACAATTAGGAGTAAAGTGACTATCAGACAAATAGAAGCAGAGGAGTGCAACCCTTACTAAGAACAGGGCATTATAAGCTTAAATAATAATAAGAGAATTGCTATAGCAAGATAGTAATGAACGTTCGACATACATAGGGTCAAGTTGAGACAGCAATGACAGAAAAGAGGAGGATTCAAAGATTCAAATTCGCAAAGATGAACAAAGATAGGACACATACCTTTACATATTTGTAATGATAACCACAAACAAATATTCAGAACTGAAATATATAAAATAAAATAAGATGGACCAGAGGAAAAATTCAGAAAACCCAACCAAAATTAAAACAACAAAACAAACAAACAAAAAAAACAGACACACAAGGATTATGAAGCAAAGGAAACAACGAGTTACCAGTAAGCAAAAGATAAAATGGTTATGGGAAACCCTGATATTTCAAACATCACCCTAAATGTAAATGGACAGAACTCACCAATAAAAAAGACATAAAGTTGCAGAATGGATCAAAAAACAAAACCCAACCATATGCTACCTCCAGTAAAAACATCTCAGCTCCTGAGACAATTAGAGACTCAAAGTTAAAAGGTAGAAAATAATATTTCAAGCAAATGGTATTCAGAGAAAAGCAAGAGTCATGGTCCTAATATAGGACTAAACAGACTTCAAAATAAAAAAAAATTAAAGAAATATACTGAGGAAAACTACATAATAATAAAGGGAATCATACACCAAGAATACACTTCTTAATATCTATGCTCCCATCGGTAAGCTCCGAAATACTAACAAAACTAAAGGCAGAAACAGCCCAATACACTATCATAGTAGGAGACCTAAATACCCCACTGTCAGATATGCACAGAGCATTCAATCAGAAAATCAATAAGTAAATAACATCCTTAAATGACACATTAGACCAACTGGACATAATTGACATTTACAGAGCCTTTCATCCCAAAACAGCTGCTTGTACATTCTTCTCTAGTGCACATGGAACATTCTCAATGATTGAACACACACTGGGACACAGAGATAGCCTCAACAAATATAATAGGGTTAAAATCATACGAACCATATTCTCTGATCATAATGCTTTGTAACAAGAGATCAACTGCAAAAAGAAATCAAGAAGAACTACAAATACATGGAAATTAAACAACATGCTACTGAACAATGACTGAGTCAAAGAAGAAATAAAAAAGAGAGATCAAGAGATACATAGGAATGAATGATAATGATAGTACAACATATCAAAATATTTGGGACATGGCAAAAGCAGTCATAAGGGGAAAGTTCATATCATTACAGGTCTAACTCCAAAAACAAGAACAAGTAGAAATAAACAACCTAATGTTTCATCTTTAAAAACTAAAAAAGGAAGAACAAATGAAGCCTAAAGTCAGCAGAAGGAAAGAAATAATCAAAATTAGACAAGAAATAAATAAAATTGAAAACAAATAAAAAAACGATTGAAAAAATAAATGCAACAAAGAGGTGGTTCTTTGAGAAGTTTAATAAAATTGAAAAATCCCGGGCTAGATTCACTAAAGGAAAAAAAAAGAAAAGAAAGGGCACAAATAAACAAAATTAGGGAGGAAAGGGGAGAAATGACGACAGACACTGCAGAAATACAGAGGAACATACGAAAATACTATGAAATGTATATAACATCAAATTTAATAACCTAGAAGAAATGAGCCAGTACTTAGAAAAATACAACTTTCCTAGAATGAATCAAGAAGAACTGGAAAATAGATAGATCATTTGGCAGTATAGAAATTGAAACAATCACCGAAAACCTACAAAAAGTAAAAATTCAGGACCAGATGGCTTTACCAGTGAGTTCTACCAAATATTCGAAGAAGATTTAATACCTTTTCTCCTCAAACTCTTCCAAAAATTTGAAGAGGGGGCAATACTTCCCAACTCATTTTAGTACGCCAATATCTCCCTGATAGCAAGACCTGGTAAAGATAACACGAAAAAAGAAAACGATGGACCTATATCTCTCATGAACACAGATGTAAAATTCCTAAACAAGATGCTAGTGAACCATATATAGCAACATATTAAATAAATATAATAAAGGCTATATATGACAAAACCTCAGCCAACATTATGCTTAATGGTGAACAACTGAAAACCATCCCTCTAAGATCAGGAACAACGCAAGACTGTCTACTATTGCCACTATTATTTAACACAACATTGGAGATCCTAGCAAGTGCAATTAGGCAAGAGAGAGATATAAGTCATCTAAATGGGAAACGAAGAACTCAAACTGTCACTATTTGTGGATGACGTGATTCTCTACATAGAAACCCTAAAGACTCCGCAATAACACTACTTGAAACAATAAGCAAATACAGTAAAGTTTCTGGATATGATTTAATGTTCAAAAATCCATAGCGTTCCTATACTCTAATAATGAAGTGTCAGAAAAAGCAGTGGAAAAATAATTCCTTTTGCAATTGCAACAAAAGGAATAGAATACCTAGGAACAAATTTATCAAAACATGTGAAGCACCTATATAATGAAAACTACAAGACTTTTTTTTCAAAAAATTTAAAGATACAAAGAAATGGAAAGATATTCCATGTTCTTGGATTGGAAAAAATCAACATAGGTAAAATGACCATATTACCTAAAGCATTATACAGATTTAATGCAATCTCCATCAAAATCCCATCCGCATTTTTTAAAGAAATAGAACAAAAAATCATCAGATTTGCATGGAAGCACAAAAGACCCTGAATTGCCAAAGCCATCCTGAGAAAAAAAGAAAGAGGCTACAGGCATCACTCCACACGACTTCAAATTATACAACAAAATGACAGTAATCAAAATGGCATGGCATTGTCAGAAAAACAGACTTATGGACCATGTAAACAGATTCAAGAGTCCAGAAGTAAACCCATATTTATATGGGCAAATAATTTTCAACAAAAAATCCAAAAACATAACGTGGAGAAAGGAAAGTCTCCTCAATAAATGGTGCTGGGAAAACTAAAAGGCACCTGTAAAAGAATGAAGCGAGACTGCTATCTATCACCACACACCAAAATTAACTCAAAATGGATTAAGGACCTAAATATAAGACCCGAAACAATTAAATGCACAGAAGAAAATATAGGAACTAAACTCAAGGACCTTAAACTTAAAGAGGATTTAATGAATTTGACCTCAAAACCAAGGGGGAGTAAAAGCTAAAATAAATGAATAGGACTACATCAAACTAAAAAGCTTCTGCTCAGCAAAAGAAATCATCAACTAGGTAAAGATAGAACCATCTGAATGGGAAAATATATTTGCAAGCAACGCCTCCTATAAGGGCCTAATATCTGAAATATACAAAGAGCTCATACAAATCAATAACAGCAAAAAATAAATGATCCAATCAAAAAAATGGGCAGAGTACCTGAACAGACACTTTTCCCTAGGGGACATACAAATGTCTAACAAACATATGAAAAGATACTCAACATCGCTAGCTATTAGGGAAATGTAAATCAAAACCACAATGAGATACCATCTCACACCTGTTAGAATAGCTATAATCAACAGAACATGTAATAACAAATGTTGGAGAGGATGCGGAGTAAAGGGAACCCTCATACACTGTTGGTGGGACTGAAAATTGGCACAGCCACTATAGAAAACACTATGGAGGTTCCTCAAAAAACTAAGAATTGATCAAACATGTGATCCAGGAATCCCTCTACTGGGTATTTACCCCAAAGACTTGAAAACTCATATGAGAAAAAATATTTGCACATCAATGTTCATAGCAGCATTATTCACAGTTGCCAGGGCGTGGAAACTACCGAAGTGTCCTACAATTGATGATTGGCTAAAGAATTGGTGGTACATATATACAATGGAATATTACTCAGCCATAAAAAAGAGATGAAATACTGCCATTTGCAACAACATAAATGGACCTCGAGATTATCATGCTAAGCAAAATAAGCCAGACAGGGAAGGTTGAAAATCACATGATATCACTTATTGTGGATTATAAACCTAAAAGCAACAAATGAACAAGGCAAACAAAGAGAGACTCATGGACATGGACTATAGACTAGTGGTTACCAGAGGATAGGGGGTAGGGGTAGGGTGAAGGTAGGTGGGGTAAAGGGGTTCGTTTATGTAGTGACAGAAAGAAATCTAACTATAGGAGGTGGACACACATCGTAAACGTATATATGCTTTACTGTTAAAGTGCACAGCCGAAACTTATTGGATTTCATTAACCAATGTCACCATAAAAAATAAAGAAATAAAATTTTAAAAATAGCTGATATAATTATAAAATAGAAATAATTAGAATTAAGTTAAATGGTATAATTATACCAATTAAAAAACAGACTGGCAGAGTAGAGTAAAAACCATGACCCAGCTACATATTGTTTACAAGAAACTCATTTTAAATATAATAATATAGTTGTGCTGAAAGAGGAAGGATGAAAAAGTAATATCAAACAAAAGAAATTGACTATATTAATGTCAAATATATAAAGAGAATATATATGCTAATATACATTAGCACTTACCAAATCATTGTATTGGCCTGTTATAAAAACTATAGTACACAAAGAGAATAGGCATGTCACTCCAAATTGTTCTGCAGCTGGTAGAAAGAGACACTGCCATAGTTTCAAAAGCGTCTTGGAGAATGGTTTCCAGAGCCATGCTTTCTCCCTCTTAGTGACCACAAGCTAGCCTCATGGGAGTACAACCTGTGCAGTCATGCAGAGCCTCCACTCAAAAGGGTCCCTGCTTGATTTACTCTTCTGCTATTGCCATCTTAAAATTCTTAATAATTTTACCTTTGAATTTATGTTTTCTAAGTGAAGTTTAATGGGACCATGGATCATACCATGTGAGCAAAAAGAAGTGTGGAAGAAAATAAAAGCTTTATATTCTAGTACCTTTGACAACAATTTTTTCTTGCTTATGAAAAAAGCATTTTCATCTTGCACTGGGCCTTGCTAATTAGGTAGCCAGTTCCGCAAGTCTACCTTTTTCCCTGCAAGACATATCAACTACCTCAAATTTGCCAACCAGATACTCTAGTTCTTCAAGAAACCTAGAACTTCATGGTGCTTTGTACTTTTTTCCCCCTTAATTTCACAAAATACATTTATTAAAGGAAAATTAGAAAATGCGCTTAATCAAAAAGAAAAGTATATAAAAATCATTGCTAATCCAGAGACCTAGATAAACACTCTTAATATTTTGACATACGTCCTGTTATATGCACATATACACATTTTTGTAAAAACAAATATTAAATCACATTTTAGTAATCTGATTTTTTACTATATTAATATGTTAAAAATATCTTTCATGTTACTAAAGATATACATTATTTTTATTTTCAAAAGGAAATAAATTTGTTGATTTTTTCTAATTAGAAAAATATTGACTCATTTGAGGAAAGCATCAGGCAATACAGAAATGTGTAAATAAGAAAGTTAAAATTGTACTAAACCTCAGATAATCCACAGATAATCACAGCTAATAATTTGGTACAGACACTTTGAGACTTTCATATGCATATTTAAAGAAAAATGTACAGTCATATAATTATTTTTATTTTCTATAGAATATTAATATATTTCCATGTGAATACAGATCACTATAGACTTTCACATAAATGAGATTATCCCATACATAATATTTTCATCCTGATTTTATCACCTAACAATGTGATTTAGATGTCTTTCCCATTCCAATACATAGAGATTTCTTTTACACTTTGTAGTAACTGAAGTTATTAAACTAAGAGCTGTTGTCACCCATTGTACAGATTTATTATGATGTAACCATTACTCAGATGATAAACATTTCGGTTATTCCTAGTTTTTCAAATTTTAAAACAATATTATAATGAACATTTGGTTATATATATGTATGTAAGTGTGTATTTTTGGACTCTTCCCAATTATTTCTTTAGAATAAACTACTAGATGTGTAATGGATGGATTAGAGGATACAAACATGAAATTTACACTTTACAGTTCATATTGGACAAATGTATGTAATCACACTTGTGTAGGAACTCCCTTACCAGTAAGCTGTGATGAGGGTGTCACATGATAGTGCCAAGAAGGTAGATATTCACTCTCTTCATTGCCTGGGGACTTAATGATGGGAAGTTATCAGATTAACGAAAAGGAAACACACTGAGAGGTATTTCAAAGAATATCCATGTCACATACATATTACCAAATTATCCTACAAAATACATGTAGTACTAATTTAAAATCCCTGTAGCAGTTTATGAGATGTCTTTACCCATAGTCCTTCAACATTGGGCACTAAAGTTAGCCATTTGTGCAAAATCTTGTTATCACAATGTTTTAGTATGTATTTCTTTGAGTGTTATTGAAGTTGACAGCTTTCGATGTGTTTGTTCTTTTGTGAATTTTCTGTTCATGATCTTTGCCCATTATTCTACTCATTCTTTTATGTTTTTCTTATTGATTTATGAGAGCTTGTTATGTAATATTAACCCAAATTTGTCATTATCTTTTAATTTTATGATTTTTTTGTTTTTCTTAATAAATTCTTATGAAGTTAAATCTCTTTTCTTCCTTTTATGTTTCCTATGTTTGCCTTCATGCTTAAAAGAGCCTTCTACACACTGGATATATGAATTTGTAACTATATTTTATTCTGTAAGTTTATGCTTTAATGTTTTCATTTAAGTATGTAATATATTTAAAACTTATTCTGGTGCAAGATGTGAGGTAAGACTCTTTATTTCCCAAATGACTAGCAAGTTGTAATAATGTCCTGGTGCTCTTTGTAAAGAATAAAAATACAGTGCTCTTGACTTTTCAAAACACTGTGGCTTCAGTGTAGTAACTATAAGGGTCCACCACAAAATTCTTTTCTTTTCTGACATTACACCAACTCTGAGGAACCTAGATCTAACTAAAGTTCAACCTCCTAGGTGCATACTCATCTGGACTTGGGTGAGTGACAAATAGAAAGATACTTTCCAAATGTATCTTGGAAAGGTAGAATATCTGATAATGCCCTCTGCCTTGTGCCTCACACACCCTGACCATTTTCCAAAGACCAATCCCTGGGGATTCCTCACACTCTCCTAGCCAGAGTTTCACTAGTCTTGATGAACTCCCTGCACCTCAGTTGTCACAGTATCATTCCTGAGGCAATTCAGAGATGTTTATTTTAGAAAGCTTAGAAGTACAAAAGACAAGTTCTCTTCGACTTAGATATTTTCAGGACTCTGGACAAAGTACCAATTATCTTGGAGTGGAAAATCCCCTAAACTTTTAAGGTCATTAGCTAATTATTGGAGTTCCCCCAGCTTTCTCCCTTCACCCTAGTAACCCTACTAACAGAGCTTCACAAGAAGAAAGGATTTTACCTAGACCCTGGCTGCAACCACAGTATGTCAGCAACCTTTACACCTGTCTACTTCTGCCTTTATCCTGTCTACCTTACCCCAACAAACTCCTAAGTCATTAAAATCAACTTCCAATTCTACGGAGAGAGCCACATTTTAACATGGCATTCAAGGCTGTCCATGATGCAGTGTTCTCTTACTTCTCTATAATCTAATTCCTCATCACTCTCTGCCTTGCATTTTATGCTCGGGCAATTCAAACTGCTTATAATTCCCTACTTGCACCATGCCACTTCTCATCTCTCTGTCTTACTGTTGCCCTTCCCTCTAAGAATGCCTCGGCCACTTCTACCATTTTCATCTACCTAAATTCTACATATTCTTTAACACTCACCTTAGGTATTATCATCTCCTGAAAATCATGTCTGGTGCCATCTCTCCAAAGGCTGGGTTAAGCATCCTTCATAATCTTCCTATAATATAAAATGTAAAGTTCTATTAGTTTTTAGTTCACTGTGCTATAATTATATTTTTGTGTGCTGTTGAACTCATTTGATCATAGCTCCCTCTAAAGGGAGTGGTTCTGCCTTATCTCTCTGTGTATTCCCAAGGTCTAACAATATGTGGTACATAATAGATCCTCAATAAATGCTCACCAATTAAATTAACAAATAAATGAACTGTGACCTATCATTTTATTGCTAAACCAATCTCCCCACCCCAATCCAATAATGAAGAAGTGCCTTAGGGGAAAGAAAAAAACTGCTACAAACTCAGTCATAAACACATTTTGAGAAATTTCTCAAATTTGACTAAGACTATTTAACATTGTGTATATATAAATTCCAATACAAAAATATTTGAAAAAAAGAACATTATCAGTGAGTGAACTGACTATTCTAATAAAGAATAACTTGTATTCTACATAATTTCTTATTGTGATTATCTATTTACTTATCTGTGTCTACCACAAGACCAAGAATTTCTTAAAGCTCTGCTACACCCAGTACAATGCTTGACACACAGTACGCACTCAATAAATGCTTGCCGAATGAATATACAAGACATACATTCATGCCGTTTCCTCTACTAGAAATGCCTCTTCTCCCTCTGCTTTCTACCTAAAAAAATAATTATACTTGTTTTTCAGAGTTCAGCTCAAATGTCAACCCTTTCCGATTCACTAAAAAGCAGAAATAGTTACTTCCTCCTCCGGGCCATCCTCATTCATTATACATATTGTTCTTATAGCATCTATTGTGTACCTTGTACTGTAGTTAGTTAAATTTAAGCATTATCACCCACTACTTGTAAACCCCTTCAAGAGCAGAAATTTTGTCTTATTTACATTTCTATCTTCATGTACTGTGCCTAAAAATTCAAGGCCCTTAATAATAGTTTGTTAAATGAAATTGAAGATGGGGGAGGGCACCAGTAATAACATAATGGAGGAGATAGGTATGTGTTATAACAAGGAGTAGAGAACAAATCAAGAGAAATTTCTGAATAAAAGTAATGAGAGAGAGAGAGGAAAAAAGTAGGAAGAAAATCAAGGAAGATTAAGGTTTTGAACCTGAATGACTAGAATAATCGAGTCATTTGAACTTAAATAACAGAAATAAAGAAATGAGTTCTAGGCACAGGTTTGGGCATGTGTGGGCAAAGAGGACTGTTTTAGATACCATATGTAAAGCGAGTATATATCTATCCCTACTTTATTTAGAGTATGGATGTTGAATTTTGTCAAATATCTTTTCAGCATCTATGAAAATCATCGTATTATTTTTCTCCCTTGATCTGTTAATACGGGTTCCAGGAAACATGCAGCCAACATCTAAAATCCAAATCTAAATTTAAAATGCAAGAGATGCAGGCTTAGCGGTCTTCTATGGTTGGAGCTATCAGGACACGTAAATGACAAGGAAAATAATTCCATTTTCCCACATTTGAGTTAGCAAAAAATAAAAAAGAAAGGAAGAAAAAGAATTGAGTGATAAATGTTGGAAAGGAAGAAACAGCTTATTTGCTGGTGATATAATGACCTAACCGGAAATGTATAAAATAAAAACTAATAAAACTATAGCAGTCAAGATAAAGGATGAATACACAAAAATCAGACTTTTTCAGTATAAAGATAGTAACTAATTAGAAAATGCAATGAAAAAACTATTTGTAATAATAGCAGAAGTACAAAATATTTAGAAAAATGTGTAGAACCTATATGAAGAAAATCATAGTACTTCACTGAAGCACATAAAAGAACATCTTAAAAATGGAAAAGCATACCAAATACCTGGATGAGATCATGAAGTAACCTAAGTAAAACATTTTCCCTAATTTAATGTATAAACCTAAAGTAACTTTATTAAAAACCTAAAGAAATTTTTGGAAATGTTCAAAGTTTATTCTAAAATTCATCTATAGGAGCATATCCTAGAAATTTTTGAAAATAAAGAATAATGAGAATGGATTTGCTCTACCAGAGAGTAAAACTTACACAAAGCAACAATAATTAATGTAGTCTAGAACCATATCTATGTATTTCTGGAGATTTCGTATGTGATAATAGTGGTGTTTCAAATCAGCGGAGAAGAAAATGATTATTCAATAAGTTAGGTTATTACAGTTTCTAATTCATTTGGGAAAAAATTTAGAATCTCTACTTTAAACCATATACAAAAATAAATCCCAGACGGATTGAAGATTTAAATATAAAAATAAAATATAGAAGATTAGTATAAAATACAAAAGATTTATGTGGCAATATTGAGATAAGAAAAGCTTTCTAAGAAACTCAAAAAATCCAGGTGCTATAAAGGGAAAAAGCAATAGATCTGACTGCCTACAAATTTAAAATAGTATGGCAAATAATGGAATAAACAAAAATCAAGTATTTTTTATTTAAAAACTAATAAAAGCGACAAGGATAAAGTATGTTAACAAATTAAAGGATTAATTTGTTAATAGAGTTCCTTCAAATCAATAGGAAAAGAGAATCCAATGAGAAAACAGGCAAACAGGCAATTCAATGATTAAGTACAAATTTCAAAAAAAAAATTTTTTTAATGTTTAGCCTACTAATAAGCAAAACATGCAAATAAAAAACAATGACTCTTTTATTTTACTGTCAGGTCAGCAAATATAAAAACAAACAACCACTTGTTAATATCCAATTCTACTGATGAGAACGTAGAGAAATGGACTCTCTTAAACCCTATTAGTATTCAGTGAGAAAACATGGCGGAATAAGAGACTTCCTCAGATCACTCCACCTGAAACAACAATACGCCGACATCTAAAACTCAACAACAAAAAAAACACCCAAACTTCATACCACCACATCTGAGCATGGGATCTGTACATAAGAGCTACCAGAGGTCAGAATGCCGGGTGCCAGGCGGACCAGGTGTAATGAAGAAGCTGCCTGTCACAGCTGCCAGAGCTCCCTGCAGGAGGAGGGGGAGGGGAGAAGGTGCAGCGACTTCCCTGAACAGCCGGCGTGGAAGTGCCAGAATTTCTAGCAACTGGCAGGAGGGCCTAGTCATCAGGGCAGAATGCAGAAAAGCAGTACAGGACAGCAGAGAAACAACAGTTGATTTTTACCAGCCCCGGCTGCAAAACCGAGGCTGAGCTGCAGCCCCCAACTTCCAACCCAGAGGGACCCTCCACCCATACCCTCCAAGACGATCACTGCCGAGCCCCAAGGGAATCTGAGCAAACGCTACTAAAACTGTCGCTAACACTGACAAGAACTGAAACTGAGACAAGCAAGTGTGATTAAATATCTACAAGAAAATAAAAAAGACATTTAGGTTTTATATAAAGTAGGGACCAAGAGGCTTAGGTGCCGCTTACTGAAAACAAACAAACAAAAAAAAGAGCCTTCTTTGCAACAGGCCAAAGAGAGACCTTTATATAATAAAAATTCTCTCTGGAAAAACAACAGAACACACTTCCATTAATGCACAGGCACAGAAATAGTCCATTAAATACCAGGAACAACCAAGGAGACAAGGCATCTGAGAAAGAAAGAGAAAAAGCTCCAGAAAATAAGCTTACAGACATAGAAACATGTGACTTAAATGACAGAGAATTCGGGATGGTACTTCTGAAAAAAACTCCATGAGATCCAAAACAACTAAAATCAACAATTTCATGAATTGAAAAAGAACTAGATGAGCAGGGTAAGGAGACTGAAACCTTCAAAAGGATCCAAACAGAACTTCTGGAGATGAAGAACGCACAGCAAGAGTTAAAAAATGAAATAGCAACCTTGGGAAAAAAGAGGTGACCAAATAGAGGAAAGGATCAGTGATATCGAAGACAGAAATCTAGAAATAAATCAGAAGGAAGAAGAGAGAAACCAAAGAATGAAAAATAATGAAAGAGAAATACAAGAACTAGCTGATACTATCAGGAGAGGAAACATAAGAATAATGGGCATTATAGAAGGCGAGGAAAAGGAGCAGGGACTAGAAAGCATTTTTAGACAAATAATTGATGAGAATTTCCCAAATCTAAGGAATGAGCTGGAGCTTGGATTTCAAGAAGTCAACAGAACACCCAATTATCTCAACCAAAAAAAGGCCTTCACCAAGACATATGGTATTAAAGTTATCAAAAATCAACAACAAAGACAGAATTCACAAGGTTGCCAGGGAGAAAGAAATGATAATGTATAAAGGTAAACCCATTATTATTCTCAAACTTCTCAGCACAAATTTTACAAGCCAGAAAGGAATGGAATCAAATATTTAAATTATTAAGCGAAAGGAACTACTAGCCTAGAATAATGTATCCAGCTAAGCTCTTCTTTACGTATGAAGGAGAAATTAAGACCTTTCCAGACATACAAAAATTGAGGGAATTCTCCACTATGAATCTTGCACTATAGGAAATACTCAAATGTGTCAGCTCATCTAAAACAAAATAACAAAACAAACAAAAATACATAATTAGTTGTAAAGTGACTATCAGACAAATATAAGCAAAGGAGTGCAACCTTTACTAAGAACAGGGTGTTTTAAGCTTAAATAATAATAAAAGAATTGCTATAGCAAGATAGTAATGAATGTTTAGCATACATGGGGAAAAACTGAGATAACGATTACTGGAAAGGAGAGGATTCAACAATCAAAATTCGTAAAGGGGAAAGGAGATAAGACACATGCAGAAGAAAATGGACAACTGTATATATATATATATAACTATGCTTTTCATATTCATAGTGGTAACCATATGCTAAAGATTCAGAACTGAAGTATGTAACATAAAACAAGAAGCACTAGAAGCAAAACGCACAAAAGCCAACTGAAATAAAGAAAACAGAAACACAATGTCAAGGAAGCAACGGAAACACTGACTACCAGAAAGCAAAAGATAAAATGGCTATAAGAAGACCTCATATTTCAAAAATCACCCTAAATATAAACGGACTGAACTCAACAATAAAAAGGCACAGAGTTGCAGAATGGATCAAAAAACAAAACCCAACCATAGGCTGGCTCCAGGAGACACCTCTCAGCTCTAAAGACTAATATGGACTCAAAGAGAAAGGGTGGAAAATGATATTTCAAGCAAATGGCATTCAGAGGAAAGTGGGAGTAACCATATTCATATAGGATGAAATATACTTCAAAATCAAAAAGGTAAAGAAAGATACTGCAAGACACCTTACAATGATAAAGGGAATCATGCATCACGAAGACATAACACTTATTAATATCTGTGCTCCCAGTCATGGAGCCTCAGAAGCAATTACTAACAGAACTAAAGGGAGAAACAGAGCAAACACTATTGTAGTATGAGACCTAAATACACCACTGTCAGATATGGACATATCATCCAAACAGAAAATCAGCAAGGAAATAACATCCTTAAATGGCACATGAGACCAACTGGACATAAATGACATATACAGAGCCATGCATCCCAAATAGCTGTTTGTATATTCTTCTCTAGTGAACATCGAATATTCTCAAATTGACCACATAGTAGGACACAGACATAGCCTCAACAAATATAAGAGTATGGGAATCATACCAACCATATTGTCTGATCGTAATGCTTTGAAACGAGGGATCAACTGCAAAAAGAAAGCAGAAAGAACCACAAATACATGGAGATTAAACAACATGCTACTGAACAATGACTGGGTCAAAGAAATAAAAAGAGAGATTGAGAGATACATAGAAACGAATGATGATGATGGTGCAACGAATCAAAACGTTTGGGACATAGCAAAACCAGTTATAAGAGAAAAGTTCATATTATTACAGGCCTATCTCCAAAAACAGGAACAAGCCCAAATAAACCACCTGATACTTCATCTTAAAAAACAAGAAAAGGAAGGACAAATAGGCTTAAAGTCAGCAGAAGTAAAGGAATTAGACAGGAATAAATGAAACTGAAACCAAAAACAAAAAAAAAAGAAAAAAGAAATACAACAAGGAACTGGTTCTTTGAGAAGGTAAATAAAATTGACAAACATCTGGCTAGACTCACTAAAGAAAAAAGAGAAAGGATACAAATAAACAAAATGAGGGATGAAAGAGGGGGAATGATAACTTATATTGCAGAAATACAAATGATCATGCAGGAATACTATGAAAAAGAATATAATAACAAATTTAATAACCTTGAAGAAATGAGCCAGTACTTAGAAAAACACAACCTTCCTAGACTGAATCAAGAAGATCTGGAAAATCTAAATAGACCGATCATCAAAAACCTACCAAAAAGTCAAAGTCCAGGACCAGATGGCTTCACCAGTGAATTCTACCAAACATTCAAAGAAGATTTAATACCTATCATCCTCAAACTCTTCCAAAAATATCGAAGAGAAGGCAATACTTCCCGACTCATTTTATGAGGCCAATATTATTCTGATACCAAAACCTAATAAAGATTACACAAAAAAAGGAAACTGCAGACCAATATCTCTCATGAAAAAAAATGCAAAAGTCCTAAATTAGATACTAGCGAACCGAAAATAGCAACATGTTAAAAAGATTATACGCCATGAAAAAGTAGGCTTCATCCCAAGGGCACAGATATGGATCAACATATGCAAATCGATTCATGTGATACACCACATAAACAAATTAAAAAATAAGAATCATATGATCATATCAATAGATGTAGAAAAAGCCTTCGATGAGATACAGCATCCATTTATGATCAAAACACTTAAAATCGATATAGAAGGAAAGTACTTAACATAATAAAGGCTATATATGACAAACCCTCAGCCAACATTATACTTAATGGTGAAAAAATGAAAAACTTTCCCACTAAGATCAGAAACAAGGCAAGGAGGTCCTAGTGCGTGTAATCAGACAAGAGAAAGATATAAAAGGCATCCAAATAGGAAACAAAGAATTCAAACTTTCACTATTTATGGATGACATAATTCTCTATGTAGAAAACCCTACAGACTCCAAAAGAACACCACTAGAAACAATAAGCAAATACAGTAAAGTTTCTAGATACAAAATCAATTTTCAAAAACCCATAGCATTCTTATACTCTAATAATGAGGTGTCAGAAAAAGTGGAAAAAATAATTCTTTTTGCGATTGCAATAAAAAGAATAAAATACCTAGGAATAAATTTAACGAAACATATTAAGAGAAATCGAAGAAGATACAAAGAAATGGAAAGATTTTCCCTGTTCTTGGATTGGAAAAATCAACATAGTTAAAATAACCATATTACCTAAAGCATTATACAGGTTTAATGCAATCCCCATCAAAATCCTATCAGCATTTTTTAAAGAAATAGAAAAAATCATTAGATTTGTATGGAAGCACAAAAGACCCCAAATTGCCAAAACCATCCTGTTAAAAAAGAATGAGGCTGAAGACATCACTCTGCCCAACTTCAAATTATACTACAAAATGACAGTAATCATAACGACATAGTATTGGCAGAAAACAGACACACAGAGCAGTGGAACAGTATCGAGAGTCCAGAAACAAACCCATATTTATATGGGCAAATAATTTTCAACAAAAAAGCCAAAAGCATGCAGTGGAGAAAGGAAAGCCTTTTCAATAAATAGTACTGGGAAAACTAGAAGGCCACCTGCAAAAGAGTGAAACTAGATTATTGTCTATCACCACACACAAAAATTAACTCAAAATGAATTAAGGACCTGAATATAAAAACTGAAACAATAAAATGCACAGAAAAAAAAAACATAAGAACTAAACTCATGGACCTTGGACTTAAAGAGGATTTTATGAACTTGACTTCAAAGACAAGGGAAGTAAAAGCTAAAATAAATGAATGGGACTGCATCAAACTGAAAAGCTTTTGCTCCGCAAAAGAAACTGTCAACAAGGTAAAGAGACAACCATCCGAATGGGAAAATATGTTTGCAAGCAACACCTCCGATAAGGGCCTAATATCCAAAATATACAAAGAACTCATATAACAACAAAAACCAAATGATGCAATCAAGAAGTGGGCAGGGGATCTGAACACACACCTCTCCCTAGAGGACATACAAATGGCAAACAAATATATGAAAACATGCTCAATATCGCTAACTATTAGAGAAATGCAAATCAAAACCACAATAAGATACCATCTCACACCTGTTAGAATGACTATAATCAACAGGGCAAGTAATAACAAATGTTGGAGAAGATGTGGAGAAAAAGGAACCCTCATACACTGCTGGTGGGACTGCAAATTGGTACAGCCACTATGGAAAACAGTATGGAGGTTCATCAAAAAACTAAGAATTGATCTACCATATGATCCAGCAATCCCTCTACTGGGTATTTACCCCAAAGACTTGAAAACTCATATGAGAAAAAATATTTGCACATCAATGTTCATGGCAGCATTATTCACAGTGGGCAGGACATGGAAACAACCGAAGTGTCCTATGAGAGATGATTGGCTAAAGAAATAGTGGTATACAGTGGTATACAATGGAATATTACTCAGCCATAAGAAGAGATGAAATACGGCCATTTGCGACAACATGGATGGACCTCAAGATAATCATGCTAAGCAAAAGAAGCCAGACTGAAAAATTTGAAAATCACATGATATCACTTATGTGTGGGTTATAAACCTAAAAGCAACAAATGAACAGGGCAAACGAACAGAGACTCATGGACATGGACAACAGACTAGTGGTTGTCAGAGGGTAGGGGGTGGGGGAGGATGGAAGAGGTAGAAAGGGTAAAGGGGGTCAAATATAGATGGACTAGGGCAGTGTGAAGTGGGTAAAGGGGATGAATTATATGGTAGTTGAAGTAAACTGTTCTCTGGGTGGTAATCACATGATAGAATATATAGACGTCAAATTATAATGTACACCTGAAAATTATATAATCTTATTAACCAATGTTACCCCAATAAACTTAAAAAAATTAAAAAAAACCATAAAGAAATAAAAAATAAAATTAAACCCTATTAGTGAGAGTGTTTGTAAACTGCTTCATACTTTTCAGAAGGCAAATTATTGACTATTAAAGCTCTACAATAAATTCTATGAAAATATTTATTATATATTTAAGTATCTATTACAGTTTTACATGTGTATACTCAGTCATAGTGTGCAATTGCATAGTGTGCCTTACATACCCTTCAATCACACCAGCCATCGAAACAGCTCATTTATCATAACTTTATCTTCATTCTCATACCACTCTCTTCCTCTTCTAAAATTACCAAATATTTCATTCACCTTACCCTCTCAAATTCTTCTACTGTGCCCTATGGAACTCATTTTTATCAACATTAAACTTAGACTCTTCCTTAAATACTCCCTTCACCTTCTTGTTCTCATCTAAACCTCATACTTCCCTAAGCACAGTGACTTCCCTGAAGCCTTCTCAAGTGAAGTCTTTTTCTCTTCTATGTAAGTCACACTACTAGACTTGGAGGTAAAGTGCCATTCTTGTTGCCCATTCTCCTCATATCCAATTTCTAATTCATTCCTCCTTAAAAGTCACCAGCCTAAACCTTGTTGCTGTCATCTAGCCTTCAGTCATCTAACACTTTGCCTTTGATCTTATATCCTGCTCTCCAAAACTACTGCAGTCATTCTTGGTGACTTCAATATTCACATGGATGATCACTGAACTCCTAGACCTCAACACATCCAATGAAGTTTTTCTCCAGGCTACTTCAGTTGCCCACTTTCACTGGCATAGCCTAAACCTTGTAGTTGTCATAATTAAATCGCCTCTCAATGTCACACTGAAAACTCAAAGACAGTAAAGCAATGCTTTCAAATTTTGGAAGAAAAATTATTTCCAAACTAAAATTCTATATTCAACCTAACTATTAATCAGGTGAAAGGGAGGGTTAAAGACATTTAAAATAGGCAAGATCTCAAATAATCCCTGATGCCTATATCAGCTGAGAATTCTCATCTTCCACTCCCTTCAACACAAACACACACACACACGTGCTATGACCTTTTCTTTAGAGTTGGAGGTTGATCAACTTAAAAAATAAAGGCAGCCCATTCTCTCTGGTTAATTTCTACAGAATACTCAAAACCCGGTTCACTACTAAAGCCTTGCTAAATACCCTGACTGTTGTGAGCCCTGTTCCTCAGGACAAGTGGTTTATTGGTTAGCTGAATCTTCAAAATGTATTTTAGTCAAAAGAAAAAGCCCTGATTTTAGAGTCTATCTACTGTCATGATGTAAATATTCCCATTATGGCTAATTTCAAGCTGCCAAGATAACATTAATTTCCTGAAAATGTAACATTAGTCAGTACAAACCTGGTCCAGCACACCACTGTGTGATACAGCAGCTCTTACTCATGACTTTACCCATAACTTCCTCAGAAGGGATTCTTACAAACTTTCAGGGATAGGGTGTACCCTAAGACTCTTCCTCTCAGAGCCTTTATTCAATAATGACAATGTTGCCCTTTCATATTACAATGAAATGGATGCTTGCTACTCAATTTTTCAAAATTAAACAAATACATTATACATAGGCGGTTCATACAGAAAGAACAAATAATGAAGAAATGATTAAAACAAAAGGCAAGATAGTGATAAATCAATCAGAATAAGACAAATAACCCATCAGAAAAATGAATAAAGAATATCAACAGACAATTCATAGAAAAATGCAAATAGTAAACATATGAAAAATTTTCAATCACACTATTTTGGGAAAAATAAATTAAACAATAATAAAACGCCCATTTCAACCCATCTTGTTAGCAAAGATTAAAGAAAGGCAGATGATACCCAGAGTTAGTAAAGGTGCACAGAAATGGAGTCTCTCCAACGCTATTGGTGAGAGTAATTGAGTGCATTATTTTTAGAAGACAATCTAGTTGTAGTTCTAACAAAATATTAAATACATTTTAAAAACCTGCAATTCCTCTTCTAGAGTGCTAGTCTTCAGGTATACTTGCATAAATGTTCAAAGTACAGTTCTAAGAATGAAATTAAACTCCCATCAGTTGGGGATTAATTAAATATATTACAAAATATATGTACAATGGAATACATGCATCTGCTGAAAAAAGAAGATACACTGACATGAAAAGATGCTTCTGATTTGTTACATTAAAAAGTAACATGTAGATCAATAATTATGGTATGATTTTATTAGTGAGAAATGTATCTGTGTATGTACATGTTTTTATACATAAAGAATAAAAGCATATATATTATATGTGTGTGTGTATAAGTCCTTGCTTTCTGAAAGTTCAAATTAAACCACTTTCCTTTTACAAAAGACTTACATTACTACCTGTTTTCACTAACCAAAAGAAATACAAAGAGGATTTTCGCAGAAAAAGCCATGACCTTATTAACTTAGGTCTTCGCGTTAGGCCATTTGGGCTTAGGAAAGGTTTCAAAGGAACACTCTACTTTCAGATAGCATCAGAAATCTGTATATGTAAAAGTATAGAAAACATTTTGAAGAAAGCTCACTGCATTGTTTGTTACGGTTACCTTTTGTGGCGGAATATGACTGGGGAACAGCTGAAGGAAGACTAGCAATGATAAGATTTATCTTCTGTGTTGTTTGAATGTTTATAAGTATGTATATAAAGATTTACTATATATTTCTAATATAAAAAATGTTAATGTTTGCATAGTTGGTAAGGACATTTAAAAATATATGTATTTCATAACATTTAATTTAGTATAGTTTTGATTGGGACCTCTTTTAAGAGTGATTCTGATTACTTTTGTCAAAGCCACTTATGAATAATATGGGATCACAAGCACAAACACAAAATGATATAGCTCTGATTGCACTCCCATCTCCTCTGCAGAAGTTATAAATAATACTTCTTAAGTTTTTCCCAAATATTTCTGACACTAAGCCCCCAGAGGTTTTCTCACATATGCTCTGTGAATGACTCTGCTTTGCTGCTATGTGATGCCTGCCATTTTCCTCCAGTGATGATGTCTCCCCTTTCTGTCATCACCAACAATGCCCATAAAGGCCACATGTGCTGATGTCTGAGCTGAAGTCACCAGTGCTGGCTGTCAAAGACACCAAAGGTACCTTTGCCAACAGAGCTATTGCCTTCAATAATACCACTGCCAATGTTGCTGCCATCATCACCATCATCTCAGTACCTTTCTGTCCCTTGCCCTATGTCCAATTTACCTATAAGTCCTATGGATTCAACCTCCAAAACATATCAGTCTACTGTTATCATCCAGGATCAGGTCACCACCATATCTATTGTATATACCATACGAATTAGTCTCCCTGATTTTCCATTCTTACACCAATTCAATCCATTTTCCACAATAGTAGTAAGAACGATCCTTTAAAATATAAATTATGTTTTATAATTTCCATGTTTAAAAACATTTAGTTACTTAGATTATACTTATATTAAAATTCAAACTCTTTATAATGACTTACTAGATTATACATGATCTGGCTCCTGACTACCCCTAGAACTTCATCTTGTGCCACTCTCTCCTCAATGAACCTGATCCAGCCACATGGGCCTCCATTATTTTCCTCAAACATGCCAAGTTTTTCTTTGGGTCATTATGTTTGTTGCTCTTCTCACCTAGAATGTTCTTCTTGCATTTAATATGGGTACCTCCTTCTTGTCATTCATACCTTACCTTAAATGTTCCTTCTACAGAGAGCAAACTTCTCTGGCCTACCACTTCAAATAGGCACCCACTCTTTCTCTATCTTATTGTTTTATTTAGCATTCTGCACAACACTTCTCACTATCGACATCATTTAGTTTGTCCATCTTCACCAACAAAACCACTAGAATCCATGATCCAAAAGAAAAAAGACCTTGTCAATCCTGTTTTCCACTATTTTCTTAGCACCTATACTAGTGCCTGACACACAGTACAGGCTCTCAATAAAATTTTGCTGAATGAAGAGATCACCATCACTGGTATGGCCAATGTTGTTGACAGTGTCAAAGCTGTTGACTCTTTGTGCTCAACTCAGCCTTTTCAAATATATAGATTTAATTTCCTTAGTCAACTCAGTAGCTATCTTATTACATTTTAGAGGACACCCATTATTTTAGCTTTTACTCTCTTATAACTCCTTAAGCCTAGGTATCATGTATGGCAATTCAGGTATGGTCTCAGGTGTGACTCCCCTAGGGGCTGAACCCAGGGGCAATTTGACTGATAGACACATACTGCATCTAGAACACCTTGTCTCCTGTCACATAGGCCAGTATCCTTGACTCAACCCTATATATCCTGGGTCCTCATCCTCTACAGCCACAATTCTAAACTTAACTGCACAAAGAATTACCTGAAGAAATTTAATAAATATGGATGCCTGGCCAGGTCCCACCCTCAAAGGTTCTGATTAATTGGTCTGGCATGTATTTTGGGCAGCAAGATTTTTTTAAAAAATCTCAGTCGATTCTGATGTGTAGCTAAGGTAGATAATCACTGTATTAGAATAAAATAAGTTCATTTCAAGTCCTCTTGGCTCTTTCCTGAATACAATGAATAACAACTTTAGGCTTAAGCTAGGACCTTGCCACATAAGTGTGCTGCCACACCAATAATGAAGTATTAATCCTGACAAAACCAGGGTTCTGAAGATACATTTCCTGATCATATGAACTGAGTTGAGGCACTTTTAAGAAATGTAGTACATGTTTCTTGTCGCTAGAGGGCTGTCAGGTCAGGTAAATAACAGGAAGAAACAAAATTTCAAACTTCACAATCTACTCCCATAGTTTCTATCAGTTCAATGAGTATAATCTAAACTTTCTATCATGTGCTCTGGTTACTCTTTAGATGTCCAGTTCTGTAGATTCGAAATAATCCTAGCAATCTCTTCTCGAGTGTCCATCACCTCACGTGTAGCCAAACACTAAAATCAAACACATGCCTCCCAAAACTGACTTCCCTTTCTGACTTCCGTTTCTATCAGTAATATTTTTATCCTCCCATTCACCCAGTCTTGTGTCTCATTTCCCCATGTGTCCGCTCTCCCTCCATGTCCCAAGCTCATTTTACCTCCTAGGTATTTCTCACATTATTTCCCCTCTTTATTCTCATTGCCATGGCCTTAGTCCAGACGAAGGACTTCTCAACTGGATTTCTGTAACAATCTCCTAAGGGATGTCTCTGACTCAATTTGGAGTCCCCTACTCCTTCCTTAACACTGCCACCAGAATGAACTTTTAAAACCAAAAAGCTGATCATCATTGATCATGGCAGTCCCCTGCTTAAAACCCTCCAGTGGCTCCATACATAATAAAGTACAAATATTTCTTTAGGGCCTTTAAGATCTGGCTCTTGCCTACTTCTCTAAACACCTTTCTCACAGCCCCTTCTCTTGCATGCTAAGATCTAATGTCTCCAAACCTGCAGTTCTATCTATGCCTTTGCAAGTGCTATTTCCTCTGCCTATAATGCCCTTCCTCCTCTTTTTAACCGGGTGAGCTACTCATCCCTCAAAATTCAACTTTGGAGTTTCCTCCCTTTTCTAGGCCAAAGTAGTCACTCAGGTGTCGCCTGGGCATCAGGCTTTTTCAAAGCTCTCCAGGTGGTTCTGATATGTAGTCATGGCTGAGAACTACGGCTACCATATATTTCTAACACTACACTGTATTTAAACTAGTTTTTAGCATATCTGTCCTCCTTTCTAGACTCTAAGATCTTTGAGGACATAAACTGTCTTATATAATTTTGCAATCCTAGTACCTGTGGAGAATAAATGAATGAAGGAGTGAATAAACCCTACCGGTAATATAAAAATACAAGTTTCCATTAATATTTTTGTCACATCATAGCCATATATAAAAACATGATATAGCATTACCTTATATGAATATAAGAATTGTATTGCTGATTTAGATTAAATATTATCACCAATAGTGTAAAAGAACATCATTGTCCTCACCTACAACTACCCTAACTTGCTTAAAGATATACTTCCTGTAATAATTTATTATAAACCATTACGGGTGAATTATAAATCTCTTCAGAAGCTATTTATAATTTAAGCTATTTCTATTTTGTGGGAATAAATTTCCTATTGGCATGCAGCAACATTCCAGGGCCTGATAGTAGACACAGAGTTCCATGAAGCACCTAAATTTTTCTTTATTAGATAGAACTCAATCCTGGGATCAAGGACAATTTATCCCCAGAGCAGCTTCCCTAGATGCCTTCATTACACCATCACGTTCTTATCAACAGCTGCTTAGCTAAAAAGTTCTGAGGACAGCCTCAGTCAGCCCAGCCCAAAAACTTGAAGATATTCCTGAGATTAGAAGACAGATAATTGAGAGACCATGGAGATGACATATGTTGTTGTCATTCCACAACAAAGTAGACACTTGTTGGCCTGAAAACTTGGGCCTTTATCCTAGGTAGGAGTGCTAAACCACAATTTGGAGGTCTCTGGCCATGGAGAAATATGAAGGCCTAACCTGATTGGGGTCTGGGACATGCATTCACCTAACCTGCATCCTGCTTTGTCAGGGGTGTCTTGTTAAAGGCCCCTCTCAATTCCTTTTACCTTATTAACCTAGATGTATATAGGGGACCATTTACTCTTTCCAAAAGAACAGGGACCTGAATATTTGATAAAGCTATTGACTAACAGTGAGAAAGTGCCTTGGTACAAGTGTAGCCAGATCACTGAAGCCAAGGTTCAAAAATAGTTGGAATACATATCAACTCTTATGTAGGATCATAGTCTAAAGCTACAGACAGCTGGGAGGTTAGCTGTTGCTTCAGCCCTAGTCTAAGGAGGACTGTTTGGAGATAAAACAGTCCTCATTGACAACTAAAACTAAAAGGGAGAAGTTCTTCATAACAGTCTACCTATTTTCAGGACTAATAGGGTAAGCATCTTTTTTTTTTAACTTAAAGCTCTATGGGGATTTGTAGATGGAATGGAATGGACCTGGACACCCTTTAACTAGGCTTCTGGTTTTTTTCTCTACTGACCAGCTAGCTCCCTTGGTCTATTCCAGACACAAGTAAACTTAAAGCATTAAGAGGACATATGGTGAGAGTATGTTTAGTTTTTTGAGAACCCCCCAAACTGTATGTACTGTTTTGCATTCTCACCAGCAGCGAATGAGGGTTCCTATTTATTGTTCCACATCCTTGCCAGCATTTGACATTGTCAGTGTTTTGGACTTTGGCCATTCTAATAAGTGTTCCTCATTGTTTACATCGAGCATTTTTTAAAGGTTAATAATTCATTATATTATGAATAAGTTCTGGGGATCGAGTATACAGCATGGTGACTATAGTTAATAATACTGTATTGCATACTTGAAATTTGCTAAAAGAATAGATCTTAAATGTTCTCATCACACACACACAAAGGTAACTGTGAGATGACAGATGTGTTAATTGGATTGATTGTGGTAATCATTCATAATTTATATGTATATCAAACCATGTACACCTTAAACATATAAATTTTTATGTCAATTATACTTTAATAAAGCTGAAAATAATTTTTTTAAAGCACTGAGAGGAAAATTTAGGGAACAGCTATTTACATTTGTAGTAATGGCAAAGTATTGTTCAATCTTGCACAGGCTGAACTATTAACTAGGTCCTTGCAGTATTCACTATTAACAGTGCCTATACTATAGAGGAGCAACAGTAGACCCTAACCTCGAAGTCTAGTTTTTCTTATTAATTTCCCCTACTTCCACCTTCCAGTCCCAGATTACAATATAAGCTTTAACTTCCTTTTTGTTCTTTCAAGGGCACAGTTCTTTGTTATCTGACCTTCAACAGACATGGTTTTTGGCTTTGGATTGAAACAGCACTAACTTCCTGACCACCTCTCATCACCCATTTGGCTAGCGTCCCTCTGACTGCTCCCAGGATGTCCTGTTTCTCTCTATCACCTCCTCCTTGCTTGTGAAAGAGGCCCTGCTTCCTTACTGCTCCTGGTCCCTGCCTCCAGGATTGTAGCATACTGAATGGTCTTCAGTTTCTTTCTATTGCCTCTTTCTAGACTCTTTCCCTGGCTGCTGTACTTTTCAGCTTCTATCATATATAGCTGGTCCTTAAATAATGTCCTTTCATTCAAAATTGTTTTGTTATAATGTTGATGAGATGCCTTAAGAACTTAACTCTTATTTATATTAATTAGCCTGTAGTAAAACTGGTTTTGTTATAAGTTGTTTTGCTTAAAGTCTCAGAATCTATCGATGACGTTAAGTGAGGTCTTACTGTACCCAGCTCTCTTAAGCTTCTTCTTTCTATCCCTGACTCTGGTCAATCCACATGTTTTCTGTGTCTTCTTTTTTTTTGGAAAAACATTTTTGAATTTTAGATTTATTTTTTACAAATTTACCCCTATATATTACCCACCAACCATGTAGAGCTGCATTTCTTTACCTCCTTCTAGTTTAATCTCTCCCCCTACTCAGGCTTGAACATTACACATCTTCAAAACATACCCCCACACTAATTGCTATCAAGTATTTACAAATACTTAAGATCCTTATATTTATATTTTAACGCTCCCACTTTTAGACCTCCCTTCTTCAATTTCACGGTCACTTTGAGGAAAGAAGACGTTTTCTTATAGGCATCTCTGAGTATTTATGGCTGGAATCCTCAGTCTCATGGCCAAATGGCTAACCTGACAGTATGAAAATATAATATGAAGCTCCCTCAAGTAAGTCTTGTTTGAAGTGTTATCTAAGGATCACTTATATCACAGTAACTTGGGGGAGGCATCTTAAAATGTTGATTTCAGGGTCCTCCCAGGGATCAGAATTCAATAGGTCTAGGGTGAAACCCCAGAATTTATATTTTAACAGGCTCCTTAGGTGAGTACATAGTTTTAAAAGCCATTGCAGTAAGACATGTTGCTTACATAGCTTTGTTTAGTTTAGGTGTCAGAATCTTGACTGTGGTCAACGAGTAATGCACCCATAATGGTATGTAGAATTCTTTAACTTGGGACTTTATGAAGAAAGCAAAAAATATCTGTTGAGAATAATTGAACTTAAACTCTAATAACAAAAATTCTCACTCTCTCCCCCCCCCACACACACACATACACACACACACACACAAAGTGCTTATTCACTTACCACATAGATTTAGATAAAATAAATTATAGCAATCTCCAGTGGGTTTTAATATCAATCTTCATATCCTCCTTTCTAAGGAACTGGTCCCGTGCACATTTTTCTTCTAGGTTCTGGGGATCATTGTCTGATTCCAAAGTTATTACCTTATGCTGACTGATTTTGGAGATTCAGATCTTCAGAGTGTTTATTAGGAATCCCATGCACTTGTTCTAAGTATCAAGAATTGATTTCTATGTTAAGCTTTATTTCCTTCCAATATGTTATGCAAACAGCTAACTACCTACTGCACAGTTAATTGGAATTGGTGACACCTTCAGTAAACATCTAAACTGATGGTTCCAAAAGGGGGGCCTGTAGGGAGTTAAGTAGACCTATGAAAATTAACTGCAGAGCTTTTTCAAGTGATGTGTGCCCAGGATACCTGAGATTTTGGCAAGACCCAATTTTGTGGATGGGATAGGCAATTCAGGTTGAAAATTACTGGTCTCACCAACATTCTGCATCCGTGTTGTCTGGAATAGTTGGATTCTCTTATGTTTTTTTCAAATCAGCATTCTTCAAGGTAAGGCAACAAGAGGTGCACTTTAAATACATTTAGCTGGGAAAAGCCACTCATGGTTTTGAGTCTAAGCTCAAAACAAATCCTCCTGTTTCTCTCACTACACAGGTCCACAACACAACTCTTCCTTTCTAACATCTTCCACTAACACCCCAATCCTGACTACTGGGGCAGCATCAGCTCAAGGTATTACTAGTTAATCACATCTTGCCTTCTAACCTTTGATCTATAGAATGACTTTTGGATTTACAATGGACATCCTCAGGTTTGATAATGTCCAGAGTCTTTCCTGAGGTTGGTATGAGATATGGCTTGAATCTCCAGTTTACTACATATGACCAGGGGAAATGGGTTTCTGTTACTAGCCTCACTGACTTTCATCATTCACTCAAAACGATGGATGTTGAATAGCTGTCCACTAACTAATATATACCCAAAGGAGGAAGACTTAAATAAAATCAATGACCTTTTTTTTAGACAAAGGTTATGGCTCCTCAGCAATAAAGCAGTTCAGTTTCAAACAAATTAAATTTCCATACTTCTAGGTAAAGTACATATCCTTATATTCTTTTGCAAAGAATGGATTCTCACCTTCCACCCAAGTACTTGATCCACTTTCTTCAAATCTCTAATCTAGAAAGTGTCCTCTTCAGGACCTGCTGCTAAGTAGAAGTAGTTATTTCATACTACCTGATTCGGCATCTCAGACATCCTTATTTTTCCAAAAATACTATAAATCTTATAATAATATATCCACTGCGACAACTATGTAATGGCCTAATCAATATAAACCCAAAGCCAGAACTTCTGTACAGTAAGTTTTACTTTTTGCCTGAAATACTGCTTACATGGCAGTTCCATCAGAACTTAATCTGCCTGTCTGAATTCTTACCTTTCTGTGGAATAAAATTGAATTGGAGTGATATGGCAAGAGAGATGGCTGAAGAAATATTTCTGGTATAGCATAAATGATAGAAAGGTAGATAGACAGATATGATAGATAGAATATATCCTTTAAAATGCAGGGCTTATGGTTGAGATGATGGGAAAATGTCAGCACTAATCCAGAAAAAAAAGGAAGTTATGAAGCTGGCATTTACCTTGGGATAGCTACTGGTTCATAGTAACCCTTGAGAGTAGTTTTAATGGGCCAGTTAAGTACAAAGGACAAAAGAGACAAATCTTGGGGTCCAGTCAAGCTTAGAAATTAGATTAGGTGCACACCATTCCCTTCCTTCTCTGCTTAAAGTTAGATCCCCAAAGGGTGTTGCTCTTAATGAATGAAGGGGGGGGGACCACCACCCAGAGGCAGATGATAGAGATATGAGTTTGTTGGTTTGGGCTCTGGGTAGAATAGAAAAAAAGAGGTGGAGATCCCCTTTACACATCATAACCCTAAATCTGTACCCAGACAGGTCTGGGTCCAGAATTCATATTATCTGTATGGTCAAAACACCTCACATGAGCAATTTAGCTTAAAATAGTTTTGGACTGGCAATATTCCAAAATATGGGAGTAAGGGCAACTCTCCTCTGGAAGAATTCACTTTAAACCCAGATCTAAAAGTATCTCCAAAGAGAAAGTTCCAGCGAATGTGTACTCACAAATAAATATCACAATGCATGCAAGAGAAAATATGACGGACAGGTTAAGACAGGAGGATATAATGAAGACCAATGTGCGTCTAATGGGAGTTTTAGGGAAAAAAATAGAGAATAAGAGAGAGAGAAAATCTCATAGATAATGGCTGAGAATTTTCCAAACTTAATGAAATGAAAAATCCTCAGAGTCAGGCCACATTTAATTAGCATCCTCATTCTGTCTACTAAACAATGTTTTTAGCCTAATAAACACTATTGCCAATCCTTCGTTTGCCCACATGAGAATCCTGGGATGACCATAGTCAGGGTACCCAGTCATGTTATCCTCAAAAAGAGCAAAGAACAATGAGTACAGTAGCTTGAATAAGCCTCATTTTTTTTTCAGAATACTAGAACTGAAATTACGTATAGTCAACATAGACCTTTCTTTCATTCTTGTAGGCAAGCTTGGTTAATTCTAAATCCTAGCTTGGACATTCTTCAATCTTCAAAAGGAAAAAAAAACATAGGTATGCATTTTAGTGCAATATATTGGGAAAGGTATACATTTGGGACCAGATTCACCTAAATTTGAATCCGTCCCCACTACTGTGCTTCAGGTACCTACCTATAAAACAGTAGGGGAAAGTTTGAGAATTGAATGACTGAGGTAGCATATAAAATTCCAGCCAGATTATTACACAGAATAAATAAATATTCCCTTTTCATCTTATCTCTCTCTTCTTAGGTCAGGACTTTCCGACTTTTGCCCAAGATCAAGGACATTTCCATGATTAGTTTTTAAAGAAGTTGTTTACTCTTAACAAAATTGTCATTTGGGGCATAAAACTTTGTTAGAAAATTTGAAAGACTAAAATTATTTCTACTATTTCTCAACTTCAAGATGTATAAGAGCAAGCTGGATCTAAGAGTTGGATGTTAACCAACCAGAACAGCCAGCCAATGCAACTCAGGTGGACTGAAGTAGGCAAAAAGATCCAGCACAGCAAGCTAGATTTCAAGTCCATAGCTAAGCACTAGGGAACATAAGAAGACTATAGTCAAGACAAGCTGGAGAAGGCTGGTGTCCAGGAGCATAGACTTCAAAGATGAGGAACATAGGCAAAAGCCATAAATGAAAAGCTAGGGATTTAGTTATGCAGGGGCTGGGCCATAACTACTGGGGGACCCATTCCAAGATGATTTGGGTCACATGTGCCAGATTTTAGGTGCAGAGTACTGGAACTACAAGTCAGAGCTCAAATCAAGATTTTAGATAACAGGGATGAAAAGCCCAACCCAGAAGGAATAAGCCATACCTCTGTTAACCCACTACCTAGGACAATGCCTGGAACATAGTAAGCCCTTAATAAACATCTGCTGAATGAATGAATGAATGAATGAATGAATGAAAAATCAATCACAGCGAAACCAAATAACAATACTGGAAGGTCAGAGGTAAGATTAAGATAGAAACTAAACCCAAATTCTAAAGCAAGGAGATTTGCTTTATGGTAAAAGACCACAGAAGTCGGGACTCAGATAGTCCCTAACATCACATGGGTAGTAGTTGGATTTCTGAGTTTCTGGAGAATATTTTGCAAATGGGTTTGAATTTTGAGTGTAGTATATGTTTGAGTGTATGTAGTGCAAGATGCTTCTATCATATTTTAAATATATATAATTATTATTTCCGAATTCACTGTTTTTCCTCTTCCATTACAGTTACACCTCAGAGTTTACTCCAGTGTTATATTTATTCTCAAGTATACTCAAGGACTTCAGAAAGCAAACGGCACCTGTTAATGTACGTACACTTGTTTGACCATGACCTACCTAGATCCATAGTTCTTAACTGGCAGAGGGAGGATAGGAATATTTACCTCTGTAGTAGTTTTTATTGCTTCATAACAAATTAACCACAAAGTTAGTGGCTGTAAAAAATTCCAATTTCTTAGCTTGGCATTCTGTCGATCAGAAGTCTGAATATAATGTGGCTGGGCTCTGCTCAGAGTCTCACAAAGCTGAATTAAAGGTACTAGCCAGGCTGCATTCTCACATGGAGGTGGGGGAGTCCTTTTCCCAGATCATTCAGGTTGTCGGCAGAATTCATTTCTCTGTAGCTAGAGGACTAAGGTTCCTTCTTATCAGCAGGGGGCCATTCTCAGCTACGAGCGGCCACATTCCATACCCCATAGTAGATGTTTGCTTTCTTTGTGGGCAGCTAGAGTGTATTTCTCTGACTTTCTCTTCCCCGCCAGCCTGAGAAAACTTTGTTTTTAAAGAGTTCATGTGATTAGGTAAGATCCACCAGATAATCTCCCTATCTTAAAGTCAACTGAATTGGGACATTAATTACATCTGCAAAATCCCTGCACAGCAGCACCTAGATTAACCCTTGAATTGAATAATTAAGAGAAAGTGAGTACACTAGTAGCTAGGAAATCTTGGGGTCCATCCAAAAATTCTGCCTACCACAACCTCCAATGTTGAAATGTACCCCTTTAAAGAGCACCATGAAAATGGGATAGGGGAATCAACCAATTTCTTTAGTTTTTTGTTGTAATATTATTATTTCAGACACTTCACTCATTAACATGGATCATTTGCTACAAGCTAGTAAAACTACAGCAAACTCTAGGTAGATAAAAAAAATAAAAGTGTGACCTTGGGCTTAAAGGAAAACAGTTTTTCCACCCTGAAGCTGCCTTTTGGGATATTGGTTTTAAGGTGCTTATTGACAAAAGACACAGAAAGAACCTTTGGCCTCCCCCCTTTCCTTCCCATGAGGTTCAGATAGAAAAATTTGCTTCAGGAAGGGAATCTTAGGATGTTGCCTTAGCCTAATTTGAATTAAGTATGGTAAATAGGAGGGCTTCAATGAGGTGCCTGGTACCCACTGTGCCCCATTGTTTCTGAGCTGACCAGCAAGAATTTCCCTGCCATGTATGTCCTTTCTTCCTTAACTACCTGTAAATCGTCCATTCTCATTTCTGAAATCTAATATCCCTTCCCCCCTCCCTTTCTCCTTTGTCCTCAATGTCATATATACCCAATGTTGCCTCACCGTCTTTAGAATTTCCCATGCACATGTATTAAAATTTGATTTTCTCCTATTAATCTATCTAAATCAATTTGATTATTAGCCCAGCTAGAACTTAGAAGGTGGGAGGAAAAGTATTAATATTTTTTTAGCCCCTGCAGGCTCAAATCCTGACCACTAAATGCTAGCTGTGAAACTGGGCAATTAAACTAACTCTTCTAAACTGTTTCCCTATCTATAAAATGGATAATTGTAGTATATTCCTCATATAGTGTATGAATCAAGTGAAATAATTTATGCAAAGTCTTAATACAATGCCTAGCAATAATTTAATGTTAGAAATTATTTTATTATCATCGAATGACATGAGATGTGAAACTATCTCGGAAAATATAAAGAGCTATTCAAATATAATATCACTAGGTACACATAGAGAGCATACTATTCTACAGGTACCTTATACATAGATGGATGTATTTAGTATGCATGTATATTGTTGCATATTTATTTAATGTACTACCTTAATTGTGCACTTGAAATTCCAATTTATCTTTGTCTCTGAACACATTAAGTATAAACATATCAGTGAATATTCCCAAAATATGTAAATAGATTAAAGGTTTTCTATCGACTTAGTAGCAAACTTATAACCAATGGATGGAAATTATAGAAATGCAGATTTGGGCTAAATACAATGAAGAAATGTGTTAACATTTATAAAAACTTGGATTGAGAAATAGTAAGCTCCATGTCTCTGAGTGACCACTTAGGGAAGTTTGTAAAAGAAAATCATGTATCAGATATGAGGCTTGTACTAGTGACCTTTAAAGTCCCTTTCAGTTTTAAGAGTCCATGAAATTCTAGTTGTTAATGTTGAGTGTGTGCGTATATGTACACATGTGTATGTGTATTAGCCTGATGACTGATATTTCTATATAAATATTTGTCATTAGATTAAGTGTCAGCAATTAAAAAAATATATGTATAAATGCCATGGGATGAAAAGAAAGACCTCTTCTCCAGTTTTTGACCTGGAGTGATTTTTTGAAGCATGAATTTCATGTCTTAATTTATTTCTCCTTAGATCAGGCCATATACACTGTTTGCTGTTGTGAAAAACAAAATTATACTTAGTCCATATTATTAGAAGTGAACCTCTAATATTATACTTTGCTTCTAGAAGCTCCACATCAGTCCATCATTTCACAATTGCTTTGGAAAGCATCATCACCATTCTCTTTGTGTGTCAGGCCTACAGTGTAGAAAATATGACTTTACTGGTAGACTAATTACACCACAAAATTTGCTACACCATAAAATTTGCTTTGTGGGTATTTTTTCCAAGTTTAGCTTCTTGGTAGCACTTATTAAACTGTTCCAGAAGCTATACTGTGTTTCAGAAGCTAAGAAACTAAGCTAAGTTCCGGAAGCTAAGCAATAAGCCCAGGACTCACAGTCATGCACTATATTGGGAACGAATCTCAGGTCTTAATTGTATATAAGTCTACCTTGTATATGACTTATTAGATGTTTTCTTTTACTATTTCCCCCTTGTTTACAAAGTAATACATAGTCACTGTAGAAAATGCAAACATTACATAAAGGTACAAATAAGGCACAAATCTATTACTATTATTTTAATCAGCTACCAATCACCATCAATAATCTGTGAACATTCTTCCAGAATTCTCTATACTTATATATACATAAAGATATATAAATGATTTTACATAAATGGGATTATTCCACATGTGGTGTTTCATGACATCTGTTTCTGTTTACCATATCATGAGCTCTTGTTATGTCAATGAATATAGAAACTGAACCCTTAACAACTTATGATTAATGCATTGTTCCTTTCTGCTAGTAACCCTTTCTTGGAAAACACATTCATTACATACTGGTGGCCCTAGTGAGGAAGACAATCACAGTAATATCTCCCCACATGGTATGTGGCTGGGATTCAGCTGACCCAGGCCTAACAAATGAGAGCTCTCTATACTCTTAGCTAGAGGAATTTCCTAAGATCAATCAACAGATTCAATATGTGAACACTGAGAAAGCCCTACGTTCTTTGGGACTGAGATTTATTGAGATAATATAAACTGAAGTTGCTTGCTGCTATATTCGCTGGTTACAAGAAGGAAGCTGTCTGCGATAGGAAAATTGAAGCCAAAGTACAAAAATAAGCAGAGATAAGCAAAGATGAGAGATGGACAAAATAGAGTATTAATATATCTTGGACCTTGGATTCGGCCATGGCTGAAGCTACTTCATCTGGGCTGCAGTCAGTGCTGCTATAAGGTGACATATGCTTTCTTAAAAATCACTGCACCATGCAAAGTTGTTCAATAAAATCCACTGGGTTTATGGGGAAAATGAGAATAAGAGTACAACATTCAAAAACTTTGTCAGTGACACATACACAAAAAGATATAAATCTAATGAAAATGGTAGCAGAGTTTTATACCTGTTAAATGATTAAAAAACACATAAATACGACAATAAATATAATGCTTTATTTTGAAAAAGACCTGAAGTTTGCTTGTGGAAATGGGTATCGGAGGAGTTGCTCCTTATGAGTTATTGTGAAGTAATGGAAGGAAGTTTATCTGAAATGAGAGGGAAAGTCGTAACACTAAACGTGGATGGGTGTGATTCAAAAACATAAAATGAACCAAGGTAGCTAGTAGATGTTTGAGGTGTGTGTGTGTGTGTATGTATTTTGTGTATTCCTAAGTGACTTAATTCAGCTAGGTGTGGTTTTCTGCTTTCACCTAGTGTTTCTGGCTGATAAAATCACACATAAGCAAATGTAAAATTCACCTTATGCTTAAATTTTTCTCTACTATATTTATTATGCAAGTAAATAAATTCTCTTTCTTTTGTTTAAGATAATTCTAGTTAGCTTTCTTCCAGAGTACTGAACAGCAATACACAGCTATTTAATATTCCATTACACAAGCACAGTGTGTGACCCACTCTAGTAACACATTTTAAATCCCAGGCTGGTTTTTCTGTGTCTCTTAACACATTTCTAGACTATCTTGCTCTTTCAGTTCTTATGTGCTTAGAAATTGAAATTTCATTTTAATATTAATATAAATAAATCATCACTAAGAAGGTGGAATGGGTTTGAAAAAGATATAGATTCCAAAGCCAAACAATTTTTTGACTACTTACTATTATAATCTGTAACACAACTGAACTTTTGAAGAGATGATTGAAAGTTGGTGATCACAGAATTTTATCTTGGCCCTGACAAATTTTGGTCAGTTTCAAAATAATTTTTTCATGGATTTTGGTACTTCAAAATCCATAAAAGCTCTCACAGAGATTTCAGCACTAAATCTTATCATGTCGATGTTGTATTTTAAATCACTAAACACTGTACATAAAAAGCCTACATGCATTACAGTGTTGTCAATGATGTTCTGAGTGATTACCCTTAGATGGGAGCAAAATCGGCCCCAAGGATACTTCAGTCTGTATCCTTCCCAAGAGGAAAGAGCAAACATCCCACAGACAAGTTGTTCCATACACTAGCTGTAACCTCTAATATTTGGAACTGCTAAGTAGAGTTTATGCTATGCAGATAGGGAAGCATAAAAAATTTCCTTAAACTCACCTTACTCTTAGACCTGTGTAGTTTCTAAAGCCATTGTGAATGACCCAAGTTGGAAAAAATGTTTAATCCTCATTTTTAACTATAAGTATGATTTTGGTGCTATGCAATTCTGTTGTAAAACTGATTCAAACAATCATTTAAGTGCACTTTCAGTTCTGAGGTATTCTAAAAAATAGTGTCCTGTGGACCAAGGGTTGGCAATTTTTTCTGTAAAGGGCCTGAGAGTAAATATTTTAGGTTTTGTGGGGCATATATAAACAAATAGGCCTGGCTGTGTTTCGATAAATCTTTCTTTACAAAAAAGATGGCAGGATGAATTTGTCCAGTGTACCATAATTTGCCAATTACTAATTTGGACCAATAGTTTTCTTCTCCTCCTCTCCTTCTCCTTCTCCTCCTTCTCCTTCTCCTCCTCCTTCTCCTTCCTCCTCCTCCTCCTCCTCCTCCTCCTCCTTCTCCTTCTCCTCCTTCTCCTCCTCCTTCTTCCTCCTCCTCCTCCTCCTCCTTCTTCTCCTTCTCCTTCTTCTCCTTCTCCTTCTCCTTCTCATCTCCTTCTCCTTCTTCTTTTCTTCTTCTTCTTCCACAAAACCTTGGGAGCAGTCTCTGGAGACTTAGAGAAGCCCAAGCAGAGAACTTTTTATTTTTATGATATTTGGACTTTTGCATGAAACAGTTTTGATCAAAGGTTTTCCTTTCTAACAAGGAGAAAAGCTTCAAAAACACTGCCTTGGACTAAACCTAAAATCTGCTGCTTTAAAACTCAAAAACAGATGTTGCAAGCTAAACAAACACATCTTTTCACATCTTAAAAAAGGATGACAGTTATATAATGTTATTAACCAATGTCAGCCCAATAAATTTAATTTTTTAAAAAGGATAATAGTCGGTATCCATGAGTTTTGACATTTCCAGAAATTCACTTTCTCATACAATTGATAAAAGCATTTGAATAGATAGCTTTAATAGCATTAAAAATGTCATCAGCTTATCATTCCTATTATATTTTGACTTTTTCTAAATATGTTTAAGGTACCTTAAAAGGTCCAAGAGTGGTTATGGTATGGTATAGTGAAAAAGGTATCAAATTAAGACTCCATATTTGTCTCCATTGCTAGGTTATGAGCTCCTAGAAGACAGTAACTAAGCTGTCTTCTTCATCTTTGAATTTTCCTCAGCACTTAAAACAGTACATGACATCAAACTTTAAACTTTAAGACAAACATAAATTCACTATTAGATAACTAGGAGAATAAATTCAGGTAGTTTATTTACTTACATCTTTCCATAATGCATAAAAAAATTATATCTTTCCTAGTGAGCAACAAAATAAAAAGTTAGTGCTTTGAGATACATTTTTATACCTAGGAAATTAGCAAGTTTAAAACATAAAACTAACAATTAGTGAATTGTGACAAAGGTCATATCCTCACAAGGATCCACAAATCCCTTCCTTGTCTGCAACTCTGAAATCCAAAAACCTCTGGAAAGCAAAATATTTTGTTTTGTAATTTTGGTAATGTTGTAGCCACCAGCCCCCTAAAGACACACGGACCACCAGAACTCAGTGAGTTATAGGAACACACTCTTTATTCAGCCAGCTGGGTCTGCCAGGGGTACGCAGACCCCAAATTAAGCAGCCTCGAAATGTAGAGGTACAGGGTTTTTAAGCCCCAAATCCCATTCTTCATTCTGTCTAAACACAAAGGGCTGTCTTACTTTTATTCACTACCTGTCAACTCACAGGTCAGGTGCGTAAACAGGGTTACAGAAGCAGAAAGCTTGTTTAGAATGTCATGTTTTTGTGGGTGACAGCCTGTGTTCCCATGGACATTCCCAAGCAGTAATTTTCCAGCCAGCACATTCCGCACTGGCCTTAGAAGAAAATCAAATCTTCGATTTTTTATGCAGAATTCACTCATAGCCTCTATTCTGTAATATTAAAAGTCTAATAGAATTAAGTCTTTCTTATATATGCAAACAAGAAATTGAGAAAACATGGGCCAAAAGTTAACAAGAGGAGGAGGAAGATTAAAGGTTAGCTATAGTAGATAGAAGGGTTGTTAGCCATGGTGACCAATTGAACATCCTATGAAACCAGTTATTTGATTCTAGTCTCTGTTTTTCTCTGGTATCTAAATTTTTCTGTACAAGTAGTAAGGTTTTTTAATTACTCTAGAGTTATTAGCATAGAAGCAACAGGTTTCACCCAGAGCCATACATAATCCATCTTGTTCTAAAAATAAATTTAACCCTCTTTTATTCTGAAGGACTACTTCTGCTAGGGAATCAACTTGAAGTTCTAGTACGCTGAACTCAGTTAAGTTTAGGGGAGTTCTTACCCTGACATAATAAGGGAGTTTTGGGTTTAGACACAACCAGCAATCTTGTCCTATGTCAGGGGTGGTCTTATTTAAAACCTTGTGTATTGTCATTAGCAAACTTATTAATGTTCTTTCTGGTTCTGGTTGTGGCTGGTCGAATGCCTGGGCTAAAGAGGAAAACAGGAAGAAACAGAGGGTTATACTTATGTATGCTTGAGTCTTAGTCTTAAGGGCCCGTCTTCCTGAGCTGTCCACTCTCGTGCTGCCTTCACGTGGGAGTGATGAATCCATGATGGGATGCCGTCTACATTAACTGCAGTGGGCGTCATCAGGTAGACAGTGAAGGGTCCTTTCTATTTGGGTTCAAGTACTTTGGAAGTGAACTTCTAGATTCACACAAAGTCCCCAGGCTGAAACTGATGAGGAAATCCATCCCCCGGGGCTAAGTGGACAGCGCGAACTCAGGACAAAATCTCTTTCTGTACACTTTGAAGGGCCTGTAAAGACTCAAGTAAGACAAGGTTATGCATTTTTGACTTTTTCTCATCTTCTATTCTAGGTACTAAAGGTGGGGGTTTTCCAAAGAAAATTTCAAATGGGGTGAATCCATTAATATACAGAGTACACCTGGCTTGAAGAAGAGCAAAGGGAAGAAGTTCTACCCAGGTCCCACCAGTTTCTAATCTTAACTTGATTAATGTCTCTTTTAGGGTTTGATTTATTCAGTCTACTTGGCCCGAACTTTGGGGCTGGTAGGCGTAGTGGAGTTTTCATTGCAAATTTAGGTAGCTAGTCAATTGCTGTGATACCTTTGCTACGAAAGCTAGCCTATTATCCGACCCTAAAGTTCCAGGGAGACCAAATCAAGGGAGGATTTCTTGTAGTAGTTTCTTAGTAACTACTAAGGCAGTCTCTTTCCTGGTAGGGAAGGCCTCTACCCATCCTGAAAATGTGTCTATAAAAACAAATAAATATTAAGGTGTCTATAAAAACACATAAATATTTGTAGCCCCCCACAGTTGGGGTTACCTCAGTGAAATCGACTTCCCAGTGGTCTCCCGAATAAGTTCCTCTTTCCCTATGCCTAGGTTTTTTTTATCTTCCTTTTCTTTAGATTAACTTCGGCACAAGCCGAGCATCATGAGGCAATCTCCTTTGTGGTTTTTCTTCCTTTTAACAAGTGAAAGTGAGGGTCTAAAGCTTGGAGCATCTTAGTCCGCCCTAGGTGTGTGGTCTGGCATAGCTGGTGGAGGACAGTCTTTTCAAGGGCCCGTGAGAGTCTGATTTTTCTTGCTGGAGTCATCCACCACTCCTGTTGGTTATATGATGGGGGCCCCACTGGCCTTGTGGCCGCTATTTTTGCCTCTGCATTGGCTCTTTGGTTCTCCATAGCCTCAGGACTATTCATTTTTTTTGGATGCCCTTTACAGTGAACAATAGCTAGAGCCTTAGGCATCCATATGGTTTCAAGCAAGGCTAAGATCTCCTCCTTGTTCTTAATGTCCTTCCCAGCTGAAGTCAGAAGCTCTCTTTCCATGTAGATGGCTCTGTGTACATGTGCAGTGGCAAAGGCGTATCGGCTGTCAGTGTATATTGTGACTGCCTTATCCTTTCCCCATCTTAGTGCCTCAGTGAGGGCGATGAGTTCTACCTTTTGAGCAGAAGTCCTATGGGGAAGAGCTTGTGACCAGATAGTGCCAGTGAGAATTACGACCCCTGCCCCAGCATACCTCCTTCCTTCCTGCATGAAGCTGCTCCCGACGTCCGTGAACAGAACTTCACTGGCTTCAGGCAGAGGGGAGTCTTTGAGGTCTGGCTGCAAGGAATACACAGCATCTGTGAAATCTGTGCAGTCATGAACGGGGGTCTCGGGATCCGAGTCTGGCAACAGATTGGCTGGGTTGATGACAGTAGCTTTGGCTTTTAGCCATACGTTTGGTGTCATCTGGTGCCTCCCTGTTGTTGGACACCTTCTGGGCTATCTCAACAAGTTGGGGCAGGTTCATCCTTGCAAAACCTAATTTTTCAGATATTAGGGGCTGCCTGAGTAGCAAAGGCTATATTAATTTCCTGCAGGTTCTCAGGGGCCTCAGGACCAATGGGGGTGTATACCTGGTAGGCCTCATTTAAGAAATGCTCCAGGGGATTCCTGAGGTCCCTCTCTGTATAACTTCAGTTACCTTAGAAAGGTAAGTTGGCTGACAAGCAGCCATCCTCATCCCCCCAATTAGAATCTGGTGGTACTGATCTAATGCCATTCTCCCCGCCTGAGAATTGTGTCTCCAGTCTGGACAGGTGGAGGTAAATTTCTCCTCAATCTGTTCCCCTGCTTCCTCAACTCTCCTTCCTCCCACAGAATGCATCCAAGTTCGTCTGAGGTCAAGGGGGTAATTAAAAGCTGTTGGCAATCATCCCAGGTGGGGCAGTGAGTCTGAAAGACACTTTCTAAGAGTCCTATTAATGCCTGGGGTTTCTCAGAGAAAGGCGGATTTTGTGCCTTCCAGTTGTATAGGTTACTAGTCGAGAAAGGCACGTAAACCATAAAGGGCCTGTCTGCGTGATGCCCCTCGGGTGGTGCTTCTTGCAAGGGGAAGATGGCCGGGGTGGTGATATTGGCTGGTGCCCCACCCGGAGTGGGAGCAGGAGGTCCAAAGAGATTACCTGCCCACGTCCGAGGAGGTGAGGCGGTGCTATTTGGCCTCTGTTGTCCTGAATTATAAGGTGGGGGAAGGTCACTGTCCTCTGGTGGAGATTGGAGGACTGAGGGACTGGGCTCTCTAGGAGATTCAGTTGCTGTATGTTTCAGGGTGCCCACAACTAAAACTTGCACCCCCAGAGAGAGGGCACACCGGCAGAGCCAAGGGGGAGGGTGCTGAACAAGGTTTAACCATTGACTGATGTAGGGAAACTGATCAGGATGCCCTTGGTGTCCTGTGACAATCTTCCAAACAGTCCTCACCAAACCCTTGTCAAAAGAGCCCTCCAGAGGCCAATTTAAATCAAAAGACAGCCACTCAACTTTACACAATGATTTTAGTCTGCCTGGAGAAAACTTTATGCCATAGTTAGCTTCCTCTACAAACCCTTCTTTGAAATATCGCAGGAGACACCCCAAGGGTTTCTTCTGTGAACTCGGGCCTCCCCTCATTGCTTGTGTGAAAAACACAAAACAGACACTCAGACGAGAACAATTACTGTGCTGTAGGTGGACCCAGAGAGAAGTTCGTCACCTACAACCTAGACAAGACCAAAGACAATAGACCGAACCCGATAACAGGGCACAGGAGGTGGCATCCTGTGGCCACGGTCTGGGACATATGACTGCATCCAGTCTCTCCACGCACCGCCCCCCCCCCCAATGACTGGTTAACAGAAACAGAAAGGTGCCTTTTTTCCAGACGTTAAAGCCTTGGTGATTCCAGTTGGGACCAGGAACAAAGATTGTGTCCTAAAGGTTGTATCTTTGATGATTGCATTGACCCCATCATGGCATTCAAGGGCCCTGGAACATCTCAGGTTGGCCACTCCTTTGAATCTGTAACAGGGACAGCAACCATTTCGGAAGCTGGTCCATTCTTAGATCTCAGGGCCACCAGAACTCAGTGAATTATAGGAACACACTCTTTATTCAGCCAGCTGGGTCTGCCAGGGGTACGCAGACCCCAAATTAAGCAGCCCCGAAATGTAGACGTACAGGGTTTTTAAGCCCCAAATCCCATTCTTCATTCTGTCTAAACACAAAGGGTTGTCTTTCTTCTATTCACTACCTGTCAACTCACAGGTCAGGTGCGTAAGGGGGTTTACAGAAGCAGAAAGCTTGTTTAGAATGTTATGTTCTTATGGGTGACAGCCTGTGTTCCCATGGACATTCCCAAGCAGTAATTTTCCAGCCAGCACAGTAAGTTATTTGACAGTCAAATTAATCTAACCTAAACTTATTTGGCAACAGTATCTGACCTAAACTGAATAAGGCTATTTACTGGTACTTATTTACCCCATATAAATAATTACATGGTTTGCTGCAAGAAATTTTACCGCATTTAATTATGCAATGCTTTCCCTAAACTTCCTGGGGGTGTTATAGATTTTTATAGTACATGGCATTTGGTTTTAAATAAGTCCTCCAGACAACACCATACCTTTTCCTGGTTGCTTTACAGGGAGGAATCTAGAGCCCTATTCCAGCCTTTCTGAGGCCACGCCCCTGGTTCAAATCTACTCTTTGGCTGCCATCCTGAACAATACTTGAGGCTCTGCGAACAGCTCAAGGAGCCTTACTGTCATGATGTCAGTGGGAAAAATAAATGTACTTCACGTTCACAGAGAAAGCCAATGTTATCACTTTGATGGTCAACGATCTATTGTTTAAAAAAGAACATCTTAGTCTTTTAAAAAGTGCCTATTTTCATTACCGGACATTGAGCAGTTGAGGATCAGAATTTTGTTACCAGCTCTTAGCCCTGCAAGGGTTTCTGCTCAGTATATATTACCATTTGACTGCCGCACATCTTGGCCAGTATATAAGAATTTCTCTCACATTAAGTGTGGGCAGCAACCGCTATTTGTAGAGAGAAAAATAACTGATGCCTATACAGGCTCAGGTTCAGTAATAAATCCATCATTACGCCATGGAACTGGCACACTCCCCACGTATCTCTCACGGACCCCACCCTGTGGCCTGCAGGACCAGATCTAGGGATCTCATTTCGAGATCTCGTAGTAGATAAGGCGCGTTATTTCTGTAACGCTAGAGCTGGTGGACCTGACTAGGTCCTAGGGTGGGCTATTTCAGGCTCGGATAAATTAAGACGATGCAAATGCAAAGCGTAATGCCAATGTTTCCCGTCGGAATATTCTCTTAAGAAGAAAAGCAAATTCAAAATAACCCCTCTGAAAATGCGTCTCTTTGGAACTGTACAGTTAGTGGGTCACATGCTTTGCTGGACCCCCACCTACGGCAGGCGCCCTCCCTCAGAGCCGAAGTACCACACAGCCCGCGCGCAAGCTCTAGACTCCTCCTTTCAGGAGGTGCATCCCCACCCTTCACAGCTACTTCCGGCCTTCACCGAACACCTCCTACGCGCTTGCGCCATTTTGATAGGCTCTTCGGGCAGAAGAAATCCGAGCCCTGCCTCTCTGGAACCGCCCCCACCTCCTCTTAGCCCCGCCCGCGCCTTACCGGCCCCCGCCCGAAATCTCGCGAGGATAGGTGCGCGTCCGTATTTTGTGGGCAACTAACTCTCGCAGCTGTTTTAATTGCCGCTGCAGGAGAAACTGGAGCTGCTGTCGTGGGCACGCCCGCCCTCCCCCACTGAGGAGAACCACCGCCTCTTCTCTGGCTCTCCATATACACCTATCGCCAGGAGCGGCGGCAGCAACAGTCCCTGGACCCAGCGCCGCCTCATTAGGCGACCGCTTTGCCGGTCATTCCCGCAGCCCGGCAGCTGACAGCGCCCCCCTGTCCTTAACAAGCTCTTCACTCCAGATCGTCTGCTCCCTCCTTGTTCTCGCGCGGGACCCACCACCCCACGGTCTCACAGGGGTGGAGGACGACAAGAAGGAGCCAGGCGGCATCGGCTCCCTCATCAGCGGGCAAGTCCTATAAATGGCGTCGGAAAGCGACACCGAGGAATTCTTTGATGCCCCCGAAGATGTGAACCTAGAGGGCCTCTACCCTGTAGTGTAAGTAGCTATGGCCCTGAAGCTGGGCGTCGCGGTGCCCCCAGCTTTCCCTGTGCCTTTCCTCTCTACCCCTCCCAGATCCCACTGTGTCCTCCACCGGCTGCTCCTCAGTCTCACTCGGGTACTTCGGAGTGAGTCGGGGGATGGGGGATTGCCCACCACAGGCAAACCCCTTCCTTTTCCTGGTGAACGGCCCCAGTGGCTCTCTCAGAGTCTCTTTCTCGTCCAGTTTTCTGCGAGGTGAGACAGCTGACGTTCCTGAGAGCCGGCGATTTGTATTTGTGGGGTTCAGAGCTTACCTTTGAAACATCCATTTTGGCCGTGGGGACCATAGATTAAAGGAGGAGCAGTAACAGGAGAACTTAAATTTCCTATGTTTTTTTTCTTTCTTTTGCTGCCAATTTACCTGTTCATTTTAGAGGTAGCTGTAACTCCTGATTTGCCGTCCTGTTTTCGTTGCACAGAAAGAAAAGGAGCGGGGGAAAGGATTGAGTGTTTACTCAGGGAAGTCCTCTGGCTGATGTACTCTAGACCAACAGTGTTTTTATTAAAATAGCATCTTACCGCGAGGCAAAGGAAATCGAAGACTTGATCTTTTACCATTAGGGAGAATGCGGTCTTAAAAGGGTAGCCGGACATAAGTGTACACAATCGACTACGGGAATACAAACAAGTGCTGAGTAATCTGGTGGTTGCAAAGAGAGCCATGGCTTTGTGCTCTTTATCTAATTCTCCGAGATGTTTTAGTGGTGATTAATATGGGAGATTCTGAGTAGGAAGTACAGTAGTTGGAATGTTTCGCTTGACTGGGACTTCTACTCACCTACTCCTCCACTTTTCAAAGTTGGAATAATGTTCATAGCGATTTCGCTGAGCTCATCGACGGACTTGTGTGGGACTGGAGGCAGTGAAACATATTTTCATGCTGTAAGAACTTGAGAATTGGTAAAAATTTGTATGTTAATGTATATGGTAATGTAAGGCACTAATATTGTTCCAAGAGTCAACTTACCCTTTGGAATAAATACCTCGTTTGATCCAAATAAAAATATCCGAACGTTCTAGAAGTCTTTCTAAAACAATATATAATATATGCCAAAAAAGTTAAAGCAACGAAATTTGAAAGAAATGTATCGCTGATGTGTGTGTTTCTACCAACCTTCATATCACTATAATGGGATTTGGGGATGACAATGGCTAGTCTTGAGATGGCACTTGAATCTTCTTTGAATTCAGTATCTGAAACAGGTTCATAGCTAGATGGTAGAGAATAGAGAATGCATTAGGTTTCCAAATACATTGGAGTCCCTTGAAATTAAATTTTGTTTTTGTGGCTTTCCCCTCAAAGTAGTGAACTGTCCGTTCGGTTAAACAAGAGACCTAATCCTTTAGTCCTTTTGTGTGTGTGTGTGGGGGGGTGGAAATAGCAATCGATGTATATGATTGTAATCAATTTAGAACTATGTGAATAGTACTCTTTTCCAGTGAATAAAACATTTAATTTTGAAGGGCAGTGTAAACTGTAAACTGCCTACTTCAGCACCTGACACAGGGGAAGAACTCAAATGTTCATTCCCTTCTCCTTCCTTTCTTGGAATTAGCAAATTTAACTTCACACAGTGCTTCCTTTGGAAGGAAGTATGCAGAACTTGGAGATATTTAAATTATCTAAACCTAATGAGTCGTTTCGATAGAATTGATAGTCACTTCTTCCCTCATGGGACAATATAGCTTCTCAAGCTCTTTGATCCATTGATAGGTGAAAGATAAAAAATGTCTTTTGGGACCCAGTGTTCTAATTTTAACTCTCACCTGCCCAAATGTCGAGCCTCTTGAGCCCCATGGACAAAACTACTGTGTTAGTCTGTATTGTCATGGCTCCATCCTGTAATAGTTGGGATTTGGAGGAAAATTAGACTCATCTGGAGAACTGCATCTGAAAGGAACTAGCAGTCCTGGGAGGAAAGCAAAAGGTTGGCATCATTAACATTTCCTCTATCCTTTGTGATGAGTTTTGTCATTTGCATAAGGTACTGTGAGGAGACTTGGCGGGGTTACTAACAGCCTAGAAATGCAATGAGAAATCTTGATTTGTGGAAACAGATGATGTCACTAGATATCTGGTCGTCAGAAATATCTTCTGTCCTTTGATATAAACTGGAGTAACACACTATACAAACTCTAAGAGGTTAACAGACTGAGTTTGGGCACTTTAAAAAATATTCCTTGCTATTGTGTGTTGTAGAGTACACAGACCATTCCACCAAATTGTAGTAAACTGAGTAGGCAGTTGAGAGAGTCATCTCATGTTTTATTATTGTTAATCAGAAGAATCCAAATACACAATCTGTAAATGTTAGATTCTTAAAATTGATTTCTTCTGTTACCTCTCCAATGGTGTCTTCGGCTTTATTATACTCTTTTAAAGCAAACTTAATACGTTAAAAATCAGCTCAGCTTTTTATAGAAAGACTTTCGATTCCAATGCAGCCTCCTTTTCACAGTGGCAGATCATCTCCACTTGGCCAACTTTGCAATATACTTCACATTTATAGTGCTTTATTTTGATCGATATTTTAGAGCAGGTTTCCTTATTATTATTTCCATTTTTACATACAAGAAACTTTAGGCTTGAAGAGGTTAATGGATTGGCCTAGGAGACAATACTTGTGACAGAGCTGGGATTTGAAACCAATTCTTCAGACACCTACTTCAGTATTTTTTTTTCTAATACGTTATAGCAGCCCCACACTGTGTGCAGGCACACATGGACGTGCTCATAGAGTATCCTTCAAGAGATTCTGGAGTAAAAAGCTTTAGGACCAATTGAACTGATGCATCTATTTAAAACCAGCAGCCCAAACTTTCAAATTCTCTTGCTTAGAAATTCCCACCTTCTCTTTCAGGAATGTGTATTGCCCAGAAAGGGAAAGTGACTTGTTCAAGGTGCCAGAGCAAATTAATAGCAGAGTTAGGACTAGAATCCAGATCAGTTTCACAGTCTAGCATTCTTTCTGTTACCATGCTGTCTTTTGATAAATCAGGAAAGAGAGGAGGAAGTATGGTATAGTAGAAAAAAGCCCTGGACTATGAGTCATTTCATTTCCTCATCTTTAAATTGAGATTACATTCTGAGAACTATTTCAGCTCTTAAAGTCTGTCATTGTATTGAGATTTAATAGTGTGCTTTTATTGATAAGCTTTTGTTCTTGGGAAATATTTCTTTTTTTTGAGTTTTTCGTTTAACAAACTCAATGGTATTTGGCACATGGTTCACAAACCATACATTTCAAATTAAATATTTACTGGGTAAACTATACATGAAATGAATGCTTCTGCTAATTTGTGTGGCTTATGCATACACATACTAGACGCTGGCACTGAGAACATGTTATAAAAATAAATGTGATGTTTTGAGCATTTTTTATTTAAAAAAAATTCGTGGCAACCAAAATATTTTTGAGAGTTGCAAGGAAGGATAGAAGGGTAACATTTTTAGAGTAGGGAGGGGAATAATTTACCCTAGCCCTTCCATTTAACTGAAAGAAACCTAGGCTCAGAGAGGGGAAGTGACACATTGCTGATTAGTGGCAGACTGAGAACAAGATCCACTGTCTCCTGATTGCTCATTTATACCATGCTGCCTTGGAAGGAGGGAAAGTATTGCTAGGTATCCCTGATTTAGGCTTCCGGCACTTACTCTGTTAGTGGGGCTCTTAAAATGGTCTGCTACCATCAACTGTGATTCTGTTTTTCAGTGGCTTGCCATCAGAGGACATTGACTGTTATAGGATCCTAACTTTTGCCCACTAATTTTCTCCAAGTCAGGATTCAAAATGGTTGCAGATATAAAAACATGGTTGTCTTTTATCTTATTTTTAATAATCTAGTTATATCAGCTGTGGTCTATCATTCTAGATTGGAGTAATGGTGAAACCTTCATTTTTTTGAAGTCATGAGAACTGAAATCAAACTGTCCCAAAGATTTAGTTGGTCCTTGGTTAGTCTGAAAAACAAAAAGTTGCATAACTGCCTTTGTTGAAAACTTAGCTTCTTACTTTACTTAGACATTAGAAACATTTCTCTCTGAATTGAAAATTGATACAAGATTCAATAAAAATATTTGTGTGATATGGGCTACTTGAGAAAATATTCCTTAAAAATGGCTGTTCATGGGTTGGCATTTAATCATAGATTATATTTAATCATTGATTATATTTGATTTTTCTTGGCTTTGTGGCTTGATAGGAATGTAAATGCTGTTTTATCATACCTGTGTAACATCATATTAAAGTTGGGGGAAAACTACTTATTAATTTGTAAATTCAAGTTCTAAATTTAGTGGCCTCCAAATGTCAATTGGTGATTTACTGGTGACAGTTGCAGTAGTATGGAGGTTTAGGGGTTCAATGAAAATGAGCAAGCTCCTATAAACTGAAAACCTTATTCTCTTCTTGTGATAACCTACTGCATAAAATGGGGTAGATAAAATTTCATTTTTAAAATGTTAAAAACCTAGATAGTTTTAAGACTTGGTCATTTAGTGGTGGTCCTATAGAACAGAAAATAATTTCTAATTGTTGGTATTTGAGACTTATTTTGTAACTCGTACATTATACAACAATCCATGTATTCCTTTTGCTTCACTGTCTTAACTTTGACAAAATCAGGTGAATGGGCCAGGAAAGCCTTTGATGAGGCTGTTCGTTTCCTCTAACTCTGCCTGCAATTTTGCTAATTACTTACTGGGGTAGTGCAGGTAGAGGAAGGGAGTGATGGTGAGGGCTTTGGTTGTTGAGGTGGAGGTGGGGAAGGTAGCTTTAGCAGCCCTTGTGGAGATCAGGTTGTAAGGCTGCTTCCTGGGATAAGACAAATCACACCATTTAGTATTACCTGAAAATCTAAGGTAATAAAAACTGTAGGTGCTTTATGATGCCCTCATGATATTTAACTTGAATTGATAATTCACCTACATTTCTGTTTTCTACCCAGAGCTAAGCTAATTTCTACAAATTTTCACAAGGTTTGTTCCCCTCTGGCTGTTGAATATTATTCTGCAAGCCAGCTAAACCTTTAATTGGGTGCTTTCCTTACTCTTCAAAGCAGAACCTTATTTCTTCCCTTATTTCAAACTGAGCAGTCTTTACGTTAGTCTGTCATCTCATGATTCAAAATTGAGGAAAAAGCACATAAGACATAATGTGGACCTCATACCTGATGGAAACCCCAATGTTTTTCCCCAGTCAGTATACAATGTTTCTTGGTTACTGTAGCAACCAGCCTGTCAGTTATTCTACCTCTTTTGCTTTCTAATATTAGGATTACTATATAATCAGGTTCTGCTAAAGCTCTTCAGATCTTAGTATTTTATTACCATCTGTAGCTGTCTGGCAGTTTACAGTTTGGCATTCGATCAGGGTCAATTGGTTTTAAGTCCACAAAAACTTTTTGTCTCCAAACATTTTAAACGTACAAAATTTAACAAGAACACATTTAGGCAACAATTTCCTTATCTAATTTTCTGAGTTACATCGGTAGTCATTGTCTTGAAGATTGAATGCATTGTATTACTGGCATTCAGTGGCCATCTCTTTGTTATATCAGCTAGAATCAATTTGAAGATCAAAAGTGAGCATTTAAGAAATATATTTGCAGATGTGATTTTAGACTTTGTGTCATCACAAACTAGCTGAAGTGACATAAAAGCACCTTGATTCATCAGCAACTACCAAATAAATCTGGCTTCTAACAAAAGTGATTTCTGTAGATTGTAGAAAGAATGGCCTTTTGATTAATTCATTCAAATTTGAAGAAACTGTTTAGAAATTTAATAGGAAAGGTTATCTTTCATTTGCAGCCTTTCAATAAATAGGAAAAGACTGAATAGTTGTACAGGTGTTTATTATAAATCTTTTTATTGAATTGACAATACATCTTTTTCTCTTTTTCTAATTAAAATTATTGGAGTGAAATTGGTTAATAAAATCAAATAAGTTTCAAGTGTACAATTCAACAATAGTCATATATATTGCATTGTTTGCTCGCCACTCAAAGTTAAATTTTCTTCCATCACCAAATGTTTGACCCCTTTTACTCCTATCTACCTCCTCCTCCTCCCTTTCCTCTGGTAACAACTAATCCACTGTCTGTGTCCATGAGTCTCACCTTTTTATCTCTTAAAAACTTAAGAATTCGTATAATTAAAATAGCTTTAAATTATAAATGTTTACCTGTCTTGCTAAAAATAAGGATATTGAAGAAATAGAACATATAAACTGTTAGTTTATATAGTAGTGTTCGTGTTAGAGTTTCTTTTTGGTGCTCATGCTCATTAATACTGTATGTTATAGGAATAACTTGTAAATATGCACAATTGATTTATTGGGTTAACTGAATTGGAGGGGGTTAATCTGTTAATGATTTAGCGGATATAGGTGTCTGTTTTTGTACATAGAGTTTTAGTCTTAAGATATTGTGTGTTCTTTTAAAAAGTTATCTTTTCTAAATCAGAAGATTGTGTAGTAAGCTGGTGAATTTGTGGAAATGATTAAATTAAATGTTTCTGGCTTGAATTTTTATTGAAATCATGATTTGAACGGTTTCATTTTAAAACTAATGTATCCTATTCAAATCTGGTTAAATTCTGATAGTGCCCCAAGGAGAACTTTGTTTTAATTGCACAAAAAGACTTAAAAGTAGAAAAAGTTTTACTTTTTCCACAGGGCCCTAATCCTTAAAATTTTTAAAAAGAAGAGAGGGGGAGAATGAAATTTTTTTAAAAAGTCAAGAGTGAAACATAAAATTTTGGAAATTTCTGATAGAAAACTTTAACAAAATTTTCCAGTAGGCAGCCTGTACGGAGCAAGCCATACCTGTGTAAAACCTACTTGACTAGTTGTAACAGACTCTTCTAGTACAAACTCACTGAAATATGGGCATTCTTCTGAACCACAGGTCAAGTTTTCTAGAGAACCAATAAATAGAATGTAGAGCTTTATTCAAACCCACTTTCTCAGAAGCGGGCATTCTGGTTATTAAGTAGGCTCAAGAGAAGAGGTAGAGTTCTTTCTGGCATTGCTCTTGAATTGGAAAGACTAGCCATAGTCCTTTTTTAAATTTGTTCCTTAAAGTCTTTATGTAAATTAGGAGACTGAGAGAATCATCTTTTTGTTTATTAGCAGTAGTATTAACGATATGTATATGTTTTTAAAAGCGCTATTTTAAAGTATGCTTATCTACCTATGTGAAATTGATATGACAGGTGGTTTGAACATTTTCCCCAGCTCTGTTTCCACCCTGTTCACCCCCAGCTTTCTCCTTCCTAGCTTACCCAATGTCATTAGTACAGAGATTTTCTAGCATAAACTTACTGTCCCTTATGACTGAGAAGAGACAGTGATGGATGAAACATGGAGAGGTCTTTGGGAAGGAATAAAGGAAAGATTCCTTAAATTGGATGTAGTGAATGCATTGGTAGGTGGAATTAGTGTCACAGGTGGGGGTAGGTTATTGGGTTAGTGGAGGATTAGGTGAGCAGAATGAATAGGTAGCTTGATAAAACTAGTACCTTTGCTGAGTGAAAGTGAGTGGGTTTGTCAGTATTTTATAATTGGTATTTTATTGTTATTGGAATGGCTTTAAAAATTAAAAAAAGACTGAGATCAGTCTTTTTCTCTTTAAATGAACTATTTTGTCCCAGGTCACATAGCTCTTGGCTATTGACTTTTAACCTTTGCCTTATTTCCCAGTATAGAGAGATGTCCAAAGTAGATGTATAAAAGTGAGGAAAAGTTTAAGTGGTAATAGGGATGGTGTGTAGGTAGGCATGCTCAATGATGTTCCACTTCTCTTCACAGTGTTTTCTATCTACTTTGGAACTTCCTGTTTCACTCAACTACCCCGCCCCCACACACACACACTCACACAGCAGTTCCTATGAGTGAAGAGGGAGGATATGGGAGGGGACTGATACAACAGTGGTTTGGATTTATATTTATGGGACCTTTGTAACTTGGGAACATCCTGTACTCAGTAAATATTAAACGTTAACAGTGAAGCCTTGGGAGGTATTGCCAGTTATCCTGCAGTCATATCAATTTTTTGTCCCCAACTTTTTTCTCAGAGATAAATGTGCTCACAATAAAAACGTATTATAATCCTACATGTTACGGACAACAAATGATATTGCCGTACTGTTGACTAATACTGGGCATTAGTTTTCAAAGTACTTTTATTCACATTATCTCTTCTGATTATCCTGCAGTGAGAGAGGACAGTTTTTTTTCGGAGATAGGTAAGACAATTACTCTAATTTTGCAAGTAAGAAAACAGCTCAGGGTGGAGCCAGCAAAAGTGAAACCTCAGTAATTTGTGGTAATTAGATGATGGCTTTGAATGGAGATGTAAAACATAAGGTTCTTGCTTACTTTCTTTTTCTAAACTATAAACATTTGCGATATTATATTTTAAATTATTATAATGATGGGGCTAATTCTTTTGCCATTTAGGAATGTATAATTTACTGTTTAAAATAATAAAAGCAGTATTTTTTATGCTCTTCTTTTTAAGCTTTGATGGGATTGATTATGGTCCGGTAGCTAAGTCAGAAAACGACCTTGCTGCTGAAAGAGCTGGAATCCCAGGCACTGCTAACTGCATTACAAAGGGCATATTCTTTGTTCCTAAGAGAAAACCCCTCAAAATGTGAACCACTGCTGATTTCGGCTTCTGTGCCTCATGAAAAAGTCTTGATCCCAGATTTTTTTTTCTGTAATTGTTTTGTAGATTGTTGTCAGTTGTTTAGTTAGGCCACAGTGTTTGGTTTTTCGGTGTTTTCTTTTGTTTTGTTTTGGTATAACTGATTCACATGTTGGCTATAAGCCACTGATTGGAAACGCAATGTTTTTTTCTTCCCCTCAAAGGTGTTTGCTAGCAGTCACAATCAATACATGTAGTAGTTATTAATATTTTCCATCTAATTAAACCTCTCTTTGCCATCAAATTAATGGGGAAAATGTATTCCTACTAGCTAGGTAATTAGAAAAATCACATCAGTAATTACTGTTTAAGATGTAAATAAGATTGAATAATCTTTTTTATAATAAATAATAAATTTGGCTTACAGAATGTTTTATGTAGGTAAGCATTCCTAGGTAATTTGAGTTTTTTCTAGAATGTATATCAAGTCTTTAATACATAATTTATTAAAGAACACAGAAGTAGAAATTGAAATACATAATACATATAGATAGAATTTATCGAATAAAATGTTTAATATTAACTCTTACTGTGATGTGTTCAGTTCCTATTATTCATGATATTGAGGGAGAACATGAATAGTTAAAAGCTACTAGTTATACTAAAATGTCAGTTCAGTCATTAGTTTTCAACTACCTTTCCCATGAAACTTTTTATCAGATAACAGTAAATGAAAAATTTTAATTTGAAAAAACAAAATAAGTGGTTTGGTTTGATTTTTGTTCCTCTGCCCATCTTTAGTGATGAGCAGTGAACTCCAAAGGAGAAAAACAAAGAATCTCAAAATCTGAGTAATCAGTTCACTGATAACTTGATTTTTAAAGGAGAAAAGGAGATTTGTGACAGATTGTTTAGATGACCTTAGAAGTTATAGGTTTTTACTTTTTAAGATTAGTACACCACTGGATGTTTTAGATAACTTACAAAGTCATATTAGCACATTAAATTGATAAAGCTTCTGTAATATGGCCTGTAGCCCAACATCTTTTTCGTTTATTTTTTAAAAAGTAAGTTACAAAGTGATTTAGCATAATTGCATTAGTATTGACTTTTCCAGGCAGTCATAAATTTAGTTATCTGTTTCTCTTGTGATTTTACTAGAAATTACTTTAAATCATTAATAGATGTGACTCTTCTCTATCCCACTTTGACAAATTTGGACATTGTGATATAGGTTCTCTACTTTGGAGTTACTGTTTTAATGTGGATATTTATCAAATGGTTGTAAACATACAGAGTAGAATGTTTTTAGTTTAGAATTCTTGCATAGGCCAAGGGAGCTGTTATGTTTTTCTTATTTTGTTAATAAATAGATTATCAAGCTGTTCTTTCAGGAATATGGCATAAAACTACATGAATTATGTAAATCAGTTTTGAAAAATCAGGTTGTCATTTTAGGCAAGATATAGTTGCTTAAAGGTCCACTTTAAGTTTGTAATTAATTACTTTATATGTGACTAGATTTATATGTCATTCTAAAGTTTCCTTTGATTTTATCAAAGATCATTTGAAAATATTGCCACAAAACCTGCTTTAAAGAACTTAGAGCCATTGTGCCAGATTTTTTCACCATCTATTTCTGTTAATATCATTTATAAAATAGTTATTAGATATTTTAGGTATGTTCTACTTCTTGCCTTTCATAGTATTTAAAACAACAAAATCATCTTTCAAAGGAAAATAAAAGTAGTAATTTACATCTTGAGGATTCAGTTAATTCCCTGTTAAGATAACTGGCATAACTATATTCTGGGCTTTTTGTTATTAATCTTATTAATAAACCAGTATTGCCATGTATCTAGGGAAATTTGAGCTATTGCTATGTTTGACTACCTAGTTAAAACATGACATTTAGGTTATACTGGGAAAAGATTCATTCGTGATCACTTAGCACTTATTTTTTTCCTGCTCTTCCTAGACTTTTCAGGTTTAGTTGGCATTGTCACTTTTGGTAGTAGTCAACCTAAACTAGGGCTATGGGAATGTGTGTGGTACTGTTTCAAAGATTTGAGTTTGAAAGGCCAGCAGATAATTTTTGCTTAGATCCCATTTCGTTAATTTGAGTACTGTTATTAGGCCGAAAGTGCTACTGGACTCACTGCCTTCTATGGGGGCTTTTATGCTCAGCATATAGTCTAGTATAATTTGCCATGAGAGTGTACTAATTAGTAAAATCAGTATAATTCATTTTAAGTCCAATGAATAATACTATATATATCAGTTTTTAAAAACTATGCACTTAGAGCAAGATTTAAAAAATAAAACAGTATCATGTTCTTCAACTTTGAACTGTTTTTAAATTTTGTTCTACCTGGGGTTTTGTTTTCTTTGTTGTTTTCCTGCCTGGCCTAAGTGTGCCTGTGTGTGTGTGTGCGCGCATGCCCCCGGAGGTGGGAGGAATGGGGGGGCGGGGAGCGGGGGGGGGGGTGTTAATCCTCATGTTAGTGTTTTCTGTTTGTGTTGGTGTCGGTTTGCCATCAGATCTCCCTATTTCCGCTTGCTGGGCTGTAGAAAGCAAAACCCTTTAATTACCTGTTTACTTTCATGACTGGCTAAGGCTTTATCTATGCTCATATCCTGTTCACCTCAAGGACCTTAGAATCTCAGCACCTTCTTTGCATAGGCAAGCTGTTCTTTCCTCTGTTTGATTCAGTTCCTTGACATGCTGCTTAAGCTCATGTTACTTTTATCTTTTCCTGATGGCAAAGGCAAAAAGAAGAGGGTGATAAAATCAGGCCATAGATTAATTCTCAGTTAGGCTCTTTGTAGTCACCTTCCTATAAGAAAAATACTGCCCAAGCTTCCAGCTTTATTCTAGCTGACTCACTCTATACGCCCTCCTTCCAAGCCATTGCTCCTTTTTACCTCTTTAGGAGTCTGTTAGGAATTTTGCAACCTGACAAGAGGCTTCTTCAGAGCCAACTACCTTTCTTCCTCAGAGCCTAAAAAAGTGAGTCTTCTTAATGACAGAAAAAGAAAAAAGACCTTGTTAGTCCATTTGTCTATGTGTTGCCCCATTGTTTGGGTATATTCTTTCACCCAATATAATGAGAAGTCTGGAGAAGGGAATGTTAAGTGTGAGATCATGCATATTTTATTTGTGTACTTTAGGAGGTGGGTCTTTGAGTTCCTAGTTATTTAGTTGTGATACCTGTGAAGCAGGTATCAAATATTAAATTTAGTCTTCACACTCCTTCCTCCCTATTTTCAGAAGGCTTACAGAGTATATTTGTTTGTTTGTTTTTTCAGATAACCCTCAGGTAAGAGATAAAGAAACACTAAGCCCCAAAGACAGAAGGATCTGTCTGTATGTAGCTAAAGGGTGATAAAATAGAGATACGATCTGGCTCTTTGAAACCACAGAAATTCAGTTTTCTTTTAAAAATAGGCTTAAGCACTTGCACCATGATTTTAAAGTCCTGATTATCCTAAAGCTATAGTACCTGAGTACTAAAGATTTGAGTTGAAAATTGGGGAAGGTGATCTAATGATGGTCTGGAGAGAAACTGCTTGCTGAAACTCCAAAAAACCAAGTTAGACTCTTACTGCCATGTTAATACCTGATTTCAAATCGTGGGTTTTGCAATAGGCCAGGCCAGGCCAGGCCAGGCAACTAGCTTCTATTGGGGTCATCTAATCTATATGGGTTCTTAATACACACTTGTATTGATTGACGTTCAAATCTAGGAGCTATTAGTGCTTTAGTTTGTGAGAGGATATTGAGATTATGTATTGAGAGAATTGAGAAGCAAATTCTACTTTATATTACAGAAGGCTTATCAGTTTTTTTGATTGATAATGAAATAATGTATTTAAAATATTTTTAATATCCTTTTTATAAAAAGTGTCCCAAAATAACTTTGTATATATAGTAACTGAATCCCTTTTTAATGACAACATAATTTTAATTAACATTTATAAAGTTGGCTGTTGACATTTATTTGACCTGTGTAGGGTTAGCCTCATTTGAAACATGCTGAAGACAGTTTTTAAATGATATAAATAACTTTATAAATAATGGTTATAAGTCACTTTATGTATGTACCTAGAGATTTTGTCATGTTGTTACAGCCAGCCATCCTGTTTTTGTTTTTGTTTGTGGGGGACAAGCTAAGCCAAAATAATGAAGCTGTTACCACACCTTTGTGCTCTTCATTGAGTGTTTTTGAAAAGTATACATAATAATATACATGCAGTATTTGCATTTGGGCATGTGCACTTAATGCATTGTGGAGAAAAACTTTAAATTCACACATGTACACTTTTTTTACGTAGTCAGTGATTGCTGTTGAATAGTTAGATGAATAATTATACAATGTCATTGGCCATGCAATTCCTCCCACTTTGTCCCTTTATCACACACTAACAGATCATAGGATGATAGTCCACTTAATTAACTTGGGTATGAGGTAGAGTTGCCAGATAAAATACAGGACTCACAATTCAATTAGTTTCAAATAAACATACTGAAAATGTATTTGTTTATCTGGAATTGTAATTGAACTGGGCAGTCTATATTTCTAGTTGCTAAATCTGGTTACCCTAGATTGGGGAGAAGCAGAAGACAAGTGGATATGAGTACAGTTATGAGACTTCACTACAACTGGAGTGTATACTGACAAGGGTAGCCTTTGACAGAAGTACCAAGATTTTTGACTGCAGTATTGATTTTAGTGGCCAACATTTTTTTTCCTTGGAAATACATCGGTGAAAACAAAGCTCAGAAATAGCAAAACTTAACAGTGTGTTATTTAGAGATATGTTACATTTTAAAAATGAAAAGAGGAATAAATCAAATCTGGGCTAGTGGTTCCCTCTAAGAGAAAGGCAGCATATGGAATTAGAGCACACAGTAGCTGCACTGCTCTTGATGCTGTTCTCATTCTCCGGTGACGTGATGAGTCACTGTTCATTTTATTTATTACACTTTATAATTACATATATATGCCACATGTATTCTTTTGTACATATAAAATACAGAAGAACAGTTTAAAAGTTAAATTAAAACATAAGCTTTAACAAGAAAATTAATCTGTGCAAAGTTTCACTGCCTGTACTTTCCAAAATAAATCTAAAAATCAGAAAGTCAAGGCATTCATTTCTTCCTCCTCTGGGTCAGCCATCCTTAGTTCTTTATATCATCTACTCAGTTTCTAGAACATTCACCAAATTGCTTTCTCTCTTTCGGATATGTTCTGTGTTATCAGTGTTCCTTTTAAAATGATCCCAATGGTATACAGTATTCTTACGTGTGCTTTTATCAGTGAGAAGTCCAGAAGAATTTACCACTCCATTTGCCCTGGATATAAAAGTTCTGTTAATTCAGCTTAAGATCACAGTAGCTCTCGGCAGCCATATCATAGGCTTTTACTCTGAGCAATCAACAACAATACCTAAATGTTTTCACATGCTTTACTGTTAAGTCATATCTCCCCAATCATGCATTTTACACTTATCCTACTACATTGCATTCTGTTAAGGTTTGGCCTGTTGTTTTAACTTGTTGAATATTTTTTGGATCCTTTCAGCCAATACCCTCCCTATCCCTATCCCAACTTTTGTGTCATTTGCAAATTTGATAGCTATACCATCAGTGTCCTCTTTCAGGGCATCAGTAAGAACATGAAGTAGGATAGAGCACAAGAAAATTTTTTTGAGATTTTTTTATGGTTTTACATTGATCCATTAATCACACCTTGGGTAATGTTGTCATACCAGTTACAAACCCACCTAAGTGTATTCTAGTCTACATCTCTTTGTCATCTAAAAAGATATCAAGTTAAAATTTAGTGCTTTAATCTGTTATTTTTGTTTTGTTTTGTTTTGTTTTTGCATGTGTACAGTATTTCCTTATGTATTCTAGCTCAGTAACCTCATAGAAAAATTAAGTTAATCTTGCAGGATTGGCTTTCTGTGAATGCTTACTGACTCTTAGTGTCTATCTTTTTCCCTGTGACTAAGGCCCTTTAACCACTTAAAATATGCTTAAGAATTTTGCTTGGGATTGACAACATCAAGTGAATGTTTGTAGTTTGTAGCATCTTACCTGCTTTCCAGTGTTGACTATTAGAGTGTTTTACTTCTCTTCCATCCTCCCTGATTCTTCAAAGGTTTTAGATACTATGTAAATGCTCAGAGTATGCTGGGATATAATTTGTCTGGGATAGGAAAATGAACTCATTTAGATTAGCTGGGTACTTTTATCTCCTTGAAGGCTTTGAGATTCAATTTCCTCATTCTTACACTTTTTTTCCTCTGCCTGGTTTGACTATCAGTAATCTTAATTGGAATAAAAAGAATTGAAGCAGTCTTTTACATTATACTGTTCATCCACATATAAGCAGATCTGTGCTTTTTTTTTTTGCTCTTGTTCTGAATATAAATTAAAATAAAGAAAAGCTTTGTCTCTAGTATTTTTAAAATCATACCACATTTTGAGACCAGTTTTTCTAATAACTGTTTTGATAGTTTTTTTTTCAGTTTTCCTTGGATATGTGCCCATTCCATCCCTATAATCTCTTCTGTTTTCATTTAAAATATTTCTTAAAACATATCACCATGGAGATGCAATAAACACACTTTAGACCATGAGATATTATACAGGATGAACAACCTAGTTTCTTTGTTTGTTTAAGGCTATTTTTTAGAGCAGTTTTAGGTTGGCAGCAAAATGGAGAGTAAGGTACACAGATTTCCCATATACCTCCTCTCGCCATATGTATAGCGTCCCAGATTATCAGCATCTCCAACCAGAGTGGTACATTTGTTACATTTCATGAACCTATGTTGACACATCATGATCACCCAAAGTTTATAGTTTACCTTAGGGTTCATTTTGATGTTGTACATTTCTATAAATTTAGACAAATGTATAATGACATGTATCCGTCATTATAACATCATAAAGAATAGTTTCACTGCTCTAAAAATCTTCAGGATGAACAATCTAGTCCCTCAACACATGGACTGCAAGAAATAAAAGATAAAGAGAAACCTACTGATGGAAAGAGACATATCAACTGATATGGACCTTATTTGGATATTGATTGAAATGAACCAGCTGTAGAAAAAATAAAGAAAATGAGACAATCTGGGAAATGTTGACTGTATAATACGGACTTGTTAAATTTGATAACAGTACTGTGGTTATATCTTAAAGAGAAATCTTTTTTAGATACATACGGAAATTTTATGGGTAGAAATGAATTACTTTCGGAGATTTGGTTCAGAATTATCTGGCAAGGGAGTGAAGGGAGGGGTGTTGTTATTGACCATTACTGAACATGGTCAATATGCTGTGCACGTGGGTTAATATTATTTTTAATTTTGTATATGTTTGAAATAGTCATAATAAAAAGTTGGAAAAACTAACCCAAAATATTTTTATGGTCATATACATTGTTACTGGCAGATTCAGGACTAAAATTCACATCTCCTGATTCCAGATCATGTTCTTCTACTACATAGCTAAACTTACAATCCTTCTATATCCAGATGGATGTCAAGTTGCCCTTTCAGTCTCTGGGACTCCTAAGCCTTCCCTGGTGATACTTCTAGATAATCAAGGCTTTAATAAATGGCCAGTTTCATTGACTGGCCATTTATTAAACCGTGTGAAACCATGAAGGAGTATTACAATTATTAGGGTAAATAAATTGACAGGCTGCTTGGGTTGTTAAAATCAGCAAAGAGACTTGAGTCCTAGTCCTAAAGAGGCCTTTGATCTTAGCATAAGCTTTAGGAGGTCAGAGATTGTCTGCTGTGTTTACTACTTTATACTCAGTGATTGCCTAGCACTGTGTTGGTACATGTTCAACAGTAGCTAAATGTTAATGAATTAATTCATAGATTAATGGATTAAAAAATTAGTGGATTAATTAAACTTTTCTTGGCCTCACTTTCTTCACATGTGAAATGAGATAGTTGGCCTAAATGATTCTTAAGCTTCCTTCAAACACTAAAAAACATTATTCTTCCCATATGACTGGTTTTTTAAAAATCCTTTTAGGATTTTGAAAAAAAATATCGAATAACTTAACACTAGGTAATATCAATATGTATAGTATGCTCACTTCTAACACTTATGACAGAAAACCCACAGTTATTATGTCGCATCCAAATCTCTTAAAAATAGCTTACTTCTCTGCATTTTCTATTAGAATGATTTTGTTTCTGTAAAATAAATACTGTTCTTAACATTACTAAATTAGAGAATCAGGTTTAGCAAGTTCCAAAGTTGAGCTAAGAGTGTTAATAAAATGTTGTGTTGCTTGCATATTTGTACCTTTCACTGAAACTGTATTGATTGTAGTACTATGTCAGATTTTATGAAGGATTTGGCATTTTGCTTTCTATGGAAACTTGGTGGCTAACTTTTGAGTACGTTGCAGTTATTGTCATCAGATCCAAATCCCAGTGACTAAGCACCTACCTTTGGGAGTAATGATCTTATTATTCTGATAAAATTTTGCCTCATGTATCCAAAGGTTATCATTGGATCAGGTCAGAGTTCATGCAGATATTAAAATGCCTTGGTATTGAACACAAATGCTATAGCGGCGAAAGGAAAACTCCTAAAATTTATTTCCTCTTCAATGTTTTTCTTTTATTTTTTTAAATAACAGTTGGCATACAATATTATATTAGTTTCAAATGTACAACAAAGTGATTAGACATTTATATATAACTTATGAAGTGATCACTCCAATAAATCTAGTACCCATCTGACACCATACATAGTTATTACAGTATTATTGGCTATATTCCCTATGCTATACTTTACATCCCCATGACTATGTTGTGACTACCAATGTGCACTTCTTAATCTCTTCTCCTTTTTCACCCACCCGGGAAAACTCCTGTAATTTAAAATGCTAAATAGTTAGGGACTAGAGAAATCATCTGTTACACATTATTTTATATTCAAACATGATATTTGTTAGTATAAACTCAACATAGTGAATGAATGAAAATAACCTTTTTATAGAAAACAGGGTATAATGAATTAAAATATTCTATCTGTTTTGAAAGTTGCTGAAGTACTCATCTGAATATTACTTTTATATTCAAAACCTATGTGGAAGCCACACAAAATAATTTTAGTATTTTGCCTTTAAGCCATATGGTTTTTTAAGCAGTACTTGTTTAAAGCAGACTTTATTTTGAAGCTGTTTCAGAAATTGCCTCTTTTTCATGTTTAAGTTTAATAGTACCATTGATGGACAATGTCTTCATTTTCTGAGACTATGCTGGAAAATCAGAGGTTTATTCTGTTTTAGTTAGTATTAATATGTTGGAAGATGTTTTATGTTATTAGATAATCAAGGAAATTTAGCACTTTAAAGTTAAAATATGTTAACATTTATTGTTTAATTTAAGCATTTTGGTTATAAGATATTTAAATGTGCCAAAAACATTTGTTTTAAAAAATGCCCTGTGATAATATCTTTTGAAACGAAAATGGACTTCTGAAGTTCTCATTCTGGTTTGTTAGGTTTTATTTAAAGTGCTTAATACCATCAGTACTTAAATATGTCTGTTGCTTTAGAATTTCTTAAAGATTTCTCACTTGTATGGGGTATAAGAGTTATTTTATATAGGCATTTGGCCTTTTTCATGGAAAAAATTACTCACCTTAACCTGTAAAAAGGAGGAATATAATTGTTCAATTTAGTATCTACATAAAATTTTGAAGGAATATTTTTCTAGTTAACTAGATGTAACTGGACATTTCTCTGTGTGTAGGATTATGTTCATGTTTTTTATAATATATCTTGAATTTAAAGGTAAGCAGACAGTATAAAATTTAGATAATTAATCATGGTATAAATTATATCTTCACTTCAAAACTAATGAAGAGTCTTACAGCTTCCTAAAATTGCAAGAACTCCAAAAACCCTTGGTTACAGGTCTTGCAGCTAGTTGGATGGGAAAGCCAAGAGCAGAACTTAATTTTCTTGACTTCTAGTTCCTTATTTCTCCTGTCCCCAAACTCAAATATGAATATAGTGATACACCACTTAATGACAGGGATATGTTCTGAGAAATGCATTGTTAGAGGATTTCACCATTGTGTGAAATTATAGAGTGCACTTACACAAATGTAGATGGTATAGCCTACTACACATCTAGGCTATATGGTATAGCCTATTGGTCCTAGGCTACAAGCCTATATAGCATGTCACTGTACAAAACAACATGAGATCATATCAAACACAAGAGAAAATGATGCAATCAAGATGCATTAAACAGATGTAAGAGGCTGCTGCCAGTGTAGCACAGCATACTGTTTTATAGCAAACTTTTTTTTATAAGTAGGACAAGTATACTCTAAAATAACGATAAAAAGTATAGTAAATAACATAAACTAATAACAGTCATTTATTATCATTTTCAAGTATTGTGTACTATACATAATTGTACATCCTATACTTTTATAGGACTGGGAGTGTAATAGGGTTGTTTACACCAGCATCACCATAAACACGTGAGTAATATGCCGTGCTGGCTAGGACCTTACAATTGGACATTTTCAACTCTAGTTAAAATCTTACATGACCACCATCCTGTATGCAGCTCCTCATTGACAGAAACGTCGTTATGCAGTACATGACTGCAGTTGTTTTCTTTAGGCAAATAATCACTCTAACTAGTGTAATGTTATTATCTCTACTTTTAAGTTAGAGGCTAAGTGGCAGAGAAGAGTTGGGTGGTTATCTGGGGATACTGAAGATTAGTGACACCTCACTTATCTGGCAGCTACTACTTTGGTAATGACGATTCTCTCATACAGCTGGAAATAAGAAATAGTCACTTAAAACATCCTCTGAAAAGTAAAAAAAAAAAGTGCCACAAAGTGCACAATAGAGTCATGTACAAAAAGTCTCAAGGGGAAACTCTCACTCAGTATCTCTGGATTCTTCCTTTACCATGCAGTTCCGTTTTAAAACACCTGGTTTCCCAACTCAATGCAGGTCTGAAGCAAAGATTAGAAGAGTGGGAGGAGGAAATCTTTCAAAGGCAGGCATATGGCCAGTTATAAGAACTGACTACTTAAATAGAAGAAGGAGATAAAAAGCTGCAAAACACAGACATTCCGGACATAGTAGTCTAGGATCCTGTAGTGTGAAGGCAAATAAATCCCCTGCACTTTAGGGTCCCTGGAGAGCATTTGAGTATTAAAATATAATGTGGTATTTGAGCATGATAATTACTCTGAGTCAGTAAGAAAGGGAAAATTATATATCCTTTGTTTAACAAGATATTTTCAAGGAAACGATTACTGAAACAGCAAAGCTTAGCCTATAATGTACTTACTTACAAGGCTTTTGAAATTTGAATTCAAAAATAATTAAAATACTTTCAGAAGTTTTGCACTCAGAGAAGCTTCATCTCTCTGGAAATTTTATCTATGGAACATTTTATTATTTATTACCTAGCAGTGCCAAAAATTAGGTATTGTAGTTGTTAAAGGCAGATCAGGATTCAGAGCCCTTGACTTAATCAGTTTAATCCACCCAAGAAGCAGCACTAATTTCCTTTACTTTGGTGCTCATTCATAACACTACTTAGAATTTTTTCAGAGCCACCATCTTCTAAGACCTTACCCAGAAAGGAGGCAGTATTGCAAAGTAATTGAGTGAGTGGGCCCTAGAGTCACGCTGCCTGGGGTCAAAATCTGGCCATACTATTTACTAGCAATACAATTTATATTACCTAATCTGGCCCATGTCTCAGTTTTTTGTTGTGTAAAATAGGGAAGGTAATATAAACTATTTCATAGGAACTGTCATGAGGACTAACGCTAAAGCAAGTCCAGTCTTAGCACAATTTTTGGCATCTGCTTAATAAATGATGACCATTGCTTTACTATTACAAGGCTCCTGTTGGGAGTGCCTCCTGCGGGAATACTAAATAATGACTTGCAGTTTCCTACTATGAAGTGAATTGTTCTTTTTCTCATCTTGCAACATGATAGAAATCATTTTAACCAACTTTGCTAATTATAGACATGTTTCTACTTTTTACTAGATGCTGATGTCCTATAAATGGATAAAAATGTATCACAAAAGAATCTTTGTCTTACAGACTACCCTGTTAAAGACAGTTTTAGGCTTATTTAGACTGGAAGAAATGATAGTAATCTGAAATGTTTTACTACCTACCAAGACCTTCCTTAACAACTCTTAACATTTAAAATGTTTCAAACATGAGTGTCTTATTTGTTTGTTTAATGACGTCACCAAATACAAGTACGAGCCCATGTTAACCACCAGCTGGATATAATCTGGCAATTTTTCATGTCCCTGTCAAGCGGGCTAGAGCTTGACAGGCTTTAGGGTACCTTTTGTGTTTTCCAGAAATTGGTCTCAGGCTCTCCACTACTGACAGATTGCCAAAGTGCCTTGGAGAAATTTAGCGAAGTTCATCATTTGTGAGTTTCAATGGAGCAATTCAAAACTGCTGAAGAAACTACCACCTATTTTGTGTGCTCCATGTGCTCTCACTTAATCCTTGTAGCAATCCTATGAAGTAAGTAGGTGGTTTTAGTCCCTTTTACCAAGGAGATTGAGGCCTGGAGAAATTAATTTGATCGTGATCACACACAGGGTAAATAAATGGTGGAAACAATATTCAGGCAAGTTTCTTCTGCTTGAAAATCCATGCTCTTCTTGCTATGACCCTTTGTCTCTCAAAAGGAAGTAATAAATTACTCTCTGTTACATGTAAAGCCCCACCAGAACCAATCTGAAATATTTCTGTGTGTGTGTCAATAATTGGTCTATCACCTAGATCCTATGACTCGACAGCCAGAAAATGCTCTTTACCAGCGGTCCCCAACCTTTTTGGCACCAGGGACCAGTGCTCCTATGAGAATCTAATGCCTGATGACCTGAGGTGGAACTGAGGTGGTAATGCTAGCGCTGGGGAGTGGCTGCAAATACAGATGAAGCTTTGTTCTCAAGCATTGCTCCCTGGCCCCTGCCACTCACCTCCTGCTGTGAGGCCATGTTCCTAACAGGCCACGGACTGGTACTGGTACTGGTACTAGTTTGCAGTCTGCTCTTTATGAAACCAGTTACATGCAAAAGAGAAATGTGGTTCCCTATTCTGTTTTTTTGCTTTTGTTTTTGTTTTTCTTGATTGTTTGGACAGACATCTAAAAACCCTGGTCAGATTTCTCAAAATGAGGATCATGGAGAAGGCAGAATTTTTTTCTTCCATTCTCTACCTCATATGGGGCTTGAGTTCTTTAAAATCTTGTTTTCTCTTACCACTATTCCTCTGTGGCAGGTGATTTTTTTTTCCTGATTTGATATTTAGAATGTGTGCCAATATGTGGAAATTCGAGCCCCTTCAAGGTTGTTTTTGTTTTTAATTTTTTTTATTGCACTTGTATTATTTTAGAAATCCTTTTTGTGGAGTATCCTTGGTCCTTGTCACCTCAGGATAAACAGGTTTTTGTTACATAGCAGTATAGGTTTGCCAGAGAAGCCAAATTATTGGGGACATAAAATTTTTCATTTCTGGAATTTGTCCTTTGTTAACATGAAATTATATTGTTTGGGCACTGCAATTAAATGACAGGCCTTATTTTATACAGCTACCTTTTTTGTTTTTTAAACGCCTTAAAACGCCTCACCCCGCAAACTAGAATTGTGTCTTATTCATCTTCATATCTCTAGTTGCTGGTACATAGTAGATATTCCATAAATATTTGTTGAAGAAAGGGGTTGATTTTTCTGTCTGGCAAAAGCAAAATTTTTATCACATTTAAGTTTTGATTAGTGGTCAAGGATTCTTGTACCAAATATGGATTACTCAATGCTGCATGCAAAGAGCATGGTAGTAGAACTTGATGCTTTTCTTGGTTCTGCACCTAAATATGTGACTTTGGGGAAAATCACTTAATTTCTCAGCACCTCATTTTCTTTATGTGTAAAAAGAGGCTCTGTGATTAGATGATCTTGAAAGTGCCATTCAGCACAAAGTTGTGTCAACACAAACCGGGCATCTTTCTTCACAAGCAATGATGTAAATGCCTAATGCATATGAAACTTTTCATCTACACTACAAATCAAAGAAGTACAAATTAAGACAACAATGAGATATACTTTTGCCTGTCAAATTATTAAACAGTTTTAAAAACATTCATTTTTGGCAGGAGTATTAAGAAACTTTTACTCAGAGCAGTGGGAGTATGAACTGATACAACTGTTCTGAGGGCAATTTGAGTTTTTCAAAATGCCGAAAAGTGTGTATACTTTGTCTTTTGACCTGCACATCCACTTCTAGAAGAATTTACTCTAAAGAAATTTATCATGGAAGAGCACAAAATTTTTACAAAGATGCTTATTACATGTCATATATATGGGTATATACTGTCATATATATATGACATGTAATAAAGCAAAAGATACATACTGAAATTACTACATGGTAAGACTATGGGTCACTTTAATTTTCTTCTATATTTTTTTATATTTTCTGTATCTTCTATATGCACAGAGACTTTTTCAGTCACAAAATATACACGTTTTTGGAAATGTATGCTTCTCTTTAATAAATGTATAGAATTATTTCCTTTCTCACCTCCACTATTCAACACCACCTTGCTTTTATTTCTGAACAGGTCTCCAGAAAAGGTTGGAATTTCAACATTAGAGGTAAGTTATGCTTTCTGAAAGTTATGTTTCTACAAATTATGTACACTTTTCATTCATTTTTCTCTTATGTAATTCTTTTCCTTGTTTTTGCTTTCTATTATTTTTTGCTAAACTGAGAGTCATTTTAAGTACAGGAACATCACCAAATAGATATTCTTTGATATTTGATATTTTACATCAAACTAGGTATATACTGTATGTATGTGTATGTTTGTATATGTTTGTGTGTGTGCTGTGTGAGTGTAGAGAAAAACATGCTGTTTTTTTCTACTTCCAGTGTTCCTACCTTCTTTTTATACACATTGAATATTGATCTCTTTGATAAATTATGGTATATTCATATGGAATATTCTACAGCGATGGTTATGAATGAATTAGTTATACAGAATAACATGGATGAATTTCAGAACTGTAGTATTGAGTGGGAGAGGGGACAGCTCACAGAAAAATACATGCAGTAAGATTACATTTATATTTAATTCAAAAACATAGAAAGTTACAGAATATATTGTTTAGAGTTACAAGTATGGTAAAACTATAAAGGATAGCAGAGGAATGATAAATACAGAGTTTAGGATAACAGTCATCTCTAAGAGGGAAGGAATGTAATTGAAATAAAAAAAGATATACAAGAGAGTTGAAAACTAATGGTAACAATGTTCTTTTTCTTAAATGCTTAAGAAAGGTTAAATCATAATTCTTTATTTATATTTTATAAAATACTTTTTGTATTTAATCTATTTAATAAAAACAATTTTAGAAGTAGATATAGACATGGTTAAAATTCGCTCATTGCAAAAGTAGATGGTTGAAAATGTAACTTCCCTCCCATCATCCCTCATCCTCCTCCACCTCTCAATTCCAATATCCAGAGACAATTGCTGTTTATGCTTAGCGCTAAGATATTTTTAGGTTATAACGAATAGGTTTTTGGAATCTACTTTATCTCAGTAATTATAGATTATCTTTAACTTGAATGAAATTAGATAGAAATGAACATATTTAGTAAATAAATATGAAGTTGGGTATTGTTTTTTTTTACTTTGTATTTTGAAATAATTATAGAGTCACAGGAAGTTACAAAGATAGTACAGAGGAGTCCTGTGTATCTTTCACCCATTTCCCCAGTGATTATATCTTACTTATAGTACAGCATCAAAGCCAGGAATTTGACATTAGTAAAGTATGAGTGTATATGTCTATGTCAGTTTATTATGTGTGTATATTTTTGTAACCACCACCACAATCAAGATGCAGATCTGTTTCATCACCACAAAGATCTTCTTTGTGCTACCCCTTTATAAAGTCATACATGCCACCTCCCCCTCCCCACCATCCTTAACCTTAGGCAGCCACTAATTTGTTTTCTCCCTCTATAATTTTGTCATTGAGAGTGTCCTATAAATGGAGTCATATAGTATGTGATCTTTTGAGATCGGCTCAGAAGATTGAGAACCATCCGAGTTGTTGTATGTATCAATAGTTTGTTCCGTTTTAATGTAAAGTAGTATTCTGTGGTATGGATGTACTCAGGCTGTTGAATGCATGTTATGTATAACAGCATATGTATTGCTATCTTAAGCAATCAAAGAAAAGTTTGATGTAGTCCTGACTTTTGATGATTTTCTTATCTCGTAGTAGAGACATGAAGGGATGATATATGAGGTATTGATGTTTGCAGAATAGACTAGACCATAAGTGCCACAAAGAATTTGGAGGAGGAAGGAAGGAAGAGACAGAGTTATCATATGAGTGCTGTTATGTGGAATAGCAGAGAAAAGTTTCAAGGAGGAGATAGAATTGTGCTGGGCTTTGAAAATTGGGAGAGATTTGCATAGTTAGAGAAGAACTGGGAAAGAATTGTATGTTAGGCAGTAGTATGAACTACTTAATATGCAAAGGCATATAATTTGCTGGGAGCATTGAAAGACTGGTGTGACTGATGTAAACATTTCAGTCATGGAATATTGGAAGAATAAATTGGGGCCAAATTTTGAAGAGCCTTGAATGTCAGGTTAAAAACTCTGGGCTTTAAATTTTTGAAGAAAGACATTTAAAAAGTCAATTTTTATATGTCTTATTGCTGTCCAGGGTTTTGTGTTGGGGAATTAAAAAATTAAGTGGTAGAAAGGTGGAAGAACTTTGGAGGAAAGATGCTAAGTACATAGAGAGTTGTTAAGAGGCAGTTAGAATGGCAAGACATAAGACTGCGACAAAGGGACAGTGTTGATAGGAATGGATGGATGAATATGACAACTATTTAAGAGTCATTTCTTGTTTTCTCAACCAAAAAGAGTAGAGGTTACATCTGTAAAACATTTTTTTTTAATTTCACTTTATCAGTTATTAGCTTCTACTTCCTCACAACTAAACTAGAAGTGACATGAATTCTTTAATAACAGACATTTTTAGCTTAATGTTTTTTAGTAGAGAATGAAAATTTCTTTGAGTGTAAGTCACTTGTACAATGATTTATAAAACTGAGTTAGTCTTGTAGGATGTGCATACTAAAATTAAAAAACTCAAATCCGATAACAATACTGTGAGGAGGGTACAAGCAGTTTTCTGATATCCAACGCAGATGGAGTGGTGGTGTGAATTGCTAGAAGTTGAATGATATACTATACTTTTTAAAGGAAGTGTTTTTCTGAGGTTTTGGTAGATGGGGGTTAAAGAAATGTCCTGATGATGGAAAGCTGGGATTTAGTAAGTAGTGTGTTTTAGTAATGGGGCAGCCCAAATCCAACAGTAATAAATAAGGACTGTCTCAAGTGTAGCTGAGTTGGTGTTGGTTTTCTGCAGGCAACATGCTTGACTTTCATTGCTTTTCCCCCAAAGCCTGATTGAGATACTGGGGGAAGGACCTGGACCTTAAACATCTCTGAGAGTGAATCTGTATATGTCTACACATCTCTGTAGATATACTAAATCAGGTTTTACTTGGAAATCTTTCAATTAACTTCTGTAGAGATCAGATCCTCTGGTAGGTGCCATATCACTCCTTTAAACTTACGACAATAGCAGTTTAATTTATAGAAGTGGACAGCTTTCAACAGTTCAAAGTCCAAGAGAGTTTTGTTAAAGCCAAATAAAATAGAATTCTAATCACCACTTGACAGTTTTGGTCAGTGTAAGAATGTCAATCTGTGATCTTTGTACTTAATTCAAACACATTAAATTGAGGTATAAGAGTTTTTTTTGCTTAGGTTAACTTAAGTGGACTATCCATAAAATTAGGTTGTACAGTGCTTCTGATTTTCCTACTAATGAACACTTATTGGAGAATAATTGGGTACGTATACTTGATTCATAGGACAATTGAAGGTGTTTCTCTAATATGCATTAACTGTTCTTAATGACCATTAGCTTTCAAGTATTTTCTGTCCCTCACCTTGTCAGATTATTTTCTTATCTGTTTTCTTTTCCAGTTTTGAGAAATAATTGACATACATCATTGTATAAGTTTAAGACTTACAGCATGATGGTTTCATTTACATACATTGTGAAATGATTACCACAATAGGTTCAGCTGACTTCGTCTTCTCATACAGATGCAATAAAAAGAAAAGAAAAATCAGAAAAATATTTTCCTTATGATGATAACTCTTAAAATTTATTCTTCATAACTTTTCTATTTATCAAACAGCACTGTTAGCTGTAGTCATTGTGTTGTACATCACATCCCTAGTACTTATTTTATTTTATCTTCTGACTGGAAGTTTGTACCTTTTAACTACCTTCTTCCAATTCACTCTTCTTCCACCCTTAATTGGTTTTCAGTAGAGGAATTTTTTTTTAGTTTAAAACTAAAATTCGATTAAAGGATATATAAACTTAAGATATCTGTATTAACTGAAGAAAAAACAGAGCATACATTACTCAACATTCATTCAGCAAATGATTACTTTTGCCAGGCACCATTTTAGGTACTGGGTAAGTGGTAGACAGAACATGCAAGGTGCCTTCTCTCATGGAGCTGACATTCTGGTGGGGCAGGCAAGAGACAAAAAAATAAGCAAGTAAACAGGGTCATTTCAGATGGTGATAAGTGTAACAAAGAAAAAGAAAATAGGATAATGCAATAGAAAGTTAGAGGAGGCCTATTATAGGGTTGTCAGGGAAGTCTGTTCTGACGTAATAACACATGAACTATGACCTTGAGGATGGTAAGGAACCATCCAGTTAACCAAAGTATGTTTGTGGGTTTTCAGTGGGAGAAGGAGGTGAGAAATGTGTAGATGTTAAAGATGTAGGCAGGGGCCATATCATGTTATGCCCTCATGGGCTGTGGTAGAGTGTGGATTTTATCTAACATTTAAAATTTCATGAAGCAGCTTTTCTCTAGTAGAATCTAAATAAAATTGGTAGTATTCCCCAAATGCTGGTAGGAATTCAATGAAACGACTTTTCAGCTTGAAGTTATTGGAAGTCCTACAGAAATTTCTCAAGCACATTAAATCTTTAGCATTATAATAATCTCTGGAATAATTATATCATTGAGCCTGTCATGGCCATATCCTGAGACTTCGCAAAAGTGCTCCCTTAATGCTTACATGCATCCTTTTGTGCCTTAGGTCGCTTATCTGACCAAGAAAAAAAGTGGTTATAGTGGCCTCCTTCTAACACGCTCTATGGTGTGAACCAAGAAGCATGAAAAGTTTTTTTTTTCTCAGTGTCGGTAGTAGCACTACATTCAAATTGTTACACTTCTGTGAAAATGTAAAGGCGACTTAAGATAAAGAAAAAATATGGTGCTAAGATTTGCAAATGTATGATTACCTTATTCTACCCCAGTTTTTTTCCAGCAGAAATGCAATATCCATTATCTACCTTCACTAACCTCCCAAACATATATATATGTATGTATGTATGTGTATATGAATGTATACATAGGTATATATATATATATATATATATATATATGTATTTTTGGTGGGTTTAATTTTGTTCATCTGTTACTGTATTGGGAACTTCATTAAATTTCTGGTTAAGTCTTGATTTATAGAAAACATATAGAGTTTTTAAGAAAATTATCGAATGTGGTTTTCTGTGTTATTGTCTTTTATATTTATGTGTAGTTATAGAGCAGTACTTTGGGAAAAATAACAATTCTGTTTCATTCCTTCACTTAAATCTTTAATATTTTTAAGTTACAAAGGTGCTTAGTAGTTCTTATCTTCCCGTACAGTTTTTTGTTATTAAAACATTTGTGTACTTTCAAAGGAAAGATATTTTATTACAGCAGAAAAATTAGAAATTTCTCATTGATAACCTTTTTATGCAAATCATATTGTCCCAGTTGGCCTAAACTCTCTGGGCATTGATCAGTGTACAAATATCTAAGCCCTTTGATTTATTAATGCTATGTTTTCTAATTTGTACTCTTTTTAAATAGAGTTTTAAAGAAATGATGTTATCATTTGGTCTCTCTTTCCTCTTTTTAGGAAACAGAGAACACTGCACACAAAGTTGGAAATGAGTCCACTGTACAAGAATTGAAACAAGATGTGTCTAAAAAGGTTGGTAGATAAAATGTCAATATTAGTTTAGCAGATGGCACTTACATGGTATATTGTAAGTAGAAAATTTTTCATATTGTTTTAGTATAGTGCTCTGTGTATGGTAAATATTCAGTAAATGTTTCTTGAATCTGTTGAATTTATGATTGAAGACACATCAGGCTTTTTAGAAGTCATTTCATAATTGATAATTTATTCTTTAAACAGCATTTTTTAAATTGCATTTATTGGGGCGATATTGGTTAATAGGATTATATAAGTTTCAAGTATAGTTATGTAATATATCATCTGCATATTGTATTGTGTGCTCACCACTCAAAGTTTAGTCTCCGTCTGTCACCATATATTTAACCCTTTTTACCCTATTCAACCTTCTCCCAACCCCCTTCCCTTCTGGTTTAAAACTATTTTGAAAAATGTTTTATAATGTGCTTTTATTTTTTATGCTTATATTTTTATTAAAATAAGTTATAATAACTCTTGAGGTTACTACCAAGAGTTAAAGGTATTGAAAAGCTCAGTGTAGCTATTCTGATGTCTTTCGGAGTTGGAGATTATAAGAAGTCATTACTCGGGCTATCATCAGTAAATCAGAAGACAATGAATGTTGTTAGGACTAAGGCACAATGGTGGTTGTCCATCCAGCCCTCGTTCTGGCACCAGGTAATACAGACTTTCTCAGTATGAATCCTGCGTGAGCCTCTGACCCAGCGCCGGTGTCCCGGAAAAATTCTCCAGACCAGCTGAGGTAGAGAAGAGGCAATTACCCAGTGGTTTTATTGAAGAGCTTTCAGCAAGAGTATGATGAATTCCATTTTAGACATGATGAGTTTGTTATGCCAGTAGGACACTCAAATGGAGATGTCAAACAGAGATTTCAAAATTTGGTTCTAAATCCTCAGTGGATAGGTTGTAATTGAAGATATGGATTTGTGAGTCGCTGCATCCACTTGCCCACAGGAACCCTTGCATTCCTTTCCTGCAGATGATGGAGTTATAGTGACTCACCACTATCCTCTTCCCTTGATCAACCATTGTTCAGACTTGTCAAGAGCACTATTTCTAAACATATGATACAAGAACCACTTATATCAAGGAAGAGAAAAAAATGGTGGAGATGATAGAGGCTCTGTTCCTACTTGTGACCAAATAAAAGTTGTGACAGAAATTCAGAGCAAACAGCAAGGAAAGTGACCTGGGATGTAGAGGAACAGAAGCACTAAAACTAGGGAGAGAAATAATCAACTTGCAATGGTAGAAGGTAGGAGGGGGCAAAGAAGTGAGGCTGCCCAGTCCAAGCAACTGAATGGGACAGAGGCTGTGGCAGTGGCAGCCAGCAGCTACAGACGCCTCTTAAAGGGGCCATGTGTGTGAGTGGACTTTCATGGTAACAGACCCGTGCACTCTGAGCACAAGTGCCCGGTTGGCTGCTCTGGGGGCACCAGGGACTTACAGGGGAAAACTGAGTTGTTGGGGTGAGGACTGGAGCAAGGCTTTCTTCCAGACAGAAGTGCTGGTGGTATCCATTGTTCTTCTGTTGAGTGCCCCCCGTCCACTCCCAGTGTGTGGACACAGCACCGCCATAGCTGAGACCGGATATCCCCCAACTCATGGCCCCACCCAAGCCACATCAAAATTAAAATGCAAAAGGTTAAATACAAGGAGAGAATCTTAAAAGGAGCAAGAGAAAAGCAGGGAGCACCCATAAAACTTCCAGTTGATTTCTCAAAAGAAACTATGCAAGACGGAAGGGCTTGGCACAAAATATTCGTGATGATAACCCAGGTTCTACAACCAAGAATACTTTATCCAGCAAAAGCTCTCATTTAGAGTTGGACAGATAAAGAACTTTCCAGACAAAAATAAGTTAAAAGAATTCATTAATACCAAGCCAGTGTTACAGGAAATGTTGGAGGGACTTCTTTAAGAAGAAAAAATATGTATCAAAAACAGGATTAAAGAATGGTCATAACTACATACCTATCAACAAGTACCTCAGATGGAAAAGAATTAAGTGTTCCAACCAAAAGGTAGGGCGGCTGAATGGATAAGAAAACAAGACCCCTGCATATGCTGCCTAAAAGAGACTCACTTCAGATTAAAAGACACACACAGACTAAAAGGAAGAGGATGGAAAAAGATACTACCTTGGTAGACCTAGAGGGTATAGTGCTAAATGAAATGGGTCAGATAGAGAAAGACAGATATTGCATGATTTCACATACATGTGGAATCTGAAGAACAAAATCAACAACAATGACAATGACAGCAGAAATAAACTCATGGATACAGAGAATATTTTGAGGGATAATAGGTGGGAGGGTGTTGGGGGGATGGCAAAAAAAAAGGCAAAGGGATTAAGAGATACAAATGGATAGTTGTAGAATAGACATAGAGATATAGAGAGTAGCATGGGGAAGATGGTTAATAATGTAATAGATATGTAAGTGGGAAGAGGGGTACTAGATTTAGTGGAGTGATCGCTTTGCATATTATGTGGCTCTCTGATCACTATGCTGTACAACTGAAACTGGTATATTATTGTATGCCAACTATAATTGAGAAACAAACTCATTGGATTGTGCAATGTAAATACAAGCAGCTAATTGTCTATTATATTTCAGTAAAGCTGGGAAAAAATCAAAACAGAATAAAACAAATATTGGCGAGGATGTAGAGAAAAGGGAACCCTTAGGCACTGTTGGTGGGATTGCAAATTGGTACACCCACTATGTAAGATAGTTTGGAGATTCTCCAGAAAATTAAAATTAGAACTACCATATAACCCAGCAATTGCACTTTTGAGTATTTATCCAGAGAAAACCAAAACACTGATTCGAAAAAAAAAAATGTACTCATATGTTTACTGCAGCGCTATTTACAATAGGCAAGATATGGAAGCAACCTAAGTGACTATCAGTAGACAATTGGATAAAGAAATTGTGGTACATATATACAATGGAATATTATTCAGCCATAAAAAATGAAATCTTACCATTTGCAATGACATGGATGAACCTAAAGAGTATTATGCTAAATGAAATAAGTCAGACAGAAAAAGACAAAATACCATATGATTTCACTTATATGGAATCTAAAGAACAAAATGAATGAATAAACAAAACGTAACACATTCATAGATACAGAGAACAAACGTGATTGCTAGATGGTGGGGCTTGGGCTAGGTGAAAAACGTGAAGAGATTAAGTAGTACAAATTGGTATTTACAAAATAGTCACGGGGATGTGAAGTACAGCCTAGGGAATATAGTCAGTATAATTGTAATAACTATGTATAATGCCAGGTGAATACTAAACTAATCGGAAGGATCACTTAATAAATTATATAAATGTCTACTATGCTGCTTCACCTGAAACTAATCTGAAATGAAATTTTGAAAAGTCATTACTCTGTTAGCCTTTGATACCTTTTGAAGAATTGATACTATGATGCTTCAGAGTTTGTTTTACTAGAAGAGACTGAGCATAAGATAAAAATTTTGACGATGGGGTAGTTCACAGTATCAGGATAAAACCTAAGGAGAGAGATGGTGTATGTTCATCCATTTATACTAGTTTTGAGTTTCCTGTGCCTCAGACACTATTCTGGCCAGTGGGTTTCCAAAGACTAACAGAATGACACATTCTGTACACTAAAGTTTCTCAACACTATTGACATTTGCAGCTGGGCAATTCTTTGTTGTAGAGGAAAGGGTAGACTGTTCTGTACATTGTAGAATGTTTAACAGCATCTCTGGCTTCTACCCAACAGGTGCCAGTAGATTCCCTCCACCCTGTCATGACAACGAAAATTATCTCCAGGCATTAACAAATGTTTGGGGAAGGGTGCCGAGCAAGATCATTCCAATGAAGATCCATTGTTTTACCCTTACAGGATTTAGAAATTTAATGAACTACATATTTTAATATTGATATACTTTTTGTTTTGAAAGAAAAAGTTTTCTTTTTGGGAGAAATGGTGATACTGTGTATCAGCATAAATAAGAACAAGAGTGGTACCTTTTTTATTTTTTAATCAGAAATTGCCTACAGTTATACACCATAGCAACTATCTTGAGTTTTTTTAGCATTCCCTTTTGGTTTTTACTTATTTGCATACCTTTTTTAACTCTTAATTGTAGTGTAGGTAGAATGTTGTATTCTATACTTTCCTCTTACCGTTTTTACATTTTCATATTTCCACACAATTTCAATAATAATTTTCATTTGATTTATTGTCAGTTTTCATCAAACAAATGTATTATACATGTATCTAATTGTTTTTATTGTTGAAAACTTGAAATGTTTGTACTTTTTTCACTTGAGCTTTCTTTTTTAAAGAATTTTTTCTTAGGATAAATTGCAAACGAGTAACTATAGTTAGTAACAGAAAAATGGTGATTTTTCAAGGAGAATTTAGAAGCTGAAAAGTAGCGAGTAAACACCATGGGACAGAGAATGAGGCTTAAAATTCTAGATATCACTTTTTAAGTTCTAGCCTTTTCAATTAAGTGCCTCGCATTAATGATATAGGCTGTAGGGATACACTTTGGACCAAGAAACAATCCCTGCGCCTAGTAGATTACATTTTAGTATAGAAGGAAACTAGATAAACACAAAACTGAGTGTAATGTAGTAAGTGTTCAAATAAACTTAGAAACTATTACAAGAACACAAAAGGAGGCTTTATTTCCTGCTGATAACGAGGAAGACTTCATTGAGAAAGTAGCATCTGAGCTGGTTCTCGATGAATGGATAAGATTGGGCAGGCAGAAATGGGAGAGGAAAGGTATAACCAAACACATGGAAATGATGAATGTGAAGAATGTTTGAGGATACATCCAGAAACCTAACTTAAGGTTGTATTATGGGAATGCCTTGTGTCATACTAAAACATCTGTTTTTTTTTATTTTATGGTCACTGGAAAAGCAGTGTTTTTTTTTTTTTAACATTTTATTTTTTTATTTTTCCCCAGCCCTCTCCCCGCTCCCTCTGGTAACCACTAGTCCATTGTCCATGTCCATGAGTCTCTATTGGTTTGTCCTGTTCATTTGTTGCTTTTAGGTTTATATCCCACATATAAGTGATATCATGTGGTTCTCAACCTTTTCTGTCTGGCTTATTTTGCTTAGTATGATTATTTCAAGGTCCATCCATGTTGCTGCATATGGCAGTATTTCATCCTTCTTATGGCTGAGTAATAATCCACTGTATATATTTACCACAGTTTCTTTAGCCAGTCATCTATCAAAGGACATTTAGGTTGTTCCCATGTCCTGGCCACTGTGAATAATACTGTTATGAACATCAGCGTGCAAATATCTTTTCGAATATGAGTTTTCAAGTCTTTGGGGTAAATACCCAGTAGAGGGATTCCTGGATCATATTGTATATCAATTCTTAGGTTTTGAGGAACCTCCATACCAATTTCCATAATGGCCATTCCAATTTGCAGTCCCACCAGCAGTGCATGAGGGTTCCTTTTTCTCCACATCCTCTCCAACATTTGTTATTACTTGTCCTGTAGATTATAGCCATTCTAACAGGTGGGAGATGGGATGTGTTTTTGATTTGCATTTCCCTAATAACTAACGATGTTGAGCATCTTTTCGTATGTTTGTTGGCCATTTGTACGTCCTCTAGGGAGAAGTGCCTGTTCAGATCCTCTGCTCAGTTTTTGATTGGATCTTTTTTTTTATTGTTGTTGATTTGTATGAGTTCTTTGTATATTTTGGATATTAGGCCCTTATCAGAGGCATTGCTTGCAAATATATTTTCCTATTCAAATGGTTGTCTCTTTACCTTGTTGATGATTTCTTTTGCTGAGCAGAAGCTTTTCAGTTTGATGTAGTCCCATTCATTTATTTTAGCTTTTACTTCCCTTGTCTTTGAGGTCAAATTCATAAAATCCTCTTTAAGTCCAAGCTCCTTGAGTTTCGTTCCTACATTTTCTTCTATGTATTTTATTGTTTCAGGTCTTATATTCAGATCCTTAATCCATTTTGAGTTAATTTTGGTGTGTGGTAATAGACAACAGTCTAGTTTTACTCTTTTGCGGGTGGCTTTTCAGTTTTCCCAGCACCACTTATTGAAGAGGCTTTCCTTTCTCCACTGTATATTTTTGGCATTTTTGTCACAAATTATTTGCCCATATAAATATGGGTTTATTTCTGGACTCTCGATTCTGTTCCACTTGTCCATATGTCTGTTTTCTGCCAATACCATGCTGTTTTGATTACTGTCGCTTTTTAGTATAATGTCAAGTCAGGCATAGTGATGCCTCTAGCCTCCTTTTTTTTGTTGTTTTTTGTTTTATTTTTCCAGGATGGCTTTGGCACTTTGGAGTCTTTTGTGCTTCTATACATATCTATGATTTTTTGTTCTATTTCTCTAAAAAATGCCGATGGGATTTTGATGGGGATTCCATTAAATATGTATAATGCTTTAGGTAATATGGTCATTTTAACTATGTTGATTCTTCCCACCCAAGAACACGGAATATCTTTCCATTTCTTTGTATCTCCTTGAATTTCCTTTAATAGGGTCTTATAATTTTTATTATATAGATCCTTCACATGTTTCGTTATATTTATTCCTAGGTATTTTATTCTTTTTGTTGCAATTACAAAAGGTGTTATTTTTTCCACTTCTTTTTCTGATACTTCATTATTAGAGTATAGTAATGCTATGGATTTTTGAACATTGATTTTGTATCTAGAGACATTACTTTGTTTCTTTATTGTTTCTAGTAGTGTTGTGGTGTTTTTAGGGTTTTCTGTATAGAGTATCATGTCATCTGCAAATAGTGACAGTTTGACTTTGTTTCCTGTTTGGATGCCTTTTATATCTTTCTCTTGTGTGACTGCACCTGCTAGGACCTCCGATGTTATATTGAATAACAGTGGCAATAGTGGACAGTCTTGTCTTGTTTCTGATCTTAGAGAGGTTTTTAGTCTTTCACCATTAAGTATAATGTTGGCTGAGGGTTTGTCATAGATGGCCTTTATTATGTTACTTTCCTACTCTACCGATTTTGTTAAGTGTTTTGATCATAAATGGATGCTGTATCTTGTCGAACGCTTTTTCTACATCTATTGATATGATCATATAATTCTCATTTTTTAAATTTGTTTATGTGGTGTATCACATTAATCAATGTGTGTATGTTGAACCATCCCTGTGCCCCTGGGATGAAGCCCACTTGTTTGTGGTTTATAATCTTTTTAATATGTTGCTGTATTCGGTTCACTAGTATCTTATTTAGGATTTTTTGCATCTGTGTTCATGAGAGATATTGTTCTGTAGTTTTCTTTTTTGGTGTTACCTTTACCAGGTTTTGGTAATCAGAGTAGTATGTGCCTCCTAAAATGAATTGGGAAGAAGTATTGCCTCATCTTTGGTTTTTTGGAACAGTTTGGGGAAGATAGGTATTAAATCTTCTTTGAATGTTTGGTAGAATTCACTGGTAAAGCCATCTTTTGCTGAGCAGGAGTTTTTCAGTTTGATATAGTCAAACTTTTTGGTAAGTTTCTGATGATTGTTTCAATTTCCATATTGCTGATCAGTCTATTTAGACTTTCCAGTTCTTCTTGATTCAGTCCAGGATGGTTGTATTTTTCTAAGTAATGGTCCACTTCTTCTAGGTTATTAAATTTGGTATTATATACTTTTTCATAGTATTCTTGTATGATCCTTTGTATTTCTGCAGTGTCCATCATAGTGTCTCGTCTTTCCTCCCTGATTTAGTTTGTGTTCTTTCTCTTTTTTCCTTAGAGAGTCTAGCCAGGGTTTTGTCAATTTTATAAACTTTCTCAAAGAACCAGCTCTTTGTTGCATTTAGTTTTTCTATTGTTTTTTTGTGTTTGTTTGTTTTGTTTTCAGTTTCATTTATTTCTGCTCTAGCTTTGATTATTTCTTTTCTTCTGCTGACTTTAGGCTTCTTTTACTCTTCCTTTTCTAGTTTTTTAAGATGAAGCATTAGGGCATTTATTTGGGCTCATTCTTATTTTGGGAGATAGGCCTGTAATTATATGAACTTTCCTCTTATGACTGCTTCTGCTGTGTCCCAGAAGTTTTGATATGTTGTATTATTATTATCATTTGGTTCTACATATCTCTTGATCTCCCTTTTTATATCTTCTATGACCCAGTTCTTCTTCAGTAGCATGTCGTTTAATCTCCATGTATTCATGGTTCTTTCCACTTTCTTTTTGCAGTTTCAAAGCATTGTGATCAGAGAATATGATTGGTATGATTGGGTATTGGTATACCCTCTTATATTTGTTGAGGCTATCTCTGTGTCTCAGTATGTGGTCAATTCATGAGAATATTCCATGTGCACTAGAGAAAAATGTATAAACAAACAACATCTGTTCATATCTGACAATGGGGTATTTAGGTCCCCTACCTCAATAGTGTTCTGGTCTGTTTCTCCCTTTAGTTCTGTTAGTAATTGCTTTACATATTTCGGGGCTCCCTGGTTGGGAGCATAGATATTAGTAAGGGTTATGTCTTCTTGATGCATGATTTCCTTTATCATTATGAAGTGTCCCTCCATATCTTTCTTTGCCTTTTTTTTATTTCGAAGTCTATTTCATCTGATATCAGTACTGCTACTCCTGCTCTTCTCTGAAGGCCTATTGCTTGAAACATCATTTTCCACCCTTTCACTTTGAGTCTACATTTTTCTTTAGATCTGAGAGGTGTGTCCTGTATTCAGCATATGTTCAGGTTTTGTTTTTGATTCATCTTGCAACTCTGTGCCTTTTTATTGTTGAGTTCAGTCCATTTAAATTTCAGGTGATTATTGAAATATGAGGTCTTATAGCCATTTTATCTTTTGCTTTCTGGTAGCTCAGTGTTTCCATTGGTCCTTGTCCTTGTGTTTCTGTTTTCTTTATTTTGGTTGGCTTTTATAGGATTTCCCTCCGGTTCTTCTTGTTTTATGTTATACACTTCTGTTCCAAATCTTCTACGTGTGGTTACCATTATGAATACAAAAAGGATAGTTTTATATATATACATACATACATACATACACACACACACGCACACACACACATACATACATATATACATACACACATACACACACACACACACACACACACACAGTTGTCCATTTTCTTCTGTATGTGCCTTATCTCCTTTCTTCTTTGCAAATTTGGGTTGTTGAATCCTCCCCTTTCAGTCATTGTTATCTCACTTTGTCCTTATGTGTGCCGAACATTCATTATTATCTTACTATAGCAAATCTCTTCTTATTTTAAGCTTATAATGCCCTGTTCCTAGTAAGAGTTGCACTCCTTTGCTTTTATCAGCCTGTTAGTCACCTTACTTCTAATTATGGATTTTTTTTGTCATTTTGTTTTAGGCGAGCTAATCCCTTTCAGTATTTCCTGTAGTGCAGGCCTCATAGTGGAGAATTCCCTCAATTTTTGTATGTCTGGAAAGGACTTTATTTCTTTTTCATATCTAAAGGAGAGCTTAGATGGATACATTATTCAAGGCTGGTTGTTCCTTTCATTTAAAAGTTTGATTATTTGATCCACTCCTTTCTGGCTTATAAGGTTTGTGCTGAGAAGTCCAACGATAATCTAATGGGTTTTTCTTTATTGGTTACTGTCTTCTTTTCCCTGGCAGCCTTGAGAATTCTGTTTTTGTCGTTGATTTTTGCTTATTTTAATATGATGTGTATTGGTGAAGGCCTTTTTGAGTTGAGATAATTAGGTGTTCTCTTGACTTCTTGAATTCCAAATTCTAGCTCATTCCTTATATTTGAGAAATTCTCATCAACTATTTGTCTGAAAGTGCTTCCTAATCCATGCTGCTTTTCCTCCTCTTCAAGAATTTCCATTATTCTAATGGTTTGTCTCCTGATGGTGTGAGCTATTTCTTATATTTCTCTTTCATTATTTTTCATTCTTCGGTTTCTCTCTTCTTCCTTCTGATTTATTTCTATATTTCTGTCTTCAATATCACTGATCCTTTCCTCCATTTGATTGACTCTATTTCCCAAGCTCATTATTTTATTTTTCAGCTCTTGCAGTGTTCTTCATCTCCAGAAAGTCTATTTGATTCATTTTGAGCATTTCAATCTCCTTGCTAAAGAACTCATTCTGCTCATCTAGTTGTTTTTTCAATTCCTGAAATTGTTTAAATGACTTTTCTTTGGATCTCATGGAGTTTTTTCAGAAGTACCATCCTGATTTTTCTGTCATTTAAGTCACGTATTTCTTCGTAAGCTTATTTTCTGGAGATTTTTCTGTTTTTTTTTTTTTCTGAACTACTTTGTCACCTTGGTTGTTCATGGTGTTTAATGGACTATTTCTCAACCTGGGCATTAATGGAAGTGTGTTCTCCTTTTTCTTTCCCCCAGAAAGATGATTTATTATATAATGGTCACTAGTCTGTTGCAAATAAGGTGTTTTTCTTTTGGTTTCTAGTAGGTATCATCTAAGTCTCTTGGCTCTCTGCTCTATATAAAGCGTTAATAATGTCTTTTTTTTCCTTATAGATGTTTAATCATGCTTGCTTCCCTCAGTCTCAGTTCCTGTCAGTGTTGGTGACAGTTTCGGTAGCATTTGCTCAGATTGTCCTGGGGCTTCACGGCATTCCATATTGGAGGTATGGGGTGAGGAGCCCTCTGTATTGGGGGTTGGAGGCTGCGGCTCAGCGTCAGTTTTGCAACCGCAGCGAGTAAAAATCAATTGTCGTTTCTCTGCCATCCCTGCTCTTCTGCCGTCTCTGTTTCTCTGCCTTCTGCTCTGGTGATTGGGCACTGCTGCCGGCCACGTGGCACTCATAGCACTCTCAGGTAGAGCTGTTCAGGGAACTCACCACTCTTTCTCTCCTTCCCCTCTTCCTACAAGAGGCTCTGGCTTCCTACAAGGGGCTCTGGCTATGAGAGGCAGCTTCTTTGTTTCTCCCAGTCCACCACCCGACACCCAGGGTTCTTACCTATGGTAGCTCTGTGTGCAGATCCCATGCTTAAACGTGCTGGTAGGCAGTTTGGGTGTTTTTGTTGAGTTTTAGATGTTCAGCTTACTGTTGTTTCAAGGGGAGAGATCTAGGAATATCTCTCACTCCGCCATGTTTAATCCAATCTTCCCACAGTGTGTTTTTTGAAGTAGAAAAGTGATATGAAGCTAACAGTTGCTTTAGCATGACCATCTCCATGTTTGTCTTGATTCTCACTGTTCTCTTGCTCTTTCCCTCTTTGCTACCTCTTAAAACCCAGAGGAAAAAAAAATACAGCACTAGGCACTGTAAAGAGTTGTATGGGGATATACTGAGAGTTAAAACATACGGGCCTTGCTTCCTAGGAACTAATTATCTGGTGTAAAGAAAATATTTATACAGAGCTACCACAGGTACTACCTTGTATTTTATATTATAGCTCATATTATAATGAGCAGTAAGAATGATAGGAGTTCAGAGACAGGAGAGATTGTTCTCAGATAAGGGATTAGGAAAGATTTATGATTTTCAACCTCATTTTGAGCGCTCTAATAACATGGGCCTTTCCATTATGTACAGTCATTATTTCAAACCTTTATGTTCACCTCATGCTCACTGTGCCCACTTTCAGCAGGTGACCTTGTTTCCTACTGCTTGTAGACATTAAGAAGCTAAGAAGCCTGAATTTACTCCTTTTCATTATCTCATACTTACCATACCTGCCAACTTGTTTTCATCTTTTACCTTTTTTTTATGTCATTGTTGAGATTTTTTTTTTCCTGTCCGAAGCAGCATGTTATAAGGAACAGTGGATTTTTTAGAAAGAACTGAGTTTCACTTTTGACTTTGTAGTTTACTAGCTGTGGAACCTTGAGCAAAAGTCTTAATGCCTTTACCTCAGATACCTGCTTTTGTAGGAAGGGGATAATCCAACCACTTCACAAGGTCTGTGTGATGATTAAATAGAAAATGTGCATACTGGACCTAAAACACAATAGACCCTCTTTCCTCTTTTCTCCAGAACTCTGTTACTTTCTTTCCTTTGGCTCCTTCTCTTCAGCTTAAAAAACTGCTGGGTCACTTTCTTGTAGCCTCTTCCATTTATAACCAAGTTTTTGAAAACCGTAGACAGCTAGTTGTCTCTGTCTTCACCTCTTATTCATTTTAAACCCACTGTAATCCGACTTTTGTTATCACTAATGCACTCAGTGCTCAGTAACTACCTAATTGACAAATTGGGTGGACTCTAGTTAATATTTCTCTGGTAAAAGTGACATACATTTAGGATTAAAAATTTTAAGGTTGAGTCTACGGCCATACTATCCTAAATAAACCCGAGCCCGTCTGATCTCGGAAGCTAAGCAGGGTTGGGCCTAGTTAGTGCTTGGATGGGAGAGCACCCAGGAAGACCAGGTGCTGTAGGAATAAAAAATTAAAAAATAAAATTAAAAAATACTGGGTTGTAAGCTGTGACAAGGTCGTTGCAATCTGTGAGGTCAACCAAGTGTTGCCTCGCCTAAAAAAAAAATTAAAACAAACAAAATTTGAAGGTTGAGAACAACTAATATATGGAATATGCTGGAAATCAGGGATGAATATTATTGAACAGCAATAACATCCCGTTCAAGTTAACATGAATTTGTGGTAAGCCAGGTCAGGACAGTTTTGTGACATACTCTGTTAACTTTCTGGAACCAAGAAATTGAGAAAGCAGAAATCAGCCATAGTTGGGCATGGCAGAAAAATAAATGGGATGGAAGATTCAATGTGTAAATAATGACAGGACAGGATAGAAGATGTATTTTTTTTTAATGTTGGTAGAATTACATAGAAAACCTTTCTGTATTTTTTAGCTATAGATAAGAAATAAAGGTGGGAAAAGGCAAGGGGAGCTGGATATTTGAACTCTTTTCATGGTCCTGCTATGCCTCTGAATAGTGGGGTATTATGTGTATTCTGTTTAAGAATGTTAATCTTACATCTGCTGGTGCTTCCTGTCATAGGCTTGAGCTAAACAATTTGAATTCTTATACTAGTGGTTTTGATTCTCATGGTTTCGCTAACTAGGCTCAAAGCAGGAGACTGTTACTGCAACAAACTTAGCATAAATATGTAAATTAACTGTGACATGAAGAGCCTGAATGTAAATTTAGGTTTGAATTTTATTATACAGGGTTGATTGAACTTTTGTGATTACTTGTACTAACGCAGGTTCCCTATTATTATGGTTAAGAGTGCAGGTCCTGGAACCAGTTTCCCTGGGTTTACGTTAGCTTCATCATTTACCAGCTTTATAACCTTGGACAAATCACTTGATCCCTCTATGCCTCAGCTCCCTCATATGTATAATGATGGTAGAAAGAGTACTATCTCTTAAGGTTGTTGTAAAAATCGAAATATATGAATTGTTAGGAATTGCCTAGTACATGGTAAGTACTATATAAATGATGAGCTGTTATGTTCTTGTAAATAGCTTCATTTTTAAAAAACTCCCTTTTAACCTTTCATCAGATCATTGAAAGTATTATTGAGGAGAGTCAGAAAGTATTACGGCTTGAAGATGACTCTTTGGATTCCAAAGGAAAAGGACACTCTGATCAGGTTACGAATCCTCTTGTGGCTGGGACAGATCTTAGCAATATACCTGGACTGTTAGCCGTAGTAGATCAAGTACTACAGGAAGATTCCAAAAGGGCAGAGAGTCAGAATGTATTCAAAGAAACTGAATTAGAGCTAAGACAATATTTTCCTTCCGATGACACTTGTGAGAAACCAGTAGATGAAACCGCTAAGTTAACTGAAATAAGTTCATCTGAGCAGTTTAATATGCCTGAAACTGAAACAGAAGTATTGAACAAGGAAGCAGTGGAAGTCAAAGGAAGTGACATCCTGGAACCTGCATCCTCAAACTCCTCATCTGCTAAAGATTTTGCTGCTGTGGAAGAATTGGCTCCTGCCAAACCCCCAAGACAGCTTACTCCAGAACCCGATATAGTGGCTAGTACAAAGAAGCCTGTTCCAGCACGCCCACCCCCTCCAACTAATTTCCCACCTCCTAGACCACCACCTCCATCTCGACCTGCTCCACCACCAAGAAAAAAGAAAAGTGAATTGGAGTTTGAGGCTCTTAAAACACCCGATCTAGATGGCAAGTATTCATTGAGAAATAAGTATTTTTGTGGGGAGATTTTTGGGTAAAAACTGTTTCCATTTGATTTTGTTTCAGCTTATACTGTGTACAACCATGTTGATGACCGAGTTATAAAAATTATTTCAGTAAAAAAAAAAGTGGAATTATTTACATTGGTGATTATTTACATTACTATTATAATTGAACATTTCAATAGACTTCAAACTTTCAAATCTGTTTCCATTGGAGAGCCAGTTTGCTGTAGTGAAAAGAATATGGAATTTGGAGACAAGATTTGAATTCAAGTCCTAGATCTCTTGTTTGAATCCTGGTTTCTCCACCTATAAAACGAGAGAAATAAAACCACTTTTGTAACAGGATTGTTCTAAGAATCAGAAAAATAAAAGTAAAAAGCACTTCTTAAGCTATGTACAAGGTCCTATTTAACTATGAGTTATCACCATTATTATTATTGCAGTTCCCAAAGAGAATATTACATCTGATACTCTCCTAACCACAAACATGGCTTCAGAGAGTACAGTCAAGGATTCTCAGCCTTCTCTTGATTTGGCAAGTGCTACCAGTGGAGATAAAATAGTTACTGCCCAGGTTGGTGAATTTGTTACATCGAATATAGGCTTTATCAACTTTATGCAACTAGCTGGTTTGTATGACTACTGAATCTTGTTTCTTCTCCAAGCCAAGTATCTCCTTATCCCCCAAACCTGGCCTCCTCACATCCCTTGTCCAGCTCTGCTACTGAGTAGCTGGGTGACTCCAGGAAATTATTTAAACAGCTGAGTCTCAGATGCCTCATTGATAAAATGGGCAGGAGGGAAAACCTTCCTCGAAGGTTTCTTGTAAGGATGAAATAAGCTAAAGTATGCCAAGTACCTGGTCATGTAGTAGGCATTGAAAAAATGATAGATGCTGCCATTTGTAGTATTAATATTAATAAACATCATCTACAGTCTTCATTTACCTGACCTATAGTGGACAAAATTGAGGACTTTTGATTTTTTATAATTTCCTTTTCCTAATCATGAAAAGAACTTCACACAGGATGCTATACATGAACATATGAGGCAATAGGAAGGAATTGATAACATGAATTTTCACCACAGCCAAATTCGGGGACTCAAGGGTTACCTATGTGGCAGCTGTGATTTTGGCAGGTTAGCAAAATGAGATAAGACATTATAGTCTTGTCATGGCCTTAGAGCAGAGATTGTCAGCAGATTGTTTTTTGCAAGGCCCCCAAGCTAAGAATGGTGCTTACATTTTAAAAATAAAGGGGAAAAAAAGGATATGCGACAGACACCATATGCAAAGCAAAAATAGTTATTAAAAATATTTAGTATCTAGCTCTATACAGAAAAAGTATTAGGACCCCTACCTTTGAGATATGCACATATGTAGCCTAGATTAATGACAGCCCTTGTGCTGGCATTCTATTAGCAGAGAACTGCTTTTCCATCAGGTTCAAATAGTGCCTTTATTTGCTTTCAAGACTACTAAAACATTATTTCATGGGCAGCAATAATTTTAGTACCTAATGTTTTTTAGCACGCTGGGAATAATAAAGAGCTGAAATGGAGTGTTCCATTTAAATTTTCAGTAGGTAGCCTCCATTATTCGAATTATGGAATTTTTTAGAACCAAGTGTGGTAATGAATAATTTATAGAAATTGACTTAGTCGACTTTCTGTATATAAAATTATAATTTCAGGAAAATGGAAAAGCACCTGATGGACAGATAATAGCAGGTGAAGTGATGGGACCTCAGAGACCTAGATCCAACTCTGGGAGAGAGCTTACTGATGAGGTATAGTTATATTTTTTGTCCTTAAAAACATACGATATAAAAACCATTATGGGAAGGTGAAAAAATTTTGGAGATGAATGTACATGCACAGCAATGTGAATATACTTAATGCCACAAAATGAACTATACAATTAAAAATGGTTAAAATAATAAATTTTATATTATGTATATTTTACCATGATTAATTTTTTCATTTACTGTTGTTAGCTAAAAAATCATAATATAGAAGAAAAAATGAAAATGAAGATTGTCTTAGTTTTTTTTTTAATATGCTGAAACTTGCAACTCTACTTAAACTTGCCCTTTCACACAGTTTTGTGGTGGAATAAATATTTTGACGCAAGGTCTACATATCATAGAAAATTGGCTTAGAAAGAACTTGACATTATAGATATGTATATGTTTTTTTATACTTGGTAGATAATGTACAGTGCATACGGACTCAATACTTCTTACCTTTAAAATTTAGTGTATGTCTGTTGGCTAATTTATTTAGAATGAAGTTCTGAAGTAAAATCTTAGTTTTTGATTTTTTTTAACAACACATTAAAAAAATATATACTTCGAAAAACAGTGTGGCAGTTTTTCAAAATATTGAACATCGTGTTTCCATGATGCAGCAATTCCACCACTCCTGTGTGTACAGCGAAGAGAAATGAAAACATGTCTGCGCAGAGAATGTCCACAAGTGTTCATAATAGCCAAAGTGTAGAAACAACACAAACTGATGAATGGGCAAATAATGTGTTGTATATCCATCCATGTGGACTGTTTTTAAGCAATTAAAAGGGATTAAGTTCTGATACATGTTACAGTATAGATGAACCTTGAAAATATGTTGCTAAGTGAAAGAAGCCAATCACAAAAGACCACATACTGTATGATTTAATTTATTTGAAAGGTCCAGAATAAGCAAATCCATAGAGACAAAAAGGAGATTAGTGGTTGCCAGGAACCAGGAGGAGGGGGCAGAATAAGGTAGGACAGCCAGTGGGTATAGATCGGGTTTCTTTTTGGGGTAGTGGAAATGTTCTAAACTTAGATAATGGTGATGGTTGCACAACTCTATGAATATATTCGAAACCATTGAATATGCTTTAAATGAGTGCCTTTTACTCATTTAAAAGGTATGTGAATTGTATCTTTCTAAAATGTTAAAAATTATTGTACACAGTATTGAATATATATATAAAGTGCTTAGCTTAAATTTTTGAGGATTTTGTAGACTCAGAAAGATATTTAAAATACAGATCCTATTGTTGTTATTTTTTACATCAGGAAATTTTAGCCAGTGTAATGATTAAGAACCTAGATACTGGAGAAGAAATACCTTTGAGTCTTGCAGAAGAGAAACTGCCAACAGGTATTAATCCTCTCACTCTACACATCATGAGAAGGACTAAGGAATATGTAAGGTATGGCCTAATGTTATTATTTATCATTTGTAGTATTTTATTCAGAGTGGTGAAGATTTCTGTTTATGAACTATGACAGTTCCTAACTTGGTTTCATTCAGCCTTTTTTAAACTTGGAATTAAAATAGTTAATGTTTGTATTCTTAAACTTTGTTCGCTCTCTGTTTAAGACTGTGCAGTTACTAGGGAGAAAAAGTACATATCTTCAATCTCATATTTGGTTTCTCTTTTAAAATGATTTATATTATGCTAGAGGCAGTATTAAAACATTTTGGGATAAAAAGCCATATTGAGATGAACATTTGGTCTTCTGAAACCTTTCTTTAAGGATCAGAAATTTTATGTATATAATTTGAAGAGCCAGAAAATGGCTTTAGGGTGAGGTTATTGACTTTACTGTGGGATGTACTAAGGAATGTCTATGAAAGCAAAGCTTTTTTTTTTAAGTATAATATATAATGTATCTGATGAGTGAGGAGGGAGATATTTACAAGTTAATTTGTCATTTCTGTGCAGCATGTTTTGTTCAACAGAAAGTCTTGTTTGTAGTAGGTTTTTCCTAAGTTCCTCAATTACATTCACTGAATTTGTACATTGCACCTTGCTTAAAGAGTCTGTTCTTTGATCTTTCAAGTTTAAATTTTCAGAGTCATTCTTCAAATGAAACTTATATAAAGCATTTTAACACAGTTTTTTCCTTACTCTAATTTGAAATTCTGTAATAAGTACATATGAAGATTTTTGAGAAGAGTAAGGAAAAGGGCTTCTTTTATTTTATTTTTTATTTTTTAAGTTTATTAAGGTAACATTGGTTAATACAATTGTATAATTTCCATGTGTACATTATCATTTGACATCTGCATATTCTGTTGTGTGTTTACCACCCAAAGTCCAGTTTCTTTCAGCTACCATATATTTGATCCCCTTTACCCACTTCACCCTCCCCCTAGCCGCCTACATTTGACCCCCTTTACTGTGTCTACCTCTCCCCTCCCCCATCCCCTCTCCTCTATAGTAACCAGTAGTGTATAGTCCATGCCCATGAGTCCCTCTTTGTTTGTCCTGTTCACTTGTTGCTTTTAGGTTTATATCCCACATATAAGTGATAGTATGTGATTTTCAAGTTTTTTTGTCTGACTTTTTTCACTTAGTATGGAAAAGGGCTTCTTTTAAAATTACTTCTTCCTCTTGTAGTAATGATGCAGCACAGTCAGATGATGAAGAGAAGTTACAGTCTCAGCCAACAGATACTGATGGTGGAAAGTTAAAACAGAAAACGTGAGTTATAGTACTTCCCTTTTCTTCATTTCAAGCTTTAATTTTTAAAAAAACAGTGAACTGCCATACTAGTTTAAATCTGTGTTCTCTCTAATTTATATGTCATCTACCAGTACCACTCCCTGCCCCCAGCCTATTATCAGTTCCTTGAGGCTGTATTGGTCATTTTTATAGCATCTCACATGTAGTAAATGATCAATAAATTTTGCATCATGCCCATATTGTTTTTCTGACAGTAGGTACCAGAAGTAGAGTATGATTGTCCTTAAAGTTGCCCTTTTCTCTTTCTCTTCATCTCTGCAAATCCTCTTTGTCTTTCTAAACCCAACTACATGAGGATATTCCTGACTTCCTTTAGTTGGTAGTAAATTTCTTTTTTTTCTCTAATTTCCATGACACGTGTAGCCTATATACCTTATGTTTGCCTTCTATTTTTATATTATCTTAAAGTGTCCTCTGATTTTTTAAAAAAAGGCAAATAGATATTAAACAAAGGAAGCATATGTTGCAAAAGGATTGTGATCATGCCATTCTTCTGTTTGCCCTACAAAAATCTATCACAGTGGTGGCCTTATGTATGGTGATTATACATAAGTCACTTAATTGGCAATATTTCAGTCCAATTCCCAAAGTGAATTCTCCACTCAAATATGATATTTTTTCCTAGTGTGGGAAGTGTAGTAAAGAAAGCTTTGAGAATTTTTGGAAAAGTTGTACTCACAATGCAGGTCTATGGTAACACCTCCAGACATGTGGACCTTGGTTGTCTAGCAATGACAGCTATCAGGAACTAGAGAATTGGGAATTATTCAAGAAACATATAAACATCCATGAAAGATGTTACTTATTCCATGCACTAAAGCTCATCATTTTTCTAAAAGGAAAGCTGCTCAGGATCATTCAAAGCCATTATACTTCTTACATAATTTTTATAAATCTAGCCATTTAGTATCTGAGCTCACAGCAAAATGGAAGCACCAAACTGTGATAACCTGTAAGTTGACACATAAGAATGTCAAATAATATTCTGATTGCAAAAGAGGAATGAGAAAAATGATAAAAGCAGTCATATATAACACAACCATTTCATATGGCAGTGCTTTCAACTTTTCCTCATGTCATGACACACACAGAGCATGGTGATATTTGCACTGAATACTGGCGTAAACTGATGGCCAGAAGAGACTGGCCCAGAGTATGACTTCTCTGTGTCCTACCCTGGGGGAACCAATATTATGGCCCACTTGCAAACCATTTGAAAGGCTCTGAATGTGTTTAAAAACAGTGAAGATGATAACTGTGATCCTATTTATTAAAGAAACTTGTTAAACATTACGTGCCTTTGAAGAAGGCACAAAAGTGTATATTTTAGAGATGTTCTCATCCATAATAATTAAATAATCTGTTTTCTTACGGTAGTAGTAAACCTATAGTTATCCAGAAAATATAACTTCACAATAGACCTTATAGTAATTTTAAAAATGGTTTATCGTCTGTGTTTTCTGATTATCAAAAGTATTATAAAAATGTGTAAAATAGAAAAGAAAAGCTTCTTATAATCTTACCCCAGAAATAATTAGTATTAATAATCATGTGTATTCACCATAGAATTTTTTTCCCACAAAAATTGGATTATACTGTGCCTCTAGTTTGTCGACTTGCTTTTTTTTTTAAAAAAAATATCTGATATGTAATAGGCATCTCTTTATATCAATACCAACAGTAAATATATTGTGGTCTTTTTATCAGCCAGATATGGGAGTTTGATGCTGCAGATGCAATAGTCTCTGCCCTCATCCCTCATAGAGCGTCCATTTCAATAGGAGAAACATACACTAAAAATATAATTACACAGATAAATCTAACTGCATTTATAGTAATTGCTATAAAAATATATGGGGTGTTGTGGGAGTATATAATAGGAATATCTATTTGAAAGTGTTGAGGAGGGCTTTTTTTGAGAGAGAGAGCTGGTCTGACACCTAAAAATGACTGGAAATTAGCTAGGGGAGGAGTGTTCCAGGCAGAATAACCACATGTGCAAAGGACCTGAGGCAACTAAGAGCTTGGTACATTTAAAGAACTGAGGTTCCCCTCATTTATTTTTTTGCATTTCATTTTAAGATTATACCAACACTTATTTATTCATTCCTCTATTGATGAAAATTCAGTTTATTTCTACTTTTTTACCTATTCTAAACAATGCTGCAGTGAACACTGTGTGTGTGTGTGTGCATAAACTTTTTCAAATAATAGTCTTAATATCTTGAGCTCCCAAAATTGGTAAAAACTACCCCTGATTTGTTTAGGTTGTAAATATGTACTTTGCTTTTTAAAAATAATATATAAAATTTGAGATTTAGGTAATTGAAGAAGCAATTAAGTAAGTCCTATTTATGGGAGCTTGAAATACATAAATTACACTGTTTGGTAATACCTACTGGGAAAGCTCTGCCTAAATGCATTGCATGCAAATACCCAAACTAAAAGATAAGGGACAAGAGCCCATCTTAGGCTATCAAAGCATTCTATTTTGTGAGAAAATACATCTTTATTGTTTCTTCTTATTGGTACAATGTATTTTTAAGGATGACTACCTAAAGCAATCTTCTCAAAGCAATTCTCATTGCAGATTCATGGCCTCATCCTAGACCTTCTAAAGCAAATGATCTGAGGATAGGGCCCAGGTACCCGTGCTTTAAACCCTCCTCTCCCTCACCCTTCCCACCAATTGATTATCATTCACCAGTGAAAACCAAGGCTCTAGAGTGTACACTATTATACATTGGCTGAAGTGCCAATGTATTTCCTTTGTAGGCATATTGACTTGAATATATTTTATACAAGGGGTTGGTGATCAAAAGACCTACTATTTATGTAAAAAAGAGTTATTTCAAAATAATGTACTTTACCAGTCACAGCCAATGAGATTATCAGTGAATTATTGATCTTTTACTATTGAGTTAATAAGAAGTAATTTTGGTGGTTTTTTTATATATTTGGTAAGGACTCAACTAAAGAAGTTCCTAGGAAAATCAGTAAAAAGAGCAAAGCACCTCGCTGAAGAATATGGTGAACGTGCTGTAAATAAAGTTAAAAGTGTTAGAGACGAAGGTAAGTAAAATAGAACATTTCAACCAAATATTTAATTGATTTGACATAATCTACATTTAGCCTGTAGCTTATAAGAAACATTCTGTTTTATTAAAAGTAATAAACCTTTATAGCTAATATCTTAGCATTTCAATAAATATGTTACTCTCACTATTAATTTTATAAGTGGGAGGAAAAGTGAATTTATGCGTCTTTAATATGAATTTGTACACACTTTGTTACAGTGGCAACCTAGAAGAGCTGAGTGTTCAATAATCACTTGTAAATTAGTTATGTAAGGCTATTTAGTTCTTATAACTATTTTTAAAATTAGGTAAACTCTCTAAATTTGTGCATACCTTAACTTCCTGTGCCCTTGTTATAATTGCACTCATTTGTTTTATTTAATAAACACTTATATAGTGCTTATTCTGTGCCAGACACTGTCCTAAGCAGGTTCATCTGTATTAACTCATTTAATCCTCCTAAAACCCCATGATATAAGTACTATTATTATCCCTATTTTATAGATGAGAATACCAAGGCACAGAAAGGTCAGTACTTTGCTTACAGTCACACAGATAATAAATGACAGCAGAATTTGGACCCAGGCAGTCTGGCACCAGGCTCCATGCTCTTAATATGCTGTTTAGTAATAGGCAAATTTTTCTTCTCTCTTTAATGAATTTTCTTAGTAAGTAGTGGCTATGAAAATATGATAGTAGCTATATCTCAGCTAGTGATTTTTGTTGCTTTTATATTTAGTATTTCATACTGATCAAGATGATCCTTCATCAAGTGATGATGAAGGAATGCCATACACAAGACCAGTTAAATTCAAAGCAGCACATGGTTTCAAAGGACCTTATGATTTTGATCAGATCAAAGTGGTACAAGATCTTAGTGGTGAACATATGGTAAGTACCTTTTTATTTTTCAGTATCGATTATTTTCACTGGGAGAAATACGTTGACTTCTCTAAAGGTGATCTTATGTATGTAATTCTGCTAGCCTTATTCAAGAAGAGTTAATTTTGATATTAATACGATTTAATGAATAGGTAATGCAGAATCTATCTCTGAATTACTGTTCAACAAGCAAGTTATTGAATTAAGTAAACTCTAGGCCTTTATCATTAAGAAAATGATATAAAGGTACCAGACTTTAAAACAGTTAAATTAGAGGGTAGTCTGTCAATTTGAAAAATGTTTAAAGTGTTCCCCAGTATATTTTAAATAATTGACATCTATATTTCAGAAGCTCAGTATACTTTGTAAAGTGACAGCTAAAACAAGGAGCGAGGTAGAGGTGCAATCAGATTTAAAAATGTACCAAAGTAGATATAAAGTACACAAATTATATTGCCTCTGAAAATCCTAGGAATATAAGGAAGGAAGTAATAAACTCAGAACTGGCTAAATGATGCTGTGCATTCTTGATCAGGAAATCTATTTAATCTATTTAGATTTTAAATCTAAAAATTGGCCTAACTGGAAGGAAACAACCACAAACATACGAGATGGCAGCCAGATTAGAACTGAAATTTAGGTGTTTATCATCTAAACATAAAATGTTTGAGTTGACTGTAGTAACTTCCTTAAGGAATCTGATGAATTTCCTTGTGGTATATTGACTCTTTCATTATTTCCAGTCTTAAATAAAATTTCATTGAATAGGCTCCAAATGACAAATTTCTAAATATACTTGAATTTTGTGGAAATGATGCTATTTCGGTAAATGAGCTTTTGACTCTTAGAGAATCTTTCTTATCTGCATAACATGTGGTTTAATAGCAGTTATAAGTGTTCATTATAATAGGATATAGCCTTTCTAATTTAAGAGTTCACTTTAAAGCCCCCCAACACACACGCACACACACACGCACACACACACGCACACACACACAATTCCCCACTGTTGTTTTCAGTATCTATCTGGGAATTCTAGCCATATACTGCAAAGCCTTGTTTCTGGGGAGTAAAACAAGAGGAGACCACACCATTCCAACACTTCTTCTAAATGCCCAATACTGTGAGGGTCACTGCTAAGGTGAGTTCTATTTTTCCCTCAGCCCTGGTCAGAAGTTGCTAGTGCTATGCTGAGGGCTCTGCCTCCTCCTATCCTACTCCCCCTTGTGTTCAGCTGGGAAACTGAGATCCCGAATTAGGATTTGTGCTTTCACAATGAAGATTGTGGCAAACTGCAACTATCTTATCTCACCTTTCTTCTAAAAGTTCCTTTTTTGTGGTATTGTAGTTCAGTGGTCCCCAACCTTTTTGGCACCAGGGATGGTGCTCCTATGAGAATCTAATGCCTGATGACCTGAGATGGAGCTGAGGCAGTGATGTTAGCACTGGGAAGTGGCTGCAAATACAGATGAAACTTCACTAGCTCACCTGCCGCTCACCTTCTGCTGTGCGGCCCATTTCCTAACAGGCCACTGACCAGTTTGTGGCCTGGGGGTAAAGGACCCCTGTTATAGCACCATTGGACTGTTGGCTTTGCGTGGTATTACTAATGTTAGAATTATCTTAGTACATATAATTTGGCACATTTTTTTTTGGCTTAATGTCTCAATTATTATAATAATAACTTCGAACCTTCCTTTGTTTCCATAGGGAGCAGTTTGGACCATGAAGTTTTCTCACTGCGGTCGATTACTTGCCTCAGCTGGACAAGATAATGTAGTGAGAATTTGGGCTTTAAAAAATGCTTTTGACTATTTCAACAATATGCGAATGAAATACAATACCGAAGGTATTTTGCTTTTCTTGTGGGCTTTAAAAATCTAGAGACATCTGGCATTTTTACATTTTATGTATAACGATGCCCTTTTATCCAGCAATCATATGCAGCAACCACTACTTTACATAGTAATCACAAACGTAAAAATAAGACAGAAGTCAACAGCAAAAAGCATCTATACCCAGTGAAAAAAAGCTATTAAAACTTTTGACGTTAACCCTTTTCAGATGTAGTACAGTTAATTTCATCAACTATTGAGAACAAAGTTATTTGGTTTCCCCTAGCAATCTTCGCTTCTATCCAAGGTTAAAAATAAATATCTGATTAATCTAGAAAGAGAATGAGAATAATATATACATCTAATAAGTAAAGGATGATTAAGGAAACACAGCCATGGAAAGCAAATTTGATTTGTCACTACATCAAAGGGTATATGAAAAAGGTTAAATGGAAAGGAGAAACCTCAGAAGATGGCATATGTATACAATGATTACAACTATGTAAAATATTTCTGTATCATGGTAAGTTATCAGGAAAATATGTAGAATTGATGTAAATAGGAATTTCTAGTTTATGGGGTTCTTTTCTTGTAATTATATCACTGCAATAAATTTCCTCTACGGACCTTTTCCTCCCCACCCCAACCCTCTATCCCCAATCAACCAAGTCTGGAAAACAAGAAGGTAAGGAATGGGAGAAAGGACATAGAGGTGACCATGGGCAGGAGTATGGAGTATGGGCAAAGCACCATTTCAAGGAACGTAGAACTCAAGGAAGATCAACTAAACTGGCAAGCAAGGCCCTGTATATTTTAGTAGCCCTTTGGGTATTGCTTGCATTCTGTAATAATACATAATTGAAGATGATGATGAGTTAATAATAGTGAACAATGTTTATTATACATTTCTTTTATAGCCCTGACTGGAGCAAAAAGACTATTTTCAATGGTCATTGAGACTTATCCAAGCCTAGACCCTTTCTGTCCCTTTGTTGTTCATCTTGCTACTTATTATGATTGACAAGAATGTATTCACTATGAGTAATGAGGATTCGACAGTACTTTCTTAAATCAGGGAAATAATTAAGCCATTCTATAAAGATTTTATATAAATTATAACAAATATTTTGGTACTGAAAGAGTTAATGTTTCTCATGTATTTTTTTTCTAGAATGTTACATTATTAATTAGGTGTTACTGTGTCATTATTTCTGATTGATTTGTGTGTGTATGTGTGTGCACATGCGTGTGTGTGTACATGTATGTAAATGCCTTTTTACAGTTATATTATGTTGTTTTTAGGGCGTGTGTCCCCATCACCTTCTCAGGAAAGTCTAAATTCATCAAAATCTGATACAGATACTGGGGTATGTTCATTATTTTATGGTTACTATTGTTAAATATTATGATTTGATTTGTTTACCATAAGGTACCTTATTGTTTATTAGAAGTTATATTTGCATGAAAGCACTTAATTAAAATTAAGATGTGTTAGAAATAAGTTTTTTCTCTTGACAAATGAAAAAGTGTGATGTTTAAAGGCTTTCAGACAGTGAATAATATCACTCAAGCTACTGAACTAATGAAAACTTAATAAAACAAAATCCATTCTCCTCAAATCCATGTTAGATATTTTTAAAAAATAATAATGGATACCTGAATAAGAGCTAATTAAGGAAAGAAAAAAGGTATTGAAATATTTTATTTTTTCCATATACTTGGTTTAATAAATGCTTTATCACAATTTTAGATAGCTTTAAACATCTTAATGATTTTCATTTGGTCTCAGAACTGGAAAGTTAAATATAACCAATTTTAAACCTAAAAAATAGAATATAAAATATTCTAAGCTGTCCCTTGTGCTTCTAGGCAAGGGTGATGTAAACAAAGAGAACCTAAAATGTCCACTTGCTCGGCAGTATTTTCCTGAGATTTCATTGGCTCTATAGTATTAGAGACGAATTTTCCCCTACTCTAAACATGGTCCTCTCAGCTTCCCATAGGTCTGTGATTCCTTATTCTCTTCCTATATACCTGCTGTTATGTCCTCTTCCACTCCCTTAAATGTTGTTGTTTCTAAGAGTTCTTTCCTTGGCCATTCTCAACTGACTTATTCATTTGTTGCCTCCAATCCTGAACTTTAGCTCCATAATTTTTGTTTCCTTTCAATACCATTATGTTTTTTAAACAAGAATGAGATCTTATTGTGTATGCGCCCTTTTCACATAACAATATGTAAAAGATCTCTCCACTTACATGTTCTTCAAGCACATCAATTAATAGATCTAAAACAACTTGCTCAACAAATGTTTTTCAAATACCTGTTAAATGGGCCAGAGACTGCTCGACTCTGCAAAGGTAAATGAAACATATTCTGTGGCCTCAGAGACCTTGCTGACTAGTGAAATAAATATATCCACTATTACAGTATTGGATAATAATATTCTATACAAGATACTACGCAAGTATAAGAGTTAGCCTTGTGAATCAGGGTGCCAGGGAAAGCTTCCTTGAGGCTTTGATGTTTGAGCTAGGAGTTTACTGTATGAGAGAAGGAAGGAAGGGGCATCTGAGCATGAATAGTAAATGCAAAGACATGAAGACTGAAACAGCATGACATGTTGAAGATACTAAAAGAAATCCCATGTGGCTGGAGCAAAGGGCATAAATGATGAGAGTTGTAGAAGAGGTAGGCAAGATTGGGATTTTAAATGGCCTTTTGTGTTAGACCAAGATGTTTGAACTGTATCCAGCATGCTACCGGAGGAGAGTGCCTTTGAGGGGCCTTTGATCAGGAGCTCAATTGAAATATTCAGATTTTGGTTTTAGAAAAAGCATTCCAATAGCACTGTACAGGATAGATTGGGGGCTCCAGGCTAGACACAGGGAGACCACTTAAGAGGCTGTTAACCCAGGACAGAAATGGGTACTTCGATTATGACAGCAATGGATCTAGAAACCGTAAAGGTGAGCTGAATTCGAGAGCTGTCAAAGTTGGATCTCTAGGACTTGGTGACTGATTAGCTGGGATGGTAAATGAGTAAGTAGCCTAGGATGATTCCCAGGTGTCTGGCTTGAGTAATGGGATAGATGTTAATGGTCATTCATGGAAATATCTTTATTATCTACCCACAGTTCACTTGCTTCTCCTCTATTTTGAACTTTAATGACATCCACATCCATAAGTTACCTTTTTAACTCAGTTAGAAACATTCTATTACTTTTCCTTCCTTACCCACATATCAAATTAGTTACAAATATCCATCTACTGCTTCCACCTACAACTGCCCATGGGATCTGTCCCCTCACCCCCTGTTGTCACTTGTATCACTTAGGCCCTCAACACTCATTTAAATGTTTGTTGTAGCCTCCTAATTGTTTTTTTTTGTCCTTGATCTCTACCCAATTCATTTTCTATACTTCCACCAGCTTTTTTTTTTTAATTCAGATCCGACTGTGCTGTTTTTGTCGCTTAAAATCTGATGGCTCCTTGTCACCTACAGAATAAGGTCCTTACTGATATCGCCTCATCTTACCTTTTTAAATCAACTCTAATTCCCTAGAGACTATGCATCCTATTTGCCATGCCACGTCTTTGCCCATGCTGTTCACTTTGCCAGGAATGTCTTACCTATCCCCTTTGTTCACAGGGCAAAGCACTACTCATCTTTCAAGATTCAACTCAAATATCTTATCTCTCTTACTTTCCCTTAATCAAGCAGGCAAAATTGTTTCTCATTTGTGTTTTGACAATATGTCATATATACTTTGACACCGATATTACTTAGCACATCTTCCTTGGCAGTTTGTCTCACTGGCTAGGCTCAAGGCTGATTTAAGACAAACTATCCTTCACAGATGTTAGTATCTTTGGAAGCTAACCCATGCCTGGCTGTGGCAGGCCTGAATCAGCGTTGAATTCCTGTTTCTGTGCCTTTATTCTTATTTCCCTTATTGGGATGCCTGCACTCTCCCTTCTTTTTATACTGAGCTTGCCCATTCCTCAAAGCCCACTTTACCTAGAAAGCCTTCACTGGCTAATGTAGCGGAGAGAACTTTAACTGCTTTGCTTTAAAGAAAAGGGTTTGTTTCTATTAGTTTGATTCACCATTAAGTTTCCAGGTATTGGTTGCTGTTAAAAATAGGGACTATTTGTACCATCTTGTATTATGCTGATTTCAATAATTCTACTTACAGACTCTTAACTACTTGAATCCATGCCCCCTCGCCAACAAAACCTAAGTAACTCCCAATGTTCTTTGAATACAAGACCTTTTACTGTTTTTATTTTTTAAATTTTATTTTTAATTCTTAATTTTTTATTTTTTATGGTGACATTGGTTAACAAAATCCAGTAAGTTTCAGGTGTACAATTCAACAGTAAGGCATATATACATTTACACTGTGTGTTCACCTCTCATAGAATACAAGACATTTTAAATGAGGAACATAGTAGTTCTTTGACACAAAATATAGTGGCCTCCTGAGTACTAAGGTGGTTTTTTTCTGGAGTCTTGAACATTACTTATATCTGTTGTTTTCAGGAAAAGATTGTGTGGGGTTTCTTTCACTTCTGTCATTCTATTTGGGGAGATAGTTTAAAAAGCCTCTATTTCATATGCCTTTGGAGTTCAGTATCTGATATTACCTTTGAACCTAGTGCTAAGTGCAGTGAGGCACAGTAAGCACAATGGAGTTTGTGTTCCTGGTATGTGTGTTCTTTTTTTCTGTTTTCTCATGATAGTGATGCATCTCTTTTGAACTAAGTTCTCACTTTCGTCTTTGTAGCATCCGTGTAAAATAGAATACCTGAAAGTACCTGTTGTATAGTTGGGCATACAGAGTGACGCACACCAGATTAGTCACCTTCTCATTGGTCATGCCATCCTTAGAATTATGCTCTGTTTTTGTTGATTTCCAAAAGTAGCTCAATAAACATAAGGAAGAAAAGAAGAGAGGCATGCTTAGTTTGCTCCATTATTCTAGGGAATTATGACATTTCTTCTTGACACTAGAAGTTGTAAGTATGCGGTATACCTAAAAATACTTTTGGGGGATAAATCTCCATTTGCTGTGCTTAATTAGTGGAACATCAGTCGGGGTATTATAGCACGTAATTGCTGCTTACAATTTTGAGAGTAGATTGTAGGGGAGGAAAAAAAATTTTCTACCGTCTTAGGTTCTACAGCTGGAATCTACAAAATAACCTGACAAAGGACAGATTAACAGGAGAAATGCTTTATCACATATGCATATAGAAAAATAAGGAAGACCCAAAGAAACAGTTAGATCCAGGGGCTTATATATCATTTTAACAAAGAGCAATAAATTTATAGAGATGTAACAAGACAAACAAAAAGGGGTTTAGGTTTTTTAGGGGTGTGAAATTGTGGGAAAGTAAATATATTGGAAGAAACTAATGGAAGATAAGAGTTATTTAGTAAAGTCCTAGATATATAGACTCATGCTGTCTACAGAAATAAAATTCACTTTCTTCTTCCTAGTAAATGAGAGGTGAAGGGAAGACACCTTGACAAAGGGAATTTTATGCTCTGCTTTCAGGTAGAAGCGGGGAGGGTAGAGACTTTTTCTTGTGTCTGTTTCTTCAAAGTTGTCTTCAGCTCAAAATAATCCTTATGCAAAAGGGCATGTTTTGGGGTGACATTCTGATCCCCCTCAAGATCATTAGAATCAAAAGCTTGGATGAAGGGAGTTAACTGTAAAGAGTAAAAGCTAATTTTTATGAAATTCTACATATGCAGCATTTTATTAAAAATATGTATTGGTTTAGACTTGGTTTAGTCAACAAACAGTTAGTAAATGTCTACAATGTCTTAAGCACTGAAAATATAAAGATGTAGTGGATAGCCCAAGCCAAGGACCTGTGCATGGGGGAAGACAGATATCAACAATGATAATATATGTCAAAAACAGAATTATGTATCATTTTTCCAATAAAACCACTCCTTTGACAGTATACTTGACATCAGTTCATTGTTTAACATCCATCCCATCTCCTGAGTTAGAAACTGTTACCACTTTTTACTCTCTTCTCTGTTCAATGTCTGCTCATTTACTACATCCTGCCCACTTAATCTCAGAAATGTCTTTGGAATCTGGCCATTCCTTTAATATCCATTACTGTAATCCAGGCGTTTTCTCTTACCTGGACCATTAGACCTCTTTTCCCAGATTCCAATCTTTCATCCACACTACCAGCAGAATTACTTTCCTATAAAACAAATCCGATTGTGTTACTCTCTTGTTTAAGCACTCCTTTTGGCTCTTTTTTTCCCATTGAATCAAGTTCAGATTCCTTAGCTTGACTCAGCCTTTCAGCCTGACCTCAATTCTCATTATTACTTACCACCCTTCTTTCTCACAAACCTTATGTTCTGAGCCACTCAGTTGTTCATTTTTGCCCCAACAAAAATGTCAGACCCTTTGTGGGTCCTATATATTTACGTATGCTATTCCCCCTTGCCTGGAAAATGTGTTTTCAGACTCAGGTCTTCTTGCTGAAGCCTTCTTTGCTTCACTTAATGCATACTTACTGATATGCTCCCTCATTGTTCCCATGGTACTTCACCCATATTCCTGTTAAAAGCACTCACTATACTATACCAATTTATGTAACAACAGCTAACATTTTATGTGCCCTTACTATGTGTCATGTACTTTGCTAAGTGCATGTCATGTCTCATCCCATTTAACCCCACAATAGTCCTGATGCTGTTGTGAGATACTATTAAGAACTCTGTTTTACCGATGAAGAAAAGAAGGCTTAGAGATGTTAAGTCACTCACCAAATTCACACAGTTGATAGTGTCAGAAGTAGAAGGCAGCTCTCATCTGCCTCTAGAGCTTATGCTCTAACTATAATTATCCACTAGTTGACATCTTGAGGTCTAACACTATGTATTCATTTAGTCCACAGATATTTATTGAGTGTCTACCATGTATTAATCACTGCTCTAAGAATTGGAGATATAGTAGTGAGCAAAAGACACAAATATCTATTGTTATTAAGTTTAAATTCTAGTGGTCGGAGACAGAGAAACAAAATAAATAAATTTTGTAATATATTAGAAAGTGATAAATTTCATAGACAAAATAAAGCAGATAGAGTGGAGGAGTGACAGGATAAATAAAGTGGACAAACAAAGCTTCACCAAGAGGTTGTCATTTGAGCAAAATCCGAAGGAGGTGAGGCAGTGATCATTATGGCTATCTGAAGAAAGTTCCAAGTTGAGTGAACAGCAAGTGGAATTGCTATAAGGCAGGAGTTCTGGTGTATTCAAAAAAACAGCATTGAGGCATGGTTAGCTGGAGCCAATGAGTGACAGGAAGAGTAATAGAAAGTTAAGTCACAGAGGTGTGGATGGGGCAGTCTTAACATGTAGGCCATTGTAATAACTTTGGCTATTATTCTAAGAAATACAGAAGATAATGGAGGGTTTTTGAACAGAGAATGGCATAATCTGGCATATAAAAGACTCCTTCTGGCTTTTAAATACTGAGAATAGATTATAAATAAGAAATATCATTTATTTTGGTATCTCAGGTAACTAACACAGTATCCTGTAAGTGCTAATAAATATCAAAAGGCTTATAAGTTTTCATAGCAGTCTAACTTTAAAATGACATTTTTAGATAATCAAGATATTCGAGTATGAATTAGATGTTAGATGATACCAATTGTATTTTAGGTGTGATAATGGCATGATGGTTATATTTAAAAGAGGGCTTATTAGTTGGAGATACAGATAGAGTATTTACTGATAAAATCAATGGTGTTCAAGGCTTGTTTTACATGTTCCAGCAAAAGTAAGCAGATATATAAAAGTAGGAGGATTTGATTTAAAAAAAAAAAAAGATGAGTAAAATGTTGACGTTCATTAAAGCAGATAATGGGTGCATGGGGTTCATTATACTAATTATTATGTCATTCTACTTCTGTGTATGTTTAAAATGTCCATAATAAAAGTTTTATATAATTGTGTTTACATAAATATATATGTTTCTTTAGAGATATAAGTATCCCTAGATATAGATATCTATTTAAAGAGGTATATAAATTAGATAAAATATATAACTTCTTTTTAGTAATTCTACCTTTAAAAAACTATTATAAAAAATGATCAGATATGCCCAAAATGTAAGTAAAAGGATTCTCATCTTAGTGTTCTCATAATAGCTAAAATTTGAACAGGCTAAATTTTTAACAGTTTGAAAATAAAAACCATGGTATAATCCGTACAATAGAATATTATTCTGTCCTTAGATTGTTTTCAAAATCTATTTGACATTAAAAAATATTCAAAATAAAATATTACATGCGAAAAGCAGAATGGAAAATTGGATACAGTGTTATCCAAATTTTGACTAAAAACATCTATAAATATTTATAGATAAAAAAAAACTTAAAGGAAATACACTAAATTATTACTAGTAGTTATCTCTAGGTAGTAGGATTTTAGGTCGTTTTTATTTGATTCTTTATACTTTTGTATTTCTAATTTTTTTTAACGAACTTACCTGCTTTTATTAAAATAAACAACAGAGGATACTAAAGAAGTCTTAGGTTTAAACCTTTCGATCCAGTAATACCCTTTATAGTAGGATAAAAAAATAATCAAATAGGAATAAAGATTCATGTTCCAGAGTAGTCATTAAATTGTTGTTTATATTAGCAAAAAAAAATTTGAAATGTCTAAATGACCAACATCTTAGAGAATGATTAAATTATAGCACGTCCTTTACAGCTAGTAAATATTTTCCAAGAGTGAAATAAGGAAAACACTCATGACATAATAAAAAGGAAGATACATGTGTATAATATGATTTCAATTATGTTTTTTAAAAATGAAACGTTGAAGATGGTCAAAATGTTAGCAGATTATGAGTGGTTTTAATTTTAGTTTTTCTACTTTCTATGCTTTCTGAATTGTCTACACTGACTTTGTAATTAGAAAAACATTAAGTATTTTGGAAAGTAAGGTAGAGTAGAAAGAAAAGAAAATGGATGTTTCAAGAGGAAAAAAAGATCTGGAATCACTATTAGAGGAAATATGCTAAGGAGTTAATGAAATGTAAATGATTATTAAAGAAAAAACTGAATTTGATCATATGGGGCAGGCCTGTTTAGTGTCATGTCTTCCAACAGTGTCCACTGGACTGGCAGCAAAATTAGAAGAAGTAGCTGTGGTGATCTAGGATTAGTAGTGCTTGGCAAAAAGTCAGGGCATTTGTCGTCTCCACAGTGGATGTGAAGATGTTTTTATAAACCGTAAAGTCCTATACAAATAATAGCGGCAGTTTTTAATCTATCCTCATGGCCGCTGACCTAGTTCAGGCCTCCATTATTCTAACTTAAACTTACCGACCGCTCCTTCTGCCTCCACTTTCTCTCTCCAAATCACCTTTTACACTGTTGCCCTGCATTCTCTTTGTAAAGCACTGGTCAGATCATGTTAGTTTTCTTTTCAGAAACCCATGTTGGCTCTCCATTGCATTAGAATGTCTGAACTTTTAAGGCACAAATTCATGGTTCTTTATGATTTGATCTCAAAGTGCCTTTCCATCTTAATCCCCTACTATATCTCCATGTACTTCTTTCTTCATCCTCATCATCCTACCTACTCTTCCCTAAATATGCAAGGCTTAGCTATCACTCCGTATTTTTGTTCATGCTGTATCCTCTAAAACATTCAAGAAACAATCTCTGAACTTGAAGTTAGACAACTTGCATTTCTGCTGTTTATAGGTGGCTGTGTGACCTTTAATATGTTATTTTAACCTCTTTGAGCCTCAGTTTTTTTCTTAATTTCTTCATCTTCATAATATTAATACCTACGTCACAGAGTTTTTCGGATTCATTCAGATAATGAATACAAAAGCATGTTGTAAACTAAATGTACGGCACACAAGAATGGCATTATTTTCTACCTACCTCTGTCAGGATGCTTTTGACTTCAAATAACAGAAATCCAACTGAAAATGGCTTAAACAATGAGAATGCAAGTCTGGAGGTAAGGAGGTTCCAGGGTGAGCTAATTCAGCAGCTCGGTAGTGTCATCATGGACACAGGGTCCAACCATCCTCTTGCTTTGCCATTCTTTATCCGTTGCTCTCTTGAGTTGATTCCCCTCACGGTCCTACAGTGGTTGCTGCACTCTCAGGTGTTAACATGCAGATTATAATGTTCAGAGACAGGAAATAGGAAGATCCCTTTGGATATGACCCTTTTTTAAAAATGAGGAAATCTTTCTAGAGCCTTCCCTGTTCCCTCCCACCCCAATAAACTCTCCTTCATGTCTAATTGATAAAAATTGTAGCACATGCACATGCCTAAACTAAGCATCAGTGGGAAAGAGAATGGGCTCGTCTTGATGAGCTTAGGCAGCTCATGACCACTCCCTTGTGCTGGCTCCTACCTCTCCTAAAGGAATGGATGCTCAAAAAAGGACAAAGTGGAGGCTCTGTTAGGAAGGAAAAAGACTGGTGGCACACTGTCTTCAGGGATAACACTAGTTTGTGTTGTAGGTAGAGAGGTGAAGGGGTGATTAGTAGATTAAGCATAAATAGGAGTTTGTTTTTGGTCGGTCAAGATTTCAGTCATCATTACACAATGATGAGAGAGCAGATGGAGTGAAAAGAGTATGAAGCTTTTGTTTTGCTAATTTTAACATTTGTCTTTGTCTAAATAGGTATGTAGTGGAGCTGATGAAGACCCTGATGATAAAAATGCACCTTTTCGACAACGGCCATTTTGCAAATATAAAGGACATACTGCTGATCTCCTTGATCTTTCATGGTCTAAAGTAAGAAATTCATATTTGAATTGTGTGTTAATTCTATGTAACTATGACTTTAGGATAAAAACAAATGTTTTATTTATATGATTGTCACACTGTCGAGTGAATGTTCATATATATATTGTTGGAATTATCTACAACTTAATCAAAGTTAAAAAAGAAATGTCAGGCTAATAAAAAATGTTTACTTTATATTACTTAAAAGCATCTATTTGTATCTGCGTACTCTACCTTTTGCCTCTTTTTTAAAGTAATTTTGCAAAGTGTCCTCAGCAAAATAGATGTGACTTCAACTATAGAGATGAAGTCCAGTCTATCTTACCAAGACTGCTTTGGGGCTAATCTGATGAAATTATCAATTTAGGTTTAACAATTATATTCTACAAATCAATGCTAAATCTTCATTTTGTGATTCTTTTTTATCTTAGAGCAAAATTATTTCAGAAGTAGAGCAGCTGTTTTGCCACTGATGAAATGTTTCCACAGTCTTGTGAAACTTAAAGAGATATTTTAAATTCGATTTAAGGTTTTTGAAGTAAGAAGCAGTTTTTGGAATTTTTGTATACCTTACACTTTCTTTGTATTAAAATTTTTCAGTAAGCAGAATCTAAAATATGTTAGAATTTGGGGGGAAGGAGTAATATTTAAAAGCCTTAAATTGAGATGTCAGCTAGGTTAACAAAATATTATCAGTGATACTAGTGATGCCCATATATTTTAACTATGTTGGAAGAACCTCACGAACCACAAAAATACTGCTAGTCAGGTTTTCTCTGAGCTCCAGCTTTGAATCACTCTACTTATTAATTGCTGCTCCTGTCATACTTATTTACATGTTTTGGATGCTTTTCATAACCCATCTATCATAATGTCTTTCTCTAAATTTCTGGAACAAGCTCAGGCCTCACCTGGTAGTCTGGTTTTCAGCTGAGCCCTAATTATGTCTTTGTATTCCTTCCCTACCCTGGGTGAAATCTCACTGAATTGTCAGAAAAGGGAAATTTAAAGTGTCCTTAACTTGATAATCATGTTCATCTGGGGCAAGAAGTATAAAACACATAATTAGGTATCTTGTGCTTATTTTACTTTCTTAAAGCAAACCAATATTTTTCTGAAATGTCACACTAACTGGAATAAATTAGATCTCCATTGACCACTGTATCAGTCAGGTTCTCCAGAGTAACAGAACCAAGAGGATATACATGAATAAGGTGGGGGGCAGGCAAATTTGAAATCCGTTGGGCAGGAGTCACAGTGGAGTCTTAAGGTGGAATTTCCTCTCCAGGAAACCTGTTTTTGTTCTTAAGGCCCTCGTCTGTCTGTATGCTTTTTCTTAAACTCTTTTTCACTTAAGTATTGACCTATGTACATTTCTAGGTCTTGTTTGCAGCAAGATTCTAAGTCCCTTTCTTGAGAGTAGGGACCAGATCTTATTTTACTATTGTTTCTCTTCAGTATCTAGCACAATGGATGTTCATAGTGGGTTTTCTGTTTGTTGAAGACTTATTTTGTACCAGGTAACAAGAATTGCCTTGTTAATTCTTACAGTAATAACCCTGTGAAATAGACGATCTTTCATTTTGTAGATTAGAAGACTGGGCCTCTGACCCATCCAACATCACAAAACTACTTATTGTTGGAACTTAGATTTGAATATAATTTCTTTGACTCCCAAGATCATGCTTAGTCTAAGAAAACTATTTAATTTCACTTATTTAAGAAGTATTTATTCAACAGAAAACTCTTGGCATATTAGAAGAAATCTTAACATGTCTTTAGCATCTTCACTTTTAGGGATGTCTTTATATTTCTTTCATATGCTTAAAACAACGGACTATTGCAAGAATTGAATAAAGTTAATTTTAATGAACAGCAAACCATAGATTTAGTTTTTAAATAGTTGTGATTAATCAACAGGAAATAGAAGAAAACTGCACGTACTCATCAAAACTTTTCTGGAACTCAGTAAATCTTGAAAATAAAAATAATTGTTATTAGATATTTCAGAAGTTATTATAAATCTTTCAAAATTTGGGGTTTTTCTGGGTTTTTTTTGCTTTTTAAACTATTTTAAATTTGTTTTTTTTTATTTTCAAAATTCTGTTTTTTAATTGTAAGGTACACCATCTATTTAAAATCAGATATACCACATAAAATGTATACTTTCTAAACTAGCCCACATAGCATACTTGTATCAGTACAATTATATTTCCAAATCATTATTTATGCTGTCTTTTTATATTTAAAAATATGATTATTTTATTGCTTTAAGTAAATGGCAAAACGTCTTGTTGTTTTCCATAACATGTGTTCTACTTAAGCACTCTGCAAAATGTGTAGTGATTAGAGCCTAAACAAGAATCCAGACTACCTACTCTGCCACTGACAAGCTGTGTAGTCTTAGACAAATTATTTAACCTCCCTCCCTTAGTGTTCTCATTTGTAGAAGGGCATAATAATATACCTACCTCAGAGAGTTGTTTTTTTAGTCCTGAGAACAACATTTAACACATTGTAAGTACTCGAGCAATATAATCACTCCTTCTGTTTGTTTAGCACGTTTACACATACCAAAGAATATTAGGGTCTCATTTGGGTTTCCTATTTCAGTATATCTCATAGTTCTTCTTTAAAAAGATTCCACTTAGAAATTAAAGAGCTCCTGCCAGCTGGATGCTTTTGGCAGATAGACATTTGGTTCCTGGGTGACGGGCCATCACACAATGCCTAAATCAGTTATAGTATGTTCTTCTAGCTTTGAAAATTCTATGTTCTATTCTGAGAGATTTGACAAGTTCTATTCTCTAATTTTCTTGCCTACAGTGTGACAGGTGCACAATAACTTTTCATTTCTATGCTGCATTATAGGGTAATCTTTTTTAAGCTGTTTTAAGTGACAGTTAGGGAATCCATGTGAGTTAAAATTCACCAGTGTTGTCAATATGAAAATATCTGAAGTGACAGTCAAATGAACAAATGCCTTATATTCATATCTAAGTTCCATTTTTGCAAGTTATAACCACTATGGCACACCTTAGTCTTCTGTTGGTGCCTGGCAGATTTCTGTTGACATAGACTATAAGATTCATTCTTATTCCAGTATAGGTAATGTGAAAAAGTCTTAGAATCAAAGAAATATGCTGTTTAACTGTTTCAGAAAAAAATGGGATCTTCCAAGTGAATTAGATAATCTTTTGCTCTTCCTGATGCGGCATATAACAATACTAGTAACAAAACTATTGAGGTATGTAAAACCAAAAGTTCACTTTTATTGTATAAGTAGTTTTTTATATGGTGATAAAATAATCAATGATAATTTTTCCGTAGAACTACTTTCTGCTTTCTTCTTCGATGGATAAAACAGTCAGGTTATGGCATATTTCCAGAAGAGAATGCCTTTGCTGTTTTCAGCATATAGATTTTGTCACTGCCATAGCTTTCCATCCAAGAGTAAGTAATTATTTATATATTTTTTTGTCATACTATAAGGAAGATGAGGGAATCAGGTTTCTCTGGAGGGTAATTGGACTACAGAAAAAAATTAACAGCCATATAGTTAAGGACAGTTTAATGTAGTCTTTAGTTTTGCTTTCAAAATAAGAAAGGAAATAAATATTCTGCTAATCTGCATTAGAAAAACTAGAAATGCTGTATTCTAAATATAATAGTGAAAAGTCATCCCAAATCTTTAAAAAGATATACAGGGTATAAATAAAGTATCGTATTAAAGATGTGAGATATTGGAGATGATGAAAAAAGAGAAGACAACAGGTGGATAAATGAGAAAGGGAAGCATATATACAGGAATTGTCCTGGGAGGGTTCGGAAGGGGAAGAGACAAAGGAAACTTTTGAAAGAGGCAAAGTCCAAAAGGTATTACAAGATAATGCTGACTTCCTATAAATGTCTAGAAACATCGTTAATCTTGAGATCCCTTCTTATTCATTTTCAATGTAAAAAAATCCTTTAATATATTTTGTCTGGAAAGAAAGTATGCCATATGATTTCAACCAAAGGAGAAAAAAGTGTACTATCATGGAATTGCAGACCTATCTTATGTCCTTGTAAGATAGAGCCACCAAATACATAAGGTTAAGTTAGTTTTAGTTGTTTGCAATTATAAGTACAGGGAAGTCACATGTTGCTTCTAGTCCACTGGCTAGGTTACAATATGTGGAGGACTTAAGCTGACCCTAGTTGATGTATGATTACACTTGCAATCATGTCCTTTCCTCTATGTTTAACATGCCTTTTTAATGCAGCGTTAAAATTATATTCATATTTCTTCCTCTTTTTCCTTAGAGTAAGAGAGAAGAATCACCTCGCCCCTGCCCATGTAATTACTCTCCCTGGGCATTCCTATAACATAGGCAGCAATCATTCTGAACCCTTAGAAGACTTGATTAAGAACTTTTGAAAATTAAAGATGTTTAATCTACGTTAATACCTTATCAGTTTTAACCATTAAGCCTTTCAAGGCTTCTTTCTCAGTAACTAACATCCATACTGGTCACCCCAGATTGCAGTAAAAGGAAGGATTTGCCACTGTTAATAACTGTGAGCAAAATCCTTACCTCTACCTCTACGTCTTTTATATTTTTTAAAAAATTAATGTCATCACATATTTAACTCCCTTTCACCCCATTTACCTTCCTCCTCCCCCACACCCTCTGGTAACTTCTACCTCTATTTTGACTATAATGTGTCAAAGTCAAAAGAGAAAGGTTGTACTTCTATTTGGTTTTATTTTGGAAACTGAAAAGCCTTATTTCTAAAAATTCTCCAGAGAGTTTTTAAAGAGGTTTAGGGAAGAATGAGGTGATGTTGACATTTTCTTAGAAATTGTGACTATTAAATGTTATCTGGAAGGAAGATGGCAGAGTTGTAAAAGAAATAGCAAAATAGAAATACATACACATACTTTATGTATGTATGTATATAAATAAAATTATGAATTCTAAGACCAAGAGGAAGTATTTTTACTTGTTTAGCTTTTCTACTGGTAAACAGTGAGTCAGGCCTACATTACCATAGCCACAAAATGCCCATCCTGTGAAGATTTATCTTTGACAGGCTTCAGGAGTGGGTAAGGAGAATAATCTTGAGCATCCCAATTATTTTATCTTTAATTCTTATGTTACCAAAAATTAGACCAGCTTAATGGTAGGCCTGGTTTAGTTTAGAGCAGAATTTTTCAGCCTTGACACTATTGACATTTTGGGCTGGATAATTCTGTCACCAAGGAAGGGAAGGCTGTCCTGTGCATTGCAGGATGTTTAACAACATCCATGGCCTCTTACCCACTAGATGTCAGTAGCACCTCCACCTCTCAGTTGTAACCATCAAAAATGTCTCCAGACATTGCTGGATGTTCCTTATGGGGCCAAATTGTACCCAATTGAGAACCCCTGGTTTGAGATTGAAAATTTGATTGAGAATTTGATTAGTGAAGCAAGTCTCTGCTGACATGGTATCAGAGTTCCAAAAATTGACTAGTCTTGTAGGCATTACTGTTTTATCCAACTGTTAGATATGTCCCAGAGAAGACTATGGACAAATGCATCATTATAGGATGTTTTTTCCCAAAGCATGTTCCTCAGAGGTTCTAGATCTGCCATATGTAATTCTATATCTGACCCCTTACTAACTCTCTACAAAAAAAGTCTGTGGTTGAACAAGCTGGAAAACACTACCTGCTTTATCCCTCTATTGGAGGTACAGAATGCATGTTAACTGAGAATCTTGTTAAATTTTCTGTAACCCAGAATTTCTCAAACTTACTTGATCATGGAACCCTTCTCCTACACAATATGCACTCCAACACATTCTCCATTAACATCCATACTTCGGGAAAAGCAGTTTAAGGATATGATAAACTAATCAGAATGTCATCCCTTCAAAATGAATCCTGAGGGTTCTAATTGCTATTTTTAGTGAATAAAATAATGCTTACTTGAAGAATACTTTAATACTCTTTTAAATGAGGTCTGCATATTTTAAACATTTCTAATAAACTTAATGTGTTGATTTGTTACTGAGTTTTTCTTTATGTGGTGAGAAAACATTCTCTTTTGTCACATTTTTAGGATGACAGGTATTTTCTAAGTGGATCATTGGATGGAAAGCTCCGCCTTTGGAACATACCTGACAAAAAAGTGGCTTTGTGGAATGAAGTAGATGGTCAAACAAAATTGATCACAGCTGCAAATTTCTGTCAGAATGGCAAATATGCAGTGATTGGAACATACGATGGCAGATGTATTTTCTATGATACAGAGGTAAATGACTCTCTTGTATAAATTACATAATTGAATACTTAGTAAAACATTTTCTTGTTTTTAGATAAGTTGATATATCCTTTCTGCACTTTAACTGCCTTATCTAAATTGTGGCAAATAATACCATGGGTGTCTGTGAGTTGGATTAGATGATGTTTGAGGTTCCTTCTAATTCTGATCTCTTTTAAATTTGTGCTATCTTTTTAGCATTTGAAATACCACACACAAATACACGTTCGATCTACCAGAGGGCGCAACAAGGTTGGAAGAAAAATTACCGGCATTGAGCCATTACCTGGAGAAAATAAGGTACTAAGTATTCAAAACCATCTCTCTCCACACTATATGTAGACTCCTGAAAGTTAATTCTTAATATCTTGGCTAAGAATATATTCCCTCTCCTGTGGGATACTGCTTTTTCTAGTTTAGAGGTATATTCTATACGTGTATACACACCCTTTTTAAAACTATAGCTTAGATTATGAAAGATTATATTTTTAACTTGTCCCTTGATTTATTTTTAGATACTGGTAACTTCAAATGACTCCAGAATCAGACTATATGATCTTAGAGATTTGTCACTGTCCATGAAGTATAAGGGTTATGTCAACAGCAGCAGCCAGATCAAAGCAAGTTTCAGGTAAATTGGCAATGAGAAATTCCCAAAAGAGATAGAACATTTTTCCCCTACTCCCATTGTCCATTAATCTAGGCTTTATGTCTATATGATATTTTTAGTTTCTTTGCACTTTTACATACAACTGGTATCTCATGTTATCATATAATACTTACCTTATTCACCTTTATGGTAGATAGAGTTAGAATTGACCCTATTCTGCAGGTGAAAAAACCAAGACTTAGAAAATTAATTTGCCTAAAATCACACACTGGTTGGTGCGGAGCTAGGATTCAAAGACTCCCAGCTCCAAAATTTGTGCTTTTATACTTTTATGTAAGAATTTTAATAGGGGGTTTACCACCCAACCCACTCATGGTCTTGATCCTTATAGGTACAGAAGCTAATAAAGCATTTTAACACCCTAAAGTACAGTGTTCTCTATTTACTCCTTTATATGTCATCATTATTTGAACCCTTAGGGGTCTGGAGCCTCTCTTGAATTACCTGCCTCTTCTTTATAGCTCTCTTTCTTGAAACCCTTTTCTTATCAGTTCTCCTTTCTTTAATTACTTAGTACAGGAGTCCTTCCTCCCCCTTAATCTGTGGTTCTGCTTTTTCCAAGGTTTCCATTATCCATGGTCAACCACAGTCCAAAAATAGTAAATGAAAAATTTTAGAAATAATTAATTTATAAGTTACAAGGTGCATGCCATTCAGGGTAGCATGATGAAATCTTATGCTGTCCCACTCAAGACATGAACCATGTTTTTGCCCAGCATTTCCATGTTATATGTATACTACAATAAGATATTTTGAGAAAAGGAAAGACCACATTCACATAACTTTTATTACAATATGTTGTTATAATTATTTCATTCTATTGTTGTTAATCTCTTGCTATGCCTAATGTATGAATTAAACTTTGTCATAGTTATGTATAGTCATGCGTCTCTTAACAATAGGGATACATTCTGAGAAATGCATTGTTAGGTGATTTTCTCGTTGTGGGAACATCATGGAGTGTACTTATGCTATCCTAGATGGTACAGCCCACTACACACCTAGGCCGGATGGTATGACCTGTTGCTCCTAGGCTACAAACCTGTGCAGCATGTTACTGTACTAAATACTGTAGGCAGTTGTAACACAATGATAAGTATGTGTGTATCTAAACATAAAAAAGATAAAGCAAAAATACAGTATAAAGGATAAAAATGGTAACCTGTATAAGGCACTTCCATCAGTGGAGCTTGCAGGACTGAAAACTGCTCTGTGTGAGTCAGTGAGTGAGTGTGAAGGCCTAAGTTGTTACTATACACTACTGTAGACTTTCTACACACTGTACACTTAGGTTACATTAAATTTATAAACATGAGATTAATTAAACACAAGAGAAAATGATGCAGTCAAGAGACTCGGTAAACTTGTGATATAAGAGGCCGCTGCCAGTGTAATACAGCATACTGTTTTATAGCAAACTTTTTTTATAAGTGGAAAGAGTACACTCTAAAATTACGATAAAACGTATAGTATAGTAAATATATAAACCAGTAACATGGTTATTTATTATCACTTTTAAGTATTAGGTATTGTGCATAATCGTGTGTGCTATATTTTCATATGACTGGCAGCACAGTAGGTTTGTTTATACCAGCCTCACCACACACGTGAATAATGCATTGCACTAACACATTATAACAGCTACAACATTACGAGACAAAAGGAAATTTTCAGCTCCATTATAATCTTATGGGACCACTGTCGTATATGCAGTACATTGTTTACCAAATATCGTTATGTGGCTCATGACTGTATGTATAGGAAAAAACAATATATAGAGTGTTTATTACTGTCCGTGGTTTCACACATCCATTGGGAATCTTGGAATGTATCCCCCATGGATAATGGGGAACTACTGTAATTGATCATTTAATTGGGAAAATACTCTGCTTCTTTCTTTCCTCTCTTATGGATGAGTTCTCCCAGCGTGGGTTAACCACAATGGCACAGTAACCTAGAGCTTTGATGAAAATACTAATGCTTCTGCCCTGCCCCCCCCCCCCCACTGGCCACATGGTCAGAATTTCAGCAAGCTCTCCTGGGTGTTTTCTTAGGTATTTTAAAGTAGAAAGCCCTGATAGAGGGAAACCTAAAAAAAAAAAAAAAAACTTTGAGTTTTCGGGGTTTTTTTCCCTTTCTTCCCCAAATTCAGCCATGATTTCAGTTACCTCGTTAGTGGCTCAGAAGATAAGTATGTTTATATCTGGAGTACTTACCATGACCTAAGCAAATTCACTTCAGTCAGGAGAGATCGTAATGACTTCTGGGAAGGTATTAAAGGTAAGTAAATGACTACTTTGGTTTGTCTTTTTTTTAGTGAATAAAGTTAAAGTGGAGATGTACCAGAAGGGAATTTGTATAGACATTATTTCAGAGAGACTTTGGCAGTTAGAACTGCTTTTGCTTTGTATTCGGCTTTGCTGGATTTTTTTTTTTTTTTTGCTTTTTTAAAACTTTATTTCATTATTACTTTCAAGTATATAGTACCTTGATTCGACATTTATATAGTTTATACAATGATCCCCCTAATTGCTCTTTCTCTCTTCTGGCTCTCCACCTAGTCATTACATTAATGCTAACTGCATTCCTTATGCTGTGCTCCCCATCCCTGTGACCGTCTATCAACTACTACTTTGTACTTCTTTAACCTTTCATCCTTTTCTCCCAGCCCCCCAAGCCCTCTCCCCTCTGACTGTCACCAGATTGTCCTCTATATTTGTGAGTCTGTTTTCAGTTTGGTACTTCTTTTTGTCCTTTAGATTCTGCATACAAGTGAAATCATATGGTATTATCTTTCTCTGTCGTATTTCACTCAGCATAATAACATCTAAGTCCATCCATGTCATTCATTGCAAGTGGTAGGATTTCATTCTTTTAATGGCTGAGTAATATTCAATTGTATATATGAACCATAACTTCTTTATCCATTCATCTGTTGATGGGCATTTAGGTTGCTCCCATATCTTGGTTATTGTAAATTGTGCTACCATGACCATAGGGGTGCATAGATCTTTATGAATTATTGTTTTGGTTTTCTTTGGATAAATACCCAGAAATGCAATTGCTAGGTCAATAGGTATATCCATTTTTAATTTTTTTGAGAAACCTCCAGACCGTTTTCCATAGTGGCTGTACCAATTTACAATCTCACTTGTTGGAATTTTTTTACCAAGGAAGAACTTGTCCAAAATTTGAGAACTCATGAAATCTCAGAACTTGTATGTGGCATTTAAAAAAATAGTTTAGAGTTTTAAATAGTTCTTAGTTACTTGTTAGTTTTAAAATATATTTCCATGTAACATACGCTATTATATTATTTGCATATTAAACTCTTGTCTTGATGTTGAGAATCAATTTTATTAGTTATCTTGAAGTAAATTTTTTCTCCAGCACATAATGCAGTTGTTACATCAGCCATCTTTGCTCCAAACCCAAGTTTGATGTTGTCTTTGGATATGCACTCTGAAAAATCAGAAGGTGAAGATGCTGAAGCTTTGGATACCATGTCTTCTGGTAGGTACTCAAATTTTATTTGTACTACATTTTTTTCTAGTTACCTTTTAGTAGCCTTATTGACCTAGTATTAGGCAATATGAGGTTTTCATGAGTATGAAGAGTATTTTTTGTTTACAGCATAATGATTGTCAGTCATATCCATTTCTGAACGTTTCAGTAACATAGTTCTTGCAAGTTTTCTTCTTTTAAATTCACCTGGAAATTAAACATGAAAAATTTGGAAGTTCATAATTTTTTTAAGGGCAGTCATTCTCCTCGGAGAAATGCAAACAAGGCATACAAATACAAAATTTATTATGTGTCTCTTCTACTAGACTGTAATTTCTGTGAGGACAGAGACTTTACATGTCTTTGTTGTGGTGCCAGTACATAGCATGGTGCTTGCCTACATATAGTAGTTTCTTTTTTATTATTATTAAGTTTATTGGGGTAACATTGGTTAATACAAATATATAATTTTCAGGTGCACATTATACTTTGACATCTGTATAATCCATTGTGTGTTTACCACCCAAAGTCTAGTTTCCTTCAGCTCCCATATATTTGATCCCCTATATACACTTCACCTTCTCCCTACCCCTCCCTATATTTGACCCCCTTTAACCCTTTATCTCCTCCCTGCTCCCTGACCCCCTCCCTTCTGGTAACCACTAGTCTATAGTCCATGTCCATGAATTTCTGTTTGTTTGTCCTGTTCATTTTTTGCTTTTAGGTTTATATCTCACATATAAGTGATATCATGTGATTTTCAACTCTTTCTATCTGGCTTATTTTGCTTAGCATGATTGTCTCGAGGTCCATCCATGTTGTAGCAAATGACAGTATTTCATCTCTTCTTATGGCTGAGTAATATTCCATGTATATATGTACCACAGCTTCTTTAGCCAATCATCTATTGTATGACACTTCAGTTGCTTCCATGTCCTGGTCACTCTGAATAATGCTGCTGTGAAAATCAATATGCAAATATCTTTTCGAATATGAGTTTTCAAGTCTTTGGGGTAAATACCCAGTAGAGGGATTGCTGGATCATATGGTAGATCAATTCTTAGTTTTTTGAGGAACCTCCATCCTGTTTTCCATAGTGGCTGTACAATTTACAGTTCCACCAGCAGTGTATGAGGGTTGCTTTTACTCCGCATCCTCTGCAACATTTGTTATTCCATGTCCTGTTGATTATAGCCATTCTCACGTGTATGACATGGTATGTCATTGTGGTTTTGATTTTCATTTCCCTAATAGCTAGTGATGTTGAGCATCTTTTCATATATTTGTTGGCCATTTGTATGCCCTCTAGGGAGAAGTGTCTGTTCAGGCCCTGTGCCCATTTTTTGATTGGATCATTGGTTTTGTTGTTGTTATTGGGTCATATGAGTTCTTTGTATATTTCAGATATTAGGCCCTTATTGGAGGCATTACTTGCAAATATATTTTCCCATTCGGATGGCTCTCTCTTTACCTTCTTGATAGTTTCTTTTGCTGAGCAGAAGCTCTTTAGTTTGATGCATCCTATTCATTTATTTTAGCTTTTACTTTCCTTGCTTTTGAGGTCAAATTCATAAAATCCCCTTTAAGACCAAGGTCCTTGAGTTTAGCACTTATGTTTTTTTTTTTCTATGCAAACATCCATTTTGAGTTAATTTTGGTGTGTGGTGATAGACAACAGTATAGTTTTATTCTTTTGTAGGTGGCTTTCCCAGCACCATTTATTGAAGAGGCTTTCCTTTCTCCAATGTATGTTTTTTGCTTTTTTGTGAAAAATTATTTGCCCATATAAATATGGGTTTACTTCTGCACTCTCGATTCTGTTCCACTGGTCCGTGTATCTGTTTTGCTACCAATTCATGCCATTTTTATCATTGTCGCTTTGTATTATAATTTGAAGTTGGGCATAGTGTTGCCTGCAGGCTTGTTCTTTTTTCTCAGCATGGCTTTGGCAATTTGGGGTCTTTGGTGCTTCCATATGAATCTGATGATTTTTTTTGTTCTATTTCTTTTAAAAATGCCGATGGGATTTTGATGGGGATTGCATTAAATCTGTATGATACTTTAGGTAATAAGGTCATTTTAACTATATTGATTTTTCCAGTCCAAGAGCACAGAATATCTTTCATTTTCTGTGCATCTTCTTAGATTTCTTTTAATAGGCTCTTGTAGTTTTCATTATATAGGTCCTTCACATATTTTGTTAGATTTATTACTAGGTATTTTCTTCTTTTTGTTACAATTGCAAAAGAAATTTTTTTCTCACTTTTTTGTCTGATGCTTCATTATTAGATTATAGGAACGTTCTGAGTTTTGAACATTAATTTTGTATCCAGAGACTTTACTGTATTTGATTATTGTTTCTAGTAGTGTTCTTGTGGAGTCTTTGGTGATTTCTATATTGAAAATTATGTCATCTGCAAACAGGGACAGTTCGACTTCTTTGTTTCCTATTTGGATGCCTTTTACATCTTTCTCTTGTTCGATTGCATGCACTAGGACCTCCAGTGTTATGTTGAATAATATTGATGATAGTGGTTAGCTTTGCCTTGTTCCTGATCTTAGAGGGAAAGTTTTTAGTTTTTCACCATTAAGTATAATGTTGACTGAGGGTTTCTCATATATGGCCTTTTTTATGTTAATGTACTTTCCTTCTATTACCGATTTTAAGTGTTTTGATCATAAATGGATGCTATATTTTGTTGAAGGCTTTTTATCCATCTACTGATATGATCATATGATTCTTATTTTTTAATTTGTTTATGTGGTATATCTCATTAGTCAATTTGCATATGTTGAACCATCCCTATGCCTTTGGGATGAAGCCCACTTGATTGTGGTGTATAATGTTTTTAATATGTGACTGTATTCGATTCGCTAGTATCGTATTTAGGATTTTTGCATCTGTGTTCATGAGCAATATTAGTCTGTAGTTTTCTTTTTTGTGTTATCATTACCAGGTTTTGGTATCAGAGTAATATGAGCCTCCTAAAATGAATTGGGAAGTATTGCCTCCTCTTCGATTTTATGGAAGAGTTTGAGGAGAATAAGTACTAAATCTTCTTTGAATGTTTGATAGAATTCACTGGTGAAGGCATCATCTAGTCCTGGACTTTTACTTTTTGGTAGGTTTTTGTTGATTGTTTCAATTTCCATACTGCTAATTGGTCTATTTAGATTTTCCAGTTCTTCTTGATTCAGTCTTGGAAAGTTGTATTTTTCTAAGTACTGGTCCACTTCTTCTAGGTTATTAAATTTGGTGTTATATACTTTTTCATAGTATTCTTGTATGATCCTTTGTATTTCTGCAATGTCTGTCATCATTTCTCCCTTTTCCTCCCTGATTTTGTTTATTCGTGCCCTTTCTTTTTTTTTTTCTTTAGTGAGTCTAGCCAGGATTTTGTCAATTTTATTAACCTTCTCAAAGAACCACCTCTTTGTTGCATTTATTTTTCCTATTTTTTGTTTGTTTGCTTTCATTTATTTCTGCTCTAATTTTGATTATTTCTTTCCTTCTACTGACTGAGGCCTCATTTGTTCTTTTCTAGTTTTTTTTTAAGATGAAACCTTAGGTTGTTTATTTGGGCTCATTTTTGTTTTTGGAGATAGGCCTGTAATGATATGAACTTTCCTATTATGTCTTATGACCACTTTTGCCATGTCTCAAAAGTTTTGATATGTTCTACTATCATTATGAATCGTTTCTATGTATCTCTTGATCTCTCTTTTTATTTCTTCTGTGACCCAGTTCTTCTTCAGTAGCATGTTGTTTAATCTCCATGTAGTTGTGCTTCTTTCTGCTTGCTTTGTGCAGTTGATCTCTAGTTTCAAAGCATTATGATCAGAGAATATGGTTGGTATGAGTTCAGCCCTCTTATATTTGTTGAGGCTGTCTCTGTGTCCCAGTATGTGTTCAATTGTTGACAATGTTCCATGTGCACTAGAGAAGAATGTATAAGCAGCTGTTTGGGGATGGAAGGCTCTGTAAATGTCAATTATGTCCAGTTGGTCAAATGTATCATTTAAGGATATTATTTCCTTAATGATTTTCTGTTCGAATGATCTGTCTATATTTGACAGTGGGTTATTTAGGTCCCCTGCTACGATAGTATTTTGGTCTGTTTCTCCCTTTACTTTTGTTACTAATTGCTTCACATATTTCGGGGCTCCCTGATTGGGAATATAGATATTAAGAAGTATCTGTCTTCTTGGTGCATGATTCCCTTTATCATTATGAAGTATCTGTCAGTATCTTTCTTTACCTTTTTTATTTTGAAGTCTATTTTGTCTGATGCTAATACCGCTACTCCCGCCTTCCTCTGAATGCCATATGCTTCAAATATCATTTTTCACCCTTTCATTTTGAGTCTATATTTGTCTTTGGAGCTCAGATGTGTCTCCTGGAGGCAACATATATATGGTTAGGTTTTCTTTTTTGATCCATTCTGCAACTCTGTGTTTTTTTTGTTGGTGAGTTCAGTCCATTTACATTTAGATTGATTATCGAAATCTGAGTTCTTATAGCCATTTTATCTTTTGCTTTCCGATAGCTCAGTATTTCCATTGCTTCCTTGTCCATGTGTTTCTGTTTTCTTTTCTGGATGGCTTCTGTGGCTTTTGCCATGGGTCCTCTTTGTTTTATGTTATATATACTTCAGTTCTGAATCTTCTGTGTGTGGTTACCATTTGGATCTTTGAATCCTCCCCTTGCCAGTCATTGTTGTCTCAGTTTTTCCCTCTGTATGCTAAATGTTCATTACTATCTTGCTATAGCAATTCTCTTTTTATTATTTAAGATTATAATGCCCTGTTCTTAGTAAGAGTTGCACTCTTCTGCTTTTCTTTACCCGATAGTCATTTACTCCTAATTATGTATCGTTTTTGTCATTTTGTTTTGGTGAGCTGAACCATTTCAATATTTCCTGTATTGCAGGCCTTGTGGAGATTTTCCTCCTTTTTTGTGTCTGGAAAGGTCTTTATTTCTCCTTAATATCTAAAGGAGATCTTAGCTGGTTACATTATTCTCAGCCGATAGTTCCTTTCACTTAATAGTTTGAATATTTGATTCTTCTTCTTTCTGGCTTGTAAGTTTTGCATTGAGAATTCCGAGGGTAATCTAATTGGTTTTCCTTTATAAGTTACCATTTTCTTCTCCCTAGCTGCCCTGAGAATTCTGTCTTTTTCATTGATTTTCGATAATTTTAATACAATTATTGGTTAAGGCCTTTTTGGGTTGAAATAATTGGGTGTTCTATTGACTTCTTGAATTCCAGGCTCCAGCTTATTCCTTAGAATTGGGACTTTCTCATCAACTATTTGTCTGAAAATGCTTTCTATTCCCTTCTTTTCCTCACCTTCAATATTGCCCATTGTTTTTATGTTTCCTCTCCTGATGGTATCGCTTGTTCTTGAATTTACCTTTCATTATTATCCTTCTTCATTTTCTCTCTTCTTTCTGATTTATTTCTAGAGTCTGTCTTTGATATCACTAATATTTTCCTCCATTTTGTTGACTTTGTTTCCCAAGCTTGCTATTTCATTTTTCAACTCTTGTGGTTTGTTTTTTACATCCAGAGAATCTATTCTGTTCTTTTGAAAGTTTCTATCTCCTTGCTCTGCTCATCTAGTTTTTCAAATTCCTGAAATTTTTGATATGACTCATTTCAGAACTCACTGAGTTTTTCAGAAGTACCATCCTGAATTCTCTGTCATTTTAATTCCTGTGTCTGTAAGCTTATTTTCAGGAGTTTTTTCTCTTTCTGAGATACTTTGTCACCTTGGTTGTTCATGGTGTTTAATGGACTATTTCTGCACCTGGGCATTAACGGAAATGTATTCTGCTTTTTTTTTTTCCAGAAATATGTATTATGTAAAGATCTCTCTTTAGCCTGCTACAAAGAAGGTGCTTTTCTTTTGGTTTCCAGTAGGTGGCATCTAAGCCTCTTGGATACCTGCTTTATATAAAGCCTTAATAATTACTTTTTATTTTCTCGTAGATATTTAATCATGCTCACTACTCTCAGTCTCACTCTCTGTCAGTATTAGCGACAGTTTCGGTAGCGTTTGTTCAGATTCCCCTGGGGCTCTGTGATGATTGGTCTCAGAGGATCTGTGGTTTGGGGCCTGCAATTCAACATCAGTTTTTCAGCTGTGGCCGGTAAAAATCAACTGTTGTTTTTCTGCCATCCCGCTTCTCTGCTTTCTGCCCTGATTACTGGACCCTGCCGCTGGCAGCTGCGGGGGGCTCACCGCTTTCTCAGGCAGGGATATTCAGGTTACTCACTGCTCCTTCTCCCCTTCCTCTCCCCTTCCAGAGAGCTCCTGTAGCTAAGAGATGCATCTTCTTTATTTCTCCCAGTCCACTGCCCAACACCCGGGGTTCTGACCTGTGGTAGCTCTTATGCGCAGATCCCACATTCAGACATGCTGGTGTGCAGTTTGTGTATTTGTCTGTGTTTTTTTTTATTAGTTATAGATGTTCAGCTTATTGTTATTCCAAAGGGAGAGATCTGGGGACGTCTCTCGCTCTGCCATGTTTCCAAAGTCTCAGTAGTTTCTTAATAAACATTTGATGAATAAATGAATTAGACCAAAATGAAAGCAATGTTCTTTTCTGCTTGCCACAAATTTATAGCTCCTCATAGGTAGCTATTATTTACAAGTCTATAATTTCTTGCCATTTGTAACATATGCTTTTAAAATGAGTAGTAATTACAGTTACATAAAATACTCCTGTTAGGACATGAAAAGAAACCATCAAATAGTATTGAGTGCCAATTATATAAAAATGGTCCCTCTTAGTCCTTAAGTGTGTGGTAAAAAAATTTAAAAACTTGTACATTTGTACCAGTTGTTAATGAAAACAAGTTTGTATTATTAAAATCAATTGCAGAATAGTTCATTAAATGTGTTTTCTTACTTTAGAGACTACAGCTGGGACTGTTAGGGAGCTGTAAAGCCACAACAGTGGTGCTTCTAAAAGTATTTGAATGCTTAAAAGTTCTCAAGTATTTTTATTTCGTTTAATCTCAAGTAACTTCCCTTATGATGTTATTTGCACTATACACTGTACTAAATATACTATTTCTTCTGTCTATGAAGAAAAATTTGGTAGCAAAGATAAACTTTAGTCTAGCATTTCTTTCCATTACAAGTTTTAAAAATAAACTGCCTCAGAATTATTAAACCTTTACTAAATGTCTGTTTAGAAATATTTCTTTTCATTTTCATCTCCTTTATTCTCAGAATCAAATCCAGTTTCTCTCTTCTAACTTAAGTCATTTGTTTTTTTTCCTTCTTTTTCTCCAGTGATACCTTTTTACAGTCCGTACATTTCCCGTACACATTCCACAGAAATTCTAGCTTTTAAAACAATTTGAGAAAAATGAAAAGTACTTTTCTTTAAACTGTGCCATATTAAGGAGGTTCAATTAATTCACTGGGTCCTTTTTAAAGAGGCGCAGCTTTTAACGGATCATATTCAGATTTGTGTTTACTGTTTTATATCTACCTAGGTACAATCTAAGAATAAACTCTTAAAGTCAGGGTATGAGATCTCTTTATTCCTGATATATTTGACATGGGAAGCTTCCATTTTCCTCGTGTGTAAAATGGTAATAATATCCAGTTTACGAAGTTGTAATAAGAATTGAAGATAACATATGTAAAACACCTAGCAAAATGCCTGGCATGTAGTAGACATTATCATCATCTTCATTATTGTATCTTATAAAGCATTTATATGTATATGATGATTTATTTTCTTCTCTAGCCTTTTTTGTGCTGCTAAATCTTTTGCTGCTGCTTCCTGCTGCATACCACTACTAAAGGGTAGTAAGGAATGTTCAAAGGCTTAGGTTATGTTTTTGGTAAATTTAAGTGAAACTATTTTGTCTAATTCATCCTGTACCCACTTTCCAGTTAAAGTTTGGATTATTTTCTTACTAATCAGTCCTTAAATCTACAAATTTTGCCTATGTATAATAGAGTTAGTCAACACTGAATTTTTGTTAAATGCTTTTACTGGCAAATGTAAGAGGTAAGCATTTTTGCCATTCACCATAGTTACATAGCTCTTCAATATGTACTGTAAAGGGAAAAGGTGCTGTCAGCATTCACAGACCAATCATGTGCACTTCATTTCATGGCAGTTTCAATATGTCTGCTGTCCAATAAACTCTATCGTCAACCTCATTAGAGAACCCTGTTAGTAACAGACTTGCCCATCGATCCCATCCTGCCAGCACTCTAATCCTGGGGCTGAATAACACTCTAATCCCTTGCCACAAAATGAAGCATTAGACAATTTAGGGACCTAGGCTGCCTGAAAGTTAATCCAGGCCTCCTGGCCCCATGGGACGGTAATCTCTCCATGCCAAGTAAAGACTAGCTAAGGCTAGGTAAGTGGAAGCGAGCATCAGAGAAGAGGAGAGGTAACGGAAGATGAAAGGAATATAAGAGTGAACTGGAAAAGAGAGACTTTTCTGAAAAGGCAGAGAGAGGATCTTCTGCCCCAGAGGTCATGGGCATATGATAATTGTAACAGTAGGCTTCATATTCCTTTTAGATCAACTAAAATTTTTTTTAATGCTTTTAAGGTATTACGAAGACGGATAACACAGAAGTTCTTCTCTCTGCTGACTTCACTGGAGCAATCAAAGTATTTATTAACAAAAGGAAAAATGTATCTTAATTTGAAATGTCATTTAAAATAAACATCAGTAAGTCTCTCCGTGTATCAGAACTGAAAAAAATATGATAGTGCTTCAGGCTAACATCCTTTTTTTTTTTTAAATTTTTTATTGGAAGTTATCCAAATATAATATATTTTTGAAAGGCAGTGTTAATGATATAGTAAACCCTAAACTGATATACTAGAAAGGAATGTGGCTAGAATAACATTGCCAAACATAGGCTTTATGTTTTGTTATGTTTGTGTTTTTGTTACATAATTGTGAACATGCACAGGTTTATGCATGAAAATATATTAATATATTAATCACATGTGTGTGCCTTTTGGTTACATGCACTAAATCTTAACAAAGTTAAATTATTTCAGTGGCTCTTTTGGCCTTTTATTGGGGAAGGAGTTTCGTTTCTAGCTTAAACAATTTCCTTTGCACAAAATTTCATTTTTAAGAAAAGTGGTATCTTTTGACTTAGTTATTGTTTTAAAAATGTTATATAGGTTTTCAATAGGTCAGCAACCATGTGTAAATGGTTTTTATAAATTTCTCAATTTGGGGACAAGATCTTTGTGTGGTCTAAATTGTGGACTTAAGATTCTTTTCTTTGTATGTGTGTGTATGTGTGTGTGTGTGTGTATATATATATACATATATATACACATATATATGTATATATATGTATAAATATAATTCTTTCCATTCTTTATCCATGAGCACCAGGCTTTACTCACTTAAAAAAAAATTAAGCCGTATTAAGGAGTGAGTCTTCTTTTTTACAATAATGTAAAAATAAACTGTTTACATTTTTTAAAGCATTGTAGTTTTAAAAACTAAGCTGTTTTGTTTTATGTTGTTGAATTTGAAAGCCTTCGTAAATATTAATATAATGTACCAATGAAATAACATCTGGGGCAATGGAACCCTGATCATGTTGTTGATGGTTAGCATATGTTTCTGAAAATTAAATATGTATTATTAAAAGCTGGTTACCAACATTTGTTGAATGCGTAAATTTATTTTCAGATGACTTTGGTAATTTGAAGGATGTAAGGGAAATAAAGCTTTGTTTTATAATTTGATTTTTTAGCAAGCAGAAGACCAAATTTTTAAAGCCCTAAATTATAATGCATTAGCCATGCACCTTTAGGAATTTTTTTTTTGGTTCCAAAATGAACACTGCTAAGAGTTCATCTATATGTTTATATGTTCTTTACTACATTTGTTTTCAATACGTAAGTGAAAAACTAGGGAGACATGATCATATCCTCATTAATCAGCATAGTCAGTCATAGAATGTTCTGGATTTTCTATTTGATTGTATATGGTTTGCCTAGGTTTTACCCCATGCTGCTTTCTTCCTCTTGCCAGTGCTCTACTCTCTTCTTCCCCTCCTGTCCTCATCTACATCTCTTTGCTCATTTTTCTGTCCTCAACCTAACAAATGTAGTTGTTACACCATTGGCTTTTTAACCAGTTAGTTTCTTTAGAATCAGAGTCTGAATGGCACTATGTTTGGTCTGGTGTTTCAAAGAACGATGTCTTCAGCTCTTTGAGAGAGCTTGGCTTTCACTAACTTCTACCTGTGGACTTAGAGTCTGCTGTGGTGCTGCTCATTTCAACTGCAGATAATCAGGGTGTTGCCATATGAATATTTCCTGATAGGTTTCATGTGGTTTCTTGAACAAAAAGGAAAAAAAGAATTGGGATGCAAGCTTAAGAAAAGAACATTGACACTTCTAAGTTTAATTTTTTTAAAAGTTTCTCTTGCTATATAAATACATTGCAAAGTTACAAGTCAGAAAGGGAGTTTGTAAAGGTAGCATCAAGGTGTATACAAAGAAAAACCGAACAATACTCCTCCCTAAAATGAGTATTAGGGACTCAGTATAATTGGTGTGGTATTATAGGAAAGCCCAGATTCTATAATAGACTTAGATTTGGTTCCCTCTATTAGCACATCCCTCAGACAGCTATTTATACTATATTAATTTCCGTTTCTTTATTTGTAATATGAGAGTACCTAACTGAAATTGTAAAGATTTACTTAGAAATGTATATGTAAAGCTTGCTGTCTAGCCAAGTAGTTGTACTCAACAAATATACATTTCTCATTGCCTCTCCCAAGTCCCTGAGTGTCCAGCTAGACTCAAAAAAAAGTGTATAAGTGTATGGAAGTCCTTTCTAGACATTTGGATTTCATGAACAAGTACCATTTTAGAGACTGACATAGGACCATATTTGTTTTCCAACTCCACACTTTTTTTAACTGCCATCATCTGCTATCACCTCTTCACAAAAGAGAGAACATGTTAATACTAAAAAAAAGGTCAAGAGAGGAAAAAAGTGGCGTAGATGATAGAGGCTCTGTTCATCTCTCTGGTGACCAAATCAAGTTGTGACGGAAACAAGGAGCAGCAGCAAGAAAAAATCACCTGGGATCTAGATGAACAAGCCATGCAACTAAGGAGAAATCCAAGAAATCACCCTGCAATGGCAGAAGATGAAAAAAAAGTCAAGCACAGTCTTATTTTAGAGCAATGAGCAGTCTATTAAAGTGAATAAAACTAGCTTTTTAAAAAGTAACCATATTACTTTGTTTTTCAAGTTCTCCTTCAGTGAAAATTTTATCATGGATTTGGTGTGGCAGGCAAACATTTCATTAAAAACTCTTTGAAGAGTCATATTGAAGCTTTTTTCCCTTATTTACCTCAATTGGAATTGAAATATGAATGACTTAACATAATTTAGCATGCCATTTTCTCTGTCAGTTATTCAGCTGGACAGTGGCTTTTTAACTTTGAAATACATGTTTAACATTAATACATCTATCCAAATTCTATCCAGAATTCCAATTTCAGTTGTGTGATTTTGAGAGTCAAAGTTGAGACCTCCCCGACTGATACGGAAAAACTCAAATGATCAGACTATTTTTAAGTACCTTAATTATTATTGGGATTCAAGGTAAAGACATTTGGGGGATTTAATGTTTCCCCTTAAGTTTTGAAAAGAAAAACTCCAAACTTCACTGGTTTCTAGCTTCCTACTTTACTTACTCATTGAGCAGGTGTTTACCAAATATTGACTATGTACAGAGCACTGCTGGGACTAGAGAAGAATAAGGCAACATCCCTGTACCAGAAAAGTTCACAGTCTGATGGAGAAGATGGCCACAGAAACAAGTAAGAGGCTTGGAGCCATCTTGTGGCCGTGACCCTAGAAAAGCCCCTTTCTGCCCTAATTCCTGTCTGTTCCACCCTTCCTAATAACTCATGGCAGCCACTTGATTCTCAGCCAATCGAGTAACATGGGCACAAGTTTCTGAATAAGCCATAGGTAAAGCAGAAGAAATGGAGCACCCACCCTGTCAACATTTTCCCTGGTATCATGCTTTCTCCCAGACTAAAATCATTGTCTTATCTCTCCAAAAAGAATCTTAACTGTCTTGTATTTTTAGCTAGCTCTTGTTTAACAAACTCCTTTTCCCCAACTGCTCTCCTTTTCACTTCATTTCTGAAGCTTGGCCCATTTCATTTTGTTTTGTTATCTAGATTTGTGTCTAGTCTTCAGGGGAACCAGGCTTCCCCTGTTAACCGCAGCCACTTTTCTAGTGTAGATCCATGCACATGAAATACATTCAGATGGATACAGCAGGCCAGTCAGGGGCTGGGGGATGGGGGTAAGCTGAGGGGAGAGATCCACTGCACAGTCCCAAACAGATCAAATGTCGGCATGTAAGTTATCTAGGGTGGTCCAAGCAAACAGATTTTGCTTGTACATCCAGCTAGCCAGCATTTTGTCTTTTTTTTAAATAAAATTTAAAAAAAAACTAGAATTTTTGAATAACTAGATTTACAGAGAAGTTGCAAAGTAAATACAGAGTTGCCACATACTCCTTACCCAGTTTCCCCTAATGTTAATATCTTACTATGGTACATTTGTCAAAACCAAGAAACTAATACTGGTATAGTACTATTAAGTAAACTCCAGCCTTTATTCACATGCACCAATTTTTCCACTAGCGTCCTTTTTTAGTCCCAAGATCCAATCTAGGATACCATATTACACTTAAGTACATTATACTTTCTTAATTTAAGTGAACTTTTTATTTTTGAGTTTTAGATTTTCACAAAAGTTTGTAAAGAGTTCACATGTCACCAGCACCACTTTCCCCTATTGTTAACATCTTACGTTGCCATGGAGCTTGTTTCACATCAAGGAATCAACATTGGTACATTAACTAAACACCTCACTTTATTCCTGTTTCTCTAGTTTTTACATAATGTCTTTTCTGTTCTAGGATCTCATCCAGAATATGACATTACATGTGCTCATCAGGTCTCCTTAGGCTCCTCTTAGCTGTGACAGTTTCTCAGACTTTGCATGCATTTGATGACCTTGACAGCTGTGAGGAGTACTAGTCATGATTTGGCCAGGATTGTGGGCTTTTGGAGAGGAAGACCACAGAGGTGAATTGCTCTTTTCATTATATCACATCAAGGGTACATACTAGCAACATAACTTATAACCTGGCTGAGGTAGTTTTCGTCAGGTTTCTCCACTGTAAATTTTTTTTTCTCCTTTTCCATAAATTTCTTTGGAAGCGAATCACTAAGCACAGCCCATACTCAAAGGGTAGGAAGAATTAAGGCCCACCTCCTTGAGTGGGGGCAAATATCTATATAACTTATTTGAGGTTCTGTACAGGAGACAGGTCTCTGTTTATTCAACCATTTACATCAACATGCACTTAATGGATATTCATTTTGTACTTTGAGTTATAAATCCAAAACTGCATTATCTTGTTGTTCCACTTGTTTAGCCTTAGACATAGGGAGTTCTTCTGTGTCCCTTTGACATGCCTTCATCTTTTTTTGAATAATTTCTTCTTTCTGTCACCCCAATATACTTCAGGCTCATCTCATATATTTCCTGCCCAGCCCTAGGATCAGCTATTTATCCAAGAAGTCCTGGCTTCTTTTTTTTTTGGAGAACGATATTAGATATCAAGATCTGGATGGCAGGTGTGCTTGTTGCTACTGAAGTGTCATTTCTCTGGCTCTCTTAGCCGACAGAGCAAGGAAATCCATGTGTGAATACTAATCTGCATATACACTTAAGAATATTTCTATAACCACCTATATTAAATTAGAGGTCTTACTAATGTCACAAAATGAGACATAGAGATAGCCTCTTAACACATGGATCATTCAGGTTTCCTCCTCTTGTTTATCAGTAACCTCCTTCTCCAACACTGAGAAACCTGGCTGCCACCATTTATGATCCACTCATTTGTTCAATCCCAGCATAACATATGCAGCAGTTTCAGAATTGCTAACCCCTATCCAAGAGAAACAACTTTTACCAACTATACTGTAGAGCAGGATCTGAGCAGGGCCTGTGGCCGAAGCATTGGCAAAGCCACGCTCGACTCTGTAGGAATCTGCCAAGGCAGAAAAGCAAAACAGTGAACAGACAGCTTGTGGTTTAGTATAGATTACCAGGTACAGACAGGCCGTGGGATATTATTGTTGCCAGCAAGTTTCGAGTGGTGAGAAGACGACTGCCAGTCTCTCCTGGAAATTCAAAAATATATAATAAATGCGCCGAGCTTGCCTCAAGGTCGCTGTATCTTCAGCAGAGTGCAGTGTCCCACCTGGCCCCAGCTTTTGTATATACTGTCTCTGTGTTTTTCCCAATCCTTTCATCACCCCCTCTCAGGTTAACCCTCTAGTCATGCAGGTCACGGCACACTACTACAGTGTTAATGTACAGTTCTTTGATACTGGTGTCATAGTTTCCAGCTGAAACACCATTTTCCATAGTTACTTTGGTCAGCACCTTTTTTTCCACACCCACATTATTTTTAATATTAGACTAACTTAAATTATCTGTCCTTTTGTTATTTTGTTCAGGTTATATTCTATTATTGTTTTTTTTCTAATTTACTTTTTATGATGACATTGGTTAAATATATCCAATAAGTTTCATCTGTATACTTTAACAGTAAGCTGTATATATTATTTGCACTGTGTGTTCACCTTTCATAGTCAGATTTCTTTCCATCACCACATATTTGACTGGCTGTACCCCATCTACCTCTCCTCTTCTCCCTCCCCTCACCTCTCTGGTAACCACTAGTCTATTATCCATGTCCATGAGACTCTGATTGTTTCTCATGTTCATTTGTTACTTTTAGGTTTATATCCCACATATAAGTGATATGTGATTTTCAACTTTTTCTATCTGGCTTATTTTGCTTAGCATGATTATCTTGAGATCTATCCAGGTTGTCACAAATGGCAGTATTTCATCCCTTCTTATGCCTGAGTAATATTCCATTGTATATATGTACCACAGATTCTTTAGCCAGTCATCTATTGTAGGACACTGGTCCCTTCCATGTCTTGGCCACTGTGAATAAAGCATCTATGAACATCATTGTGCAAATATCTTTTCGGATATAGGTTTTCAAGTCTTTGGGGTAAATACCCAGTAGAGGGATAGCTGGATCATATGGTAGATCAATTCTTAGTTTTTTGAGAAACCTCCATACTATTTTCCATAGTGGCGGTACCAATTTGCAGTCCCACCAGCCATGTATGAGGGTTCTTTTTCTCCTCATTCTCTCCAACATCTGTTATTACCTGTCCTTTTGATTACAGCTATTCTAACAGGTGTGATATGATATCTCATTGTAGTTTTGATTTGCATTTCCCTAATAGCTAGTGATGTTGAGCATCTTTTCATATATTTGTTTGCCATTGTGTGCTCTCTAGGGAGAAGTGTCTGTTCAGGCCCTCTGCCTATTTTTTGATTGGATCATTTGTTTTTTGTTGTTATTGAGTTGTATAAATTCTTCGTATATTTTGGATATTAGGCCTTTATCAGAGGCATTGTTTTCGAATATCGTCTCTCATTCAGATGGCTGTCTTTTTACCTTGTTAATGTTTTCTTTAGCCAAGCAAGAAGTTTTTTTAGTTTGATGTAGTCCCATTGATTTATTTTTGCTTTTTCTTTCCTTGCTTTGAGGTCAAACTCATAAAATCCTCTTTAAGTCCAAGGTCCTTGAGTTTAGATCCTATATGTTTTATGCATTTCATTGTTTCAGGTCTTATATTCAGGTCTTTAATCTATTTTGAGTTAATTTTTGTGTGTGGTAATAGATAACAGTCTTGTTTCATTCTTTTGCAGGTGGCTTTCCAGTTTTCCCAGCACCTTTTATTGAAGAGGCTTTCCTTTCTCCATTGTATGTTTTTGGCTTTTATTTGTCAAAAATTATTTGCCCATATAAATATGGGTTTACTTCTGGACTTCTGATTCTGTTCCACTGGTCTGTGTTTCTGTCTGCCAGTAACATGCCGTTTTGATTATTGTCACTCTGTAGTGTAATTTGAAGTTGGGCAGAGTAATGCCTCCAGCCTCATTCCTTTTTCTCAGGATGGCTATGACCATTTGGGGTCTTTTGTGCTTCCATACAAATCTGATGATTTTTTTTCCTATTTCTTTAAAAAATGCCAATGAGATTTTGATGGGGATTCCATTAAATCTGTATAATGTTTAGGTAATAAGGTCATTTTAACTATATTGATTTTTCCAATCCAAGAACACAGAATATCTTTCCATTTCTTTGCATAGGCTTCAATTTCTTTTAATAGGCTCTTGTAGTTTTCATTATATAGCTCCTTCACATTTCGATAAATTTATTACTAGGTATTTTATTCTTTTTGTTACAATTGCAAAAGGAATTTTTTTTCCACTTTTTTTGTCTGACACTTCATTATTAGATTATAGGAACATTCTGATTTTTCAACGTTAATTATGTATCCAGAGACTTTACTGTATTTGCTTATTGTTTCTAGTAGTGTTCTTGTGGAGTCTTTAGGGTTTTCTATATTGAGAATTATGTCGTCTGCAAACAGTGACAGGTTGACTTCTTTGTTTCCTATTTGGATGCCTTTTATATCTTTCTCTTGCCTAATTGCACGTGCTAGGACCTCCAGTGTTATATTGAATAATACAGATGATGGTGGACGGCTTTGCCTTGTCCCTGATCTTAGAGTGAAGGTTTTTAGTTTTTGATCATTAAGTATAATGATGGCTGAGAGTTTGCCATAGTTGGCCTTTATTATGTTAAGGAACTTTCTTTCTATACTGATTTTGTTAAGTGTTTTGATCATAAATGGATGCTGTATCTTGTTGAAGGCTTTTTCTGCACCATTAATATGATCATATGATTCTTATTTTTTAATTTGTTTATGTGGTGTATCACATTAATCAGTTTGCGTATGTTGAACCATCCTTGTGCCTCTGGGATAATACCTACTTGATTGTGGTGTATAATCTTTTTAATATGTGACTGTATTCAGTTCTCTAGTATCTTATTTAGGACTTTTGCATCTGTGTTCATGAGAGATATTGGTTTGTAGTTTTCTTTTTTGTGTGTTATTTTTACCAGGTTTTGGTATCAGAGTAATATTGGCCTCATAAAATGAGTTGGGAAGTATTGCCTCCTCTTCAATTATTTGGAAGAGTTTCAGGAAAATAGGTATTAAATCTTATTTAAATGTTTGTTAAAAGTCACTAGTGAAGCCAACTAGTCCTGGAGTTTTACTTTTTGGTAAGTTTTTGATGATTTTTCAATTTCCATACTGCTGATTGTTCTATTTAGATTTTCTAGTTTTTGATTTAGTCTGGGAAGGTTGTATTTTTCTAACTAATGGCCTATTTCTTCTAGGTTATTAAATTTGGTGTTATATGCTTTTTCATTGTATTCTTGTATGATCCTTTGCATTTCTGCTGTATCTGTTGTAATTTCCCCTCTTTCAGCCTGGATTTTGTTTACTTGTGTCCTTCTTTTTTTTCTTTAGTGGGTCTAGCCAGGGTTTGGTCAATTTTATTAACCTTCTCGAAGAACCAGCTCTTTGTTGCATTTATTTTTTGTTGTTTTGTTTTGTTTTGAATTTCATTTATTTCTGTTCTAATTTTATTTCATTCCTACTGCTGTCTTTAGGCTTCCTTTGTTCTTCCATTTTTAGTTTTTTTAAGATGAAGCATTAGGTTGTTTATTTGGGCTCGTTCTTGTTTTTGGAGGTAGGCCTATAATGATATGAACTTTCCTCCTATGACCATTTTTGCTGTGTCTCCAAAGTTCTGAAATTGTACTATCATTATCATTAATTTCTATGTATCTCTTGATCTCTTTCTTTATTTCTTCTCTGACACAGTTATTCTTCAGTAGTATGTTGCGTGGTTCTTTCCGCTTTATTTTTGCAGTCGATCTCTAATTTCAAAACATTACGATCAGAGAATTGGTATGATTGATATGATTTCAACCCTCTTGTATTTGTTTAGGCTATCTCTGTGTCTCAGTATGTGGTCAATTCTTAAGAATGTTCCATGTGCACTAGAGAAGAATATACAAGCAGCTGTTTTGGAATGAAAGGCTCTGTAAATGTCAATTGTGTCCACTTTTTCTAATGTGTCATTTTAGGATATTCTTTCCTTAATGGTTTTCTGTTTGGATGATCTGTCCATATCCAACAGTGGGGTATTTAGGTCCCCTACTAAAATAGTGTTTTGGTCTGTTTCTCCCTTTAGTTCTGTTAGTAATTGCTTTACATGTTTTGAGACTCCCTGATTGGGAGCATAGATATTAATAAATGTTATGTCTTCTTGGTGCATGATTCCCTTTATCATTATAGAGTGTCCCTCAGTATCTTTCTTTACCTTTTTTATTTTGAAATCTGTTTCATCCGATATTAGTACCACTACTACCGCTTTTCTCTGAATGCTATTTGCTTGAAATTTCATTTTCCACCCTTTCACTTTGAGGATATATGTCTTTGGTGCTGAGATGGGTCTCCTAGAAGTAGCATATGATTGGATTTTGTTTTTCGATCCACTCTGCAACTCTGTGGCTTTTTATTGGTGAGTTCAGTTCATTTACATTTAGGGCGATTATTCAAATATGAGGTCTTCTTATAGCCATTTTATCTTTTTTCTGGTAGCTCGGTGTTTCCATTGCTTCCTGTGTTTCTGTGTTTTTTGGGGGGGGGTTGCATGTCGTGGGTTTCCCCTCTGATTCTTCTTGTTTTATGTTACATACTTTAATTCTGAATATTTGATGTGTAGTTACCATTGCGAATATGTATAGGATAGTTATCCATTTTCTTCTGCATGTGCCTTATCTCTATTCCCCTTTGTGAATTTGGATCTTTGAATCCTCCCCTTTTTAGTCATTGTTATCTCAATTCATCCCTCTGTATGCTGAACGTTCATTACTACCTTGCTATAGCAATTCTCTTCTTATTTTTTAAGCTTATAATGCTGTGTTCTTAGTAAGGGTTGCACTCCTGTGCTTCTCTTTGCCTAATAGTAACCTTACTCCCTAATTATGTTTTTTTATTGTCAATTTAGTTTAGGTGACCTGACCCCTTTCAGTATTTCCTGTAGTGCAGGCCTCGTAGTGGAGAATTCCCTCAATGTTTGTATGTATGAAAAGGTCTTTATTTCTCCTTCATATCTAAAGGAGAGCTTAAATGGATACATTATTCTAGGCTGGTAGTTCCTGTCACTTAATATTTCGAATATTTCATTCTTCTCCTTTCTGGCTTGCAAGGTTGTCGCTGAGAAAACCAACAATAATCTAATATATTTTCCTTTATAAGTTACTGTTTTCTTCTCCCTAGCTGCCCTGAGAATTCTGTCTTTGTCATTTTGATTTTTGATAATTTTAATACAATGTTTCTTGAAGAAAGCCTTTTTAGGATGAGATAATTGGTGTTCTGTTGACTTCTTAAATTGTAAGCTCCAGTTCATTCCTTAGATTTGGGAAATTCTTGTCAACTATTTATCTGAAAATGCTTTCTAGTCCCTACTCCTTTTCCTCACCTTTGATTATACACATTATTCTTATGTTTCCTCTCTTGATGATATCAGCTAGTTCTTGTATTTCTCTTTTATTATTTTTCATTCTTTGGTTTCTCTTTTTCCTTCTGATTTATTTGTAGATTTCTGTCTTCGATATCACTGATCCTTTCCTCCATTTGGTCTACTTGCTATTTCATTTTTCAACTCTTGCAGTGTGTTTTTTAATATCCAGAAGTTCTATTGTGTTTTTTTTTTGAGGGTTTCAGTCTCCTTGGTCTGCTCATGTAGTTGTTTTTTTCCATTCCTGAAATTGTTGATATGACTTGTTTTGGAACTCACTGAGTTTTTTCAGAAGTACCATCCTGAATTCTCTGTCATTTAAATCGCATATTTCTATGTCTGTAAGCTTATTTTCTGAAGATTTTTCTCTTTCTTTCTGAGATGCCTTGTCACCTTGGTTGTTCATGGTGTTTAATGGACTTTTTCTCTGCCTCAGCATTTAGGGAAATATATTCTGCTTTTTTTCCAGAAAGGAGATTTATTATATAAAAGTCTCTCTTGAGCCTGCTACAAAGAAAGTGCTTTTCTTTTGGTTTCCAGTAGGTGGCGTCTAAGCCTCTTGGTTCCCCGCTTTATTTAACACCTTAATAATGACTTTTACTTTCTCATAGATATTTAATCACACTCTCTAATCAGTCTCAGTCCCTGTTAATGTAAGCAACAGTTTCGGAAGTATTTGCTCAGATTTCCCTGGGAACTCTGGTGCTCGGTCTCGGAGGGTATGGGGCAAGGGACCCTCTGGGTTGGGGGTTCAGGACTGCGGCTCAGTCTCGGTTTTTCAACTTAAGCCGGTAAAAATCAACTGTTGTTTCTCCACCATCTTGCTTTTTTGCTTTCTTCCCTGATGACTGGGCCACATCACTGGCTGCATGGAACTCAGAACTTTCCCCGGTTGGGCTGTTCAGGAAACTCACCGGACCTTCTTTCCTCCCCCTGCTCCTATGGGTAGCTCCAGTAGCTGGGAGAGGCAGCTTCTTTATTTCTCCCAGTCCACCACCCTAACATCCAGGGTTCTGACCTTGGTAGCTCTTATGTGCAGATCCCACTCTCAGACATGCTGGTGTGCAGTTTTGGGTGTTTCTGTTGAGTTGTAGATGTTCAGTTTATTGATGTTTCAAGGGGAGAAATCTGGGGATGTCTCTCACTCTGCCCTGTGTCTCAAAACCACCTAAATTGTCTTGAACCATTTCATAAATATGCTTCAGGTATCAGAAATTCATGATGGAGTTAGAATTATAATTTCAATAATTTTATTGCATATTTTCTAAGTTCCTACTATACTAGGTAGTGTAAAGAACTGAAAGATAATAAGATATAGCCCTTTCTTTCAGAGGTCACAATGAGAACACCCTTCATTAATGGAAAGCTTTTCCCAGTATTAGAACTTGTTAATAAAGCCTCTTCAGAGTAATGCCAGGGTATAAACAATGTATGGATCTGTTAACACATTTACTCAACTTCTAGTTTTGTGGGAATCCTAAAGCTTAGGAGAATTTGGTAAAAAGCTATAGAGAAAACCTGACTTAAAGGTTATTTACATGCAAAATATTACTCTCAAAACAGCATTCATAGGAGCAGAATTGTGTTATATATGGCTATTGCTGGCTGGGACTAGTAGCAAAGGTTACATAGTAGAGGGGATTCAGTAGCTGGCATAGCTGATATATAAGCTGGCATAAATTCATAAGAAATTTCTTTTATTGAAACTTATTTTTCTTTATACTTGCTTGTAGAAAACTGGACATATAACAAATAGTATAAATGAGAAATGATTACTCATAATACCATAATTCAGAGATAACTGATATCAATGTTTTAGTGTACTTTATGCTTATATTTTTGAGCTTATATAAATAGACAAAATAATTTGAATAACATTTACCATACATATTGGCATTGTCCATGTGTTTTAATGGTGCATTAATGTTCCATCACATGGATACAATTTAAGCAGTTCGTTGAACATTTAGGTTGTACCTGTGTTTTATTACTATGAATAACATTGGAAAATATGGTAAATATCTTTGACAGGATTCCTCATTATTGACTTTAGATAATAGGTCCTTAAAAGGAGAGTTTAAAGCATGAACTCTTAAAGATAAGCAGTATTATAGACTGTAAAAATCTTCTGCACAGGAATTGGGAGCCCCAATTTGTTGTCCAGGTTCTGTTGGCCTTGCGACTTCAGGAAAGTTAAATAATCTGAGAGCCTAATAAAATTAGATATTTAGATTAAGATTCCTAATTCTAATGGTCCATGTTAGCATTTCTTGAGAGGCATTGGAGCTAAGGATTAACTTCATTTCTTGTTCATTTATTCACTCAATAGATTATTTATAGAGGACCTATGATATGCTGGGCACTCAAAGTTTATGCCCCCGTGAAGTCATAGCCATATGAAGTTTTGAAGTCAACCCTGGGAGCTGACTTCCAGAGATGAGATTCCTGGCAATAGAATTGACTGGCAGGGAAAAGGGGGGTGAGTAACAGAATTGTCTCACCTTTCCCCACATATCTATAAGGCCAGCCACCTCACCCAGGTATATCAACTGCTCCGCCTTTTCGATACTTCCATAGCTTCATTTGTTTGGGTCTTGAAAGTTTTCCACCTTGGAAAGAAATGACTAGTTAAACTTGTATCAGTTAATTTTCCTTATCACTTGACATATACTAATAGTTGGGTATAAAGAAAATTAGGGCACTGGAAAAATATGTGAAGGTACCAGGAATGAAGAAAGAGAAGCAGTTATGAGAGAGAGAAAGACCCCAAAACAAACTCCACAGACCTACTTTTTTGCGTAAGGTATTTGTAGCTGAATCACTGTTAGAGGCCACACTAAGGTTACTTATTTCTGGTATATGGAATGTTAGACCAGGCTGATGATAAACTGATAGCTCACAGCCCAGCTTCAGCCATAACCAAAACAATCAGAGGCAGGTAATAGTGGTCCCAAGTCAGAGCATCCCTAAGTAGTAAGTTCAACTGTTCCTGGGGCTTGGCTGTATTGGGCCCATAGCAAGTAGGAAACCCAATAAGGCCAGGCCTGACACCTGTCTCACCCATTTGCCAGGACAGGCGCTGTTAATGTTTTTATATTCATTTCGACATTATAACTTTTAATCTGTGGCACCAGAATGGCACACCCAGTGACTGAGTTCTTCCCCTAGAATTCCTAATTACAACTGACCATGCTTCAAATCAGTATATTGAGAAGTGTTTTCCCTAAGGTTTTTCCCCAAATACATTCATCAACTGGATCAGTAAACAGACTCCTCTAGGTAGAACTCAACATTTAACATATTGCAGTGCACTCTTCTCATAAGCAGCCTGAGGTGACCTCAGGAAATAGTTTGCTACTTATTTGAACTAGAAAACCCCACAAAATCATGCAAATCCAGAGGTTCGAGTATTTGTATTTACTTTAAGAACATTCATGTAACTTCCCAGGCCATCAAGGTATGCATATCCAGAAAGCCACCAAGTATCTGAAGGATAGAACTTTAGAGAAGTAATGTGGGTTGTTCCATTGCTGCAGTGGCCCAGTTGGTAGGTGTGCCCAGGCCAAACAGTGGGGCCGGACACAGGGTTAATGGCCTAAAAAGAGTGCTGAATTTTTGCTGCACATGCTTAAAAATACAGAGAATAATGCAGAACTTAAAGGTTTAGATGTAGATTCTATGGTCATCAAACACATCCAAGTGAACAAAGCTCCCAAGATGAGGCACAGAACTTACAGAGCTCATGGGCAGATGAACCCCTATATGTGCCCTCCCTGCCACACTGAGATGATCCTTATTGAAAAAGAGAATATTGTTCCTAAACCAGAAGAGGAAGTTGCACAGAAGAAAAAGATATTCCAGAAGAAACTGAAGAAACAAAAACGGTGGCCTAGGAGTATATTATTCAACATCAAATAAATTCTAATTTTATATATATTCTGGATAAGATAACCAAAACTTAAAATAGCTAGGAGAACAAAAACCTTAGACTTTTACCATCCCTAGTTGGGGGGAGTAGGGAGGAATATTACAGCAGATGTAAATAATCTCAAGATCATAAATAATAGTAAAAGGTAGGAAAATAATAAGGAAGTGATAAGCTTTGAGTATTTTCTTTGTCTTTATTATAATTTATCTTGTAATTTAAAATCTAATTATGACTATTTAACAAATGGCTTGCTAATTTCATGATCAGCCCTCACGAGTATAATGGCACCAGCACACCCTGCTTGCAGCCATTACTGAAAGACACACAACTCTCCTTTGGCCTGTGAACTAATTGTGCCACATAAGCAATACTTGTGGCCACACAGAAACCACTAGGCAGCTACTTTAGCCTCATTCAGAGACCTACCCTAGAACCTGAGCTAAAAATTAAAAAACACTGTGGTTGGGCCAACCAACAGTCAAAATGTCCTCTGCATCTTATACTCTAGCCCAGAATTTCTTTAGTGTCAAGCACAGACAACCCACATTAGGTGGGGTAGGGGAGGAGGTGTGCTTAGAATGCAGAGTACTGGGCCCCACCCCAAACCTCCTACATCAGGATCACAGGGAGTCAGGCCCCAGAATTTGCATATATACAAACTCAACAAGCATTTCTGATAAGCACTAAAATTGAGAACCCTTGGGATGGTGCAGCTATAGTTAAAGATGAGTACACAAAAAAATAATGTGTTTGGAGTGATGTCAGAAGCATTGCAGAGTGAACGAAGTCCCCAAATCGCTCCCCTTGAAATAACAAGCTGAACATCTAAAACTCAATAAGAAACACCCAACCTGCACACATGCACATCTGAGCCAAGGATCTATGCCTAAGAACTACCACAGGTCAGAACCGTGGGAGTCTGGCATTAGACTGGGAGAAACATAGAAGCTGCCTCTTGCAGCTGGAGCTCCCAGGGAAGGAGTGGGGAGGGAAGAAGGTGCAGTGGATTCACTGAACAGCCCTGCCTGAGCTCCACGCAGTGACAGTACCCAGTGATCAGAGCAGAGAAGCAACAGCTGATTATTACCAGCCATGGTAGCAAAATATGAGGCTGAGCCACAGCCCCCATCCTCCAAACCACAGGGCACATGCCCCCATATCCTGTAAGACTGAACACTGTGGAGCCCCAAGGGAATCTCAGCAAATGCTACTGAAACTGTCACTAACACTGACAGACTAAGACTGAGGGTAGCGAGTATAGGTGAATATTTATAAGGAAAAAAAAGGCATTATTAATAACTTTGTATAAAGCAGAGATCCAAAAGACTTAGACGCCACCTACTGGAAACCAAAAGTAAATGCCATCTTAGAAACAGGCTAAAGAGAGACCTTTATGACATCTGGAAAAAAGAATATACTTCTATTAATACCCAGTCGGAAAAATGGCCCATTAAACACCATGAAAAAACAAGGTGACAAGGAAGCTCAAAAAGAATGATAAAAATCTTCAGAAAATAAGCTTAAAGACAGAAATATGCGCCTTAAATGACAGAGAATTCAGGATGGTACTTTCTGAAAAAAAACTCGATGACATTCAAAATAATTCATGTGAACAATTCCAAGAATTAAAAACAAACAAACAAAAAACTAGATCAACAGAGTGAGTTTTTAAGAAAGGAAGTTGAAACCCTAACAACCAAATAGAACTTCTGGAGATGAGCGCACCAAAAGACACAAAGAAAGAAATAGCAAGCTTGAGAAACAGTAAATCAAATGGAGGAAAAGATCAGTGGTATCAACAGATATCTAGAAATAAATCAGAAGGAAGTAGAGAGAAAACAGTGAATGAAAAATAATGAAAGAAATACAAGTTTAGCTGATACCATCAGAAAAGAAACAAAAATAATGTGCATTTTGAAAGGGGAGGAATAGGAGCAGGAATCAGAAAGCATTCTCAGACAAATAGTTAATGAGAAATTCTCAAATCAACGAAATGAACTGGAGCTTGAAATTCAAGAAGCCACAGAATACCTAATTATCTCAACCCAAAAAGGCCTTCACCAAGACACATTGTATTAAAATTATCAAAAATTAATACAAAGAATTCTCAGGGCAGCCAGAGTAAAGAAAACAGTAACCTATAAAGGAAAACTCATTATATTATAATTGGACATCTCAGTATAAACCATAACAACAAGAAAGGAATGGAATCAAATATTCAAACTATTGAATGAAAGGAACTACAAGTGAAGAAAAATGTATCCATCTAAGCTCTCCTTTAGATATGAAAGAGCAATAAAGAACTTTCCAGACATACAAAAATTGAAGGAATTCTCTGCTACAAGGCCTGCATTACATGAAATATTGAAAGAGGTCAGCTCACCTAAAAATGATTTTTAAAAAAAACCATTAATATGAATAAGGTGACTAGTAGGCAGATTGAAGCAGAGTAATGCAACCCATATTAAGAACAAGGCATTATAAGCTTAAACAATAAGAAGAGATTTGCTATTGCACGATAGCATGAAGGTTCAGCATACATAGGGAAAATTTGAGACAACAATAACAGAAAAGGGGAGGATTTGAAGATCCAAATTCATAAAGGAGAATGCAGAAAAGGCAGATAGCTATCCTTTACATATTTGTAATAATGGTAACCACATGCCAGATATTTAGAAATGAAGATTATAACATAAAAAGAGAACCAGAGGGAAAATGCAAAAAAATAAAAATAAAAATAAAACAAACATGAGGACAAGGGAACAATGGAAACACCGAGCTACCAAAAATCAAAAGATAAAATGGCTAAAGAAAAACCTCATATTTCAATAATCACTCGAAATGTAAATGGACTGAACTCACCAATATAAAGGTGCAGAGTTGCAGAGTGGATCAAAAAACAAAACTCAACCATATACTGCCTCCAGGACACATAGCTCCAAAGACAAATATAGACTCAAAGTGAAAGGATGGAAAATGATATTTCAAGCAAATGGCATTCAGAGAAAAGTAGGAGTAGTAGTACTAATATCAGATGAAATAGACTTTAAAATAAAAAAGCTAAAGAAAGATACTGAGGGACACTACATAGTGATAAAGAGAATCATTCGCCAAGAAGACATAAATACCCCACTGTCAGATATGGATAGATCATCCAAACAGAAAATCAAAAGGAAATAACATCCTTAAATGATACATTAGACCAACTAGACATACTTGACATTTACAGAGCCTTTCAACCCCAAACAGCTGCTTATATATTCTTCTCTAGTGCACATGGAACATGCTCAAGAATTGACCACATACTGGGACACAGAGGCAGCCTCAACAAATATCATGGTTAGAAATCATACCAACCATATTCTCTGATCATAATGCTTTGAAACGAGATCAACTACAAAAAGAAAGTGGAAAGAGCCACAAATACAAAGAGATTAGACTACATACTACTAAGGAATAACGGGGACAGAGAAGAAATAAAAAGAGATCAAGAGATACATACAAATGAATGATAATGATACTAAACATCAAAACTTTTGGAACACGGCAAAAACCGTCATAAGAGGAAAGCTCATATCATTACAGGCCTACCCCCCAAAACAAGAACAAGCCCAAATAAACAACCTAATGCTTCATCTTAAAAAAATAGAAAAGGGAGAACAAGTGAAGCTTAAAATCAGCAGAAGGATAGAAATAATCAAAATTAGAGCAGAAATAAATGAAATTCAAAATAAAAAAAAAAACAACAAAAAAATAAATGCAACAAAGCTAGTTCTTTGAGAAGGTTAAAAAAATTGCCAAACCCCTAGCTACACTCACTAAAGAAAAAAGAGAAAGGACACAAATAAACCAAATCAGGAATGAAAGAGGGGAAATGATGACAGACACAACAGAAATACAAAGGATCATATAGAATATGAAAAAATATAAAACATCAAATTTAATGACATAGAAGAAATGGACAAGTACATAGAAAAATACAACCTTACCAGACTGAATCAAAAACTGGAAAATCTAAATAGACTTATCAGCAGTATGGAAATTGAAACAATCATCAAAAACTTACCAAAAAGTAAAGTCCAGGACCAGATGATTTCACCAGTGAATTTTAACAAACATTCAAATAAGATTTAATACCTATTCTCCTGAAACTCTTCCAAATAATCAAAGAGGAGGCAATACTTCCCAACTCATTTTATGAGGCCAGTGTTATTCTGATACCAAAACCTAATAAAGATAACAGAAAAAAAGAAAACTACAGACAAATATCTCTCATGAATACAGATGTAAAGATCCTAAATAAGATACTAGCGAACCGAATACAGCAACATATTAAAAAGATTATACACCACGATCAAGTTGGCTTCATCCAAGAGGCACAGGGATGGTTCAACATATGCAAATCTATTAATGAGGTATACCACATAAACAAATTAAAAAATAAGAATTATATAATCATATCAATAGATACAGAAAAAGCCTTCAACAAGATACAGCATCCATTTATGATCAAAATACTTAACACAATTGGTATAAAAGGAAAGTACCTTAACATAGTAAGGCCATATATTACAAGCCCTCAGCCAACATTATACTTAATGGTGAAAAACTAAAAATCTTCCCTCTAAGATCAGGAACAAGGCAAGCCTGTCCACTATTGCCACTGTTATTCAGTATAACATTGGAGGTCTTAGTGGGTGCAATGAAGCAAGAAGAAAAAGACATAAATGCATCCAAATAGAAAACAAAGAAGTCGAACTGTCACTATTTGCAGATGCCATGATTTTCTATATAGAAAAGCCTAAAGACTCTACAAGAACACTACTAGAAACAACAAGCAAATACAGTAAAGTTTCTGGATACAAAATCAATGTTCAAAAACCCATAGCGTTCCTATACTCTAATAACAAAGTGTCAGAAAAAGAAGTGGAAAAAATAATTCCGTTTGCAATTGCAACAAAAAGAATAAAATACCTAGGAATAAACCCAATGAAATATGTGAAGGACCTATATAATACAAACTATAAGACCCTATTAAAAGAAATCTAAGAAGATACAAAGAAATGGAAAAATATTCTGTGTTCTCGGATTCGAAGAATCAAGATAGTTAAAATAACCTTATTACCTAAAGTATTATACAAATTTAATGCAATACCCATCAAAATCCCATTGGCATTTTTAAAAGAAATAGAACAAAAAATCAGATTTGTATGGAAGCACCAAAGACCCCAAATTGCCAAAGCCATCCTGAGAGAAAAGAATGAGGCTGGAGGCATCACTCTGCCTGACTTCAAATTATACTACAAAGCAACAGTAATCAAAACAACATGGTATTGTCAGGAAAAGAGACACATGGACCAGTGGAACAGAATTGAGAGTCCAGAAATAAACCCATATTTATATAGGCAAATAACTTTCAACAAAATAGCCAAAAATATACATTGGAGAAAGGAAAGCCTTTTCAATAAATGGTGCTGGGAAAACTGGAAAGCCGCCTGCAAAAGAATGAAACTAAACTGTTGTCTATCATCACACAACAAAATTAAATCAAAATGGATTAAGGATCCAAATATAAGACCTGAAACAATAAAATCTGTAGAAGAGTACATAGGAACTAAATTCAAGGACCTTGGGCTTAAAGAGGATTTTATGAATTTGACCTCAAAAGCAAGGAAAGTAAAAGCTAAAATAAATGAATGGGACTACATCAAACTAAAAAGCTCTGCTTATTGAAAGAAATCATTAACACGGTAAAGAGACAACCATCTAAATGGGAAAATATATTTGCAAGCAACATCCTAACATCCAAAATATAGAAAGAAGTCATACAACTCAATAATAACAAAAATCAAACAAACCAATTAAAAAAATGGGCAGAGGATCTGAATAGGCACTTCTCCCTAGAGACATACAAATGGCCAACAAATATATGAAAAGATGCCCAACATCACTAGCTATTAGGGAAATGCAATCAAAACCACAATGAGATACCATCTCACACCTGTTAGAATGGCTAGAATCAACAGGACAAGGAATAACAAATGTTGGAGAGGATGCAGAATAAAAGGAACCCTCATACACTACCGGTGGGACTGTAAATTAGTACAGTCACTATGGAAAACAGTATGAAAGTTCCTCAAAAAATCAAGTATTGATCTACCATGTGATCCAGCAATCCCTTTATTGGGTATTTACCCCAAAGACTTTAAAACTCATATTCAAAAAGATATTTGCACATCAATGTTCATAGCAGCATTATTCATGGTGGCCAGGGCATGGACACAACCTAAGTGTCCTACGATAGATGATTGGATAAAGAAGCTGTGGTACATATATACGATGAAATATTACTCAGCCATAAGAAGAGATGAAATACTGCTATTTGCAACAGCATGGGTGGACCTTGAAATAATCATACTATGCAATATAAGCTAGACAGAAAAGGTTGAAAATCACATATCATATATGTGGGATATACACCTAAAAGCAACAACTGAACAGGACAAACAAACAGAGGCTCATAGACATGGACAATGAACTAGTGGTTATCTGAGGGTAGGGGGAAGGTGGAGCGGGGAGGTAAGTGAGGGGGCAGTGTTTAAATCATCTCTTCTATTAAAATATGAATAAATAAAAAATAAAATTAAAAATCTTACACGCCATGATCAAGTGGGCTCATTTCAGTGGCACAGAGATGGTTGGACATTTGGAAATCAATTAATATACCCCATAAACAGAAAATAGGAATTATATGATCATATCAATAGATGCAGGAAAAGCCTTCAAGAAGATATAGCATCCACTTATGATCAAAACACTTAACAAAATTGGTATAGAAATAAAGTACCTTAACATAATACAAGCCATATACAACAAACCTCACCCAACAGTATACTTAATGGTGAAAAACTGAAAGCCTTCCCTCTAAGATCATAAACAAGACAAGGCTCTCCGCTATCACCACTGTTATTCAATAAAAATTGGAGGGGTTAGCATGTCTGCTTTACATGCAGAAGATCCTAGGTTCATGCCCCAAGTGTAGCCACAGACCATATTCCCGGTGCGCCAGGCCCCTGGTGTACACTGTGAGCATGTGGGAGGAGACGTCCCACCTTCAGAGATCCAGTTCTTAAAGGGAAATGGCAACATCCATAGGTAAGTGGTACAAGTGAGGGAGGAGATTAAAGTGCAGAAAATAAATAAATAGTGGATGGATGGATGGATGGATGGATGGATGGATGGATGGATGTCCTAGCGAGTGCAGTCAGGTAAGAGAAAGATATAAAAGGCATCCAAATAGGAAACGAAGAAGTTGAACTGTCACTATTTGCGGATGACATGATTCTCCATATAGAAAACCCTAAAGACTCCACAAAAACACTACTAGAAACAATAAGCAAATACAACAAAGTTTCTAGATATAAAATCAATGTTCATTATTTCATAGTGTTCCTGTTCTCTTATAATGAATTGCCAGAAGAAGAAGTGGAAAAAGTAATTCCTTTTGCAGTTGCAACAAAAAAGAATAAAATGCCTAAGAATAAATCTAACAAAACATGAAGGACCAATATATTGAAAACTATAAGACCACTATACACTAATGGTTATCAGAGGGCAAGGGATTGGGGGAAGGTGGAGGTAGATGGGAAGAAGGGGTCAAATATGTGGCAACAGAAAGAAATCTAACTATGGGAGGTGAACACAGAGTGTAAACAAATATATGCCTTACTGTTAAAGTGTACAGCTGAAACATCGGATTTTGTTAACCAATGTCACCATAAAAAGTTAATTAATTTTAAAAAATTAAAGAGATCTAAAAAAAACGGAAAGATATTCTGTGTTCTTGGATTAGAAGAATCAACATAGTTAAAATGACCTTATTACCTAAGGCATTATACAGATTTAATGCAATCCCCATTAAAATCCCATTGCCAATTCTTAAATAAATAGGTAAAAAAAATCATCAGATTTATATGGGAGCACAAAAGACCCCAGATTACTTAAGCCAACCTGAGAAAAAAGAATGAGGCTGGAGGCATCATTCTGTCTGACTTGCAGTTTTACTACAAAGCGACAGTAATCAAAATGGCATGGTATTGGAAAAAAAAAAAAAAAAAAAAACATACACACAGACCAGTGGAACAGAATCTAGAGTCCAAAAGTAAACCCATATTTATATGGGCAAATAATTTTTGACAAAAAAGCCAAAACATACAGTGGAGAAAGGAAAGCCTCTTCAATAAATGCTGCTGGGAAAACTGGAAAGTCACCTATAAAAGAATGAAACTAGACTGTTGTCTATCACCACACACCAAAATTAACTCAAAATGGATTAAGGACCTGAATATAAGACCTGAAACATTAAAATGCATAGAAGAAAACATAGGAACTAAACTCAAGGACCTTGGGCTTAAAGAGGATTTTATGAATTTGACCTCAAAGGCAAGGGAAGTAAAAGCAAAAATAAATGAATGGGACTACATTAAACTAAATAGTTTCTGCACAGCAGAAGATACTGTCAGCAAAGTAAAGAGAGAGCCATCTGAATGGGATAATATATTTGCAAGCGACACCTCCGATAAGGACCTAATATCCAAAATATATAAAGAATTCATACAACTCAATAGCAACAAAAAATCAAATGATCCAACTAAAAAAATAGAGGACCTGAAGAGACACTTCTCCCAAGAAGACATACAAATGACACCAAGAGAAAAGCAGTTAGTTACCTACAGGGGAGCACCGATAATACTGGCAGCTAATTTCTTAAAAGAAACTATACAGGACAGAAGGACTTGGCACAAAATATTTGACATGAAGAAAACCCAGGATCTACAACCAAGGATTATTTATCCAGCAAATCTATCATTTAGAATTGAAGGACAGATAAAGAGCTGCCCACAGAAAAATAAGCTAAATGAATTCACCAGCACCAAACCAATATTACAGGAATTGTTGGAAGGACTTCTTTAAGCTGTAAAATCATGTATCAAAAACAAATAAAAAATGGTAATAATGACATATTTATCAACAAGTACCTGAAATGAAAAAGAATTAAGTGCTCCAAAAGATAGGGATAAGAAAACAAGACTCCTACATATGCTGCCTACAAGTGACTCACTTCAGATTAAAAGACACACAGAGACTAAAAGGAAAGGAATGGAAAAAGATATTGCCTTGAAGGACCTAGAGGGTATTGCACTGAATGAAATGGGTCGGATAGAGAAAGACAAATATTGCATGTTTTCACGTATATGTGGAATCTATAGAACAAAATAACAACAATGACAAAAATGGAAAATTCATAGACACAATATTTTGAGGGCTACTAGATGGGGGTGGGGTTCAGGTTGATGATAAAAAAAGGCAAAGGGATTAAGAAGTTACAAATAGATACAAAATTGTCATGGAGATATTGCGTAGCATAAAGAAAATAGTTAAAATGTAAAATCTGTAAGGGATAAGAGGGGTACTACATTTAGTGGGGTGATCACTTTTTGAGTTACATAGATCTCTAATCACTATGCTGTACGAGTGAAACTAATATATTATTGTATTCCAAAATTATCGAATTGTATGATGTAAATATGAGCAACTAATTGTCTCTTATATTCCAATAAAACTGGGGAAAAAAGTAAAAAATAGGAATTAGAGAAAAAAACATTTAAATCAATTCTTCTGCATGCAAATTGGCTAACTTTTTATTAGAAGTTTTCAAGAATTTCTTTAAAATGATAGAGCATATCAGGGAGCAGCATGAGTTCTTGGTCTGCTATTAGATTTCGGACTTTGGTTAAATAATTCCCCCACTCCCTGCGCCTCAGTTTCCCTATGTGCAAAATAAAGGGTTTTACACAAGGATGTTTCATGTCCTTCCAGCTCTAACTGGTGATTTTGCCACCTAGTTCACCTAGTTTTTATTTTCCCTTCAGCAATCTGTTTCTAGGCCACTGTGTATTTTCAGTTTATCTCCACTAGAGGGTAGCCAGAGAAAGGAGACAAGTCTCAAAAAAGTTCCTTGGTCTATGTCCATGCCACCCTAAACAAGCCCGATTCAAGCCTGGTTAGTACTTGGATGGAAGACCCCCTAGGAAGACCAGGTTCTGTAGGTGTAAAAAATTAAAAAAAAATAATGGATTGGAAGCCGACAAGGTCCTTGCAATCTGTGAGGTCAACCAAAAATAAAAGTTCCTTGTACAGTTGTATTCTTTGTATCCAGTATTGACCAAAAAAAATAAAAGTGATGCAAGAAATTGATGTTACACGGACTAAAATGAAATTGGGATTTCTGTTAGTTTCATTTGTCTTTGCTATTGTGCTCCTTTATTACACAAAACAATTTTTGAGAGGTGTCTTACATAATTTTATTTTTATTCAATATAAGAAAATCAAGTATATATTCGCCTTGTCCTGATTGTTTATCCCTAGCTAAGAAATTCAGTCTTCACTAAATCAGCCTTCAAGGCCATCCCTTTCCCATTTTTTTTACTGTAACTTGCAATCAAGAATTCGATCTGAAAACTGCATCGATTTCCATTTAATTACTACAAAAACATCCAGGTCTCTGGACAACTTTATGATCAACTTTGTTTCCCATTACTCCCCAGAAATTATCTTATACCCCAGAGATGCATCTTTCTAGAAAAATCCCACAAACATACCCTTGGGATTTGTGGGGCTGACCCAGTTGTGGTATGATAGAAAGAGCTGCAAGATGAAGTCAAAAGAGCTCTCTGGAGAAATGGATGATTTCAGGCCTGGGCAAGGTAGGCACAAGATGAGTCTACAATGTATTGTTATGCCAGAAATTAAGGAAGAACTCAAAATAAATGATGGAATTATGTCACAAGGACAGGAACCATCTTGAAGGGGCCTTAGGTGAAATCTGTGACAAATTGAGAAGCAAAGTACAATAATGAATTATGAAACATTGAAAAAATAGAAAGCCGTGAGTCCATACCAATAATAAACAGATAAATAAACAAAATGGAGAAGGGAGGGATCTTATTTACAGTAGAGTGCAACTGGTGAAGCTGAAGGAAATGCTTCAGTTGGAAATCATCATTTTCCAACCATTAAGTTAAATGTCAGACAAAAATCATCATAAGCTTTTGAATAAGAGTAGGTTATTTGCATGATCTTAATGTACTGCTTGTTAATTGCATAGTAAAAAAATAACTGTACAGTGAAGAAAATGGACACCTTGTCCAAGTGATCAAAACTAACATAACTAGTGAGGTGCAGATGGACAACATGTGTCTCTAGATGTGAGACCCTAAGAAGGACCTAGCATCACTTATTTTCCTTGATATTAATAACATTAATATTTCATCTGAGAATACATCACCTGAATTTAATCATGAGGAAATATTAAACAAACCTCGAATAAGAAATGTTCTGTTGAAAAAAAAAGAGGAGGATGAGAATCATATTATTTAAAAATGTTAATTTGATAAAAGACAAAGTCTGAAAAAAAAGACAAAGTCTATGGAAATGTTTGTAGATTAAAGGAGACTACAGAGACATGATAATTAAATACATACCTTAAATACATACCTGATCCTAGACTGGATCTTATACAGGAGGGGGGATAATGCAAGAAAGGATATCATTGAGTCAATTGACAAAATTAGAATACACATGTGGTAATTAAATTTAATACACAATCGCATGAAATTATGTATTAAATTTACTGAAGTTGATAACTGTACTCTGGTCATGTAAAAGAATACCCCGATTCTTATGAAATATACACCAAGGTATTTAGAAGTAATGAGTCATAAATTATATAACTTATTCTCAAATGATTTAGAAAAAAATAGGAATATACTGAGAGAAAGAGCATATGCAAATGAGCTATAAGGGTAATAATAGGTAATTTTTATACTATTCTTATTGCAACTTTTCTGTAATTTTGAAATTATTTCTAAATTTAAAAGCTTAAAAGATGTGGTTACAAATGTGGTTACAGATCCTGACCTGATCTCTATGACCACAGGCAATTATTTACAGCAGAGGCAGTTACCAATCCACTTACCATGAGTCAGGCATTGTGCTAAGCATTTTACCTGCATTACCTCAGTTCTTGAAACAATATTTCAAAACCCGGTTGTATAGATGAGGAAACTGAGGCTCAGAGTTCAGTAATTTAACCAAGATCATCTAGTTATTAAGTGTCAGGGTTGAAATTTGAACTCAGGCTTGATACTAATACACTATTTCCAAAAAAGATAACAGTACTTAGTCATACTTTTTTTTCTTTTTACAAAGCAGTCATGATATTCTAAAAAAATATTTAGCTAATTTATTTAATATTGTGACAGTTTCTTTTCTGTTTTTCCCCACTGCTCACAGGGACAGAAGTCTTTGTCTAGTTTATTTAATGATAGATTCTCAGGCATCTTGAATAATGTCTGGCACCCAGTAGGTATTCACTAATGTTTTTAATGAAGACTAACACCTCAGGAGTGTTGGGAGAATTAAATAAGATGACATGTAAATAACACTTTGGTATCTTTTGCTGTGACTTTTGGACAAGTTTGTAACTTTTGAAAATTAAATTTATTGAGGTGATATTGGTTAGTAAAATTACATAGGTTTCAAGTGTACAATTCAATATGTCTTTGTATATTGCATTGTGTATTCACCACTCAAAGTCAAATTTCCTTCCATCACCGTATATTTGACACTCTTTACCCTCATCTAAGTCCTCCCACCCTTTCTCTCTTGTAACCACTAAACTGTTGTCTGTAAGTTTTTGTTTGTCTTGTTCGTTTGGTGCTTTCAGTTTTATAACTCACATATAAGTGAAATCACATGGTTCTCAAGTTTTTCTGTCTGACTAATTTTGCTTAATAATCCATCTTCTGGGTATCCACCTAAAAAATTTGAAAACATTTATTTGTAAAATATGCACCCCAATGTTCATAACAGCATTATACATGGTGGTCAGGAAGTGGAAGCAACTGAAGTGTCCTACAATAGATGATTGGCTAAAGAAGCTGTGGTACATATATACAATGGAATATTACTCAGCCATAAGATGAAATGAAATACTGCCATTTGCGACAACATGGATGGATCTTGAGATTATCATGCTAAGTGAAACAAGTTTGTAAATCTTGAGCAGAGTCCCTATCAGTTCTCACAAAGCTTTGTCTCTCAAAGCTTTGGGAGGGACGAATCTCTCCTCCTCAGAGAACAAAGGTGCATAGGCCTCTACCTTGCATGCTTGTGATCAGATAGAAGACAACCAGGCTACGAGGCATCTATGAAACACCTTAAAGGCACTAAGTTACAGGAAATATTTCATAACAAGACAGATTTTTAAATATGGGTAATTTCCAATCTTTTTTAACTCCTAGACACTGGCAAGGAAACTCTTCTTTTCCCAAGGGAAACAGATTATCCATGCCATTGGAAATGAAAGCGCGATGGTAATATCTCCATTCTACGAGCCTCGGAGAGGCTGAAAAATGGTAGGGGTGAGGGGATGGCAGGAAGTGGAAACTGAGGACCAGACCAAACAACACTGAAATTGCAATCGTGTTCTTAGCACATCATGCTAGCCTCACTTTAAGGAGGAAATAAAAAGAATGAATGAGAAAAAAATATATATATGCCAGCCAAACGAAAGTAAGCAGTAGTCTGTGGTTTTCGTGAGAAAAACGTCTGGCGTTGCTAACCACTTTATTGCAGCCCCTAACCCAGTGTCTGGCATATAGTAGGTACTCAGCAAATATTCATAAACTGATGAACAGTTAGTTTTTGCTGCAGTAACAACCCCCTAAATTGCAGATACTTACAACAACAAATATTTATCTCTTGCTTGTGGTTGTGTGGGCTGGCTATGGGTCTACAAGGCTCAACTAGCCTGGCTTCTTAGGCTTGGGTGGAGATTTGCTCCTCAATCCAGGCCCCACACCAGAGAGGATCAGTGTATGGCAGGGGTACAAGAAGGAAGCAAAAATACAAGATGCCTCTGACAGTCTCTGTTCATAACTGATACACTGTCATTTGGGCTCCTGACTATATTCTACCTGCTCTAATGGATGGAATATGCTGCAAAGTTGCATGGCAAAGGATGCAAAGGTATAATTTTGTTGTAGGGAGAAGGTAAGGATGAGAATAATACAACACTACAGATACTCTTGTCCATGCACCAGAACAGAACTTAGGTGGATATGAAGGCCTGTTTGTGTTATTCTGATTATAATTATTCATACATTTGTGGCTTATTTCAATATTAACTATCTCTTGCACTGGATAAGAGCTCCTTGAGGTCCAGATGGTGTCCAGTTTGGCTCATCATTGAATCCCCAGCATATAGAACAGTGCCTAGTATGTGGTAGATGCTTAAGAAATATCGTTGAAATTATGGATGAATAAATGGATCTCTGTATGTTTTATTAGAATTTTTACATGATCCACCTCTCCTTACAAAATCTCAGAGTATTTCACAGCTCAGTAATAAATGCCCTATAATTACTTCATAGAACAGAAGTCACTGCTAGGATTTATAAGAACAAATTCCAAAAGGACAAAGGTTTATTTAAAAGATTCTAGGCTATTTGTAGAAACATGGTGGAGTGAAAGACATCCCCAGATCTCTCCCCTTGAAACAACAATAAACCGAACATCTAAAACTCAACAAAATACACCCAAACAGCCCATCACACAACTGAGCATGGGATCTGTGCGTAAGAGCTACCACAGTTCAAAACCCTGGGTGTCAGGGCAGTGGACTAGGAGAAAAAAAGAAACTGTCTCGCGCGGCCACCAGAGCTACCTGTGGGAGGAAGGCAAGAGAAAAGCTGCTGTGAGTTCCCTGAGCAACCCTGCCTGGAAAACTTCTGAGTACCACCCAGCCAGAGGTAGGTCCCAGTCATCAGCAAAGAAAGCAGAGAAGCAGAATGGCAAAGAAACAAGAGTTGATTTTTACCGGCCATGGTTGCAAAACCAAGGCTGAGCAGCAGCCCCCAACCCCCAACCCAGAGAGCCCCTCCCCACATACCCTCTGAGACTAAACACCGCAGAGCCCCAGGGGAATCTGAGAAAATGCTACCAAAACTGTTGCTAACACTGACAGGGACTGAAATGAGGGTACTGAGCAAGAGTAAATATCTATCAGAAAATAAAAGGCATTTTTAAAGCTTTATATAAAGCAGGGATCCAAGAGGCTTAGATGTCACCTATTAGAAACCAAAAGAAAAGAGCTTTCTTTACAACGGGCTAGAGAGAGACCTCTATATAATAAATCTTCTTTCTAGAAAAAAAGCAGAATACATTTTCATTAATGCCCAGGTGGAGAAATAGTCCATTAAACTCATGAACAACCAAGGTAACAAGGCATCTCAGAAAGAAAGGGAAAAATCTCCAGAAAATAAGCTTACAGACAGAAAAATGCAACTCGAATAACAGAGAATTCAGGATGGTACTTCTGAAAAAACTAACTGAGTTTCAATACAAGTCACTTCATGAAGAATACAAAAGATAAGAAGTCTGGTAAGAATGTGAAGAAAAGGAAACCCTTTTGCACTGTTGGTGGGAATGCAAATTTGTGTAACCACTGTGGAAAATAGTCTGGAGGTTTCTTAAGGAATTAAAAATACAACTACCATATGATCCAGCAATCCCACTTCTGATTATATATCCAAAGGAAATAGAAACAGGATATCGAAGAGATATCTGCACCCATGTTCGCTGCAGCGTTATTCACAATAACCAAGATATGGGAACAACCTAAGTGTCTGTCAATAGATGAACAGATAAAGAAGATATGGCACAAATATACCATGGAATATTATTCAGCCATGTAAAAAAGGAAATCCTGCCATTTGCAACATAGGTGGACCTTGAAGCATTATGCTCAGTGACAAGTCGGACAGAGAGACAAATACTGTATGATATCACTTATATATGGACTCTTATAAAGCCTAACTTGTAAAGCCAGAGAGTAGAATGGGAATTATGAGGGGATAGGGGATAGGGAAATTGGGAAGATGTTATTTATGTGTACAAACTCGCAACCAGTGGATAAATAATTCATGGAGATCCAATGCACAGCATAGTGATATAAACAACAAAACTGTATTATAAACTTCAAAGTTGCTAAGAGACTATATATTGTTCTCACCACAAATAAAGAAATAATAATTATGGGATGTGATGCTACTAGTAGCAATGATATTGCAATATATCAGTGTATCAAACCAATGTGTTGTACACCTTAAACTTACACAATGTTACATATCAATTATATCTCGATAAAAATAAATTAATTTTTTAAAAGAGGTAAATTAAAAATAAATAAAGTGAGAGAGCATTTCAGGAAGCAGGAAGAAGTAGTACAAAGACCCTGAGATGTTGCATTTTCAGATGTTCTAATCAAAAGGAGACTTTTTGCTTAGAGGAGAGAGAGGACATGCCCTGGGAGATAGGGCAACAATGCCTGATATTCTACTACTAGCATCTTCTAGAGGCTGTGGCCAAAAGAAGTATATACTCACACATATGAAATTGGTATAATACTATATTTACAGTTTTTTAAAATGTCACTTTAACAAAATTAATATTACCATTTTTTTTCAAATCATTAACGAAAACATGATTTTAAATGGCCATACTATGAGACAGGTCAAGATGGCATAGAAGGTAGAAGCTGTGCACACCTCCTCTAGAGACCACACCAAAATTATAATGAACTATAGAACAACAAGCACACAGAGTCATTTGAGGTCTGGCTGAACAGAAGGCCTACACTAGGGACAAAAAAAGAGGTCACCTCAAACCAGTAGGAGGGGCAGAGATGCAAAATGGCCAGCTCCCACAACCATGTGCGGAGATCATAAAAGGGCTCTCTTGGCTACAGAGCCACCTCCCCCATCTGAGGAGTGAAGAGTCTCACCCCCACATTGGGCTCCCCAGCCTAGGGTTCCAGTGCCAGGAAGAGAAGTCCCCACAACCTCTGGCCGTGAAAATCAGTAGAGGTTACAGCTGAGTGAAACGGGGGGGGGGGCTGCAGGAAGTAGAGACCTTACTCTTAAAGGGCCCATGCCCAGACTTAACACACTGATGGACTCACTTTCTCTGAGCTTCGGACTGGGAAAGCTTCTCAAGGAGAGCCAGGGCCGTACAGGGAGCCAGTGAGCTGTCTGGCTTCAGAACAAGGGTTTGAGGGGAGGCTTTCTCCTGGGCAGAAGTGCTAGCAGAAGCCATTGTTCCTTTGTTGAGCCTTCTCCACTTCCAGCCATCAGACTCAGGCACCACCATATCTGAATTGCCATCAACCTGAATAGCACAGGTCACTCTGCCCAAGATATTCCCTGAGACTCCACCTCTTTCAACTTGTGGGCCCACCCACACTGCTTCCAGTGGTTTATTCCACACAAACGTCCTGTCTTGGCTCCTCCTGGGGGCTTTCATAAAATCTCTCAAATGCTCATGAAATCCATTGAAGCAGCATCTGTTCTCCAAGTGCCCTGTGCCTCTTGCTGAGCTGTCTCAAGCTCTGCACTAGCGGCAGCTGACCTCAGTTTCTGGCTTGACTTCTCGAGGCAACTGCAAACTCAGCACAGGTAGCAGGCATATGTGTATTGCATGGTGACTCTTACCAGATGGCCCCAAAAGTGCATAGGCTGCAACTGAACTTAGCCTGCAGCTGGACCCCTCCCAGGACTGTGCCGCTGGGACCCACAAGACACCTACTACATAAGGCCACACTACTAAGAACAGGAGACTTAGGAGCCCTACTTAATACTCAAAACAGACACAGGGAGGCAGACAAAATGGGGAGACAAAGAAGCATGTCCCATATGAAAGAAAAGAACAAAGCCCCAGAAAAAGGACTCGGCAAAATGGAGACAAGCAACCTACCAGATGCAGAGTTCAAAACACTGGTTATAAGGATGCTCCATGAACTTAGGGGAAGAGTAGATGAACTCAGTAAGAACTTTAACAAAGAGATTGAAAACATAAAAATGGAAATAGAAAACATAATAGGGAGCCAGTCAGAAATGAAGGATATAATATCTGAGATGAAGAGTACATTAGAGGGAATCAACAGATTAGGCGAAGCGGAGGATCGAATCAGCAATTTAGAGGATGGGGTAGCGGAGAATACCCAATCAGAACAGCAACAAGAAAAATGGAATCCAAATATATGACGATAGTTTAAGGGGCCTCTGGGGCAACGTCAAGCATAACAAAATTCTCATCATCGGGATACTAGAAGAGAGAGGGAGAAAGAGCGGGGGGGGGGGGGGGGGGGGGGGGGGGGGGAGAGAGAGAGAGAGAGAGAGAGAGAGCGCGCGCGCGCGCAAGGAAATAAAAACCTATTTGAAGAAATAATGATGGAAAACTTCCCTCACCTGGTGAATGAAACAGACGTACAAACCCAGGAAGTTCAGAGAGTTCCAAACAAGATGAACTCAAAGAGGTCCACACCAAAACACATTATAATTAAAATGTCAAAGGATGTGGATGTACAAATTGGTAGTTACAAAATAGCCATGGAGATAGAAAGTATAGCATAAAGAATATAGCTGATAATATTGTAATAACTATGTACAGTGTTGGAGGAATGCTGGATTTCTTGGGGTGATCACTTTGTGCTTTATATAGATATTTAATCACTATGTTGTATACCTGAAACTAATATAATATTGTATGCCAACTATAATTAAAAATTTATAAAATATATTTAAAAATAAATAAATGGCTATACTATAACAGATTTAATAGTTATATTCAACATGTAGATTTATTTTCAATTTTTCAAGATAATGTTATTCTAAAAAAATTTTTAAATAATGTTGTGGTTGACATATCTGTATACAAGTTCTAAAGCAACAATGTTTAAGTTTTTAAAGAAAGGTTTTTTTGTAAAATTAATATATGTGGTCTTGATTTTTAGAAAATCAAAACTTTTTCCCAAACACATATATGGTAGTTTTTCTATATGCCAAATATGTAGCTACTGCTTAAATATTTATAGCAGCCTTAAAAGTGTTTTCTTATTGTAAGGTAGTTTCTGCCTTTTGTTCTTTTCTACTCTGATGGAAGATTTAGGGACTGTTGTCACTCTTTCAGCTAAAAGAATTGATCTTCAGTTTAGCACTATGTCAACAAAACTCTGATGCTCTCTTCTTTTTTATGTCTTCTTCTTTCTTCGGACACCAAGTATTTGATTCCAGAAAGAGAGATTCTGACCAAGTTGATTACTAACACCCATAGTGGGCAGAGACTATTGCAAAAAGCCAACTCAGATGTTGCCAGCCAGTCTACAGAGTGACATCATTGGCTAAGTACCCATCTCTGGTCCAAATTATTGGCTACTGTTAAGGAACAGCCCAGTGCAACTTGCTTCAACAGGGAATTATGGGATTAGATTGGAATAGTAGGCATAGCCAATACTGAGATTTATATGTCTAGCAAGGGAAGAGAAGCTTTCTTTCCCCATCATTGGGTACTCTACAGAACATTTATGTATAGAGGCCAATACAAGCACTCCACAGGTAAGGTCAGAGAATTTCGCTTTGCTCTCTCACAAACATCTCAAACTCAGCATGTCCAAAACGTTACTCTTGATCTCTTCTCTAAAGTTCTCTGCAATCCCCATCAGTCTTTCCCATATTAATAAGTGGCACAGCCATCCGGCCAATTTTTAAAGCCCCAAATCTGGAAGTCATCCTTGGTCCTTCATTCCTATCTTGTCCTGACATTCATTCTTCAACAGGCTCTATATGTATATCCAAAAAAAAAAACCCCAAAACATTATACATTATATATATATATATATATATATATATATATATATATATATATATATATATATCTTGTCTGCATATTTTCATCCTTACTTCTTCCACTCTAGTCCCAACTACCATCTACCATCATCTCTCACCTGAGCTACAGTAATTACCTCCTAACTGGTCTTCTTGGTTCCATTCTTGGACCTTATAATCTATTCTTCACAAAGCACCTGTAGTAATCTTAGAAAAACATTAAGTTGGATGATATTCTTCTTTGGCTTGAAACTCTTCAACAGTTTCTCATTGTTTTTAGAAAAATGAGGAGGTTGAACTAAAACTCTACAATGTCTACTCTGGATCAAAAATGCTCTGCTTCCTGTGAGGCACGGATGTAAAAATAGGAAAGGCATATTTGAGGATTAATGAGTAAAATCAGCCCAGCGAGAAAGGTGTTAAAAATGACGTAAATGATTTGAAAGATATTTGGGGGTCAGGTGCAGTGCTTTGACTTTATTCTCCAGATAATGGGGGATCCCATGAGGGTTTTAAAACAGAAAGACATGAGGAAAAAAACAGTCTTTGGAAAAGACTTAACTGAAGGCAATGTGCACTCTATTGTTGTCAGCAAAGACTAAAAAATAGAGTGGTAACAGTGGGGATGGGAAGAAAGGAATAACTACTGTATATGTATAGAATGAATCAAAATATTGCAGAGAATAGTTCAGCATCAGAAAATAATTTAATGTAAATCACTATTTAATATATGAAAGTGAAAAAATATGTGATCATATCAATATATCCAGGGAAAGAAAGTATCTGATGAAATTCATCACTCATTCATGATAAAACTGTGGCAAGCTTGGAATAGAAGAGAAGATTCTTAAGTTGATAAAGAGTATCTACCAAAAAACAGCAAATATCATCCTTAATGTTAATAATACTTTAGAAGTATTCTCATTAATATGGAAATCGTGCCTGCTATTCAACACTATACAGGATGTTGTACAATGCTAAAATGATCCAGACAAGACACTGTAGATTTTTTAGTTCAACTTCTTCATTTTTCTAAAAACAATTAGAAACCTTTGAAAAGCTTTATGCCAAAGAAAAATATCATTCAACTTAATGTTTTTCTAGATTACTATGGCTGCTTTCTGAAGAATGAATTGTAGGGGCCAAGAATGGAACCAAGAAGACTAGTTAGGTGACAATTACTGCAGTTCAGGTGAGAGATGAGAGCAGCATAAGAAAGAAACAAAAAAGTGTAAGAATTAGGAAGAAACAAAGCTGATGTTACTTGCAGATGATGTGATTGTCTCTACAGAAAATCCAAGATAATCCACAAACTATTAGAACCTATAAGAGAACTCAACAAGATTGCTGATACGAGACCAATGCTAAAAATTCAATAGGTTCTCTATAATATAATGGCTAATCCAAAAAAAAAAGAGGATAAAAGATCACACAATAAGACTAAACTATTAAAGAACTAGCTTTTTGTTAAGTAAATTTAACAAAATATATATGAAATCTTTTGGTGAAAATTATAAGATGACATTACTAATGAGAGAGGTACGCCATGTTCAGTGTACATGTTCATGTTCATGATCTATAAATTCAATACAATTTTAATAAAAACCCCACAATTTTTTGTGTGAAATTTAATGTCTATCCTCCAATTCATATAGAAAAGTGTCAATAATCAACACATTTTGAAGAACAATATGAAAAATTTTCATTACCAGATATAATAACTTATTATAAAAATATAACAATGAAGACATAGTGACACAGGGATGGATAAGAGGTTTAATGGAGTGGAACGGAGAACCCAGAACAGACTTACCCATATATGGAAACATGGTATATGACAGAGGTGACTTTACAAATAAGAGGAGAGAAGATAGACTGTTTATTAAATGGTGCTAGAATATAGGTTGTCGAAATTGAAAGAGGTTAATAATATTAGATCATTACCACACACCATGCACAAAAATAAATCCCAATCTGATTAAATACTTAAATATGAAAACAATGTCAATGTTTTTAGAAGAAATTTTGATAATACCAAATAATCATGAGGATGAGGAGAAAGGGGGATTTTCATAAATTGCTTGTGTGTAACTGTCCCATCGCTTTGAAGAACAATTTGCTAATTTATGGGAAAGGTACAGGAGAGTCTAGCCAATGCTAATGGGCCTGCCTTTACAAACTCCAGAAAGCTCTTACATAGGTGCACAAGGAAACATGTACAAAAATGTTCATTCCATTATCATCCATGATGGTGAAAAACTGGAAATAACCTACAAGTCAGTTGGAGAATGGGAAATAAATTGTAGTATATTCATACAATAAAATAATGTATAATAGTTCAAAGGAATAAATCAGATATATATGTGTTAATATGGATAACACTAAAAAATCATGTTGAATTACAAAAACAAGTTGGAGGATGATATGTATACTACACCATTTATGTAAAACTTTAAAATACACAAAACAATATATGGTTTATGGATAAATGTATATGCAGTAAAAGTATAAAACCTTGCATGGGAAGTTATACACAGAATTTAGATAATGATTACCTCTAAGGGATTGAGGAAAGGTAGAGAGGAGATTTCAAATATATTATTAATGTTTTACTTTTTGAAAAACTGAAAAAAAATGTTCTAACTATACAAGGAGATGGATGTTAACTAAACTTATTGTGGTAGTCATTTCACAATATATGTATGTGAAGTCATTATGTGGTATACCTATAGAGATGTATGTCTATTACATCTCAATAAACCTAGAAAATTTTGAAGAAAGAAAAGAAAAACTCTGAGCCCAAATGGCAACATATTAAGATTTATCAAGTCTGAGTGGGTTTTAAACAGGTGTTTATTGCTTGCTCCTTCCTGCATGTTTGAAATATTTCATAAATTTGAAACATTTTTTTTTTTAAAAAAGAATCAACAAGACTAGGTGATTGATAGAGTGTTGGTGTAAAGTCAAGAAGAGAGTCAAAAATGACTCAGGTTTTATGTCCGGTAATGATGTCATTGGCAGGAAAAAAAAGAAGATAGGGAAGCTGGCTTTGTGGTAGATAAGGAGCTTTATTTCTGACATGTTCAGCTTAAGGCAACAGCAGAACAAGCAGCTAGAAATGCACATTAGGATGTATGAAACTGTAAGTGTGGAGAGGAAACTAGCCTGCCAAGGAGTGGCAAAGCAGAACAAATGCCCTGTGCCCCTGTCTTTCTTGATGTCACAAGGACTAGTCCATAAGAATGTTTAAGGGAGAAGAGATTCCAGAGGGAGGGGATGAGGAACAATGAGGATTGAAGAAAGGTTATCGAATACGGTGATGACTTTCAAGTAAGAAGATTGTTTGACACAGTGATGAGAGTCCAGGTGGCAGGAAGCTAAGGAACAAGTGAGTGGCAATTAAAGGGGAAGCAGTGGTAGCCCATTCGTTTTAGAAGATGGACAATGAAAAGGAGGGGAGAAACTATAGTTTAAGGATAAATATATTTGTAGCAAAAGTAGGAAAACTTCCATGGGAAGTGTATCACAGACTTCATGTATGTATATATGCACATGTTCACATGTGTGTGTGTGTGTGTGTATATATATCTTAGTCTGTTCAGGCTGCTGTAACAAAATATCATAGAATGGGTCACTTAAAAACAACAGAAATTTATTTCTTATAGTTCTGAATGCTGGAAGTCTGAAATCAAAGTGCCAGCATTGTCAGGTGAAGGACCTCTTCAGGTCACAGACTTCTCGTTGCATCATCACATGCTGGAAGGGGCTAGGGAGCTCTGTGGGGTCTCTTTTATAAGAGCACTATTCCCATTCATGAAGCTTCTACCCTCATGACCTAATCACCTCTCAAAGGGCTCACTTTCTAATACCATCACACAGTAGTAGAAAAAAAAATCTCAGGAGTACTGTGAGGAGTACAAGAAGTCAAAAATGCATTGACTCTGTAGACATTTTCATCCATTTCAAGAGAAAATTAAAGCAAGGTCAATAGTCATTAAGGATTAGACACAAAGACTAAATCCTCTAAGAGGGAAAAATTGCTCTCTCACTACTAGCAGCAAAACAATACAATGACAAGGCAATGAATGTTGAGAGATCTGGGCTCTGTTACATTCACAAATCAGGAGATAAGAGCAAGTGACTATCTAAAGTCACTGAACTGGAGGAAGTCCAGAAAATTAAGGAAAGAACCAAGGAGATGGAGTAGGTTCCACAGGATAATACTAAACGGTATTCCCCATGTGTATTTGACCGAGGCCACTCTGAAAATTATCACATGCCAGTGGAATTCCACCAGGAACTCAAGATATAATGCTCATTTGAATTAAAGTCAAAAACTAAAGAACAAAGACATTTTGCTGAGAAATTACTTGCTCTAAGAAATTATTACGATTTGATTCAAATGCTTTATAAACTTTATAAGATACCAAAATACCTATAATAACACACTTAGAAAATTGAATTATTTTTATATTATTAAGAATAAAATATATTAAGCTCAGATATCTTGTATTTTTAAGTGTTGTTATAAAATGTGATATATTAAAAGCAGTGTTTAAAAACAAGAAAAGGGCTTTTTGTGTATTTTTATCATGTATGTTCATATTATAAACAATGATGCTGCATAGGAATTTGATAGCATTCAGTCATTCAACAAATATTTATTGTGCATCTACTATGTGCCAATCACTGTTCTAGGTTCTGTAGATATAGCAATGGCTAAAACAGACAAAAAGTTCTGCCCATAGAGAGCTTATATTCTACTAGGGAGAGACAAATATTAACAAAATATATAGGTAATAAGTCCTTTGGGGAGAAAAGAAAATAAGGAAAAGAATAGGGAGTGTGGGATGGGCGTAGGTTGCTATTTTAAATAGGGTGTTCAGGGAGGGCCTCACTGAAAACGTAGCATTGGAGCAAAATGTTGGAAGGAGAGCAGAGAGGAAGCCACGGGGATATCTGAAGTAACAGCATTCCAAAAAGAGGTGACAGCAAGTGAAAATGTCTAGAGGCTGGAGCCTACCTGGAATATTTGAGAATCAGCAAAGAAGCCAATAGGCCTGGTGTGAGTAAACCATGGGGAGAATAGAGAGGAGGGCAGAAAAATCACCAGAGTATGTGAACCATTGTTAGAACTTTGGCTTTTGCTGAGTGAAATGAGGAGCCAGTGAAGGATTCTGAGCAGATTGACTTTCATTTTAACAGAGTCACTGACTGCTATGTTGTGAACAAACTGAAGGGGCCAGGACTGCAAGCAAGGAGACCATGTGGAATGCTGATGCATTACCTAAGTAAGAGATGATGGTGCTTTGAACCAGAGTATCGGCAGTGGAGGTGGTGAGAAATTGCCTTATAGTTTGAAAGTTGAGCTCCATTTGTTGATTGACTAGATGTAGGGTGTGAGAGAAAGAAGTCCAGATGGCTCCAAGGCTATGAGTCTGAACAACTGGAAAAATGGAGTTGCCATTAACTGAGGTGTATAAACCTTTGAAATGATTTTGAGGGAAGATGAGAAGCTTCGTTTTGGACATATTAAATCAGTAATACCCCTACTAAATCCAGGTAAGGCAGTTGAGCTGACACTTGGTTGTACAAGTCTGCAGTTCAGGGAAGAGATCTAAGCTGAAGAAGTAAATTTGGAGGTTGTCAGCATATAGATCTGTGCTGTCAAATATAGTAGCCACTAGCCACATTTGGCTATGAAACACTTGAAATGAGGCTAGTCTGAATGAGACGTGCTGTAAGGGCAAAATGAGCACTAGATTTCAAAGATTTAATACAGAAAAAAAGGGAAATATTACATTAACGATTATGTGAAATTATAATATTTTGAATATATTGGGTTAAAGAAAATACATTAAAATACATTAAAATTAATTTCACCTGTTCTTTTGACTTTCTGAGCATTACTACTGGAAGATTTACAATGCTATGTGGCTCACATTATTTTTCTATTGGACAGCGCTGGTGCAGATAGTATACAGAACCATCAAGGGAGTGAGAGAAGTAGCTAGAGAATAGGTCCAAAGACTGAGCCTTCAGGCATGCCAACATTGACTAAATAAACACACACACATACACACACACTCACCCTTATTGAGCTAGAATTGTAAATAATAAAACACTCATTTTGTATATACATGTATGTATGTATGTATATCTGTGTAACTTCCACCCTCTTATATTTTGTTTTCACTGCAACCTAATATGAAGAAATTTTTTTTTGTAATAGATACAATTGGAGCAAAGGGATAAACACAAACACTTTGTTTTATAACATCATTACTCTTTAAATCAGCTGTTTCAGAATTCATTATTTCACTCTAGATAACTCTTGATTTTTTAGAAATCGAAGACTGTAATAGTTTATATCCACTTGTAATTATTCTAATTCCATCTTTGCTAGATTCAGACTCTGAGCCCTGTAAGACTCTGTTTTTTGTTTATTTTGTTTATGTGTTCATTTGTTTGTTTGTTTATAACCTTTCTTTCAACCAATATCCCAGGGGAATGAGGAGAATGAGTTTATATAGCACAAGGCCACTTGCAGACAGCTGAGCAGACTGTCCCTACACATCTCCAGGGGGCTGCCATTAGAATAGCCTAGGATGTGATTGGTGCTCTCTAGAATTGCTCAGTATGGCAGCCCCAGTGGTTCATATGTTTAAAATGTGATTCTGAATGTCATAGAAACTGCAATCACTAGGCAGATAGTATATTTCAGTATGATGTCTAATTGGTAAATACTGCCTATAAATTAATTCTATAACATGTTTTCATTCTCCTAGTATCTTTTATGGACGTTCAGTAGATGTTTGACATGCCAAATCATTTTAAAAGGCAGGACATTATATAATAATAACAACTATATGAATGTGTTCCTTTAGACATCACCATTCCCAATATTCTCTGGCTTCCTGGGCAGTATTTCTTTGCCATTAAACCAGCACATGAAAGCAGTTTATCAGGGTATTATTATTTCAGGCTTTTAAAGTAAAGAAATTCCTGAGTTTGGCAAAATGTGGGAGAGTGAGAGATGTCCCCAGATCTCTCCCTTTGACACAACAATAAGCTGAACATCTAAAACTCGACAAAAACACTCAAACTGCAAACCAGCATGTCTGAGTGTGGGATCTGTGCATAAGAGATACCACAGGTTGGAATCCCAGGAGTCCAGAGGTAGATTGGGAGACACAAAGAAGCTGCCTTGCAGCTGAAGCTCCCAGTAGTAGGAGGGGGAAGGGAGAAGGTGTGGTGAGTTACCGGAACAGCCCTGCCTGGGAGAGTTGTGAGCTCCACGTGGCCGACGGCAGGGCCAAGTCATCAGGGCAGAAAGCAGAAGCGAGACAGCAAACAACAATTGATTTTTACCAGTCGCAGTTGCAAAACTGAGGCTGACCAACAGCCCTCAACTGCCAACACAGAGGGCCCCTCCCCCCATATCCTCTGAGATCAAACACCATGGGGCCTCAGGGGAATCTGAGCAAACACTACCAAAACTGTTGCTAAAACTGACAGGGACTAAAACTGAGGGTAGTGAGCATGATTAAATAAATATCAGAAAAGAAAAAGGCATTTTAAGGCTTTATATAAAGCAGAGATCCAAGAGGCTTAGAAGCCACCTATTGGAAACCAAAAGAAAAATGCCTTCTTTTCAGTAGGCTAAAGAGAGACTTTTATATAATAAATCTTCTTTCTGGAAAAAAAAAAAGAAGCAGAATACAATTCCATTAATGCCCAGGCAGAGAAATAGTCCTTTAAACACCATGAATAACCAAGATGATAAAGCATCTCAGAAAGAAAGAGAAAAATCTCCAGAAAATAAGATTACAGACGTGGAAAAATGCAACTTGAATGACAGGGAATTCAGGATGGTACCTCCGAAAAACTCAATGAGATCCAAAATGGTCATATCAACAGTTTAAGGAATTGAAAAAAACTACTAGATGAGCAGAATGAGATCTTCAGAAAGGAGATGATTGAAACCCTCAAAAAGAACAGAATAGATTTTATGGGGATAAAGAGCACACTGCAAGAGTTGAAAACTGATATATCAAGCTTAGGAAATAGAGTCAACCAACTGGAGGAAAGAGTCAGTGATATCAAAGACAGAAATCTAGAAGTAAGTCAAAAGGAAGAAGAGAGAAACCGAAGAACGAAAAATAATGAAACAGAAATACAAGAACTAGCTGATAACATCAGGAGAGGAAACATAAGAATAATTAATGGGCATATCATACATGAGGAAAAGGAGCAGGGACTAGAAAGCATTTTCAGACAAATAGTTCACAAGAATTTCAACAATCTAAGGAATGAGCTGGAGCTTGGAATTCAAGAAGTTAACAGAGCACCTTGTTATCTCGACCCAAAAAGGCCTTCACCAAGACATATTATATTAATATTATGAAAAATCAACAATAAAGACAGAATTCTTAGTGCAGCCAGGAAAAAGAAGATGGTACTCTATAAAGGAAAACCGATTAGATTATTATCAGACTTCTCAGCACCAACTTTAAAAATCAGAAAAGAGTGGAATCAAATATTCAAATTAATAAGTGAAAGGAACTATCAACCTAGAATAATGAATTTGTCTAAGCTCTTCTTTAGATATGAAGGAGAAATTAAGACCTTTCTGTACACACAAAACTTGAGGGAATTCTCCAGTAGGAGGTCTGCACTACAGGAAATACTGATAGGGGTCAGGTCACCTAAACCAAAATGACAATAAAAAGACATAATTAGGAGTAAGGTGACTATCAGACAAAGAGAACCAGAGGACTGCACCCCTTACTAAGAATAGGGCATTATAAGCTTAAATAATAAGAAGAGATTTCCCATAGCAAGATAGTAAGAATGTTCAGCATACATAGGGACAAATTGAATGACAATCACTGAAAAGGGGAGGATTCAAAGATGCAAATTTGCAAAAGTAAATGGAGAAAAGACACAAGCAGAAGAAAATTGATGATCGTATATATATATAACTGTACTTTACATATTTGCAATAGTAACCACACACAGGAGATTCAGAACTGAAATATTAACATAAAACAAGAAAAAAAACAGAGGGAAAATACACAACAGCCAACCACAATAAAGAAAAAAGAAACACAAGGAGAAGGAAGCAATGGAAACACCAAGCTACCAGAAATCAAAAGATAAAATGGCTATAAGAAGACCTCATATTTCAATAATTACCCTAAATGTAAATGGGCTGAATCCACCAATAAAAAGGCACAGGGTTGGAGAATGGATCAAAAAACAAAATCCAGCCATATGCTGCCTCCAGGAGACACATCTCAGCTCCAAAAACAAATATAGACTCAAAGTGAAAGTGTGGAAAGTGATATTTCAAGCAAATGGCATTCAGAGAAAAGTGGGAGTAGTGGTACTAATATCAGGTGAAATAGACTTCAAAATAAAAAAGGTAAAGAAAAGTGCTGAGGGACATTTCATAATGATAAAGGGAATCATGCACCAAGAAGACATAACACTTATTAACATCTATGCTCCCAATCAGGAAACCCTGAAATATGTAAAGCAATTACTAAGATAAATAAAGGAAGAAACAGACCAAAACACTATTATAGTAGGGGACCTAAATACCCCACTGTTGGATATGGACAGATCATCCAAACAGAAAATCAATAAGGAAATAACATCCTTAAATGACACATTAGACAAACTAGACATAATCGACATTTACATGGCCTTCCATCCCCAAACAGCTGCTTATATGTTCCTCTCTAGTGGACATAGAACATTATCAAGGATTAACCACATACAGGGACAGAGAGATGCCCTCAACAAATATAAGAGTGTTCAAATCATACCAGCCATATTCTCTGATCATAATGCTTTGAAACTAGAGGTCAACTGCAAAAATAAAATAGAAAGAACCACAATCATGGAGATTAAACAACATCCTATTGAAGAATAATTGGGTCAGAGAAGGAATAAAAACAGAGATCAAGAGATACATAGACACAAATGATAATGATAGTACAACATATCAAAACTTTTGAGACACGGCAAAAGCGGTCATAAGAGGAGAGTTTCTATCATTAAAGGCCTACCTCCAAAAATAAGAATGAGCCCAAATAAACAACCTAATGCTACATCTTAAAAAACTAGAAAAGGAAGAACAAAGGAAGCCTAAAGTCAACAGTAGGAACGAAATAGTCAAAATTAGAGCAGAAATAAATGAAATTGAAAACAAAAAAACAATAGCAAAAATAAATGCAACAAAGAGCTGGTTTTTTGAGAAGGTTAATAAAATTGACAAAATCCTGGCTAGACTCACTAAAGATAAAAGAGAAGGACATAAGTAAACAAAATCAGGGATGAAAGAGGAGAAATTATGACTTGACATCGCAGAAATGCAAAGGATTATACAAGAACACTATGAAAAAGTATATAACACCAAATTAAATAATCTAGAAGATATGGCCAGTACTTATAAAAATACAACTTTCCTAGACTGAATCAAGCAGAACTGGAAAAGTCTAAATAGACCGATCAGCAGTATGGAAAGTGAAACAATCACTAAAAACCTACAAAAAGTAAAAGTTCACAACCAGATGGCTTCACCAGTGAATTCTACCAAACATTCAAAGATCAAATGCCCATTCTCCTCAAACTTTTCAAAAAATTGAAGAAGAGGCAATACTTCCCCACTCATTTTATGAGGCCAACATCACCCTGGTACCAAAACCTGGTAATAACACAAAGAAAAAAAACTACCGACCAATTCCTCTCATGAACACAGATGCAAAAATCCTGAATAAGATACTAGCAATCCTAATAAAGCAACATATTAAAAACATTATATACCATGATCAAGTGGGCTTTAACCCAAAGACACAGGGATGGTTCAGCATATGCAAATCAATTCATGTGATACACTACACAAACAAATTAAAAAATAAGAATCATATGATCATATCAATAGATGCAGAAAAAGCCTTCGACAAGATACAGCATCCATTTATGATCAAAACACTTAACAAAATCAGTATAGAAGCAAAGTACCTTAACATAATAAAGGCCATCTATGGCAAACCCTCAGCCAACATTATACTTCATGGTGAAAAACTAAAAACCTTCCCTCTAAGATCAGGATCAAGGCAAGTCTGTCCACTAACGCCACTGTTACTCAATATAACATTGGAGGTCCTAGCGAGTGCAATCAGGCAAGAGAAAGATATAAAAGGCATCCAAATAGGAAACAAAGAAGTCAAACTGTCACTATTTGTGGATGACATGATTCTATATATTGAAAACATTTAAGACTCCATAAAAAAACTATTAGAAGCAATAAGCAAATACAGTAGTTTCTGGATACAAAATCAATGCTCAAAAATCCATAGCGTTCCTAAACTCTAATAATGAAGCTTCAGAAAAAGAAGTGGAAAAAACAATTCCTTTTGGAATTGCAACAAAAAGAATAAAATATCTAGTATTAAATCTAATGAACCATGTGAAGGATCTATATAATGAAAACTATAAGACCCTATTGAAAGAAAGCAAAGAAAATACAAAGAAATGGAAAGATATTCTGTGTTTTAGGATTGGAAGAATCAACAGTTAAAATGACCCCATTACCTAAAGTATTATACAGATTTAATGCAATCCCCATCAAAATCTCAATGGTATTTTTAAAGAAATAGAACTAAAAATCATCAGATTTGTATAGAGGCACAAAAGACTCCCAACTGCCAACGCCATCCTGAGAATAAAGAATGAGGCTGGAGGCATCACTCTGCCTGACTTCAAATTATATTACAAAGAGACAGTAATCAAAATGGCATGGTATTGGCAGCAAAACAGACATACGGACTAGTGGTACAGTATCAAAAGTCCAGAAATATACCCATATTTATATGGGCAAATAATTCTGACAAAACAGCCAAGAACATACAGTGGAGAAAGGAAAGCCTCTTCAATAAATAGTGCTGGGAAAACTGGAAAGCCACCTGCAAAAGAGTGAAACTAGACTGTTGTCTATCACCACACACCAAAATTAACTCAAAATGGATTAAGGACCTGAATATAACACCGGAAACAATAAAATGCATAGATGAAATCATAGAAACTAATCTCATGGACCTTGGTCTTAAAGAGGATTTTATGAAGTTGACCTCAAAGGCAAGGGAAGTATAAGCTAAAATAAATGAATGGGACTACATCAAACTAAAGAGCTTCTGCTCAGCTAAAGAAATCATAAACAAGGTAAAGAGACAACCATCCGAATGGGAAAATATATTTGCAAGCATTGCCTGCGATAAGGGCCTAATATCCAAAATATACAATTAACTCATGCGACTCAATAACAATAAGAAAAAGCGATCCAATCAAATATAGGCAGAGGTCCTGAACAGACACTCCTCCTTAGAGGACATACAAATGGTCAACAAGTATTTGAAAAAGTGCTCAACATTGCTAGCTATTAGGGAAATGCATGTCAAAACCACAGTGTGAGACCATCTCACACCTGTTAGAATAGGTATAATCAACAGGACAAGTAATAACAAACACTAGAGATGCTGTGGAGAAAAAGGAACCCTCATGCACTACTGAAAATTGGTACAGCCACTATGGAAAACTGTATGGAATTTCCTCGGAAAGCTAAGAATTGATCTACCATATGATCCAGCAATCCCTCTACTGGGTATTTACCCCAAAGACTTGAAAACTCATATCTGAGAAACTATTTGCACACCAATATTCATAGCAGCATTATTCACAATGACCAGTACATGGAATCCACCAAAGTAGCTTATGATAAGTGATTGGATAAAGAAGCAATGGTACGTATATACAATGGAATATTACTCAGCCATAAGAAGAGGTGAAATACTGCCATTTGTCACATCATGGATCTACCTCGATATAATCATGCTTAGCGAAATAAGCCAGACAGGATAATTTGAAAATCTCATGATATCACTTATATGTGGGCTATAAACCTAAAAGCAATAAGTGAACAGGACAAACAAACAGAGACTCATGGATATGGACTATAGACTAGAGGGTACTGGAGAGGAGGGAGTTCGCAGGTAGATGGGGTAAAGGGGGTCGAAAATGGAAAGAAATATAACTATGGGAGGTGAACACATAGTGTAAATATATATATATGTATATATATATGCTTTACTGTTAAAGTGTACAGCTGAATCTTATTGGATTTCGTTAACCAATGTCACCATAGAAAAATAAACAAAAAGTATAATAAATAAATAAATAAATAAATAAATAAATAAATAAATAAGGTAAGGTAATTTCTGAAAACAGACAACAAGTATTATATTGTTACAATTTTACAAGCACAACTTCTCTCTTTATTTTTCATTATGGAAAATTTTATGTACCATACAACATATACAAAAGCAGAAAGGATAATAGGAAATCCCCATGTACCCATCATCCAGCTTCAATAGTTACTGACTTTTTACTAATCTTGTTTTATCTACCACTACCATTTTCTTTGATCTAGCATTTTTTTTGAGCTAAAAGTTGTATGACATACAGTTAACCATTTTTTGATTGCACACATATATTTAACACTACAGTTTTACATAGAACGCTAAGCATACTTTCTTCATATTTTACAAAGAGATTTGAAACGTGGACTTTCTATTCATATTCACTTCATAGCACAGCTAAACCTAACTCCTAAATAGATGCATTATCTTTTGTCAAGAGTTTAAAAGGCTTAATAGCAATAATGAATGGAGGTTTTATGTAACTGAAAAATAAACTCAAGAAATAGTCGATAAAATTTAATGCCTCATGCGCCCCGAAGGAGTGGTGCCTGATTTGGCGGGGTGATGGCTCTGTTCAAATAATCTCCTATCTGGAACTTCTGTGACTGTGGGGTCATAGATTTGTCTCCCAGACATGGTGCAGCCAATCTCTTTTACCCAGTACTATGTCTTTTAATATCCTTAAAGACAATTGCAAAATTGAAATGTTCTAGGTAGACTTCTTTTACTACACTTGTCAGTTATTTCAAGGTTGCGTCCATCCAGGTGTAGATTTGCAGCTCGCTGGATGGCACCTTCCATGCAGTAGTGGCGGCTGTTGTTGGTGTTGAAAATGCGCAGCAGCAGTGGCACGTCTTCTTCCGGGATCCATGAGCTTCTCAAGCTCCTTCTTAATTTCCTCCTGGGTAACACTCAACTCCACTGCCATCTTCCTGCTATGGCTAGGTAGGTGCTCACTCTCTACAGTTAACCATTTTTCAAATTAAAAATTGTGATAAAAACATAATATAAAATATATCCTCTTAACCATTTTAAGTGTACTGTTCAGTAGTATTAACTGTATTCACATTGTTGTATAAAAAATTTCTAGAACTTTTTCATCTACCAAAACTGAAATTCTATACCCATAGAACAACTCCCCATTTCCTTCTACCCCCACTCCCAGCATCCACCTTTCTTTCTACTTTCTGTTCCCATAATTTTGACCACTCTGGATAGCTAATATAAGGGAAATCATATAGTATTTGTTCTTTTGTGATTGGCTCATTTTACTCAGCATAATGTCCTTAATGCTCATCTATGTTGTAGTATGTGATAGGATTTCCTTCTTTTATAAGGTTGAATAATCTACAGTCGATCATTTTTAAATGCACAATCTAGTACACTCAAAATGCTGTGCAACTACCACTTCTCTCTAGTCTTATAACATTTCATCATCCCAGAATAGCCTGTGCCCATTAAGTAATTACTCCCCATTTCCCCCTCTACCAACCCCTGGCAACCGCTAATCTGCTTTCAGTCTCTCTGGATTTGCCTTTTCTTGGTATTTCACATAAGAAGGAATCATACAATATATGACCTTTTGTGAGTGGCTGCTTTCACTTAGCATAATGTTTTCAAGATTCATCCAAGTTTTAACATGTATCAGTAATTCATTCCTTTTTATGGCTGAAAATATTTCATTATATGACTATACCACAATTTGTTTATCTATTCATGTACTGATGGACATTGGGTTGTTTTCACCTTTTTGTCTATTGTGAATAATGCTGCTATGAACATTCATCAATCCATTTGGTGGTACATGTTTCTGTATGGACATATGCTTTTACTTCTCTTGGATATATACCTAGGATTGGAATTTATTAATCATGTGCTAATTCTATGTTTAACTTTCTGAGGAATCACCAAAATGTTTTTTCCATAGCTGCTGCACCATTTTACAATCTCATCAGCAGTATATGAAGATTCCAAATTCTACACATTCTGGATGATTGTTATCTCCTCTCTCTCTCTCTCTCTCTCTCTCTCTCTCTCTCTCTCTCTCTCTCTCTCTCTCTCTCTCTCCTCTCTCCCCTTTTGATTATAGCCATCCTGCCGGGTGGGAAGTGATACCTCATTGTGGTTTTGATTTGCACTTCTTTAAAGACTAATGGTGTTGAGCATGTTTTCTTACCCTAGTTGGCCATTTTTTGTCTTTGGAGAAATGTCTACTCAAGTCCTTTGCCCAGTTTTAATTGGGCTGTTGGCCTTTCTCTTGTTGAGTTTTAAAAGTTCTTTATATATTCTTGGTGCTAAACTCTTATTGGATAAGTAATTTGTAAATATTTTCCCCATTCTGTGGGTTGTCTCTTCATCTTTGTGATAATGTACTTTGATGAACGAAAGACTTTTTTATTATTATTATTTTGATGAAGTCTTATTTATCTATTTTTTCTTTGAGGCTCATGGTTTTGGCATCAAACCTGCCACCATTGCCAAAGAATCCATTGACAAATCTGAGGTCATAAAGATATACCCCTATATTTTCTTCTAAGAGTTTTTTAAAAATTTTAGCTCTTATAATTAGATCGTCAATCCATGTTGGGTTAATTTTTATATACAAAGTGAAATAGTGGTCCAACTTCATTCTTTTGCATGAGAAAATCTGGTTGCCCCAGCACTGTTTGGTGAAGAGACTATTCTTTTCCCAACTGAATGGTCTTGGCGCTTTCTGTAAGCAAGCCCTAGACATCATATCATTTCATTTATAAATACTTCTGTTTGCATTTCAAATCTATAAAGCCATATTTTTAATATAACCTTCATGCCATGATCATATCTAATAAAATTAACAATTATTCCTTAATATCGTTTAATGCTCAGTCCATGTCCAAATATTTTTTATTGTTTCAAAATTCTCGTAAAGCTGGGTTGATTGAAACAGAAGTCAAACAAGTTTCAAACATTCAGACACAATTCCTTTCATTCTGATATATCAGTTAGGACCTGAATCCTGCCATTGTCATCACAGATGACAGGTGAAAGAAAGTACAAACAGTATAATCTCTCATTCCTGGTACTGGCTGTTGCCTTTTACTTGTTTTAATGATAGTGTTCCAGTTATTAATTGCTATATGACAGATCACCTCAAAACTTAGTGGCTTAGAAGAACAACACTTACTTTTTTATCATTTATGGTTTTTGTGAGTCAGGAATTTCAGAAAGGACAGTTCTGGCTCAGGGTGTTACGTGTGATTGTGGTCAGTTGGTGACTGGAGTTGGAATTTTAGGGGCGCTGAAGTAGCAGGGGTGTTTATCAGGCATTATTTTCACTTAGTCTTACCTCAAGCCCTCTCCACATGGCTGGTCCACATGGGCCAGTCTGGGTTTCCTCACTGCATGATGGCCTCAAGATAGACTGCTCATAATGTAAGCTGAGGGCTTTAAGCAGGTATCTAAAATTAACAGAGAGACAAGATATCACTTTTTATGACCTAGCCTCAGAAGTCACATGGTGTCACAAGTCATAAGCCCACCTGAATTCCAGGAGAGGCAACATAAACCCCTGGCCTCATGTGTGTGCAACCTGTTCATTTGCACGGGACTCCACACACAGAATAGGCTCACGCTTGATTTAATGTTTTCATATCATTGTCTTGAACTTCCTAATACATTTTGAACAAGGGGCCCTGCAGTTATACTTCACACTGGGCCCAGCAAATTATGTAGCTGGTCTTATCTTGGAGACAGAAGTGTCAGAGTCTCATTATAAGAAGAACATGTGGGATGGGAGATACCATTGTGGCCATCTTGGGAAACAATCTGCCAGACAGCTGATGTCTGTTTGAGGGCTTACTGTGTGCCACGCACTTTATTTCATTAAATTTTCACAAACATGTAAGCCAGATATGAAATATTATTCCCATTTTGCAGATGGAGTAAATGACCTGTTCGTGTTTACTCTGTGAGAGAATGGGAAACCAGGATTTGAACCTCATTCAGTTTGACTCTGGTATCCTAGTGCTGACCCACTATGCTATCCTATGCTATCGTGTTGATTATAAACTTTCTCATAGTCCCTGACCATTTGGGTTGTTGTACTCCTGCTACTTCTCCAGGGTGGTCAGATAACAGAAGTCATGCTAGTGCCTGGCACATAGTAGAACCTCAGTAAGCCTCACTTCTCTTAGTATGCCCTCCAGTCTTGGTCGCATTTTTTACCATTAAGCTCCCCCCTCCTTTTTCGGCATGAGAAGTAAAGGCCTTTTTGGTCAGTAAATATTGATTGTACACCTATGAGATGTCAGGCTAGGTGCTTTCTGGCCTGTGACATGATCCCATCTCCTAAGTGATTTGTTTTCCTGTATCTGAATTAAACCCAGTCTTGCCTCCTATACAACAAAGCAGTTTGAACTAGAATCTAATCACTAGATGATTTATAATGTCTGCTACAACTCTAAGTGTCTGACTTCCCTGTCCTTGTTCCTGCTCTGATCCTAGTCCCTGCAATTTCCTGAACACATCCACCTACCCTACCCCTTAAGGCTCCTGAATGTCTGTCTACCTTTGCTCTTTTCAGCTCTACTCCAGAGATAGCTTCCACTCAGCTCGTACAGCACCAAATATTCATCTTCTTTCCCCAGCTTAGACTATTCAGTGTCTTTATGAGTTTCCTATACAAGTCCAAAGTAACACCTAATGCTTTCCACAACATTTGAAATACTGAAGACCCCACATTTTCATTTTCAGAGACATATCATTAGCTTCTTGCAGGGGAAAAGGGTCATCCTTAAATCCACAAACACTTTATGGTACAGCATTTTTATTATACTCTTTGAAGGAGGTGAATTAAGAAAAAGTAGAAAAAGAGAGTGAAGTTTCTGGCTTTGTCTGGGAAATAAGAAACTTCTCAATATTCCAAATGGTGTCATAGGCTGTTAATATATATCCAATAAGGTTTATATTATTTAAAATGCCTATAGTTGCAATAAGACTTTTAACTTTTTCATATACTCATATAGTCTTTCCAATCTGACACCATCACTATAAATTCATGGATGATGGATCCATAATGAGATAAAGATGGAGTTTCTCTCAGAGCTGTTCAAGTTACCTGAAACTATATGATATATTGGAAAGAGAGCTAGAAAACCTGGATTATACTTCTGGCTCTGCCAACTGTGATGTGACTTAGCCAACTCAGTTTCTTCATCTGTAAAATAGGAAAAATAGTCTTGGCTCTAACTACCTCTCAAGATTGTTTTGACAATTGAAAGCGATAAAGGGTATCAATGTGCTTTGAAAACTGTACTGCTGTCCACAATTACTATTTGCTTGTTATAAGCTTTAGTTTTAAAAGATTTTTATTAAAATATAGCTAACATACAATATTATATTAGTTTCAGGTGTACGTAATAGTTATTCAACATTTATATAACTAAAGAAGTGATCACCATAAGTCCAGCAACCATCTGATACTGTACAACACTAGTAACCATGAATATATTATCTTTGGAAAAGCCTCACACAATACATTTGTTTATTTTCATTAATCATTGAATGACGCTTAAGTGCTGGGCCTTATGTTCTAGGCCTGCCCTGCCCAATCACCACTAGCTACATATGGTTATTGAACATGTAAAATGTGACTTGTGTGACTGAGGAATTAAATTTGTAACTTTGTTTAATTTTAATAATTTACATTTATATATAAAAACTGATATATGATGTAGTTATTGGCAAACTTTTAAACAAGTTGGATATGTGAATCTACTCTTTCAACCAATAGTATGAAATCTGAATACAGATCATGGATTTCTGATGAAAATTTAGCATCTAAACAATGGAAGGGTGATGTACACTCCAAATTATGAAGAGTTACTATGAAAAATGTTTAAAAATCCACATAATTTTATATTGATTGCGTGATTTCATAATATAATATTTTGGACATATTGGGTGAAAGAAAATATACTATTAAAATTAATTTCACTGGTTTCTTTTTACTAAATTTTTACTTAGCTACTAGTAAATTTGAAATTACATATGTGGCTCACATTATATTTCTATTGGACAATGCTTCTCTAAGCATTGAAAATCAAACAGTGAACAGAGTAGACAAAAAGTTCTGCCTTCATGGAACTTAAATTTTAGTAACGAAGACAAACGATAAATGAAATAACTATGTTAACATATACAGTACTTCAAATGGTGACGAGTGCTTTGGAGAAAACTAAAGTAGGGTAAGTTAGATAGGAGATGGTAGGAGGGTTACAATTTTAAACAAGGAGATCAGAGAAGGCCTAACTGAGAGGCTGATGTTGGGCATGGTCTAAAGGAGTTAAGGCAGTAAACAATGAAGCTTTGTGGGGGAGAGCCCTCCAGGTATAGGGAACAGTAAGTGTAGAGGCTCTGATGATGGGCAATGCCTGATATTTAAAGAAACCATAAGAAGGGCTGTGTGGTTTGAGCACAGTGTGCAAGGGGGCGGGGAATCAACAGGACATGAGATCAGAGTTATGGGAAAGGAGATGTAGTAGGACAGATCATATAGACTCTGATACACAGCTTCTGACATGGCCCCCCAAGGAGTCCTACCCCTTGGTTTTAACACCCTTGTATAACTCCTTCCCTTGATCGTGGCCTGGGTCTAACAGATAGAATCCAGCAAAACTGATGGGATGTCATGTCCAAGATTAGGTTCTTAAAGACTGCGGCTTCCATTTGCTGGTAGTCTCTCATTCTCTCCTATTTGCTCTCTTTGATGAAGCCTGCTGCCATGTTATTAATTGCTCTATGGAGAAGCCCATGTGGTGAGGAACTGAGGGTAGCTTATGGCCAATAGCCAATGAGGAACTGAGGCTCTCAGTCCAGCAACCTGTGAGGATCTGGATCCTTCCAACAACCACTGAGTAAGCTTTGCAGCAGATCCTGGCCCAGTTGAACCTGGAGAGGAGTGAGGTTCTAACTGAAACTCTGATTACAGCCTTTTGAGAGATCCAGATTCCACACCTTAATTTCAGCCTAGTGGGAGACTGATCCAGAGGACCCAGCTAAGCCATGCTTAGATTCCTAGTCCACAGAAACTGTTAGATAATAGATGTGTGTTTGTTTTAAGCTGCTAAATTTAGGGGTATTTTGTTGCCCAGCAAAAGATAACTAATACACTGCATCTTGTAGGTCATCCTAAGTAAGAACTGGGCATGGGGCTTGATTACAATCATTGGCTGGCATGTTACAAATAGACTGTAGGAGGGCAAATGAGATAGCACCATGGTCAGTTGAGAGGCCATTGAAATAATCTATGTAAGAGATGCTAGTGGCTTTAGGCTCGGGTGGTATTGGTAGAAGGGGTGAGAAGTGATTCGATCTTGGTTGTATTTTGAAGGCAGAGTCAACTGGATTTGCTGCTGGATCGGATGTGGAGCATGTGAGAAATAAAAGAGATGACTCTAAGGTTTTTGGCCTTAGCAACTAGAAAAGAACTGTCATATACTGAGAGAGAGGAAACTATACAAAGAGTAAATGTGTCAAGAAAGAATAGAAGTTAGTTTGTCTAATATGAGATACCTATTAGGCATCCAAGTGGTGATGATGAATTGGATATACAGGTCTGGTGGCTGAAGCTGGAAATATAAATTTGAGAGTCTGCAGCATTTGAATTCTCTCCACTCCCACTTCCCACCCATGAGGCCTCCACTATTAGCTCATGTATAGGGACATAGATACACATATAGCATTTTTTATAAGTAGATTTGTTCTGCAACTTGATTTTTTATCAATTAATATCTTTCAGAGCTTTTTCCATGTAAGTACATACATATATATCTCCTTTTTTAACAGCTATAGAGAATCCCTCAGAATGGATAAATCATGTATGTTCATTTATTCATTCGTTCACTTGACAAATATTTTTTGAGCAACCATTATGTACCAGGCGTTGGTTTAGGAATTGAGGATGAAGGAGTTATTTATGGATGGGCATTTAGGCTGTTTCTAATACTTTGTTATTGCAATGATATAATGAGCATCTCCATTCATATGTGAGAGTTTTTATTTAGCATTGATTCGTAGAGGTGGAATTTCTAGGTCAAAGGGCTCAGTGGCATTTCTAATCCTTGGATCTCAAGTTCAATTAAGATAGTGTGAAAATGGCAGGTAAATTTGCCATGAAATCGGATATCTAACAAATGTGGAAAAGAAATCACCCAATAAAATGCCCTATTAGAAGCTGTATTAGTGCCCCTGCAATTTCCCTTTACTATGTGTGTGTAGTTATGTCCAAATCCTACTCATCTTCAAGGTCCTGCTTAAACATCCCCTCTTTTAGGAAGCCTTTCATAGACCCTAATCAGATGTGATCTCACCTGCCTCTTTATCTCAATTATGGTCCTTATCACATACTACCTTGCATCGGAAGTGCATTCTCTACTAGACTTTATTTTTTTTCTTGAAGGGAATGGACAGTGTCTTTAATTCACTCTGCATCCTCCCTCAGGGCATAGCACAATGCTCAATGTTTATGCAATTAAATAGAAACCTTAAAGCCAAAAGGTGATACTTACATTCTAGGGAATGAGCATGGAGTCTGCACAATGGCCAGATGGTGTTTGAGCACCATCAGTGTGGCATGTTCTTCCAATGGCTCACAGGGCTCTGCAGAAATTGCCCACTCCTTCAATTCCACTTCATACCACTCCCCTTTCTTCAATACTCCAGCTGCGCTGGCCTTCTTTTTTTTTCTGTCTTTGAACACACTAAGTCCGTTCCATTCCTAGGCCTTTGTGCTTGTCATTTCTTCTGCCTAGAGTGTTTTACCTCCTGATGTCTGTTGGCTGCTTCTTTTCCTTGAAGAGTCAGCTCAATCTCGATCCCCTCAGAGGCCTTCCTTTACTATTCTAAATTAGGTCTCCAACTCCAATTACACTCTATCATATCACCTTAACTTAATTCTCCACACACCATTTATCTTTCTAAAATTAACATGTTAATTTGCTTGCACTAAAATGTAAGCTCCACCAGAAGAGGGATGTTGCCTGTTTTGTTCATCCCTGTGTACTTTCAGGGGCTCCAATAGAGTCTGAGGTAATAAGGATGCCTTTGGCTGAAAGTAACAGATTATTCAACTAAAAGTTGTAGAAACCAAAAGATTTTACTTGTATCACATAAAAGGGAGCTCAGAGATAGGCAGTACTAGGGTAGGTTCAACAGTTCAATGTCGTCCAGATTCTGAGTTGACTTTTCTGTGATGATCTCAGCCTTCCCTTTTGGTTGCAAAATGGTTGCCAAGGGCAAATGCATCAAAGAAAACATCGCTCTCAGGAAGACAGAGGAAACAGAGGTCTCCCTGCCCATCCCTTTTTAGGTGAAAACTTTTAGGAGCTCTCCTCTCACACTTCCTTTTCATATTTCATTGGCTCAAACTGAGTGGGAGTCAAGACCATCCCAGTAGTAAAAGCAAATGAGATTATCATGATTTTTTAAAAAAAAAACAGTCATCATTTATCACTTGAAGCTGTGCTTGCCTTCCCTAAACCCTGTGGCTCTGTCCTATATCTGAAGCATATCTTGGCTCCCTTAGCAGGGAAAAGTATTATAGCTGTTGTGAAGGTTAACCAACAGCATGGACCCCATAGGCATTCAGGAAATGGAAGGCATGAATTTGTGTTGATCCACCTACATTTAACAATTAAAAAATTTCACATACACACACTATGCAAAGCAAAGACTGGTGATACAAAGCCTCTGCCTTTAGAGGACTTCCAGGTCCCAGGCCCTTGAGGACCCTCCATCTGTGCTGTATCAGAACTAATGTAATCGCTGCTAAAATAGACCTGCTGCTAAGAGACTAGGCCTTTGCTGGGTTTCTATAACAAAGTCCCATATGTAGGTGTGACTGCTTGGCCTTTGAAATTGGGAAAAGTGGGGAAAGGGGCCCTCTGGCAGTGGTGTTGATGCAGAACAGGGCAAATTTCCCCAAGCAGCGGGCGGAGACCAAGCCCTGCACCAAGAGAAGAGGGTCCTTTGGCAGTGAGTGTACAAAGAATTCAACACACATGCCAACATTAGAGTCAAAAGGAAAGTTTATTAGAAAAGGGGTAACACTCCATAGGGAGAGCGTTGTGTCCTCTCAGAGACAGAGAGAGACTCAGTGGAACAGAAACAATAGAGACAAGGACAGTAAGAGAGACAGAGTAAAGAGTAGACATGGAGTAAACCCAGAGAAAGAGACTAAGAGGGGCCAAGAGAAGGGCAGTGAGCACGAGTGTCTGTGGGAATCCAGTTTATATATCATTCTTTAGTTCCCATTTCCTTTGATATGGGCATAGCATAAGGAAGGGGATGAGTTTATAGTGTGAAAGGCCTACTGGCAGAAAGTTCCCAGCCTTTAATCCATAGGTTCCCCATGGTTTTAGCCATAGGGAATGAATGATTTTACATGTGTATGGCAGCCACTTAAAGACTGTCATTCCTGTTTCTCCTTCACAGGTATGGAGAATGGGTTGTTAGCAATCCCAGCAGAAGTCTTCCTTTGTTCTGAAGGTATCCTGGCCTGGCTGCAGGGCTGATCAGCATATTGCAGTCTCTTAATGTAGCTTGATTTAACATTTTAATTCTCTTGATTTCTCCCTACATCATTTAGGAATTCTTTTAGAAAGCCCGAATGGTTCCCTAGAAATTATGGGCCATTTTAAAATTCACAGCCAATGAAGTAACCAGACAGAAATTGCCACCACTAGTGGAGCCTCTTTCACTTCCCACAGTGGGGAAGCTTTACAGGGTCACTAGCAATTCAAGATTCTCATCCTATTTCTGCCTTAAGCATGTTTGCTTTACATCTAGTTAGCCATTCTTGAATTCTTGGAAAACAATTTCTTGGAAGGTGAAGAAGATGAGGAAAGAAATAGGAAATGGTGAGGTGATAGGAGGGCACATGTAAAAGCTTCTAGAAAACTGATAAGTCCTCCAGAACCCAGCCAATGGCGTTCCCAATGCGACCTCTACCCTATCTCCAGCACACAGTCACTGCGGAGCTAGACTATCTGCCACAGGCCCAGGCCCTACGAGCTCTCCCGGCCTTCCTGGTGATGGTGAGGTTCTGCCACACCAAGTTTCAACTTCTCACAGCCTGCTCCCTCTTGGGGTGGCCTCCTTGAGGAGGGCCGACTGGGTAAGAAAACGCTGTGGGAGGGAGAGGACGCAGGCGAGTTGCTCATGCCAGAAAACCGCTCTCCCACCTTCAACTAGGGCGCGACCCCTCCCCCGCGGAACACACAATAGATGCCGCTTCACATTGTTTCCCAGCCCCAGGTGGCCTGGGCCCTGGGGGCTTACGGGGTGGGAGTGGATGTACGCCAGAGTCCCAAGGTCTCTTGCGGGTACTGCAGACTCTGGGGCGGCAAAGACTCTGGGGTAGAGCACGCCCCACACTTGGAGACATTTCTTTACCCCTCAACACACACGTGAGTAAAGAAGCAGCCAGATATTCCCTCCCGGATGCGGCCGCACCAGCAACATCAGCTGCGGGCGGAGCCGGGGCGGCTGCCACTTCCCCTTCTTCCCTCGTGACCTCGCCCTCCCACCCTGTGCTCCCTCCCGTCTACACACCCTTCCTCCCAGACACGCCCTCCTCTCTGGGCTGGTCGCGCGCAGAGCGGCCGCCGCCCCCGTGGGGCAAGACAGCAAGAGCTAGCGAGTGCAGGAGGGAAGGAGGGGACGAGGGAGGAGTCGCGCGAGGGAGGGAGGGAGGGAGGGAAGGGCGGCGGGCGCCGCGCTGCGATGTGGTCGGCCGGCTGGCGGGTAAACAGACGGAGCAGCAGCGGCCGCAGCCGGCTGGGCCCGGGGCACTGAGTACGCCCGCCGAGACCTGCGCCCGCGGCCATGGCTGAAGTACGCAAATTCACCAAGCGACTCAGCAAGCCCGGCACGGCGGCTGAGCTCCGGCAGAGCGTGTCGGAGGCCGTGCGGGGTTCCGTGGCGCTGGTGAGTGGCTGGGGCATGGGGCGTCTCGGGGCACGCGCTCGAGGCGAGAACGACGAGGTGGCTTCCCGCGCCCGGGGTCGGGGCAGGGACGGCGCTCGGGGCGGGTTCCCAGTGCGCTCCGCACTCCGGGTTCGGGTTCAGTAAGTTTGCGCACTGGCCACCGCTGGTCAGGGTCCGAATCCCAGGTGGCCGCTGACAGCGCTGCGGCTGCCGGGCGCGGTGGGAGCGTGTGCTCGGCTGGACGCCGGCAGGGTCTCGGGGGTTTGGAACCCGGGTACGGCCTGGGCCTGGAGTGTGAACTGGAGAGCAGACTCCGCGCAGTCCTGGACACGGCACAAAGAGCCAAGAGCTAGGCGTGAAGAGATCTTGATTCGCTCCTGCTGGCACCTGAGGTAGCCTGGGCGAAAGGATGCGATAAGCGTTTTGCGCGCGCGCGCACGCACACACGCACACACACACACACACACCCGTGTACACAAAAAAGAACCCCACCCAAAAAGCTCTGGGCGCCCAAGCTGTGGCGGGCGGTGAGAACAGAGGAAGCAGCGACTTCCTCCCGCTACTGGGGAGAGAGAGAGGGTGGTGATGGGTGTTGAAAGGGTGCTGCTGCTGCTGTTGCCGCGGAGGGAGGGGATTGGAAACAACGGGGTTCCGGGGGGGGGGGCGGTCCGGGGCGAGTGGGCGCGGGGTCGGCCGCCGAAGGGCGAGGGTGTCGTTTGGGACCCAGGAGCTCTTCAGAGGCAAGGAGATGGGGGACCACGGAGGTTTTGTGGGAATAGGGATGTGCCACTTCAGGGATGGAGGCCCTGGGTTTAGCGCCCCACCGTTCAGGGCCGGCGGATGGGGATTTGAAAGCGCACTGACCTCCTGGGAACCCTCCTATCGTGCACTCAGCCTCATCCGGATTGTCTGGCTGGAGGAAAGCGAACGGGTGCTAAGCGGCACTTGCCCCTTCTGTTTTCAAGGCTCTCATTGCCAGTTTCCTGGACTAGCAAGCAAACCCTAAATAAGCAATCAGACTGGTTAACGAGTGTTTGTTACTTTGTGTTTTTGTTGTTCATTTTTGTCTCTGCTTCCCTTACAGGGTGTCGTCTCTTGTGCTTAAATTTCACCATTTAAGAGTGGGCTCTTTTTGTTTGAAAACAAACAAACAAACTTATCGGAAACTTCACAGCTTTTCCTTGTAATTTTTCTGTTGCTCTTGTAGAATCCGATAAAGCCAACATTAAAGGGAGGGCAGGGGCTTGATCCCAACAGTGGAGAAAGTTGACATTTAGTGGGAGTTCTGGAGGAGGATCAAAGGTAAAATATGTACCTTTGAGATAAAGATCTGATCGGAGCAACAACTGTGCAAAGTCAAGTGACTAAAGAAATCTATCTCTGTTTCTGGACCCTTGGAAATTTAATCCTGCTGTTTAGCAGAGCTTTGCCCAGAACTTTAATGTTGTTTTGATGGACTTGGTTTATTGTATGTCTCATCAGTTTTAGAATGAAGTCCTGTTGGTTCAGATTGGAACCTTGATTGTCATTCACAGCCAGTTAAGAGAGGAGGCAAGCTGTGTGTGCAGGGCATTTATACCAGGTCTCTCTCTTGGTTGATTGTTAACAAGTGATTCCATCTGCCTTGCACAGGAAACGTTTTCCTAAATTTAGGAAGAAAGAAAACCTTGCTTGAGCAGGGGTGGCTGGCGTACCACATCATGTGTAGGGAGTCTGTGAAATAGGCAGATGGTCTCAAGAGGATAAATGGGGCTCAGCAAACCTCCGCTGGAATTTGACCAGCATTTGACCTGCCACCCTCAGTAGCAAAAAGTTAACATTAGCATTCTTGCCCAGGTTTTTAGGTTTTAAAAATAATTTTGTGTAGCACAGGTGCATCTGCCCCTTTCTAACCCTTGACTCTGGCAAAGCTGGAAAAAATGTTAGTGTAAGGAGAGTCTTCTGGGAGACGCTGCCCAGCCTAGCTTACTTGAGACGGGGGCTGCAGATTTTTACCAGGCAAGGCACAGGCATGATACTTATTACTACTGTGGTATGTGAACCACATTAAGATTTTGGGGGTGGGGGAGAACAGATTCTAGGAATCTCAATCAGCCAATATCTTTTGAGTTCCTACTGCATTCAAGACACAATGCTAGATGCCCTGCAATTATAAGTGAATGCAGATGACTTTTTCTCCATTTGTTTTCATTAGTCTCAGCCTGGGTTGAGTATGTGTTTGCCAGTAGAACAGCCAGATTATGTACACAACTCAATTTTCGATTATCCATAGCACCTTAGTGAATATTTTTAAGCAGTGTAGTCAATTAAGAAATAAGGGAACAGTCTTAAAAGGAGTGTATTCTCCATTTAAATGGCTTTGTTGGCCCCTGTTTTTCTGACACAAAGGGCTGCTTAAAGTTAGCAAAGCCACAGACAGGTGGCTGGGAAGCCAGTGGACCACGTTGTAGCCGCCTCCATAACTTAACAGTTCTTTTTCTGATTTAAGCCTTAACGTCTTTATTAGGGATATCGGAAGTGGGATTTACACTTGCTGTTGTAAACCAATGGCATTCACATTAGAGCTTCAATATGGAGTCACATGTTCATTGGACTTCAGTATGGAGTCATTGTGGCAGCAGGCTAAGCTTTCCTCTGGTGTTTCTCTCACTAGAACTTGGAAGACCCACCAAACTGAACAAATACACAGTATTTCCTGTTTAGTTTTTTTAAAACAATTATACCCTTATTAGCATTTTACTAATGTAGGGGCTAAAAAATATATGTATTTTATTCCCACATTCTAAGTTCTTCTACCTCAGCTAACAATCAAATCAACAGGTGGATTAACAGGAGAAAATCAAATTTTAATATATACTCATGGACAATTCACATATATGTGAAAATTCAAAAGACAGTGAGGCAACATTGGGTATATGGGACATTTTGGACAAAAGGATATGGGGGATGGGATATTAGATTTCAGAAGTGAAAATGGGTGATTTACAGGTAGTTGAGAAAGAGTGGAACATACATGGCAGGCACCTTCTTGCTAAGGAACCATGCCCGAAGCCCTTCTATTTACCATACTTAATTCAAATTAGGCTAAATCGAACATCTTGAGATTTCCTTCCTGAAGCAGGGGTTTCTGTCTGAGTCTCTTGGACAGGAAAGGGAGGGTCAAAGGTTCTTTCTGAATCTTGCTTCGTAACAAACAGGTTAAAATCAGTATCACCAAAAGACAGCTTTAGAGCGGCAGTCCTTTGTTTTCTTCACTAACATTCTGTTTTATTCACTGTTGAGGAAATTAAGAAAGCATAGGCTATATATAGCATGTAGTTGTGTATTCAGACCTTCATTCATTTATAAGTACTTCCACGAATCTATTTACCATGTAATGAAGAAGAGACTATTTTGTTGCTGCATTTTCCTGAAAGTTTGACATCTTTACGAAGGTCAGTTTTAACCCAGGAAAGGGGATAATTACAGAATTAACCATTGGCAGGGAATTCAGTGTGTGTGATTGAGAAGTGTTTACATATATACATGTTTTAAATGAAGAGTTTTGACACTGTTTTTGTTATAATTTACGATATAGCTATTTGTGTCTGAGGGGGAACAAAGGCATTTGGTAAACCTGTTGTAGTCTGGCTCTTTCCTTAAGAAGAGTCATTCATTGTGCCTGGGAAAGTCAACTAGTAGGTGTTTAAAGACTGTTTGCTTGCTGCTGCTGCTGCTGCTGCTGCTGCTGCTGCTGCTTAATTTACCCTTAATTCCTTGCCTGCCAAAGGATCAGGAAAGAGTTGCTAGATAATACCGGTTGTAGCCTCTTGAGGCAGGGTAATTTATGCAGCATCCCCTGGCTGGCATCAGCCAGATTGCATGTAGTAACGCCAAGTAGAGAAAAACTCCCCTGAAGCTGAGAATGGCTGAAAAGTGTCTTTAGCTGTTGACTCCCCCACTTGGCACACACAACTACCTTTGCATGGAATGTTTGTTAGGTTGGAATTTAGGGAAGGCTTGAAAATGAATCAGCCCCCCTGTTCTCTCTCCCCGGGGGAATTTGTGGAAAGTACTTAATATAAGACAAAGCAACTGACACTATAGTAAAGCCAGTTTCAATGAATTTCTTGACCAAGCGTTTCCAGTTCAGAGACTTAGCTTGGATCTGAATGAACAGACTCGGAAGAGTTACCCAGAGTTTTGGCGCCTAAACATG